>NC_045722.1:7393502-8083845 GCF_009834535.1 Camelus ferus
TCACCAGTTGTTCTGGTTTGCCGAGGACTGAGTGTTCTTGGGACATCAGCCTCTTCAGTGCTAAAACTGTGAAAGTCCCTGGCAAATCAGGATGAGTTGGTCACTGCTGTCATCACAGGCACCATCAGCCTTGATCACCGCTGTCTTAGTCAACTTCTGAGTTTAGCCGTGAGAAGGACCCTCTTCCCTCTGGTACAAGTATGCTCTCGTTACAACAGATGAACAAGATGCCCATTTCTCTCCTCACTTATGGAAGGAGTCAGATTAAAATGCAGGAACTCTCCTACACATTTGCTGATCTAAAGGGAGTGACAGAAGTGTCAGAGCAGGACAAGGGGCTCCATGCCTGCCCACGCCACCAGCAGAGAAACACAGCCAAAGAAAATGTGGCAGAGGGGCTCTGAAGGGTCTTCTGCTCAGATGCCGTTCCTGGTACAAGCCACACAGGGCTCCCCTGGGGTCTGCAAATAAGATCTGTATCTCTACAAACAGGTCAGCTCAAGGCACCCAGTCCCTGGAAATTTGCATATCATGAATCTCCTTTGAGATGAGAAGGGTTTTTAGACAAAATTATTTTAAAAACACAAGGCTCTCACAGGACCCAAAAGCACAAGCTCACAGCTTCTAACTAGGTTAGCTAAACAAGGACACTCCTCGGAGGAAACTGCTGGCAGGGACTCTATTTTAGGCATTTCAGAGGAACACTGGTGATCATGACTTACACTGGATAGAGTGGCTATTTAGAGACATTTATTTTTGCCGAAATATTTGCTGAGTATTTTTATAAAGTATTTCAAATCTGAAAAGATAAAAACAATTTCCGTAGGAGCCTTTAGAAGAGGGTCGGAAAGAAGACGGTGATCATAACATGGTACATTTGCGTTGTGACGATACTGATACTTTTCAGACCAACCCTTTACAGTGAAGCCGTGAAGAACCAGAGCACAGACGACAGCATAAATTTGGCATAAAACAAATCTTGTGAGCTTGTGGCCTCTGCTGGTTTCCCCAAGGCCAAAAGGACAGGATAATACTAAAGAAGTTCCGAGGGGGCAACAACTCTTTCCATTGGGAACAAATGGGCGTTTGGGAATTGTGAATGTATTCAGGTCTTGGGATTCAATTTTTAGGCAGCTTGCCAGGGACGGGTTCCAGCCACTCAGACCACTGTCACTGTGCCCCTTCCAGGTGTGGTCACCTTCGCCCCTGCTTCTTAGAAGGAGCTGGTCTCAGCAGCTTCAGGCATCTACAGGGCCATTCCGGTTAGGGAGTCTTGGAGGAGATGTGGTGCATCTGAGAGCCTTATCCCTGGTTCCACATTAAAATCATCTGGAGGCCTTTTTCACTCCCGCCTCTTTGGAGATGGCCTGTGCTCTGTCTATGGAGTGTGTACCTACTTTTACTTTAACCTGAGCACCCAATTCCCTCACCTCTTTCCTTGCCTTTCTCTTGCCTTACACTCTATGCAGTATCTCTCTAAATAAATCTACTTTTACTGAAACAAAAAATTAAAAAAAAAGTCATCTGGAGATCTTTTAAAACCATCCATGTTTGGGTTCTCTTCCATTCAAGTAAACAATTTCTGAGGGTGGGGTCCTGGTATGGGTACTTTTTTTTTAATAACCCAAGTAATTCTAATGCAGAACAACCTGCATTAGAGCCTCTGCTGAAATTCAATGCTGTTCAAACTTTAATGTGCATGTGAATCACTTGAAGAAACTAACACAACATTGTAAATCAACTATACTTCAATAAAAAATAAAAAATTCTGCATCTGTATCTCTATATATTCATGTATATGTGTATAAACGTCTGTTTTCCATCAGAAACTCAGTTGCGTTTACCAGCACACCACTAGATGTGAAGATACCAGTTTTCCAAAATATCTTCCCAAGTTGCTCCCCAGCACAATTAGAGGTTAGTTTTAAGAGGCAAAAGTGCCTGGGATTCTGGTCCTAAATTTCCATGGCTCTGATGCTAGAGCCTTTGTGATGATATGCATTTATATATACATACACAGGTTTATATGTATTCAAGTATATACGTGTGTGTATACATACATACACACACACGTGTGTGTGGGTGTGGGGGGGTCCTCACTGGGTATACCACCTTACATCAATATTACTGCTTCACAGGATGGTGCCCAGAGTTTGGTGGGGAGTCAGGAAGGTCTCACTGCTTAGGAAGCCATGGACCATCGTGGTAGCCCACGACAGTTGCCTTGAAGTATAATATCCCTTGGGTGAATTATTCCCTTTACTGACTAAATGAACCAGGACGGGTAACCCAACCAGTCTTGCTAAGTGTTTCCATGCTTATAGATTTGAAGAGATAAAAGGAACCTAGGAGTTATTTGCAGAAAATACTTCTTGTATCCTGGAAATCTCATCCAAATAAATAAGATGTGAGCATCATGGGGAGAGGGTCATCAATGAACTGATTCAGGTGGTTGAACTCAGAAAGCTAACGGTCAGGTGTTTATAGATTATCTTACTCTGCTTGGGCTGCCATAACAAAATATCAGACTGGGTGGCTTAAATAACAAAAATTAATTTCTTTCAGTAATGGAGTCTAGGAAGTCCAAGATCAAAGTGCTGAATGACTCAGTTCCTGCTGAGAGCTCTCTTCCTGGCTTACAGATGGCCATCTTCTTGCTCTGTCCTCACATAGTAGAGAGAAGAAACAAGCACTCTCTTGTCACTTCTTATAAAGGCACTAATGCCATCATGAGGCTCCACCCTCATGACCTCATCTGACCCTGAGTACCTCCCAGAGGCCCCACCTCCAATACCATTACATTGGAGGTTATGACATCAACATGTGTATTTGTAGGGGACACAACTCAGTCCATAGCATAGATTGAGCCCTGAAAGCTATGGTCAAAGAAACAGGCTTCTCATGGAGTTCTTCAGTGAAGCAGTCACCAACCACCTTAAAAAAGACTGAGATCCTACACTAGACTGTAGCAATGATTCTTAAAATCAACATGAGATTTTCTTTACTGGAAATACGGAATTCAAATTTATATTCAGCAATAAGAAGACTGTTCAGTAGTGTTATAATGATTAGGAAAAAACCATTATTTGATCAAAGATGTAATCTTAAGCATCTAAGATGATTTTTAAACTAACTTAATGAAAGAATAAATTTCTGGTAAAATTCAGGAAGTTTAGGAAAGGAAGTTTAAGGAGAAATCTGTTTCATTACATTTGAAAATGTAATATAAACTTAAAATAATCAGAATGAGGTGACATAAGTAGAAGGAAAGATAGATTGACAGAATAGAATGATGAGAGGGTATAGCTCAGTGGTAGGGTGCATGCGTAGCATGCACAAGGTCCTGGGTTCAATCCCCAGTACCTCCGTTAAAATAAATAAATAAACTACAAAAAACTACAAAAAAAATGACCTGATACACTTAAAAATGATCATATTGGAACATTGCTTTAATAATGAGATCCAGTGTGGTTGAGGATGCACTTAAAAATGAGTAACAGGTCATGAAAATTGGTACAATCTTCCTGGAGGACACATTTGCAATCTGAATCAAAAATACTAAAATTTTGCATACTTTTTGTCTAATATTTTTCTCTAAAAAATAATTCTGAAATTTGAAAAAGATTAACTACAGGACTTCATTGCAGTGTTATTTACAATAGAGAGAAATTACACGAAACCTTCACATATTTAATAGAATTGGGTAAAGAAATTATGGCTCATGCAGGCACTAAAATATCATGTTGCCATTAGCAATTAAGTAGAAGAATAGCATTCAGTGCTGCGGAAGTAAGTTATCAGAGTAAAAAAATACCATCTAAATTGATAGCCTTACAGCTGATTATTCTTGAGGAATAAAAGAAAGGATGCAGGGTACATACAATATACTCTATAGTTTAATTCTAGTTTTGTAAAATTGTGTTTATATTATATATTATAATATATATAGACTCTTTCTTGCTCATCTGCATTTTCCAAGTTTTTAACAACAAGCAGTGTAATGGTCACATTATGCATTTTTTATTTACTTTCTGGCTAACAAAATTCTATTTTCTTTGGGGTGGCATCAGACCAGAGCAAGGAAAGGAGTCATTTCTTGGTCTAAGCCAGCCATAGCAATCTTGTTTTCTGTTTCCCCAGCATCTCTTGCAAATGACTGATTTCTAATAGAAAGAGTCAAGGCGAATAGATAAACAAGAATATACGGTATAGCACAGGGAAATATATACAAGATCTTATGGTAGCCCACGGAGAAAAAAATGTGACAATGAATATATATATGTTCATGTATAACTGAAAAACTGTGCTCTACACTGGAATTTGATACAACATTGTGAAATAATTATAAATCAATAAAAAAATGTTAAAAAAAAAAAAAAGAGTCAAGGCGAATCGGCTGTGAGCTGTACTGCTGGGGAAGGTGTGCTCTTCTGATAAAAGGGACAGATGGGACTGGCTCCACATCTTCAGTCTTCCTGTCTGGAAAGTGGATGTTATGGCTGGAGCCGTCAGCAGCCTTCCAGTACACTCAAGGGAAAGGCCACCAGTATCACCGCTAGTTCTGAAAGTTTTGAGCTTCCGAACCATCATTAGCCACCGCCTACCTTCAGACATTTTGTTATGGAAGAAAACAAATCCCTTTGTTTACATGCACTTTTCTGTTACTTGCAGCAAAAGGCATCTCTAACTGATTTAAATGTGCAGTGAAAAGACTTGAAAGGAATTTCTTTTTTTAATTAAAAGGTGGACTAAAAGGACTGGAAGAATGAATCTGTATCTAATCTTATTTTCTAGACTATACCTGCAACACACTGTAATAACAACCCAGTAAAAGTTATTTAAAAATTTATAATAGTCTGGATCACATCCAGTCCCACAATGTTGGTCCCCCGAGACCTGGGGCAGCCCTGGTACTAATTTGCTGGGTAATTTTGGGAAACTACCTCACCATTCTAGAACTGAGCATCCCAATCTGTGTGGAGACAGTGAATCAAAGAATTCTTAAGGCTCCTCTCTAACAGCTCTAGCTAAAGAGCTCAGTGCTCACCTCTGAGGCTGTCATTCTCTCCCTTATGGACAATAACTGACTGAAATAATATATTCTGTGCAGGGAAATTGCTCAGGAATGGGAAATAAACACTGTATTTCCTTGGCTTAAAAAAGAGTACAGACTGGTGGTTACCAGAGGTGGGGAGGGCTTTGGGGGTAGGTGAAATGGGAGAAGGGGGTTAAAAAGTACAAACTCCCAGCTATAAAATAAAAGTCAAGGAGATGTCATGTACAGCATGGGGACTATAGTTAATAATACTGTGTTGTATATTTGAAAGTTGCTAAGAGAGTAAATCTTAAAACTCTTCATCCCATACACAGAAAATTTTGTTTAATGATGTATGGTGATGACGTTAACCAGACTTATTATGGTGATTATATCACAATATATACAAATGTCAAATCATTATGTTATACACCTGAAATGAATATAATGCTACAAGTCAATTGTATCTCAATAAAAAAAAAAAAAAAAAAAACAATAAAAACCCAGAGTGCGTAGGGAACCACAGCACCAAGGACCTTTGTGGTGTCAGAACACCATGGGATACGATTCTCTTCTAAGAGTGTAGCGAATTCTCCCCAGATCTCCCAAACCAAGCCCAAATCCTACAACACATTCTTTCTAAGACCTTCTTACTGAGATGCTCCGTGCTTCCCCATGGTGTGTGTTCGCCCTTGCTGCAACAAGTAATAAATCCAACTTGCTCAACTATTGGCTAGAAGGCAAAAACTGTTATTGTTACTATTAGCAATTATTATTTTAAAACTAATTATTATTGTTATTAATCCCGTGCGTCTAGCATATAAGGTGCATCTCTGGGGAAGTGGCTGCAAAATCACCAGAAGGCAGACTTGGAGTAGGTTGCAAAAGACCTTTGCCTCATATTCTCTTGTATGAAATGGGTGGCATGGAACAGCAGAGCACTGATTCTCTCTCTCTCACACACACACACACACACACACACACACACACACAAGAGAAGCTGACAAATATTGATCTTTAGAAGGTTCCTCCGTGAAGGGAGAAAGCTTGTCTTTCTTGTTCACAGTGGAATCTCCAGCATGCAAAGGCATGCAGATCACATCACTGAGCCTTGACTCAATAAACATTTCCTGAATAAATGAATTCAAGCATCCTGGAGACTAAGCAATTTAATTTAAACATTAATAGATCAGGTGGACAAACACAGTTAAGACATACATAGTGCCTACTCCCTACCAGGCACTGCACTAAACATTTTACATATGTTAACTCAGCTGTCTCCCATCCCAGTCCTGTGAAGTAGATACTATAATGAACTCAATTTTATGGACGTGGAAATTGAGGCACAGAGTGGTTTAGTGGCTCACTAGAGATCCCATGGCTGGTAGGTGGGCTGAGTTAGGATTTAAATCCAGGTAATCTGACTTCAGAGTCTGTGCTTTAACCAATATGCTTTACTGCCTTGGAGTATGAAATAAAGATATAGAGGGTAGTAATCGGTAATTAACTCTACAGGTGGATGTGTGTTGTTTGTATCCAAAAACAAATAAGGCACATTTTTTTCCTCTTCATTGAGTATGAGGAAAAACACTGTTTGAGTTGGTCATTTAATAGGCCACAAAATGGAAACCATGTAGATCGTATAATTTAACCACAGCAAAATAACATTAGCTATAAACACCAAAAATAACAGAGGGAAAGCACAATAAGATTGGGAATAAACAAGAGATATAAGGACAATTCATAGGAGATGAAAAATTATAAGGCAGTACTATTTGTAACTTCATGCTGATAAATTTAAAAATGTAAATGAGATGCACTTCCTTTCTAAGCAAATATAAATCACCCAGTATAAACTGACAAAAGAAGAATCAGAAAATGAATACTCCATTACTTATCAATAACTTTCAAAAGATAATGAAAGATCTAGCCTTCTAAAATCCATCAAGCCCACATTGTTTTACAGATGCATTCTATTATGTCATCAGTGAGCAGATAGATACCTTGATAATTTAAAAATACCAATGTGTAGGAAAGACCAGGATGTTCTCAAAATCATCCTAGAAAGTTAGCATAACCTGGTATCAAATCTGAACGAGAACCCCACCATCCCCAAAAAAGGAAAAAGGAAATAATTTTCTTAATACAGATGTCCCCCAAAAGCCCTAAAATAAATAATTCCAATCTGGGAGTGAATTTTTATAAAAGAACACATATTGACCAAATAGAGTTTGTTGGGGGGATATATGTGTGGTATAATTAAGGGTGCACTTTGAATCAGTAAGAGGAGGATGGACTATTCAGATTTGATGTTGAGATAAAGGCTTCTCACCTTTATCAAATCCTTACCTTATCCTATGTACAAATTTTCAGATGAATTGATGATCTAAACAACAGCACTATTAACAACAACTATTACAAAGTTCTAACTAGAATATTTAAGCAACTATTCTTGTGACTCTGCCATCTCCCCAAGCAAGACAGGAAATCTAGAAGCCAGGAAAGATAAGACTTACAGATTTGAGCACACAAACTGTGAAACTGTTTTAGAGAGAAAGACCCCCCCTCAAATATTATTCAGTGCTCACAAATAACGAGCGCTATGTGAAAACATTTCCATAGGTAATACTATGGAGACACTAAGTGATAAAGCCATATTACAGAACAATATATATATTTTTAAAAGATCAATAAAATTGATAAAGCTTAGGCAAATTTAGTAAAAAAAAAAAAAACACTGGGCATAGGAAGGGAGAAAATACAAATAAACAATATTAAGAATGAAAAAGGGACATAGTTTCAGAGAAGAGCAAACATTATAAGATAATACTGGTTGTAACTTTGTGCCTGTGAATGTGAAATTGTAAATGAGATGGACAATTTTCTAGGAAAATGTAAATGGCTAAAACTGACTCAAGAAGAAGTAGGACTTTTTTTTGGAAAATAGAACTATGTGTGTATATATATCTAGATAATATATATCAGTGGGTTTGTGGTTTGAAGATGCAGGTAACCTCTGGAGAACGGACTAATAGTGGAAGAACTCCGCCAGGCTAGGCAGAGGTGGGGCATTTGCTTTCTAATTTATAATGCCATGTGCTTTGAATCCTATACAAGCCATGAATTACTTTTGTTATAGAGGAAACAAAAATTGTTGGTGAGTGGCTCCCCAGGAAGTCCTGGGAACAAGTAGTAAGTAGGTGGGCTAAAGGATGGAGTTGGAATGGAATCCAACAGTTTGTCTGCGATAATCAGATCCCCCTCAAGTCTTTCCGTCACAGTCGCCCCCTCTTCTCTCCCTCTCCTTCCCATACTGTGGACAGACACTCTGAGATCCGAGGGTGTTTCATGACGGAAACCAGAGGAAGGCAGAGCCGCGAAGAGAGCAAAGGAGACTGGAGTTCAAATCCCTACCCTGGTCTAGGAGCAGTGTCAGACTTTGGGAGCGTCCTCTCACTTCTCCTGCGCCCCATCTGCACCCACCTCTGGGGCTCCAAGAGGTTCAAACTAAGTTGTTAAGCGAGTCTAATCCCTTAAGCGCTGGGGATGAGCGGGCTGGGTGGCCGGAGCCTCTGTCTGCAGCTGCAGGTAGGCACTTCCCCACCCCCGCTGCCCCCTCCTTTCTCCTTCCTCCCCAGCACAGACACCCACACAACCGCTTGCGCCAGGGCTGGAGGGATGCTCTCAGGCGCCAGCGGGCAGCAGTGCCTCGTCAGCCGGTGGAGCCGAAGAAGGATCTGGAGGGTTGGGGTTGCGCAGGAGAGCTGCAAACCAGAACTGGGGACAATTCCTATCTTTCATGCTTCTTTCTTTCTCTTTAAAAAAAACAAAAAACAAAAAAACCCTGTTCCCACTGAAACTTGACGGAGCAAGGAGTGATTCGAAGGAACTGACGCAGACGCTTTATTTATAAATCTTAAAGAAGTTCTGGGCAAGTCACTCAACAGGACCCGCGAGGCCTCGGGTAACCCCAGCTCCCGGCGCTGGTTCAGCCTGGAAAGCCAACTCACAGCCTCAGGCAGGGATGTCAGGCACCCCCTGACTTTGCTTTTGGAGTAATGACCCAGTCCTGGACCCAGGTGGCCTCCCTTGGTGAGCGTCCCCGTCAGGTAAGCGCACCCCAGGGGTCTCCACTGATCACCTGGGTGGGACCTCCATCTCCCAAGAAGTAAATCCACGCAGTTTAGCTACAGGCATGAGTGGGAGGCTGGTAGGAGAGAGTCTGATTTTATCACAGGAAATTGTGGGAGACGGGAGTGGAAGATGAATTTAAGATTTTTTATTTTTGCATTGACGCGTGGGGATGAGATGCGTAGGGGGCTGAATTTTTGTAGGAAATGGTTACGGAGCAGGGCTAGGTGATCGGCGTCTGAATTTCTGCAGGGACTGAAGGGGGAGCAAAAGTCCACTTTTTGCATATCAGGAACGGGAGGTGAGAGGTTAGGATTCTGAAAATGTGCAATAAATCGTAAAGCGTATAAATCTAAGCATTTTAGAGAAATGATGGGGGAAGCACTTACCGTCCTGGTTTCACCTAACCCCTATCCTCGGCCTTCTCCACGAAGATGCCCAGACACTGGCAACAATGGACGCTCGCACACGCTGCCGGCGCGCCCCGAGCCCACAGCGTTCAGCACCTCGGACAGAGCCCACCAAAGCCGCGCGCGCGGCTCCGGGTGAGCGTAAGGGACCCTGGCTCCTTCGCCCCAGGCCACCGCGGCTCTGTGCTGAGGGCGACTGTCTAGTGCCGCCCCCAGAGCCAGAGAAAGAATTCTCGAATCGCAGAAGCAAACGTGGACCTCGGTTTCTGATCTGCTTCTAACTGCTTCCCGTGACTGCAGAAGGAAGAGGCGGAGTATAAAGATATCCCCCAAGCTTCCGCAAATACTACAACTGAATAGTGTGGCCTTCTGGATTTTGAAAGATGTACCCAAGTCCTTCAGAATTTAACATTTACTGAGCGTTTTCCACGTGCCAAGGCCCTGTGCTAAGCGCTGTACATAAGTTATTGTTACAGTACACCACAAACTTTTCTGCCATTATCCCCATTTTACAGATGAGAAAACTGAAGCCAGAGGCGGAGTAACTTGTTCCAGTTTATACAACCATCAAATGGTATAGCTGTGTTCTTAAACTCCACTCCAGGCTGCAGTCGTTGGGAGATAAGCCTGAGCAGAATTCTCACTGTGAAAGTGCTCTGAACTTGGGATCAGAGGAACAGAGTTTGAAGCAAAGCTGTACCACTTACAAAGTGTGCTCTTGGGCAAAATTACTTAAGGTGTCTGAACTTCAGGCTCCATATCTGTAAAATTAGGGTAATAATGCTTCCCTTTAATGCTTCACCCTTCTTCCCTGCAGAAGTGTGAGGGGAGGGTGGTCAAAGAGATCGACTCAGCAAACTTTGAATTGTAGTTGGGTGGCAGAGGTGAGAAAGGAGGGAGCAGGAAGAAGAGGAAAAAGGATTGGTAATGAACACTCGTGGCACTGGGCATGACGGAGAGCAAGGCTCAGAGGTGGGATTCTAGGTAAGTTTAATTCAACATAATAACTCCTAGGATTTTTATAGGACTTTGTAGAGAGTGTTCACATATTGCCTGTCATTTGATCCTTTTAACAATCTTGTAAGGCAGAACTGGAGTTCTATTCATTTGGCAAAACGATGCTTGCCCCATTACTCAGCTAGCTAGTAGCAGAGCTGAGATTAGAATCCAGGTCTTGGGGGGAGGGTATAACTCAGTGGTAGAGTGCATGCTTAGCACTGGGTTCAACCCCCAGTACCTCCATTAAAATAAATAAACCTAGTTACCCACCCCTACCTAAACAATAAAATTTAAAAAAAAATCCAGGTCTTATCCTATAATCCTTCCACCATGACTGGTGCATCCTCAAGAGCTTGGAATATGGAGCAATTACAGCACAAAAATATATTTAGATAAGCACTGTAAATATCAGCTTGGACCATGTGAAACTGATGTTTTTTGACCATTTTTATCTATGAAAACAGTAACTTCATATGAGTCAACCTAATAAATATTCATTGATTATATTCTATTTTGCTCCACAAAGAATTTAAAGCAATTTATAAAGATCCACAAGATGCCAGATTTATATATATATATTAGAAGCAGTCGAGAAAATAGAGAAGAAACAAGATTAAGGCATAGCCAGAAACAAGATGAACATAAAATATGCATATTAGTAAGCCTGAGAAACTTGTTCTGGGTTACAAAGTACAACAAAATATATATCCGGTCCCTTACATAGGGATATGAGAAACTTTGTAGATGTTTGCAGGAATCTGTTGCGCCTCCCCTTTTGCATAATTTTTCACTAGGTCTAATATGAGAAGTTTTGAAACCAAATGCAATGCCTCAGCCCTATGAATGATTTACCATTGTGCCAAACAAGGGAAGTTTAACTGGAAATCCAATGCCAATGTAACTCAAGAAAGTGGAGATAAAACAAAAAGTATTTTATCTGCACTGGAATAACTGTCAGTTTTTTATAATGGTTCACACAAACACATGATACTTTAAAGTTTATAAAAAGGGCTTCTACATCCATTAGTTCATTTGAGCCTCCTAACAAACCTACAGAGGTAAGAAACTAGGGAGTGATGGAAAGAACAGCGCAGCATCGTGACTTGTATCCTTGTATTTTTACTGTTATAGTGTCATAAACCCACATACCTACACAGGCCAGGGAAGTAACCTGAATGTGTGAACTGGCCCAGTTGTCAGACTACAGAGAATGGTAGGGCATTTGTCAAACTGGACAATGAATAACCCATCTTAAAACATTCAAATTTTTTTTAAAAAGTTAAAGCACTATTTAGTCAAGCAATACATAACTATGAACCACACTTAGCCCTCAGCGCATTACTATGCAGTCTTGTTCTACACGAATCAGACTACAGGTCTGGGAAGGCATGGGAGTGAAAGGGCCTGGGTTCAGTGACATTAAAGACTCAGTCTCTCTCTTTAAATTTCCTACTTCTAAACTGAGAAAGATTGAACAAGATCACTCCTCTCAGCTTCAAATGTCTAAGACTTCCACTTCCACCTTTCAAACAACTCTCCAGCTTGATTCTTCTATAACCTCCTCATGTTGGCGGTCCTGATCCTTTTCATCTCTCAGAGGCTCCTCAGTGACCTCCAGCCTCCAATGTCATCCTTCCAATCCTGAACTCCCTAGGTTTCTTTGTCCTCAACGCCTAGCATGGAGTAGATACATGGAGTGTTTGATGGTGAATATGTGAGTGAATGAGTCAGCAAGTAATGCCAGTGTTTTACTGACGGTTTGCCCTATTACAAGTAATAAAAATTAATTCAAGCTATCATAAACAGAAGCATGGCTTCTAGAGTGTTCACAGACCACAGAGGGAGCTGAAGCTCTGCAGAGGGAGGCGACTCTTTCCACCTCTCATCTCAGCTTCTCAGTGTGTTTTCTTCACTCCCCTCCCTGTGCACATCAGCTTTTCTGCTTCCTCTGCACACGGCCACCCACCAGATGCAGCCTTATCCCCAGAGTTCCTAACATTCCAGTCCCTACAAACAGCCCAAGATAACTGCTATTTCTCAGTCTCAGTTTCAAATTCCACCCGGGGTCGAGTCAGCTGTGCACGCGGGGCAGGTCAAACAGTACAGACTCACCTATCAAAGCTGCACACTGTGTAGGGGATAG
Source organism: Camelus ferus (assembly GCF_009834535.1). NCBI lineage: Eukaryota > Metazoa > Chordata > Mammalia > Artiodactyla > Camelidae > Camelus > Camelus ferus. Next base: position 7,406,221 of record NC_045722.1, read on the forward strand.
ATGTCAGAGAGAAGGGGTCACTGTGAGCTATGACAATCTCAGAAGAGTCACCCACTCATCTCTGAATGACCGTGGGCAAGCCAATTCTTCACTCTTGGCTTCAGCTTCTTAATCTGTTAAGTGGGAGAGAGGTCTTCTTGAAGGGGATATTTGCTGCTTCAGGGAAGGCAGCTGATAGCAGCCTGGGGCAAAAACATACATATTAACACTGCATTGGGTTACAAAACCCTGGGAAGTAGGAATAAGGGGAAACGAAACCTGGGGCAAGGAGAGGGGAAGAGCAAATACAGGGGCTACATGACTGAGCTATTCACGGCTTGGTGACAAGTGCACTTGATTGCTCAGTCTTATGGAAGTTGTACAGTCCATTGCATCCCACCAAAATGGTTTAAACCTACCGAAAACAGACTATGAGAAAAAGAAAGGGAAAAGACTTTACCTGACATCTATTTCCCACTTCCCACTGGTCAATATTTGCTCTACAAAGGGTTAATTCCCCCACACTTCTGAGCTGAGTGATCTTGTCTTGCCAATAGTCAGTTTCTCCTGGTCAGCTGAAACCAGGTGTGGGGCTTGGCCACTTGCAGCAGTGACAGCCGTAGCAGTGACCTGACTCTAAGACCTTGCTATAGGCTTAGACCAAGTCTATACACCTTGCTAAGGCCACTCAGGCAAGGGAGTAAGGCGAGTGGCCGACCCCCTGAGACGGGGAAGTAGACAGGGCTACATAAATCTGGGATGATGCATAAAGTGAGCCTGGTGTAATCTGCAAGGCTCTTGTCAACCAGCCACGTGAACTACACAACCAGCCACGTGAACTACAATCTTTTAAACCTATATTCTTGACATGAAAAGTGTAAGACAAATGCAGTGCACCAACAGTCAATGTTAAGGCAGCGCATTTTACCTGGGCTGCAAGAATGAGGTAAGGATCTGATTCTGTCTTCACATATAGCTCTTGTACTTTCATTGTTCAAGGAATTTCAGTTGGGAGGCCCGCAGTGAAAAAAAGAAAAAAGGTTATAGACAACCTGAAAAATAGCTCACTGTGGACAGAGAATGTTATATCTATAGATGGGCTAGACATTCCAGACCTCAGAGAACAACTCGGATGCTGTGCCTCCATCTGCTCTCTCTGAGGGAGCTGGAGCAGAGTTGACTGGGGACAAGCTTGAGCTCAGGGGACGAGGTGGCCACTGATTCCAAGTGGAGGGACAGAAGCATCTCCTTGATATACCATCCTCTTCCCACCTTTCCTTTCTTCTTTTTCTCCCTACCTGCCTCCATCCCTCCCTCCCTTGACTTCGAGGGAGTCCAGAGCTATGGGATTCGCACCACATAGAACATAGGAAGAAAACCCAATTATCCATCCACATCTCCTCCCCATCTTCTTTTCCTTTTTCTCTTCCTGCCTTCCTCCATATTTTCCTTTATCTTACTTTCGAATAATCACACAGCTGATGAGGGAGAAAAAAGACAGATTTCCTGCCTCAAGGGGCTCGGAGTTCTGGGGAGGAGGCTGACCCAGGTGATTAATGAGATCAATGCTCCAATTGAGAAAGTTGAACCGAGGGGAGGCAGTATCCATTATTCTCTTTTAGTATGGGTGTGTGTGTGTGCATGTGTGAAAGAGAGAAAGAGACAGAGAAAGAGAGAGAGAGAGAATGCAAAGATGATGTATAGTATTTTAGTGTATGAATACAAAATATACTATAGTTTACCTATTTTCTTATTAATGGGTTGTTTCTAGTTTTTACTTTTTATGAATTGTGCTGCTGGGACCATTTTTGTATATGTTTTCCTACACATATTTAACAGTCATCTATTGCTGTGAACAAATCATCCCAAAATAGTGGCTTAAAACAATAATCACTTATTTGCTCCTATTTCTGCAACTTGGACCAGCCTCTGGGAACTTCTGCTGGCCTTGTCTGGGTTCCCTCATGCAGCTGCATTCATCTGGGGATTGGCTGGTCCGAGATGGCTTCATGCACACTCTGATGTTCGCTGGGGCTGTTGGCCGTACTGCTACATGTCCTTCCTGATAGGACACCCCAGACTTCTTTACACGGCAGCTGGGTTCCAAGAGAGCAAATCTTAAAGCTGCAGGGGTCACTGAGGCCTGGCCTTGCTTTGAATGTCACACAAAGTGAGTTCTGCCACACTTTATCGGTCAAAGCAAATCATATGCCGACTCCTCCTCCTGATGGGAGGAGAGGCAATATTGTATTGCAGGTGGTGTGTGCATGCTGGGATGGGAGGACTTTGTGGCCATGCTGTTCAATCTACCACACGTCTAAACTCAGGCATGGAACTCCTGGGTCAGCGTGCGGGCATCAGTTTAGGGGAACCAGCTTATGCCTCCACCAGCATGTTCCCGACGCTCCCTGCTTCATCCACCCTTGGTGCTGTCGGTCTAATTTTAGCCATGCGGGAGGGTATGATGGTATCTCGTCGTGCTTTAATTTGATTTTCCTTGATTACTAATGAGGCTGAGCACCTTCTTCTGTGCTTGCTGGCCATGTGTGTATCCTATTTTAGAGGAAGTGATTTGTCTGGGTATGAGTCAGTTGTCATTTTATTCAACTCTCCCCCTTGGATCTTGAGTGATTTTTTTCTCTTGATTAGAAAGGAAGTCACACTGGAGCTGAGACTTGAGGGATGATGAATAATTAAAGAAGAGCAGGGAGGTCTTAGAGTTAGAAACATGAATAGTGCTACAAGGAAGAAAAATAAAATGTGGGGCATTTGAGAAACAACCAGACTTCAAGATAGGTGGTTCTGTGAAGAGAACAGGAATAGGAGGGCAGGATGCTGAAGAGATATGTCCAGGAGACAGAGGGCCCCTTGGATGGCACGGGCAACAGTCTGTTATCATTGCCTGTTCCCTTTTCTTCATTTAGTCCTTGAAAATTCTGCCTTAAGGGTCCAGAGCTTGGGGACTAACAAGCTTATCAACACATAGAACTTTAATAAGATGGTCATATGAAGGACCACAGAAGGGTTACAACGACAGGAAGCGAACAGAGAGAAAGGCCATATCACAGAGAGAGAGACAGAGAGAGAGGGAGAGAGAAAATCAGGAGACTGAAGAAAGAAGTGTAGAGTTGAAGAGACAGAAACAAACTTTTTGTGAATGTATCAAATCACATAGTGTGCCCTTGGATGGCAGTGATTTAACAGAAAATCGCATAGGAACACGTAAACACAACCGCAGCAAAGATCAGACTGAGATGGAGTTACTGACCAATGCATTTGGAAGAAGTGGAAAAATGATCTGAAGCAGAAAGATACACTCTAGTCTGTTAACCACAGTTACTTCTGAAGAGTGGCTTCAAGAAGGGCTGGGGGTTTGTAAAGGAAATCCCCCTTTTTTATATTCTTAAGTGGGATTTGGGCTTTTTTAAAAAAATAGCAAGTATTTATTCATGTACTAAATGTTTAAAAAGGATATATATATATATACACACACATACATATATCTCCATCTCTCAACTTCAGCCAAGACAAACTTTTGAGTTCCTATTTACTAGAGGAATGTAAATTGACCAGTAACTGCTCATGGTAGTGGGGGTCGGAGGAAGGATGAGGTGCATCAGAGGAGAAGGAAAACTCAGGTGTGGTGACATCTGCTCAGTGGGAGCCTGAGGGACAGAAAATCCATGTGGAGGAGCCATGCTGGCAGAGACCTAGGCCAGAGAGGGACCTGGGGCTGGCGGGGCATCCATTCTAGAAGAACCATTTGTCCTTATTCATTGAAGACCTCTTGACCAACAGCCAGTTTGGAGGCTCTGAGTCCAGGAATTAGGTAACTGACACAGGGAGAACCAAAGCAGAAAACCCAGGTTTGACAAACCTCAGCAGGGAAAGCTCTGGTGTGAGTTTTATTTCCTAATATTCGGAAGCAAAAAAAAAAAAAAAAAAAAAAAAAAAAGCCATCCCCTGTCCATCCTCTGCCTCAGAGTCTGTTCAACCAGAGGGGAGGATGTAGCACTGCATTATCTGAGCTATTCTGCGAGTCTGAATGAGGAGGATGAGAACTCTGACCTCTGCTGGAAGCGCGGAGACTACAACCTGGGTTGACTTTGTTGTACAGTATTTCTCCCCATTACAATCATTATACATGTTTATTTTAGGAAATACAGCAAAAAGAAGAAAATGAAAACTAGCCATAATCCTACCAAACTTCTGGTGTATTTCCCACGGGTTTTTTGGATACATACCTAGAACAACAACGCATTAAACCGCTTTTTAGGAGGCAACCAAGCAAGTGTGACTCATTGCCGAACGATGAAGATACAGCAGGGAACAAGATAGACACAGACCTTTCCTCACTGGTACTCAGACTTCAGTGGTGCCGGCAGACAGAAAGCAAAGTTTCTTAAACTGCATTTGTGATAAGTATTGTGCAAACTGTGCATGCAGCAACAGTTTGCATTTTTATTGCTGACTATATGCTAGGCATTATGTCAACTGCTTCACGTGTGGTTAAGTGTTTTATAGACGCAATCTCATTTAATCTTCACAATGACTACTAATAGTAGCTTGCTACTATTACCACCCTCACCCCCGTCCCCCACCACGCTACAGATGAAGAAATGGTGAAGTAACCCGACCAAGGTGGCAGAACTAGGGATCAGGCTGGGACATGACTGAACTGGGCTCTGTAACAGCCATGCTGCTCAGATCAGCTACAGAATACACTTTTCTCTTTTCTTCCCTTGCTAGGTCTGATCGCCACTGTGGCTCAAAGACTCTAAGGTGTAGCCAGTATGATGGATGATGACACCGAATTAAGGACTGATGGAAACTCACTTTTAAAGGCTGTGTGGCTGGGGAGGCTCAGGCTGACCAGGCTCCTTTTGGAAGGGGGCGCTTATATCAACGAAAGCAATGACAAAGGCGAAACGGCTCTCATGGTGGCATGCATCACCAAACATGTGGACCAGCAAAGCATCAGCAAGTCCAAGATGGTGAAGTACCTGCTGGACAACAGGGCAGACCCCAATATTCAGGATAAGTCTGGCAAGACTGCCCTCATCCACGCCTGCATCAGAAGAGCTGGGGGAGAAGTGGTCTCCTTATTACTGGAGAATGGAGCAGATCCCAGCCTCGAGGATCGCACGGGGGCTTCAGCTCTGGTTTACGCAATAAATGCAGATGACAAGGATGCACTGAAACATCTCCTTGATGCTTGCAAAGCCAAAGGCAAGGAGGTGATTATTATCACAACAGATAAATCATCTTCAGGCACCAAAACCACCAAACAGTATCTTAATGTCCCTCCTTCACCCAAAGAGGAAGACAGACAGTCGCCTCCACTGTGTGCATCCCCCTCCGATATTGAACTGAAAGCCCCAGGCCTGGGCACTCCGCCCGGTGAGAAGGACGACTTCTTCAGCCTCCAATCAGGGCATCCAATCCAGGGTGGTTGCAACACCTCTAAGGCTCTTATTGAACCCGGGTCACCCACTAGGAAAGTCGGGAACCTCAAAAGGGCCCGTTTGCCCCAACTGAAGAGGCTCCAGTCTGAACCCTGGGGCCTGATTGCACCCTCTGTGTTGGCGGCCTCCACGCGCCAGGACGAGACCCATGGTGCCAGCACAGACAACGAGGTCCTCAAGAGCATTAGTGACGTGTCCTTCCCTAAACGGGGACCCCTCTCCAGAACCAACAGTATTGACAGGCAAAGACCCCACCCTCTTCCACACAGTCACAGAGCAGGTCCTGAAGATTCCAGCCTCTTCGGCACTGGCCTCCTGGAAGGCAGCCTATGAGAAAAACCAGGCCTCCCACCCTCGTCTGGCCAGGAGAGGGACTCTCCCTGTTGACCAAGAGAAGAGTGGTATCTGCCTGTCTGGCCCCTCTGCTCTCAGAGATGCAGTGTCCCTCAGACGGCTGGAAAATGACTTCTACGATTTAGATTTACAGCCAGGAGCCGACCCACCCAACTCTATCTCCCTTGAATCCGGCAAAGGACCCTTAGATCGAAAGAAGCTCAACAGCTCCCACTTGTCTCTCTTCCAGGGCTCCAGGGAGTCCCTGGATGCTGTGCCCAGCACATCCCCCAGCTCCGCGCGCCGCAGGCCACCCCACCTTCTAGAAAGACGAGGTTCCGGAACTCTGCTACTAGACCGAATTTCTCAGACCAGGCCTGGCTTCCTTCCACCTTTAAATGTAAATCTGAACCCACCGATCCCAGATATTAGATCGAGCAGCAAACCCTCCTCTCCACTTGCTAGTGGCTTAAAATCCATGGTTCCTGTGGCTCCAAGCTCACCAAAGAGAGTTGACTTGAGAAGTAAAAAGAAACTCCTCAGAAGGCATTCTATGCAAGTTGAGCAGATGAAGCAGCTGTCTGACTTTGAAGAAATCATGACCTAGAAGCTTTTAGAGACGGTTTCTTTTAATCTATGTAGCTTATGAAAAGAACCATAATGTAGACCCACACAGCCGCGCAGTTCTCCATATCCTCGTCATCCCTCAATGTTGGTGTGTGGCTGCTTCAGAAGACATAGAGACAGGGTGCTGCTCCCCTCCTGAAATCACACTTGGGTTCTTATCCATCTACTTGAAAAGCACTCAGGATAATTGGGGTTTTGGAGAGGAAATTACCCAAAAAATTCTCCCAAGGAAGAAAACCTTTGGAGTTTGAAAGTCACACAGCAGGTACAATGATCTAAGCTACTGACACTGGTTCTTTTCTTTTCTTTCTTTCTTTCTTTCTTTTTTTTTTTGGCTAACTTTATTTATTTATTTACTTACTTACTTGCTTACTTTTTTTGTTGAGTTATAGTCATTTTACAATGTTGTGCCAAATTCCAGTGACGCCGGTTATTTCCCATTGGACAAACAAGAATTTAAATCGCAAGATGGTATTTGGAGTGTGTCATGTGTAATAAATCTACAAAGTGCCTACAAAGAAAATGAGGCTTCAACATTTGCTAGAATGTGCAAAAGCTCAAAACCAATCTTTAGGCTATTAAGTCTGGGTATCTGTAGTCATATCTAGAGGAATCAAACCAGAATTCCCCCATCAGAGAGGTTCTGGCACTGGGGGTGCTGGCTCTTATTGTGTCCCGGGGCACCGTCTAGTATAGCATGGTTGAGATCTTTCAAAACTCCAGTTACAGACTTTACTCACATGCTAATCTGAGTGTGCTCTGAGTCCCCAACTACTACATCTACATATTCCCCCAATTCTGTTTTGTCACAGTAGCTGGTGCCTCAGCGGTGAATCCTGCCCAGAAATGAAACTTCCTTGGCCTCCTGCCCTGACACAGGCTCTGTGCTGAAATCTTGTGAACAGTCAGGGGCTATTAGCTAATTTGGAGTTGAATATAACACAACTCATAGAATAGACCTGTAAGAAGCATTTCCTGATTATTCTTAAAAAACAAAAAAGAAACTTGGTGAGATCTCCCCAAGCTAGAATGATACATTTTGATAAGATTTGCAAAGATTAAAAAGTAGAGCAGAGGATTTTTAGACCAGAAGCAGGGGGGACCACCTGTAGCCTGAACATTTTAAGGGATGCAAACTGTCATTTATCCTTCACTCATCTGGGTAATCCAAGAACAGCTGGTTTCTTCTTGGCCAGAATTATCTACGTGATGGGAGATGTGTAGAAACAACCTGTACAACCTTTTAAAGCCACTTTGCAGGAACCCAAGAAGGGAAGCAGACATTTAGCACCTTTGGTATAATGTAGCCACACTTTAGGTGAAGGTATTTCTGGTTATTTTCCCATTTATTTTTCCTTTCATGATGCTTAGATATGTTTGCTCCATGGTTAAAAAAAAAAATCGGTAGTCTTTGGGGATAGCACCACATAGAGGAAAGAGAAAAGGCCTTGAGATTTGGGTTTGCAGCTCTGCTTCATCATTTACCAGCTGCAGGACCCTGAGGAATTAGCTTAACTTCTCCAAGCCTCCATGCCTTCATCTGTAAAATGGGGTGAGTAGTGCTTCACCATGCAAGGTGGTGGTGAGAATTAAAGGAGCTCATATGTGAAAGTATCTGTAACTGTGCCTAGAAGCAACTAAGTAAGAGGAAGCTAATTTTAATACTTCTTCAGAACTCTGAATCCCCCAGATCTCAAATAATACATAATACTCTACACGAAGTGAAGTCTAGCTGAAAAATTCAAGTATCCCCTTGAGATCCTTAAAGGTTCTATGAATACTGAGCCCTAAATTCATTTGTAAAGTAAAATAAATTCAGCCACAGAAGCTCTCCACATCAGACCATTTCTATAATAACATTTGCCAGAAATTTATCTGAATATCCCAATCAAAAGTGCTAAAGATGGTTATAAATACACCAAGTGCTTGTTTTTCAGTAATTCCTTTAGGGCAGGTACATACTCAACCTTGACACTATTGACATTTGGGGCTGGATAACTTTCTGTCGTGGGGAGCTGTCCTGTGCACTACAGAATGTTTAGCAACACCCACAACCTCCACCTATCAGATGCCAGTAGCATCTTACCCCCACATATTGACAACCAAAAGTGTCCCCAGATATGGCTGGATGTCTCCTGAAGGCAACATCACCTCGGCTGATCACCCTTGTTTTGGGAGAATGATTGTGTACGTGGTAGAAATACGTCCAGAGCAACCAAGCTGCATGGAGGTGTGCTCTGGCTGGCTAGCTAGGCTGTCCCACTAACTTAAAGGCAATTCAAACCGTGATTTGGTAAGATGACTGACACATAACGTTGGCCTTTGGGATTTTAGACACGAGTGCTAATGGCCTCCTGGACTTTATAGGAAGGGAAGCAGGTAAGAAGAATAGCACATAAGCGAGTGAAAACCTAGGGCTCATGAACTTGGTTTAGTGTGGACAACCCACACTCTCTTCAGGACCATTTAGACAGTAATAGTTCTTAGCGAGTGGACATGATTACTGGCAGGGCAACAACTCTCTGATGCATTCACTAAAGAGAGAACCAGACAGACAACCATTGTTTTCGGCAGCTCATTAAACACACACACATTACACCTTAAGTACTTTTCCAACTGTCATTAGTGCCAGTTAAAACTAACTTCTGCTAGTAGTATCCAACTGTGGGGATAACAAGACACTGCATAAGAGATTTTTTCTAAACCTTATGCTAAGATTTGAAAGTCTAATTTATCCTAAGTAGTGAATGTGGTCCATTCATAGCAATTAGCTTAGGTAAAACACTATGCCCATCGGAATAGCCTGTCCGTCGCACAAACGCGTAATAGCAGGCACACTGATGCCACTCACTACCTGCATCCATCAGTCTTGACCTTTCCATTGGCCTTTCTGTAGACAGTTATCAGACAGCACCTTGTTTCATCACTATTTGATGATGCATTAGTTGAATTAAACTGTTGCAAACTAGTATAACCATGGCAAAACTTCATTATGGTTAATGCATACATGGGCAATATTCTTCATGTTAACCAACTGCACAGGTATGCTTTTTAAAAAGCATATTTAGATTCAAACATGCTTTCTAGATCAGAGATTTTGGGGAGCCTAGAGTCACTACAGAAGTTAGCTGCAAACTGTAGTTTAAATAACCCATCTACTTAAGACTTCCTGAATGTTTATCAAAATATATTACAGAATGTGAGTCTAAACTTCAAAGTCTGGAATTTTGGTTTGATTTCTAGACATTCCAAAGCCTTTTGTTTGTTTGCTTAAGTTCATTGTTGATTCTCTTAGAGTTTCATCCAGTAAATGCAGGTTTTGTCTGACTTTTCTCCTTTGTGCGTGTTGGTACTTCAGATGTATTGTGTGTTGCTTGAACTGGTTCTCCAGTGTTATATCCTAGTCTCAAGCTGACAACGTGCTCAAGGATGTATCAAAATCCATGTACTGGAACTACTTATATATTTCTAATATGTCAATAAAAGATATATTGCAATCCTTCAGTAGTATTTCTCATTTTTCTTAGTGTAATCTCAATGATAAATATTACCTTTTCCTTAAGATGAGGTTGACATGACTGCCTGGTAAAATTGACCTGAGCAAACACCCAGTATTTTACGTACGTGTGATTTAAAAAATTAATTTTTAATTACACAGGTATTATATTTTCTCTCCTGGTTTAAAAAAAAAAAAGGCTAAGAATGAGAAGGTGCATTGCCGAACAGGGGCTGGGGTAAGTTCCTTTCCTCTGTTTTTGCTGCTCAGGTCCCCCCAGGGCTGCACCTGCCATCTGCTCTGCCATCTTCCACACAATAGGTGCTAAAACAATGCTGTTCTTTCATTAACCCAGCCCAAGCCAGGGATTCTTTTTTAGTTCATCCATTTCCATTGTCTTATATTCAGCTAACTGTTGATTATAAGTCTCCACATGCTCTGGCTTGAGCTACTGCCCTGAGCGCATGCAGGTGTCTTCTTGGAACTAAATGCAGGGTTTAACATTTAACCTGGTGAAATTTCTCTTCGTTGGTCTTAGTTTAGTACTCCCGCTGATCAAGGTAACCTTGGTCTTACATTTGTCATTTGTTTCTCCACTTGGTGCGTCTAGATTGGATGATTATTAGTTACATGCTTCCTACCAGTCACTAAAAAATAATGTTCACCAGGGCAGAGCCATGCAAAGAGCTTCAGGGCACACTACATACCTTGCCACGTCCGGTACATTATGCGTGCACGGTATTTCACAGCCGACAGACTGCTTTCACATACATTAGCACCTTAATTCGTGGTCAAATAGCCCAGTGACAGAACACGTCAGTCTCATCCACGTGGAGAACTATATGGGCAGTAAAATTCTTTGCTAAAATCAAGATACATCTCATTTAATGATGTTTTGAAAAAATTCTTTACTGCGCAGCAAGACCACAATCAGTGATTTTTCCTTTGTCTTGCCTGATCATAGTGAATATAAAACCCTATAGTAACGATTGCACAAAATATCTTCTTAGGTCAATGGTAACAGATTAAGACTGTAAATTAATTTATCTCCTTTCAACGCTTTTGAGAAGTCAAGGGGAAAAAAAAAATGATTGTTTCGTCCCAGAATAGTCTTCAACTTATCCTGACGACCAAAACATACCTGAAATTGCTGAGTGACAGACCTGGATTCACCTCTTCCCGAAGCCTTGTGTGAGCACACTCTTTTCCCCAAAGGGGATGTAATTACGGGGGTTTACTTACTTTCATTCTCCCCGCACCCCCGCACACTTTTTCACCTTGGGAAGGGGACGGAAATGAAGAAAGGGGTGTTTACTGCGTCCCCAGGGTTCGCACATCTTTTTTCACGTGGCCCGCCTAACTACGGTGCACAGTAGGCGCGGGCACACTCATTTCCAGGCAAGGGGACGATTCCCCGGAGAACTGAGACAAGTTACAGAGCCAGTCAGAAGCGGAGCCTGTACCTCGTAGAACCCCACGGGCTCCGTGTTGCTGCAGCTAGGGAGGGTGGGCTGGGTGGACCTAGGCTCAGCCCTGCGGTTCCCGGAGGGAGCAGAAGAGCTTCAGCAGGGGATGTCCGCAGGGCGCGCCTCTCAGGGGGCGCGCGCCAGGCGGGGGGGAGGGGGGTTGGCGGGGCGAGGGCGGGGCTCCGCTTCCCCTCCACGGAGATACCCCTGCAGAACGGGGAGGGGCGGGCGAAGGGGCGGTCCCCTTCCCCAGGCCAGCCCAGCCGGCGCGCAGGCGCAGGGGCGGAAGGGGCGTGGGGAGGCCGCGGCGCTCCAGGGCCTCGCGCCCCGGCCCACCCGGGAGCGCACGGCTGCGCACTGAGCGGTCGGCTGTCCCGGAAGCGCCGCGCTCGCGCCACGTCTGCCTCTGCAAGTTCTCCCAGGTCTCGCTGACACTGCGCCACCCGCGAGGGGCGCACGCCCGGGCCTCCGCCCGCGGGGCTGGATCGGGAGCATCATGGACAGCGCGACCCCGCGCTCCGCCTCCGCGCTGCTCCTGCTGCTGCTTCTCCTGCTCCGGGCTGAACGGTCGGGGGGCGCCGAGCTCACCTTCGAGCTGCCTGACAACGCCAAGCAGTGCTTCCACGAGGACGTGGAGCAGGGCGTGAAGTTCTCCCTGGATTACCAAGTAAGGCCATGGCTCCCGGTGTCGCCTCCTCTCTCTCCCCCCTCCAGGTCTCGCCTGGGCACTGGCGCGCCCCAGGTTGGAGTGGCTGGAGTTAGCCACAGAGGCTGCAGGGGCCGGGAATGACTGGGGACCAGTTGACTTCCCCGTGAGGAGGAACGTTTTGATCACTCAGAACCCACTCAAGACAGCCCCGACTAAGCAGGGAGGTAGCGCCGCAGGTGCGTGCCCAGGATGGGGATGCCCCGGGGGCGGGTCCTGCATCCTCGGGAGATGGCCAGAATAACTTCCTGCAGGCCCCTTGACTTTAAGGAATGAGATCTATGATTAGCTGGACCCAGGCTCTCTGTCCCAAGTTTCTTGGACTGCTTTGTCCCCTCCTGTACTGAAAAAATGGTGGCAAGAGGAAAAGGGTTTGTGGTTTTATTTTTCCCTCCAGCGTTTGAAGTCATAGCTGGGGTGAGCGCGGAAGTGATGAAAATGGGTGCTTTGGAAAGGAGGTCTCAGCACAGACTTAGAGCTCTGGCAGTGTTTACAAGGAGTGATGTGGCTGCAAGACTTGGCTGCTGCCATATGGCTCAGAACAGCTCCCAGCTCCAGCACTCCTGGCTCCTTTGAGAGATCTCATGGCTCACAGTTCAGGGGAGCAGGTCTTGAGTAAGAAATCTGCCTTTCAGGTTTAGTGAGCAGATCTAGGTTTGGGGGGCTGAGTAGGGATTATACCCAGACAGGCTTCTGCTGGTGGACACATACTGGCAAGCATTTACAGAGATGAGGAAAGACAGACAGCAGGCTGGCAGGCCATTTGATGGTCCTTTTCTGACCAAAGCTCCTAAAAGAGGCTTGTGCTTGGGGACAGCATCATGTATGATGGCCTCTGAGTCGTTCTTCTAGCCACTGTCAGATCTCTGTGGACAGTGTGCAAATTGCGGCTGGGTTAACAGGGGTAACCTAGGTATGGTCACCAAAAATTGATCATTATGAGGCTGGAGGGGGCCTGAGAGGTCATCTGGTCACTGCTGGGTCAGGATTCCCTGTTAAGGAGTATTCAGCCTAAGTTAAACACCTCCAACATTAGGAAGCTCACTAATCACAAAGCAATTTTTTCCATCTGGACAAAAGGAAATTTAAAATTTGGAAGCAAATGGACTGTTGACTGTGTTCCCTGATGGATGTCGGTTATAGTGATTGACTGCCTGTGTGATTTTGCCCTTTGGAGGTTTTTCTCCTTCCTGTGTTTACAGAGAAAGTTTGAGCTAGTGATTCCTGGGAGCTCTCCCACCTCTGATAGTCACTGATTCTGTGAATGCTTCAGCTGTATTTGCCTTCCCGTTGCATTCCATCGGCAATAATATGAATATTTAACAGACGCGTTCAACAATTTGCGTAACCTCGGACCCTCGGTTTCCTCTTCTGTGAAATGGGGAGGATTAGGCTCTTTGTACTCTTTCAGAGCAAAACCTTTGGACTCAGACAGACATGAATTCAGGTCTGTCATTTTCAAGCTGTGTGATCACGGCCACTTTACCTCTCTCAGCCTCAGTTTCATCCTCTGTAAAATGGGGCATGTCATAGTACCTGCTTTAAAAGGTTATGAAGATTAAATGAAAAAAATGTGATGTCTAATCACAGGGTCTGGCTGGTGTTTGGTAAGTGGTGATTGCTCCTCTATTAACATTGGACTGTGGGTGTCTTTTGTGGTTGTCAGGTCATCACTGGAGGCCACTACGATGTTGACTGCTATGTGGAGGACCCCCTGGGGAACACCATCTACAGGGAAACCAAGAAGCAGTATGACAGCTTCACGCACCGGGCTGAGGTCAAGGGCGTTTATCAGTTTTGCTTCAGTAATGAGTTTTCCACCTTCTCTCACAAGACCGTCTACTTTGACTTTCAAGTGGGCGATGAGGCCCCCATTCTCCCAGACATGGGGAATAGGGTCACAGCTCTCACCCAGGTGAGTGGACATTTACAACCCTAGGCTGAGCCCCGCAACCTGCTCCTCCTCTTCTGTCCCCCTCTTGGCTGATCAGCTCCCAGTCTGAAGTCTCAGTGTTGGCTCTGCCCCTCGCTTCACATCCAGTCCTAAGGACAGCATGTTCCCCTTCCCCTCTTCCTGTCTGTTCTTTAACTGGACCCCTCAGTACTCTCCTCTGGTATTCCTGTGTTGCCATTCAGTCTTTGACAGCACTGCTTTCAAAGTACACATAGCATGTGCCTCTCTCTGCTCATATGACATATCTACATCAGAAAGACCAAAGTCCTAGTTTGTATGTGTTAGTTAAGGGAACACAAGCTGCTATAACAAGCCCCAAATACCAATGGTTTAACACAGTGGAAGTTTTTTTTTTTTTCTTATTCAAATAATAATGTAGTGAGTTGGGGTAGGGGTGGAGGGCTTTCCTCCATGGAGTTACTCGGGAAGCCAGGCTCCTTTCTTGTCATCTTTCTGCTGTCCCTTAGGGCTTCAGAGTCCTCTGACTCTAGCCACTAAAAGAAGGAGGAAATGAAAAAGCCCCACCTGCGTCTTAAAAGCCAGAAGTAACACCATCACCCCCACTCATATCTCACTGTTGAGAAAGACTCATGTGGACAGTCTGGATGAAAAGAGGGCTGGCAGATACAGTCCTGTTGGGCAGTCGACTCTTTGCAACAACTCCACACTCTGGAAGAGAAACGGTGATATTTTGGGGGACAGATAGTCACCTCTGTCACCCATGGCTCTCATGCTTAACTATAATCCAGTCCTAGCCTCCTCCATCAGTCTTCCCTCCCTCCCACATGCAGGCTCTGAGGCTAGGGACTCTGTATTACTTACCCCCGTGTCTCCAGCACCCCAGTGCATGGGGTGTGGCACAGAATAGCAGCTCACCAAATATTTGTCAGATGACTGAGTGGCAGGGCCCAGGGACACCCGCAACACAGGGATGACCGTGCATGGCTGCACCTGTTCAAGGACCAAAGCCAGAGCATCTGAATCTCCAGAGAGGCCAGAGTACCTTCTAGGCTGCCCTCCAAGGTGACCACATACCCCATTCCCCTATGGCTTTGACCATGGGTTTGTTCCCTAGGCAGTTGGGGTTAGTGGCTCACTGCCCAGTCAGTAAGCACTCTCTGCACATGGCTATTTAAATTTAAATTACTTGAGATTAAGTTAAAAATTCACTTGCTTATTTGCTCTATGGCAACATTTCTAGTGCTCAGTAGTCACAAAAGTGGCTAGAGGCCATGCGTGGAGAGCTCCTTGGGACAACACTGGGTTTGAACTTGGCAACGTGACTGCCGACAGAAGGTCCGGCCCAGGGTGTGTACTGTGTGTAAGATCTTTCACAACCTATCCTCTCGAGAGCTCTGTTGGTCACTGATGAAACAGCTTCCGCCTTGAAGATTGTGTAAGTCTCCAGAAGCTGAGCTGAAGGACTTCCATCTCTTGCCAGTGGAAAAGGAATTGGTGGAGAAGAGGCTTAATGGATTCATGCAAGAGAGACGTTCTTTCCAGGAGCCTTAGAATTGGAGTTTGGTTTTGTTGCAGGAAGAGGGATTGCGCCTCCCTCTTCTTTGTCTGGGAGCCTCGTCCTTCCGCCCAGCCTCAGCAGAGCTGTTCCCTTCAACCGCTGTCCCTCTGGCCCCTCTGCCCGAACGGGCCGGGTTGTGTCTGCGTCTGCCTCCGGGAGCACTGGCTCGCCTGCGGGGGGCGCTCAGTCTGCACGCCGTGCTGGGGTGGTGCGGCTTCAGGGAAGTTGGACGGCGCCGTCCCAGCCGCCAGGAGCCCTGCGTGGAGGGTGACCCTGTAACCCACGTAGCCACGGGACAGTGTGATCAGGGCAGCGATTTAAGGGCGCGGGCGCTCCGGGGAGGGACCCGCTGACTCTTCCAGGAGGCTCAGGGAAGTCTTCACAGGGAGAGTTCTGGCTGAAAAGTGACAGTGTGGGCGGTCACCCAGGAGGGTGTCCGGCGCTGAGGAGGGAGGGCCGCCCAAGCCGAGAACAGCAGGTGCAGGTGTTCACGGTATAGCTTGCACTTTCCTCGCCGGCCCTTGTCTTGTTTCCCTCGGCTCGATCCCCTTGCTGCCTCAGCTGTCATCTCTTCCCCTGAGACTTGGTCCAGCCCCGTGCTGGGCCAGAGACCGTGTTTTCTGGCACCAGTATCAGTACTAGGGTTGAAAGAACAGGACAGAGTGGCCAAGGCCCAGGCCAGGGCTTCAGGCCAGAGAGACTTGTCTTTGGCCTGAGTTCCAGCGTGACCAGGCTCCTACCAGAGGATGTGGGCTGAGCCTGCTACTCAGGGAGCCCAAACTGAGAGGCTTCCTGAGAATCTGGGCAGATCACAGCCTAGGCTGAAGGTTCCTGACAGAGGTCAAAGGCCCGGGGCTGCCTCGGTAGTGGTTGAGGGAAGATTAAGGGTCATCTCATGCATCCCTGCCTTTGAGTTCTTGAAGAATTTAAACAACCAAGAACTCCTATCAGTGAAGGCCCTTATGACGTGAGGCTAAAGGAATTTGCTGGTGGTCACACGATGAAGACCTGGGCATCAGCAGGTGGTAGAGGCGGGATGGGATGTTGGCGTGGGATGGAGGAAAGGGATGGTCCTGGGAGGCGGACTGGTCAGGGTGTCTCCAGAGACCAACTGTCATGATGGAGCAGTGCCCAGAATCCCTGTGAGGTTCCAGGACGCCAGAAACCAGCCAGGGCTGGAGGTTTTGGCAAGGCTGAATGAAGGTTGCACTCTGGGGAGGTGGGGACCTGGGCAAACAGGGCTCTTAGGAGCAGCAGGGATTCTGCTGGCTTCCCTCAAGGCAGGAAGCAGGCTGGCCGGGTTACCTAACTGACATTTTGTGATAACAAGCTGAAGAGGTGCCTTAGCCTGATGCCAACGGCAGATCCCAGTCAGTGGCTGGGGAATTAGCATGTTTTTGTGCTAGGGGATGCTTCCAGGTGTCTGTGGATCTGGGGATGTGTTGTGCTGGCGTCTCCGGTGGGGTCTATGCCAGGCTCTAAAGGTGTCTCCTGGCTTTAGATGCTAGGAAAGCTGCAGAGTCCCAGCTGTTGCTCTGGTACCCTCTGGGAACCGGCCTCCTTCCCTGCCGCTGATCTGATCCGAAGCTGTTCCTTTAAAGGCCTCAGGCCCTCTTCATAGAATCACAGTGCTGGTCTCTGGCCGGTGACATCGGATCTAAGCCTTTAAAGTGATGCCTTACGTAGCCTATCTGGTGTACTCTCTGCCTGGGGCGCCTGTATGTGTGATATCTGTGTCCTCCTTCGTTTCTCTTCCTCTCCCCCTCCTCCTCCTCTAGTGATTCTGGACCCTGGGAGAAGGCTGCAGGTATCAGCCTATACTGCTGAATGCCCAGTCTTGGGCCCAGGGGTCCAAGGAGCTTCCAATTCAAGTGAATATAATTAAGTTTCTGAATGCTCTTGTGATGGAAATAAACACGGAAAATGGAATTCTAGCCTGGAAAACCAGTGAGCCCTTCCCTAGTGTTTAAAAACAAAGCCTCTGTGTATTTATACATACTAACCGTGTGTATATATGCATGTGTGCACGTATGCATATGTGTGTGTGTGTCTACACGTACATATGTGCATCTCTGTTCATCCCATTAACTTCAGGAACAATCTGCGTGTTACCAAGTCCTCTAGGTCTCTCCCGGCTCCACCCTTCTCCCCCTACTTGGCGACCTCCTCAATTGAGGCCCTCGTCTTTTCCTTGCCCGCAGATTGCAGCAGCCAAAGTGGTTTCCCTGCCTCCCATCTCCCCCTGCATCGTGGCTTCTCTTCAAGTGGGATCCTGGTCTTGCCATTCTTTTGCTCACAGGGCTGATTGTTAAAAGTCTTGACTCTCAAGGCCTTTGCTGTGAGCCTCTACCTACCCACGACTTCCTCCCCACACAGCCCCGGCCCTGGGCAGGGCCCTGCAGGTGCTCCTTACCGGGCTTTTCTCACCTGCCTGCCCCTCATCCTCCGCCAGGTGACGTGCTGTCCATCTGTCAGGGTTCAGTTTTCCACTTCCTATGTCAGGTAGCCCTCCACCTCCCCTGACAGGATTAGCAGCTTTCTCCTCCCAGCTTCCCCATAACTCTGCTCTCCTGTCTCTTGCTGGCTCTTGTCACAATCCATCACATTGATCCCTTTCTATAAATTGTGACCTTTTTGAGACCCAGGACTGTGCCTGACTCTGATTGATCTCTCAGTTTCCTGGGCCCAGCATCATGTCTGGAAGATAAATAGGCATTTAATAAATAGACATTTGAAAGAATGAATCAGTGGGAGTTTGGGCTATAGAAGAAAGCCCCGCATGATTTGGAATCCCTGTATTCTCATTTTCACGGGTATCTCTCTTGAGTTCCCCAGCCCTACCTTCAGTAACTGTGGTCTTGCAGGAACCACCAGGGTGATCTAGAGAACTAGTTTGACTTACCAAGTCCTCCTGTGTCGTGGTCATAGGTAGTGACTGGAAGGGGGCTCTAGGGAAGCTTCTAGAAATGTCATACCTTGATTCAACTTCGGTACAAGTTGGCACTTAAAAGTCCCTTTGGAATCAACTTCTTGATGTCAGGAGCCCTTCTCAGGATCATTTGTCCTTCTCTCAACATCAGACATTTATAGGTACAGGCATTCCTTGTTTTCCTGTGCTTCACAGGTGCTGCTTTTTTTTTTTTTTAAACAAATGGAAGGTTTGTGGCTGTGATGATGGTTAGCATTTTTTAGCAATAAAGTGTTTTTTAATTAAGATATGTGCATTTTTTTTTAGACACAATGCTGTTGCACACTTAACACGCTACAGAATCGTGTAAACATAACTTTGATACGCACTGGGAAACGAAAAAATTCATGTGACTCGCTTCATTGTTGTATTTGTTTTACTGCAGTGGTGTGGAACAGAATTTGCAATGTCTCCGAGGTATGCCTGTGCAACCTACCCACCAAACGTGGGGAGTGTGAAGACCCCGGGCTGGCTAACCCCACTTGCAAGAGGAGACTGCAGTATAATGGCCCAAACAGTGGGTGTGCAGGGCGCCACTGAGGAAGCAGTTTCAAAGTTCCCCTTGAGGGGATAATTGAAACAGACAGGCTTGTTCTTTACTGTGGATTCTGCCCCTTGAACTGGTGCCCAGTCGAGCTCCACTAACTCCACCTGATGCACAGTAACCGTGTCAGTTTTCCCTCCATGTGACATTTCGCCACCTCTTACCCGCAGATCAGAATGAGGAGTCAGCCAGTATGTGCAGAGGAAGCCCACGCCCCTGGAGGTAGACCAGTGGTCAGACAGAAGATGCTGCCTTGTCAACAGAAAGGCTGAAGGGCAGCTTGTCTGTCCTCCTGTAGTCTAGCTTAGCGCCTAGAATAGCCCGGAATAAAGACTATCTAATGGGGCAGGTAAGGAGAACACACTTTCTCGGTCAGAGTCCCCCATTTGCCTTCAGTCTGTGAGAGAAATGAGGGGTGTCGGGGGCAGTGACGGCAGTTACACTGGTTCAGTCCTTTTTGGCGCCTTGCGCCGCGCTTTGTCGACGGCCACCTTTGGAGTTCGGGGGCTGAAGCAGATGTCTGCTGGATGCTGTATGAACTTCTCTAGCCCGAGAACTCACTGTTGGGTTAGAAGTTTCTAGGTTTTGGATAAAATGATGTTTTAGAGATGGCCTGTGAGTAAGAGCTCATGTTTCTTCACAGACATGATGTATTTTGTTTTCTGTTGCTGAGTCAGTAATGACTATGAACCTGACGGCTGCAAACGACACCCACCTATCATCTCCCAGTCCTGTGGGCTCTGAGCCTGGGCAGGCTCGGCTGGGTCCCCTGCTCAGGGTCTCAAGGCTGAAATCAAGGTGCCGGTGGGCGGGCTTCTCATCTGGAGGCTCCAGGGAGGAACATGAGTGCTTTGACACTCATTCAGGTGGTTGGTGGAATTTAGTTCCTTGTGGCTGTAGGACCGAGTTCACTATTTCCTCGTTGGCTGTTGAGCTCTCAGGTCCTGGAGGCCTTTTCTGGTCCTTGCACGTGACCTTCTGTATCTTCAGAGCCAGCAGTGGTGCACTGAATTCTTCTCAGGCATCCCGCCTCTCTGACCTTTCCTTTAGCTGACCAGCTGGGGAAAGCTCTCTGCTCTGAAGGGCTCCTGTGATTTGGTCAGGCCCACTGGACAGTCTCCCTGTCTTAAGGTCAACTGTACCATATAACAGTCCCGGAAGTGACAGCTCATCATATTTGCAGGTTCCTGGGATTAGGGCAGGGAATCTGGGGGTAATGATCCTGGCCTATCAGAGATGTGGTATTAAATAAGAGAAAACAGGGCACTGGTGGGAAGCATAGGCTCGGGACTTAGATAGTTGAGTTTAAATCTTGACTCTGCTGTCTCCTAACTGTGTGGCTCTGAGCAAGTTACTTAACCTCTCTGAGCCTCAACTAGACTTGTTTGGAAGGTTCAGTAGAACTACGTCAAACCCTTAGCGCAGACACAGCCAGCATTCAGTAGAATTACCAAGGATGTTGACGACAACGCATGCTGTGTGCTGGATTCCGTTCTTCTTTTCTGGGGGTTCGCAGTGACTGCTTTTCTCTCCCTGTGCAGATGGAATCTGCCTGTGTGACCATCCATGAGGCTCTGAAGACGGTGATTGACTCCCAGACACATTACCGGCTCCGGGAGGCCCAGGACCGGGCCCGGGCCGAAGACCTGAATAGCCGAGTCTCTTACTGGTCTGTCGGTGAGACGATTGCCCTGTTCGTGGTCAGCGTCAGCCAGGTGCTGCTGCTGAAAAGCTTCTTCACAGAGAAACGGCCCGTCAGCAGGGCGGTCCACTCCTAGTGGGGCGCTCTGCTCCCGGCCCCTCACTCCCCAGGATGGAGCAGCTCCTCGAGGTCACAGGCTCCTGGGGGCTGGTGGGCACAGCCCAGGGTAGGGGCAGAGCTGCCTGGAGGAGCGTGGGGTGACGTGCCCTCACCTGCACTCTATTCAGATGCCTGGTCCTCGTCCGGCAGCCTCAGCTCCTAGAACGCCATGCTTGGAGGCATCCGGCTGCCTTATGTGTGTAACGCTGAGCGAAGAAGGAAGGGATCCCCAGGCTGGGGACTGGCCACTGTGGGAGGCAGGCAGGCGGCCATCCAGTGGCCTGGCTGGTAGGAGGAGCCCCACGTGCCCAGGCCTCCAGGCGGCAGCTCAGGGCTTTCTCTCTGCTCCGTGACACATGGCCCACTTGGCTTGTGTGTGTCCTAACCCGGGTGGGGAAGACAGGGCCCTCCGTCTGGCCTCTCCTCCCACGGAGCTCTGTACCTGTGGAAACGAGGCCCTGAAGTGGCTTTGCAGGGGTCCCCACCCCAGGCGGGCCATGGGATCAGCCCTGCAGGCAGGAACAACATGGTGGCTGGGTGCCTTGGGTGGCTGCGTATCTCCTGGGAGGCAGGACTCTGGCTAATAAAAACCGCGTGTGAGCACCACGGAGACTTGTGCCTTTCTTTTCTTTGCCCTAACGGAGCTCGCAGCTTAATGGGGAGTGTTGGTGCGCATATAAAAAGTTACAGCGCAGTAGAGCAAGTGATGCCCCAGAGACATTTGCGGAAGGGGGAGTAAATTACTGTCCTCTCAGTTGAATGAAAACAGTGAAAAAGGGAGTTGGTAATTTTGTGGTCTCAGGCTCCAGAGATTACTGTCAACAACTGAGTCATTTAATCCAAACAGAGGGACTAAGACCAGAAAAAGAAAAGACTGAGCAATGATGAGTGGCTGCCCCAAGTGCCATTTCCACAGCAGCCACAGTAGTCTCTTTAAAACTTAAGTGAGACCCTGTCACTCCTGGTCAAAACCTTCCCGAGGCTCCACACAGCGTTCACGGTTCAGGATGAAGTCCTCACCATGGACCACAAAGTCCTGCACCATCTGGTGCCCCAGCCTCTGGCCCTGTGAGTCCTACCACCCCCGCCTTCTCCCTTGACTCACTCCACCCATGCCCTCCTGGTCTTGCTGTTCCTAATCACACCAGGCCATGCTTATGCCTCAGGGCCTTTGCACAGGTTGTTCCCTCTGTTAGAACACTCTCGCCCTGAGACCTGCGTGACCTGCTCCATCGTTTCCTCTTGACCAGTGTCACATTATCAGTGAGATAACCACTATTCTCATCTGCCCTGGCCCTCCGTGTCTCTGTCTCAGCTTTACTTCTGTGTCATTTATCACCATTGACAGATTGTGTTGCTTGTCTGTTTATTGTCTTGCTCATCTCATTAAGGTGTAAACTCCAGGAAGGTAGGGACTTTGTTTACTGCTGTATCCCTAATGTAGAGAATAATGCCTGATACATACTAAGGTCTAAATATATGTTAGTTACTAGACGAACAGCCTTGCCCATCAGTAAGAAATTAATGCCTATGGATCAAGTGTCTGTACAGTAGGTGTTGAGGGAAGATATGATACCTACCCTGAAAAAATCTATCAAGAAATCTGAAATCCTGAGCTATCTGGCAAGTGTTAATAAAGCACTGTAGGACACAAAATAATCCCACTAGAAAGCAACTCCATAAGCCTTACTTCACTTGTTTGAAAGATAAACCCTGCTTACCTGTTCATATGGTATTTTTTCTCTCTGAAAATTAAGTACCAAGTGTCTACAAAAGATGATTTAGGAAATATGTGTGGAGTATGGTTAAAAACAACACAGCACATCCTTAGGTACCGCTCTCTGGGTTAAGCAACAGAGCGTGACTGTTGCCTCTTAGAAGCCCCCTGTCTGCTCTTCACAAACATCTTCTCCCCTGACCCCCCACCTCCGCCGACCAAGAGAACCACCAACCTGGACTGAGAGTTTAGCAAGTGCTGAGAAGTTGTTCAGAGAATTGAGGGATGTTGCTCTGCTGAAGCTCCTCCCGTCATCTGCTTTCTTACGGGAATGATGTTCTGGGCTTACAGCCTTGAAAAAACAAACAATAAAAGAATTGCTGGTGACTCCTATTTGATTTACATACTCCTGTAATCATTCATCCATAAATGTGTGATCTGATTGGGGAGGGGGTAAAGCCCTGCCCCATTCATTGAATTAGGAGATAATGTTCACAGTGAAGTTTATTTTTCATGTTTACTATTTATCAAATGTTTATATTTATGATCAGTTATATGCTAATAACAATTGTAATAACTCCCCAGTCCAGGAGAAATGCTTAACACTCAGAGCTTTTACACTTACAGGACATGAAACAAGTTTTAAAATTTCGATGTATAATCACTTTTTTTTTTATAAAGAAATACAATAGAATATTCAGTGTAAGAATTTCAAGCATAAAAGGATATAATTCCATTCGGGAGGGGAAATGGAAGTCTGAAGGAGAGGGAAGGATGGAAAATTTCAGGTCGTGTATTTAGGGGTGATATGCCAGAAAACATCTGTTGTAACTTTTAATTTTATAATGAAAAATTCTAGCTGTCAGCTGAAAAGGCTTGACGAGGCTCTCATAGCTTCTTAAGTCCTCTTAAAGGGTGTTCAAGAAAGAGAAATGGGGGGCACTGCTTCACTTTGCATGCAGATTCCCTAGGGAGACTTTGTCCTTGGCACCGTGGCTTGGCACTTGAGAAGGAGAACTGGGCTGGGACTGATCCTTCTGGATTTGAATCCGAGTCTGCCATGTACTAGTTATGTCCTCCTGGGCAAAGCACTGAAGTTCCCTGAGCCTTAGTTTCCTCATCCGTAAAACGGGCATAAGGGGTATTTTGCCTGGGCAAGGCTGTGGGGCTTGTGTGTCATTGGTGAGCAGCACTGGGATTCACCCCATCCCCAGAAGACTTGATTCGAATTTGAGGTCTTGACGCTACTGAATGGACATGTTTATACAGAGTTGCAATGTAGTTCAAGGAGAATGGAAGCCTAGAGACCTGGAGGGCTGTCCAGAAATGCAGAACTGTTTTTCTGCAGCTTCAAAAGGGGCTGCTGAACGGTCACACCGCCTGGGGTGTGGCAGTGACTTCCTGTTTAATTAACAAGACCAGCTGCTCCATCTCCTGACGCCGTAAAGGCTCTTCCCTCAGCCTCTGTCTTGCTGGTCTTGGGGCACCACCTTGAGCCTTCACTTGCCCTTAACCCTGCCCAGCCTTTGTCAACAGCCCCTCCATTAAACTCTCAACTTAAAGTAGAAAAGAAGGAGGGAAAGAAGTCAGTTGTTGCAGATTCTAGAAAGCGAGGAGGATTAGAACAAAGCTGTGAATACGTGTGACCACCCCTGGGGAGGTGGCTCTGGGAGAAGGCTGGATGTTCTCCCAGTTTAAAGGTGGGTCCTTAAGCCTGGAGATGTGTGCACTCAGGGATTTCCTCGAGCCCTGCTGTTTGATCACATACATGAAGGTCCCCAGCGCAACACTGGTCTAAAACAAATGCCAATTTCCTGCTCTTCTTACTCACACGCACCAACCAAACGCTAGTGAGTAAACCAGATGCAGTGGCACCTGAGGGGTCTGAACACTTACACCCATCCTCGAGAACTTACGGTCAGGCCTTCCTGCTGTTCCCTGTCGGGACTGACAGTTCGACGGCTTTTATTTGCTTCTCGTGGAGTTTGTGCTCATGGGAGGGATGGCCCGTTTCGCTTATCCTAAATAAGCCTTTCAAAATAGAGGACGGTTGCTTCCTTGGGGTTAGTTAGGGTGACAGTACCCAGCCAGCAAGCGTATCTTTTTCCAAGAAGATTCTATGTGTTGGGGGCCAGTGGGGTTCTGTAAGAAACCTCAGCTGTAGAAACAAATAGGTAGGCGTGAATCCCAGGCGATAACGAAGTGTCGGAGACTGTCCTGTTCACGGCAGGTGACGCTGACGTGGCTCCAGCTCTCCCTTGAACGCCAGTCAAAATGTGTTACTTCCCTGAATGGGACTCAGCAGCGGTGGTAACAAGTCACCCTTCCTGCCGATAGTGTCCACGGCAAAAAGAAAGGCGCACGTGGGCCGGGTGGCTTGTGTGATACACGAAGAAAGAGCCGTGGCTTCGCCTCTCGGATCACCAGGCAGCCTTCTGACTGTGAGCTGGCTTCTCACACACTTTGCTTTCAAGAAGACAATATATTTGTGCTGAGCTTTTAAATTGTGAAACTATTAAAAGCCACAGTCTCATTTTCATTTATGATGTCATATATACAGGCAATTAAAATATCAGCTAGAATTTATCTAGTCCCCTGTTCCTCATGCAAGGCAACTCATCTTAGTAAGACTTGTCCTCAGGCAGGTCCGAAGCCTGGGGTAGCTCCTGGGACATGGCCTTTGGTTTATCTGCTCTTTTGAGCCAACGATCTCAAGAATGTGTCGGGTTTGTACTGCACTTGGTGGACGGACAAGCAGCTAGAGGCTGCACAATAGTGGAGTGTGTGTGCGTGTGTGTGTGTGTGTGTGTGTATGCTGGGAGGAAAGGGTAAGTATACAAAGATCCCATGTCACCTTCAGGGAGGTGGCCTGGCAAGGTGGCCACCCAACAAATCCAACCTAAAGAAGCTCCAGAAGCAAGGGGGACGCCTGCATCTGAGGACCTCACACACGCACACCACTGGCACAGCGTGCATGGAGAGGGGTGGGAGGGGGCGGTGGCGCCCAGCCAGCACCCAGAAGTGAAGTTAGAGGAAAAACTTCCACGTTCTGTGCCGGCCTATCCTGCGCATTGGCCTTGAGACTACCAGGGCCACCCCCTCTGCCGCGGTTCCAGTGGCAGCAGCCCAGGCTGCAGGTAGCTGTGCGGGGCAGGCCCTGCGGCAGAGTGGTGAGCAGCTGATGGCCACCTGCCCCAGGGCCTCTACTCTCCCCTGTCCTCCCCTCTCTGAGACCCATGGGAGGTGGATTAAAAACCAAGGCTGCTCTCTCATTCCAGTGCTGTTCTGTCTTGAGAGTTTAAAGTGAACTTTGAACAAAGCTGCGAAGCATTAGCAAATGAGCTTCTCCGTTGTGATTCTTCACCCTGGGGCTCCCTCCCTCCCCTCTCCTTAGAGTCTCTGGAGAGATACCAGCTAGGACCTGGCCTTTAGCCCTTGTCAATACACATCCCCAGACCCCAGGGTCGAAATAACCAGACCGCTGAGGATACCATGAAAGAGATACAACACCCTGGCCAGCACATACCATTTGAAGCAAAACTGTTGGAACATGTGGACCCCAATTTTTAAGTAACATGACAAACACACTCTAAAAGAGGACATTTGAATTATACTTTGCTGTAACAAGAAGCTGTAATAAAAAACCAAATGGAAACATTATGTATGAGAAATATAAAAAAAGACGACCCCAGAGCAGACAGACGCATGAAACAGAGCTGATCTGTATGAAAGGCCCTCCTAGGAAGCAGCAGGAGAGAAAGGAGAACATATTTTTTAAAAGCTGAGAGAAATGGAAATGGTGAAAGCAGAGGTGGTAAGAGATGAATAACAGGTGGAGAAAATATATTTAGAGAAATGATAAAAATGAACCTCTCAGAACTAAAGAAAGATGGAAAATCTCAGAGCAAAAGTTCTCCCAGAGGGACAAACAGGTTTGGGGATTGACAGGTAAACCCCCGCACGGACGCATAATGACAATGATGGGTGAGAAAACCAGAGGCAAAGGGAAGATTCCGAATGCCTCGAATGCCTCGGGAGAGGAAGGGCGAATCCCCTGCCAATCAGACTGAAATTAGATTTCTCAACAGCAACACTGCGTGTAGGAAGAAAGTGAGGTACGTTTTTAAATCAGAAAAGGCAAGAGTAAAATCACCCCTGGATGTAGACACTTGTAGCCGAATCGTAAACACGAAAGCCCACTGAACATCTCAGGCTCACAGGAGCACAGGGGAGGCAGGGGAGAGGAGGCAGGCAGCTGTCAGACGGGCGAGAACTGGTGTTTACTGTTGTCTGAAAAATCTAGGGTCAGAGAAAAGGAGGGAAGGAAATACACACATGCCAACCAAGAATTACTGTCCTGAACAAGGTCCGCAGAGTTTACAGATGCAAGCAGAGAGGCCACAGGGCCGGAGGGTGCACTGAAAGTTCTCATCTCATTTGGGAAAAGATACTGATGAGTTTAAGAAATCCACAGAGGTGAGTAGTTATGAGTTTGGGCCTTAAGTTAAAAGCACCCACCATAAAAACAAAGCTAGAAAACATAATTTTGAAATTGGTAGAAGAAAACTTGACCCATCCAAGGAAGAACTGAAAGGAAGCAAAAAAAGACAGCCCAGTAAATGAAAATAGGGGGGAAAGATAGAAAAACCCATGTATATTTCTAATAAAAGAATGATTCCAATAAATGTAATCAATTAGATGGGAAAGGCTCTCAGATTAGATAGAAATAAAAGAACCAATAATGTATTTTCTTTAAGAGGCATACCTAGCAAAAAGAAAAAAGAAAAAAAGAAAAACAAAGGAAAAAAGAAAATTAAAAAAAGAGGCATACCTAAAAGACACGCAAAAGCTGAAAATAAAAATGTAAATTTAGGTAATATTACAGCATCTGACAAAATAGAATTCAAGGCAAATGATTACAAGAATCAGTATTATTGTAAGAACGCAGGTAGAACATTCTTGGCCAAACTCACAAGCAAGCGCAATCTAACACAGGGGAATGAACAGATCTGGGGAGAACCTGTTTTTCTAGCTCTGGCGGCAGTGACGGGCGGGCGGTGGTGAGTCCCTCCCAGCTCTCTGGGAAACTTGTGGGTGGTACGAGTTGGAACTTTTGGGTTATGTGGAAATCAACCATCTTTAGCTTATGGTGACTCTAGACATATGCTTTTTATACCCTCCAAACTACCGGGCCATTATAATCCTGGATTCCGACACAGTTTTATGCTATTTCCTTTCTTCCAGTTTGTGTTTTTCAGTTCAGTGTTTGACCATAGGAGACAAGTTTCATCTCAGCTGACTTTGCTCAGTATGGACTCCTGGTTCCTGAGGCCCACACAGCCCTGTGTTGAAAACCGTCATGAGCTTGAGAATCAGCGTGAGAGGGCCCTTGAACAACAACAGAACATCTTCAAATGAGGTAAAACAGCGTGGTTCTCAGGCAGCTTTTCCTTCAAACATGACTGGAGTTAAAACCAAACTGGGTAATTTGTATGCACTCATAACCTATGAGAAATCAGAGAAAATACACCCCTCTAAGCATTTGTGGTTTGATGTGATTACCATAAATCAGGAACATCCTCGTAGTAAATTCTTAATAGAAATAATAGCTTAATAGTAACTCTATAAAATAATTATCTTGGACTTCTGATATAAAAAAGAAGATCTCCCCTCCCCACCCGACCCCTGGTTCCCTGAGATTAACCCAAGCAAATAAGAGTAAATAGAATTTAAATCACTGAAACCAGGGAAAAGACACAATCCCAGATCGTTAACCACGTGGAGCAGCTGTCAAATACGGTGATACTTGAACCAAAAGGAGGGAGACGCCTAGAGCAGTTCCAGAGGGTTAAGACTTTTCTAAAAGAAGGAGGTATTATCCTGAATAGCTGAGCAGCAGCGCTCGGAATGTTAGCATCTCAGAGCCAAGTGTGAGTGGCGGGGCAACTCCTACTCTATTCCTCACCTCAGAGTGGCAGCGGAGGTGGGGTCGGAGGGGAGTCTCGTCAGACAGGTGGGCAAGAGATGTGACAGGTGGAGGAAGGGTGTGTGTGTCGGGGGCAATCAGCTCTGAGGCTTTGTTGACACCAAATCTTCCCCCCGAAAGGCCTGTGGCTGGCGGGGCAGCACTGAAAACTGCCGTCTTCTTGATCACCTTGAAGATGGCTGAGCAGAAGCCTGTTCTCAGCACGTGCCCAGGAGAGCTGATGAAAAAAGCACCTGGAGGTGCCCAGCTCTAAGCTCCCCACTGCCCCGACTTCTCCAGGATAATTCTTCAGCAAATTCATGACCCCCATGACAAGAGGAGTGACAAACCAGGACCAGAAATGAGAGCAAAGTAACAAATAGAAGACATGCAAAGAATAAATTTCAGTGTGATGCAAACAAATATGTTCCCCCTCATAGTCTTTAAAAAAAGGCACTAAGACTTCAGAAGAGGGTGACAAGGAATTATAAAAGAGGTTATAACACAACAAAAGATATGAAAAAAGAGCTGCCAAATCTCAGGGAATATGTGGAAGAGGTTAAAAAAAAAAAACCACATTACAAAAGAGACAGTCAATTGGAGGATGCCAAAAAGAGAACAGGAAGTGCTGAAATCAAAAGAAGGCTTGAGACAGGTGTCCAAAATAAAACGGAAAAAGAACAAAGAGCTGGGAGTTATTAGGGAGAAGCTGAGAGATTTGTACAACAAAGGGTATCCCTCATGCACATAATTGGTGTCCCTGAAGAAAATAGGACCACAACAACAAATCTAACGACATGAAAAAGAAAGCTTTTAATAAAAATAAAGGAAGAGCTAAATCCTCAGTTTAAAAGGGTACCTTGCATTTCAGGAAAAATTAAAGTGGAATGATTAACACAGACACATCCTGGTGAAGTTACTGAGCTTTGAAAAAAGGTAAAGAAACTATCAACACCTATGTGACATGAAAAAGACAGAGACAAAAAAACAAGTAACCTACAAAAGGAAGAAATCATGTGATCTTCAACTTTTGGTAACATTTACTGCAATAAGACAGCAAGTAGTGTCTACAAAGAACTCAGGTAAAGAGAGTGCAGACCAAAGACGATTTTAAACTAACTTGTCATTCAAGAACAAAAGCACTGGATGATCATTTCAGTCAACTCTCAGAGCAGCTCTATGACACAGGAATTACTAATATCCCCATTTTATAGATGAGGAAAACTGAGGCACAGAGAATTTATTCAACTTGTCCCAAGGCCGTAGAGCTAGGAAGTATAAAGTGAGAAAAGCTATTTGATTACCTCAAGAGGCCTTGAAAAATAAGTTAATAAGATTAGTAAAATTTGTCCCTGATGAAAACTTTTTTTTTCATTTTTCAGTTTTATTAGGTAGCATTGTTACAATTTGACTGCACAATATATAATATATATAATATACAATATACTGCATGTAAATACATATGCATGATATACTGCACATATTTTTAAATTTACAGATATGTACTATTCATTGTTTCTAAGAACCTTTAGAGCTTTAGCTTTTTAAACTTACATAGTTATCAAAGGAATAAAGCCAGCCACAAAACAAGAATTACTTCAAAAAGACACACACCCTGCTATTAACAGCAACATTATTTATAATCGCCAAGATATGGAAGCATCCTCAGTGCACATCAGTAAGATGAATGGAGAACACTTTTGATCAGGAATAATCGGTGAGGGATAAGGAGGGGTGGCAGCTGGTGCGGGGCTGCGGGCTGGAGCTGAGTCTGGCCTTTGTGATTCTGCTGCCAGTGAGGGGGGACATTTCTTCTAGACCTGGTGTATTAGTCACAATTTTCCAGAGAAGAAGAACCAATAAGACCAAAGAATTTGATTTTAGGAAGAGCGAGCTGTGCGATGTCCTAGGTCAGGAGAAGCTGGACGTCCCAGCTCAGTTGGGGAAAGCAAGTTCCTCTACCTTGTTCTGTTTAGGCGCTCTGTGGACTGGATGGTGCCCACTTCCTGGTAGACAATCTTCTTTATTCCGTCTCCTTATTCAATTGCTAGTCTCTTCCAGAGACACCCTCACAGACACACCCAGAAACAATGTCTTACCAGCTATCCAGGTGTCGGTCCAGGCAAGCTGACACATGAAATTAACCGTCACACCTGGGTTGGATATTTCCCCTTCCCTGAATTGCTGCAGCTCTAGCAGGCGGATGTGAAAATGTCAAAAAGAAAGATGGGGCCCCACAGGCTGGCTTAGCAGCTGGACCTTAGGGGCTTCTTGAACCTTGAGAGAGCCGGCGGCAAACGCATGATTACTCTGGGTGGATCACATGAAGACTCTACCTACTGGAGTGACTTGATTGGCTTATAAAATCAAGGGACACAGACATTGCCAGTACCTGAAATACTTAGCCCTCTTATCATGCTCCAAATTTCTGTGTATCCGGGTATGAAAAGTGATCACCGGAAGCTGTCCTGGGAGCCTGCATCAAAGCAGGGGGCCGGCGAGCTCTGTTAGGTATTCCATCCGGGCTGTGGTAGACCCTGGAGGACCACGCCTGACTGTTACCAAGCTTGACTGGCTGGAATCCAAAGTACCCGCTTTAGCTGCTCTCTCCTGCAAGGTGTATTAGTTTGCTAGAGCTGCTGTGACAAATACCACAGACTGGGTGGTGCAAACAACAGGTTTATTTTCCCATAGTTTTGGAGGCTGGAAGTCGGAGATCAAAGTGTTAGCAGGATTGGCTCCTTCTGAGGCCTCTCTCTCTCTGCATCTTTAGATGTGTCTTCACGTGGTCCTTCCTCTGTGCAGGTGTCCAAATATCCTCTTCTTACAGGGACTCTGGTCATATTGGATCCACGTCAATAACCTCAACTTAATTACATCTTTAAAGGCCTTATCTGCAAATAGAGCTGCATGCTGAGGTATTAGAGGTTAAGACGTAAATAGGAATTTTAGGGAGATGTAATTTGGCCCATAACAGTTGATATTGGTCCAATTCTTTTAATCTATGCTGTTTTTAAAAAAATAAATTTATTTTTTCCAGACCACTGTTTTGTGAAGATTAGATATATTTTATAGCTTGAATTAGGGACCCCCCTCCCCAGCTATTGATCATACTCTAGCCTCCTCTGGAACATGCACAGAAGGTGCCTGGAGTGCAGAAGGGTTTGGTGGCAATCAAGTCCTGATTCTGCCACCTGGGAGCTGTGGGAGGGTGAGCAAATCACACGGTCTCTCCCCTTGGAGCCTCAGCGTCCTCATTTGTGACAAAACGTGATATTAAGGGACGTGTATAATGATGTTCATTGCAGCATTGTGTGTGGTGATAAAACATTGGCTGGAAACCAAATGTCCGTCAGTGGGAGAACAGATCAACAAAATGCAGTGCATTTATATGTGGGAATACTTTAAGATGGTTAGAAATAAATGGAATGACTCCCCATGCAGCCACAGGAAATGGTATTGAAAACATACTGTTGAGTGAAAAAAAAAAGTTGGAAAACGTGATGCCACTTACATATCACTAAAACACACAGAAAATAATATTCTGCATAGCTTAAGGAAACACACATATTTGTGTGTGTGTTAAATATACTATAAATGTATATACTACAATTACAAAAACACCCATTGGATACACCCGAAGGTGTTAAAAATGGTTACCCCTGGAAATGGAGGGTGGGAAATGGGGCTGGGGAGGGGCCAAGAGGGGGCTTCCATTTTATCTTGGGCTATTGCTTTTTCCTTTTTGAAAGTAAAAAATCTAAAGCATATGTGACAAAATATTAGCATTTAAGAATTCTGGGTGACACATATGTGGGTGTTTGTTGTATCACCTTTTGCACTTTTCTGTATTAAAAATTTCAAGAGCAAAGTAAATAAAAGGATGGTAGCAGGACTTCATCTCTTGAGGCTATTGCAGGGTTTCAATAAGAGTATTTGTGAAAGCTCTTTGCAAAATGAAAAGCTCTGTACAAATATTAGGCTTTCTAGCTAATCTGTCCCATTGCTGTTGATTCTGTTAACTTCCATTTCAAAAGTGCACATGGTCTGACAGCTTCAACCTTTGGGTGGTGTTGGCAGTGATTATGGTAGTGGTCGTGGTGGGAGTGACAGTGATGGTGGTGGTGCTGTGGGTAGTAGTGATAGAGGTGGTGGCTGGTAGTGGTGGCGGTGGTGGTGGTTGTGGTGGTGGTGAGGGTGGTAAGTGTAGGAGTAGTCAGACCTGTGCTCCAGCTCTGTGCCTCACCACCCACTGCCACATAATAGAATACACTTCTGGGCTGAGTGCCTTTCTTCTACAGAAAGACTAAACTCTACAGAGGCAAGTTACACAAATGTGTATCTTCCACTACTCCTAACAAACGCTGCTTAAAGTACTGTATTTAGCACTGTAATTACTTTTTTTTCTGTCAATACAAAATGAATTCCATTTTTTACTTAGAACTGCAGCAATATGAAGAATGACCACAAGAGGGCAGTAAAGAAACATCAATAAAGCTCACTTTTGCTTGAGGGTTGGGCTGCCTCGGCCCTGAGCAGAGAGAAACGTGTCTCTGCAGAGAAACTCAGTTGGTGGGAATTATTCAGGGCTATTCAACATATCACAGAATATCATGAAAGTTAAGAGTAATGTTGGACATAGAGAACAAACTTATGGTTACCAGAGGGTAAAGGGAGTGGGAAGGGATTAATTGGGAGTTCGAGATTCGTAAATACCAACTACAATATACAAAATAAATAAACAAGTTCATACTGTACAGCACAGGGAACTATATTCAATATCTTGCGGTAACCTGTGATGAAAAAGAACATGAAAATAAACATATGTATGTGCATGTATGACTGAAACATTGTGCTGTACACCTGAAATTGATACATCGTTGTAAACCGACTAGGCTTCAATAAAAAAGAATGCAAATGAACGAGCTGCTGAGCACCACTTGTCCAACCTCCTCAGCCCCAGCCAACACCCTTACTGCAACCTTAGGGGACCCATCCGATGAGGAGGCGGGAGGATAATGTTTCACAGGCGTCTTTGCTTTAACGCTTTGCTGTGTTTGAGCTGTAGCCAGAGGGAGACAGGGCATAGGCTGTTTCTAAAGAGGGTGGGGAGTGCGACACATGGGAATCTCATGGAAATGCTCAAGTAAAGGAGAGAAAAGGGGGGTGGAATTAAAGACATACAAATAGAGACACCTACAAGTCAAGAAGAAAAAGACTACCAACTTATTGGAAAAAATGCGGCAAGGACCCAGAAAAAGATTTTTTAATTACTAGTGCTTCAAAATCGATTCCTTCTCCTCGCTTTCCCAATAAAATAGTTCATAAGATTAAACGGGGAAACAGGGCTTTAAAAAACCCTCTTTGATACAAATTTATGTGGCACAGACCATTGGTTCCACTTTTGGACAATCAATAGACATTCCTTTGACCCGGCTTCATCCCCGTTGCTCCTGGTCTCCGGAAGGCACATTCAAACTAGCATTCAAACTAGCTCTGGTCCCTGGTGGACATTCAAGCCTCTGCGTGCACCTGTGGTCAGTTTTTAGGAGACAGACTCTGCTCAGCCCCACAGTGTAGGGTGTCCTGTGGTCAACCCCCAGCAGGGCTGTTGATATGATTTCAGATACAGCAAAGCAGGGGGATGCTTAAGATGCTTACTTATGTGCCGTTCCTTTAAAAACTGATGTTTCTTTATGCACTTAAGCCTTCAAAATAAACTAAAATAAAGGTCACAATTTAAAAATAATCTTTATTTGCAGCCAGGATGATTCTTGATGTGGAAACCCCAAAGCAATGAACTAAAAATCCATTAGAACTAACAAGAGTACAATAAGGCAGCTGATTTGAAATATATACAAAAATCAATATTTTCTTGTAAACAAACAAGAGCTGGTTAGAAAATTTAATGGAAAAGAGATCCCTTTTACTATAACAACAAAATTATATATATTGTAGCACTAGAGGAAAGAACTTTTTAAAAAATTTGCAGGAAATTTATGAAGAAAATAACTTCCTTGAGTTATAAAACATTATCCATAGTATGGACCCACATTACAGCTTGTTTTTAGTGGATTAACAGATGGAATTTTCGAGGAAATGCAATTTCCTTTTAAATTTTGAAATGAAAGGTTGAATTTTAGATGTTTTGGTCCAAGTGAACGTCGCTGTTATAAATTAAGTGTCAGTGAAGTCAGCAAAGTAACAGTCCTCTCATCCAGCTCTTCCGGGTGATTGGGAGATCGGGCCTGGATGCAACATGCTGGGGATCTGCTTGCCCTCCCCCAGCTCACGCCTGGTGTGGTGAGTACATACGAAGAGACCACCTCTCGACCGAGCGTCCACGTGGGTCTGTGTGATGCTTTACCACAGGGATGAGGCGATGCGACAGGATCTTGTTTGGTTGGGGAGAAAAAACAGTCTGCTTTCAAGAGTTCCATGTGTTCTCTGGCCCCCAGTGTCCCCCACTAGGACAAGCCCTTCGTTCATTTGACCACAGGGCGGGATTTTTGTCCACTGTCATTCATGATGTGTTCCCGGCTCTGAGAGCAGCGTTGGCACATGCTAGGTGGTCAGTACACACTTAGGTGAATGAAAGAATGTTTATTTAACTCCTGTGACATGCCAGACGCTGCCTAGGACTTGGATCACACCAGGGAGCACTGCAGCACTGAGCTGACGGCCAAAGCCCCTCCGGTCACGAGTTTCCAGAAGGGAAGATGAATGATAAACAAAAAAGTAAGTACATACCGTCTCAGAATGTGACAGGTGGTGTGGAGGCTTAAAAAGCAGGGTAAAGGGGTGGAGAGGGTCAGCAGATGGTGCGGGGGAGAAAAGGGAGGTCAGGAAAGGCTAAAACACTCTGAAAAATGGAGTTTAAAGTGCCCACCCCTTCCCCCCTGCATTTCTCCTGTTAGAAATTTATCCCATAGGATCTCGGCAGTGCACAAAGACCTGCATGGAGATTTTCATGGCAGCGTTATTTATAACTTCCTAAAACAAGGAACAATGCAAATATCCATCAATAAGTTAAATAAGTTATGATACAGCAACACTATGGATTACTCGGCAGACGTTAAAAACGAGGGGCACTGATTTGTGTTGACATAGACAAAATGGACTGAATACATTAAGGAAAACGGAAAAGCAAATCTCAGAATGGAATGTATAGTATGAGCTCTCTTTTATGAAAAATGTAAGTATATATATGCACATTTATAAAAAAACACACAGACATACACAAATATGTGTATGTTTACATATGCATAAAAATGTTTTAAAGGCTACATCAGCTTAATAGCAAGTCCTCTGGGGAAGGGAGATCTGTTTTCCATGTTACACTCTCTTATACCTAAAAAAAAAAAAATAAATATACGTTAGTTTAAGTATTTAAAAATTTTTTTAAGCAAGTGACAAAATTCACAGTCTTCTGGAAGTAATGCTGCACCTCCAGGGTCCTGCTGTCTGTGAAGGTACCTTGACCTGCTCTGAGGGGACTGTAGAGCTGGGGCAGTCAGAGTCCCCTCTGATTTCAGGTGGTGTCCGAGGCAGTCGGAAGGTCACTGGCCTGGAAGTCAGGAATCCTGGGCTCTACTTCTTCATAATGATTGCAAAGCATTGCAAAAGCCACGTCCCTTCTGAGTCTCAGTTTCCCCATCTGGGAAATAGATGTAGCTTCGCTGAGGTGCCTGGAAGCCGTCATACCCTAAGCTTAAGAGAATCAAGTGAAAAACTTAGGACTAACGTGAGATTTCAGAATGTGACCTGTTATAAAATATATATGGCAAATAAAAAATAAATATGGAAAATAACTATTTTCCTTGATAAGAGCATTAATAATTTGGATAATATAATGAACAAAGGATCTCATTCATTATTGAAAAATAAGATACTGTGTAAGAATTAGCAAAACTGCTTAGGGTCTATGGGCAGGAAGACCAAACTTCGCCGACGGTCATGGGCTCTGAGCAGAAAGGCATTGTTTTTAGTTCCTGGATTGCAACCTTGATACTGCAAACCAGTCAATTCATCAGAATTAGATAATACATTTAATATAATTCTAGTTAAATTCCCAAGAGGAATTTTTTTGGGGAACTTTATAAAACTATTTAAAGTTAATATAGAAGATGTATTCATGCATATAAAGGATTGTAAACGTTAAAAAGGGAGGACAATCTGTATCAAAGACAATATGTTTCCAAGTTACAGTGTATGCTATGTGATCAGGAGCAGGTTAACCAGCAAAACAGAACAGTCCAGATTCAGATCAGGTACATGTAATAAATCATTAGATGAGAAAAGTAGCACTTTATGTTGGAAATCATAAACTAGTCGATAAACAGATTAGGAATAGTCAGATAACTATTTGAAAAAATAGATTTTGTGGAATCCTACCATGCATTAACATAAATTTCAGGTGAATTTAAATGTAAAAAAAAACCCAAACAAACTCTTAAAATCACTAGAAGGAAATATCATTACTTGCATAACTTTGATTTTAGAAAGGACTTTACAGTCATAAAACAAAGGTAGAAATTATGAAAGAAAAGATTGACAAATCCAGTTAATAACTCTTACAGCCTTTGGTGTCAAATAACAAAAGTGACAAATAGCAAACCAGGAAAACTACTTGCAAACTGTACCACGAAGAAATGGCCAAGACCTTCACTAGGTAAGGAATGCTTACGATTTCTTTTTTAAAACTCCAAGTGAAAAATGACAGAAAAAGGCAGGAAAAAAATCATTCACAAAATGCAAATGGTCAATAAATATATTGAAAAATGACTTTATCCTCTCTAATAATACATACTATTGGTAGTAAAAGAGTAAGATAGTTTACAACTGGGCAGCAAAAACAGTAATTTAAAAAGCAAACGCTCAATTTTCTTCAGTTTTAGTGTAAAGTGAAAGCGTTGTTGACTTCTTTTGTCCTCTGAGCTCCTTTCCATTGTCCACGTCTTTGGGAAGCCTGGTCATTTGGATCCCAAAGCTTAGACACAGCCTGGGGCTGGCTTCGCAAATCCAGTTCTCCAAGGTGACGGTTAATGGCGCGCTGGCTGTGTGACTTGAAGGAAACAGTCACAGGACCCGTGGCACTTAGCAAGCCAGCGCCCCTTTGTGAATTTAACAGGCTGTACTTTAAGACACTTTTTTTCTTTCACTGATGGCCACGTGACTGGGTTTGAACTCACAGGATGCTAACGTCCACGTTGATTGCAGAGAATACTGATGGCTAAATCATTGTTTTCAAAAAGCACAGAACAGTGTCGATTCAGCTTTACATGCTGCCTCAAGAGAAGCTGCTTGTTCACTATTTCCACTAAGGGAAGGGTGGAGCGGACTCTACCTTGTAAGTTGCAGAGAGACAGCTAGAATTGTTCAACGATGACCTGCAGAGCCCTCGCCAGGCTGTCTGGAAGGGGGCTACCTGGGACTGAATGTCACCTGCCCCCAGGTGGGGGAGGTTGGCACACACTCAGTTTCCCAAGGAGCTGGAGGTTCCTGTGCCCCCAAAGCTAGAACGCCACTTCTCACAAAGACACCGAGTCCTGGTGTCTGGTGTCCAGACTCGGACAGCGTGGTGCCCGAGCACTGGAGGTTTTCTCTCTGCATGCCAGGCTGTTCTCATGCTGGCACGGTGGAGATGAGGCAGCAAAGGGAGGGCCTTCCCCTGAACACCCGGTGGTCTGCCCAATGTGCTCTGCCCCTTTGTATTTGTCCATGGATGAGGATGGAGCAGGGAACCACAGGCCCCATTGTACTAGCTTGAGTGTTTCCCCAATAAAACCCATTTCTTACATCCATTCTGAGTGACAAGGGGGTGTTGGGCCTCACCTCTCTCCAGATGAATGGACCTTCTTCAAGTCAGTTTAATTCATTTCAAAGGAGGCCCAGGCACCCTGGACATTCAGAATGGACTTAATGCTTGAGTGATTTGCACCTTTTAGTTCATAGGAATCATGGTCGTTAAAAGCCACCAGTAACCCTTGGTCCTAGGGAAAGAATTAGGGAGTGTCTTCATGAACATTAATGATTTTCGATAAAGATCAAATGACTTATTATTGCTTTCATTCCTGTGTTTGTTGGGTAAGTGGACAAAAATAAAACCTTCCAAGTTGTCAAGTTCCTAAACAAATCGTTTGGTATAGTTCCCTGGCTTTAATTGCCTTGTCTGGAGAACTGAGAGGGAATTTTAATACAGCAATATGTCTAGGAAAAAAAATCTCTCAGGGGTTCTCAGTTTCCCCCAGGTTTTCCTGGAGTGCTGGATTTCTTTACCTGATTCTGAATTATAAGCTCAAATGCTAAACATTCAAAAATAAGATAAATACATGTATAGAACCAGATCCCACTTTATGATTTTTAAGGTTTTTTTTTTTCAATGGGGGAAGATAATTAGGTTTTTTTCATTCTTTCTTTAACAGAGGTACAGGGAATTGAACCCAGGACCTTGTGCATGCTAGGCACACACTCTACCACTGAGCCACACCCTCCCCACCAGTACCCACTTTACATCAGAGGGACAAGGGTTGCAAGAGCAGTTTTGGGAACCTGTCAGTTCCAAAAACCATGACGTGACAGTGACAGACCTGGGTCAGTGCTGATGTTGGTGGCAATGACAGGGGGGAAAAGTGGCATAGGAAGGTTTTTCTCTGGCATGAGTAAATGGCATTAGGAAAGAAGCCAAGAAATACACAGGTTTGCACCCAAAATAGGCAGGTGAACAGGAAGAGCAGTTAAGGATGCTGTAGTGGACACCCACAGATTTTCTCTGCTCAGATGCATTTTCCCTCATTCTGATCACAGCTTCTCCAGATTTTCTTGGGAACCACCCTTTCCCACTCTCAGTCCATGCAGTTCAAGAAGAGCTGACTGCAGCCCAAACTCCCCATTTTCACCTGACCCAGGCCTCTGGGTCCTGGATTAAGTCAGGCAAAATCACAATGTAGAGTGTTCCAGTCTTCTTTCTGGGTCAAGGATTTGGGTGGAGACCTAGAAGCATCTCTAATTGAATGCACCTCATCGAGTAACTGACAATTTCCAATAATTACGCAAGCACGGTCCTACAAGAGAGCTAGTCAGCAGATACGACAGAAAATTGAATTTGTGAAGTGGACGTTATTTCAGCACTCAGGTGGAATGGATAAGGAAATGAAAACAAGAAAAACTACTGGGAAATAAGAGGAGAGACAGGAGGACAGACTGGGCGGTCTAAGCACTGTGTCATTCATCCCTGCACCGGCCGCTCTGCTGTAGTGTGGTGGTGACACGTCAGTGAGCTATTAACCTTGGTTCTCAGTCAGTGCCTGTTTGATGGCCGAGGTTACAGCAGATACGTGGTGACCACGGGACTTTTGGGGCATGTTGCTTTGTCACCTTTCCCAGAGGTGATGATCAGAGTTGAACATCGTTCCTTGGCCTCGGATTGGAATTTGGACGTTCCCTCCAGCCAGTGACACCAGGACCACACCTGGAGCTGTAAGGTTGGGTTTAGCACCTTGTTGCAGGGAGGGGACCTGCACACTACGGGAACTTGGGGGCGTCTCAGGAGGAAAGTGTAAGAAAGAACTGACTACAGGGTTTGGGCTGGTGGCAGGCGATGGCGGAGAGTTTAGGGAGAGGGAGTTTTTCTGGGTTAGATGCTGCCAGGAAGTGGGGATAATTCTGTGACTGGGTGTCGAACAAACCTGATCTAGAAGGAGGAAGAGCAGTGTGAGCCCTACACTGTCACTGGTAAAGCAGCAGCAGGCGCTCCTATGAGCCGGGATGGGGGATGCGTGGTCACTGTGTGGTGCGGACGGCGCTCCTGCGCTCCTGCGCTGGCGGTGTTCCCACTGTGACTGGGGAGCGGCCTTGTTTTTGTCTTGGCCTGGCTTGGCCAAAGTGAGTGGCCTCATCCGATGTGGGTGTTCTGCGAAGTGGTCCATGTTCACAGGCGACCTCCAGGCCTGCTCTACAGCCAGGGGCTGCTTGTCTCTGTCTCAGAAGGAAAGGAAATACCTTTTTTTTCCTCTTGCATCTGAGGTCACCCCCAGCAAGTGGCAATGACAGTTCCAGGCCAGCGCCGGCCCCTGGGTTCTGCTCAAGCAGCAGCAGCGGCAGCACAGAGCCTGGGCTCTGCTCCAGGGTGAGTGGCATCTCGTGGCTGGAGGCTCCTGTTTCCTGGAGCTCTCACAGGCGAGCGGACCCGTGGACTCTGCGAATTGGAGCAGATTGGAGCAGGGGCTCCATCGGCCTCCATGACGGGCGCTGGGGTTGGAGCATCTCTGTGTTTGCTTCCCCGGTCAGAGGAATTTAACCTCAGCTTTCTCTCTGTGCTCCTCCATCCCTTCTAAAACCCTGAAACTGCTGGAGTGTTTTCTGTTTTCCTCACTGGGCATGGCTGGGTAATTCCCTTCTTTAAGCAGGTATGCTATCTAATGTCAAATGTCTAACCCTGCTTTTCTGACCTCCAAAGTGACAGAATTTAATGGTTAATGAAATATTGTTCAAACTGAGGCCATGGATCCTGAGGCCTCCACAGACATCCTCTTGAGTCTGTGAGTTCTTAAATGGGAGGAATGCTGGTGCAGCCCTTCGGCTTGAGGTGTCTCTGTGAATAACACAGCCTTACAGACATCTTCTGCTTCTGTGGTGTGCGTGGTGTGGACGCACGTCTGGCATTCTTCCTTTGGGGTGTCATCCATCACCTGAATGTACAAGCAGCCCCTACACTGATCAGAGCTCAGTCACGGCAGGTGCGAAGGGCATCGGTTTGCAGTTTCTCCAGCCAATGTCTCCAGGCAGGCAGACGAGCTATTAATAGCCTGGTGGTGATCAAGCTGGAGCAATGTTCATCGGGCTCTCTTGAAACTGCCTTATGTTTTGAACTCTGAAACACTGGGGACTGTATCTTTTAATTTGCCGGATAGGTCCCTCTTCAAGAAAACCAAATACATGCACACAAAAAGTGTATTCTTAAAAGGATTAATTGGGCTACATATTTTAAAAGTGAGCTAAGTAGATTTAGAAGGTGAAATAAGATTCATATTTTAGGGCAAGACAAGAAAAATTTAAACATAGAAATTCTTGCCTGCCCCTTGGCCTCCTCTCTGCCCACACTGTGCACTGCGTACCTGCGTTAGGCAAACGGCCCCCATCAGCAGGGAAACCTGCTCAACCAGAGAGAGCAACCTAGCATCCACAAGGCAACTCCTTAAAAGATTAACTTCCCTCTTGATCTTGTAAGGAGTCACACGAACTACAACGATGATGCTTAGAGCTGGATTATGTGAACTGTCGAAAATACATCATTTGATGTACAGTCCTCGTCTCAAAAAACTTAGATAACTGTGTCTTGCCTCCCAAAGGGCTGAACAGCTCTCAGAGCTTTCTGAGATGCTTTCCCTGGGTTATAATCCTCAAATTTGGCTCGAATAGAATTTCCCATCTCTTTCTTAGGGCAACTGATTAATTTTTCATCGACAGGTGATATGATGTATATGAATGCATTTTTTGTCCAAATCTTTAGAGACATGCTGTGTTAAGGAAATCCATATTAAGTGCGTTCTGTTGATGTCAGTCAGGGGCTGGTGGCTTTGGGTGACTGGGAGTGGTAAAAATGCAGCCTTCTGGCCCCCAGGTGGGTAGGGAAGTTCTGAGGTGAATAGAAGGCATATTAGTGTGGAGGAAGGCGTGGAGGCCAGTGGGGGTCTCTGTGAGGGTGGAGGATCTGGGATGTGGGAGGGAGTCACTGAGAGAGGCTGAAGGACAGGTATGTTGAATTGAATGAAAGACTCTTTTTGTTCTAGAGTCTCTGGCCTTCTGAGCAGAGCTGTCTGTAACCCTCCCCACCTTCTGTGCCTTCCCTCCCCACCCCGACTCTGTTCTGTGATTCTGAGCTTGTTGATCAGAGTTGAACAGCATCCTTTAGAATCCTCCTTCCTTATGGTGCTTCTACTGTGCTCATAATGTGTTCAAGCCTTTCCAATTAAAATTAAGGTCATCTCTGAAAAGCGAGCTTTCCCCTTGTTTGATCAGCTTTGAAGGACATATCCACTGTTTCTTGATTTACTCACACGGAATTCTTCAGACCCAGCTCAGGGCTTGCCGATCAAATGAGCAGAAGAGAATGGTAGAAGTGAATGTAGCCCGTGTGTTTCTGCTGTTTGCAAGTCCTCCTTTACATTTTACCTGCCAACAAGCTTGTACTAGTCATTCTCCTGATGCACAATGAATCGGTGTTGTGTAAACACCACTAATCATGCAGATAAGACTAGTCCTGGGCTGTTTTCTCTTCTATTCATAGAACCTTCCAGTAAAGGATGGAAAGGGCTGCATTTTCACCGCGATTATACCACGTTGTAGCGGGTCCGGGAGCTCCGTCAAGAGCCTTCCGTCAAGGCGTCTTAAATCTCTCTGGTTTCCCTCTTGGGCCATTTTCTTTGGCTGTTCAATTGTCTTCAACTGCAAAAGGTTATAAATACTGTTCAATGCAAGCAAGCCCATCTTCCAATGAATGTCCCACGCCTCCCAACAGTACTTAATCATCTGTTCCTTTCACTGCCGCAGATGAAACCGAAGATTAAGTACTGGTGTGAGGACAGACTCCGCATGCAGAGCAAGGTTAGGCAGCCTCTCGGAGTGGCTCTACCTCTGGGGCTTATGGGGGTTCAGGGGGGGACTTGGTCTGAGGACTTTCTTTCTTGAAGTAAGACGACCTTTTAGGATCTGTTGGGCAACTGGAAATTGCTTGAAGGTTAGGTTGATTCAGTTTAAAAATCCCCACATAGAAAACTAAGTAAAACCATGATGGAAACTGATGAAATGCAAATGTATTCTCTTTTATCACCAACCTCTCTCTTCCGTCTGCCTGCCCGAATGCCTGCCTGATGAACAGGCTTTGAGGGGCGGGGGCGTTAGGGATATTCCTGGATGAAGCATGGCTACTTTTGAAGGTCTTCTTATTCAGGCTGATTTACAAGTGGACGGGGATCAGACCAGCCCATTCATTAAAATAATTCCTTACTTAAATTTCTGAGAAGAATAACCAGAAAACTTTCTCAGTTTGCATTAAGTGATGATTAATTATACCTGTCACCCCTTCACTTCTAGGCACCTTATTTAATCAGAGAGGGTTGGGAAAATTGAAATTTTAATTTCAATGTAAATTTGTCAACACAGTATTTATATAATTTATAAATGTATAAAGTTTATAAAATGCCTTTATCATTTTATTCACTTTATTAATATTTTTATTTTGGCGAACACCTTGGAACTGCAGATTTAAGGTATTAAGTTGATGCAAAATGTCTGCCATACAATCTAATAGCAAAATCAGTCCCTGTTGGCAAGCCAGTTAGTCAAATCAAGCTTATTTCTTTATTTAATAAAATTGGAAAGCACTAAATTTATTTTCCAAAGTGTTTTGAAGAATATTATTTTAAAAAGAACCATTAAGAAATAACTTAAACAGCATATCTTATAGGCTAGATTACTAAAAGCAATCAATAACAAAGTGATATGTGTATGTATATATATAAAAACATAATTATTACTCTTTGTTTAGTAATATGCAATGTAAAGTAATAGTTAAAATATTGTTATTTTTGAAGCAAGGCATATGAAGGCATATTTGGAAAGTGTGTCTGAGCTTGTACATTCAACACTGGCATTGAGATTTTTGAAAGATTAAATAAGAATCATATATAGAAATCAGGAATGATTAATTACATTAGGTATCACTGTCAGCCTTTCCCTGCATACTTAATGAAAGTGTAACCATGAATTGGTCTGGCAACTGGCATGTAATTTTGTTTTTTGTTAAAAGGAGATAGAAAAATATTGAACATTTTATGAAATGAAGTAAGATAATGTTGGACTCTAACTGGAATAAATATTGTGTCATATGATGGTGTCTGAATACAGGCTTTCACTACCTTACTGAATGAAGCACACCAAACATGAAAGATTGCAAACGGTTTTTGTCTGCAGGATTGAGTCAGTGTGTATCGAAAAATTCTGGTAGCTCAGAAAGCATTCTAGTCATGTTAGAGCAGCACAAAGCTGTATCGGTCCTTCAGATGTAAACATATCTGAAAATAGTCATTTACCCTTAAATACTGGGAGGGGACATGTTTCCTGGGGCTCTTTGTTCTGTTCTCAGAGGATTCTCCCT
Organism: Camelus ferus; assembly: GCF_009834535.1. Lineage (NCBI taxonomy): Eukaryota > Metazoa > Chordata > Mammalia > Artiodactyla > Camelidae > Camelus > Camelus ferus. Next base: position 7,450,917 of record NC_045722.1, read on the forward strand.
CAAGAAGTTGCTTTATGTGACAACATTTGGGGGATGGAAGAGATGAAACCCCGCTCACTGCCTTACTCTACAATATATCCAACTTCAGAACTTCCTAACACAGACCAGCATCCCTGGGTTCTTTTTTTAAAATTATCTTCAACTTATTCTGGGGTCAGGGGAGGTATTTAGGTTTATTTATTTATCCACTATTATTACTTTTAATGGAGGTACTGAGGATTGAACCCAGGACCTAGTGCATGCTAAGCACGCACTCTACCACTGAGCTATACACTCCCCCACCCCATACCGGGGTTCTAATGCCTCACTTCACACTCAAAATCACATCCAAGACCTGCGGACAAAAAAAAGGACACAAATGAACTTATCTACAAAACAGAAACAGCCTCACAGATAGAAAACAAACTTATGGTTGCCAGGGGGAGAAGGGGGTGGGAAGGGCTAAATTGGGAGTTCGAGATTTGCAGATACTAACTACCATATATAAAATAGATAATCAACAAGTTTCTTCTGTGTAGCAGAGGGAACTATATGAAATACCTTGTAGTGACCTGTAACGAGAAAGACTATGAAAAGGAATACATGTATGTATACGTATGACTGAAACATTATGCTGCACACCAGAAATTGACACATTGCAAACTGACTATACTACAATAAAATTAAAAAAGAAAAGAAAAAAAAAAGGCCCGCAGACAGGGACAGCCTGAGGCCTTAGACAAGCCCAGGGGCTTCAATTAAAGGAGTTGTCCCCAGGGCAGTGTTTTAAATTGTCTCTTTGCCATTGCAGACTTTTGCAGCTCAGTGCTGTGTACCATAGCAAGATTACTGATGAACGAGGGCATTCCTCTCTTTTCTGTCAACAAGGCCACTGTGAAAGGGAAGGTGGGAAAGGACAATCCACAAGGTCATTCTGACCTGTTCTCAGGCAGATTTGAGAACTGGCAGGTGAGGTATCTAGAAATGGATTCCTTTTAAACTCTCTATGCAGGGGGGGGGGTCCTTGCCAAGTATCCCTTCCCCCACGCACCTCCCTGCTTCCTCCTCTTCCAGAATCTTCCTCCTCCCCACCTTCTTCCAAGACAAGAGAAAAATCTCATTTTATAATGTATAGGTCAATTATATAGGCCAAAGGTGAATGAGGCATCCTTAAGAAGGCTTGTCTTAGAAATCAATTCTGACGGTTTTGAACATGGTTTTCTTACATATAAATTTGAACTCACTAAGCTGTCCCAGCTTAACACACAATTAAAAGTATCAAAAACAATTTCCAATGAAATACAACCTCTAAATTCCAGTATCACACAGACAAATGTATTAATTAAAAAATATGTATTTCATCCGATCGAGGATAGCTGCATTTTCAGATCTTAAAGAGGAGCATGTTCTTATAATTTCCTTTTTAATCATGATAGCCAGCCAACAATTTAACAAAAGGAAGAAGGAAGGCAAAGTCTGTAACATATATTAAGCTTTCACCTTCATTAGAACATCAAATGAATATGCTTTTTACCATATCTGCTTAACTTGGAAGACTCACTTTTTGTTCACTCTTGCTCTGAAAGTTTGATATTTCATATTTTCAGTTTTTGCAAAGTCTTCTTTTATCATGGTTTGATGCTCACTGGCTTAGACCCCCCCCCCCCATGAGGCAGTTCCCACCACCAGGTGGCAGCATCCCCGAGTTGCTGGTGAGCTTGAGGGAGGGGAAGAAACTGAGGTAGGTCTGTAACCTTAACAGCCTGGAACAAATGGCCTGAGCCAAGGCAAAGTGCACACAAACCCCATGAAGCAAAAGGAGAAAAAGTCACAACAGACAGAAGCTAAGGTGCATTGCTATTGCCTTTGCCAGCCATCTATCCTCTCTGACCTCCAATTCCCAGAATTTTGGTCAGATCATCTGTTTGTTTAGACAGAGGCAGGCAAATATAATCCTTTAGGTTGTAGTTCATGAGTGCCTAATACACTTGTTCCTACCAAGAGTATGTTCTTTATTCCCTGCTCCTCAGGGAGGCTTGTCTTTCTGTTCTATTGGGGCCTTCAACTGATTGGGCGTGGCCCACCCACATTGTGAAGGACAATCTGCTTTACTTTAAGTTCACTGATTTACATGTTCATCTCACCCAAATATACCCTCCAAGTTGACGCATAAAATGAACCAACACAGTGACAGTTCTTACAAATTTACAGTTGCAGGAAAAGGATACACTCTAGCAGGGGTTGGGTCAAATTGCCTGTTTTGAGAGACCCCAAGAGCTAAGACAGCTTTTACATTTTTAAATGTAAAATGCAAAAAAGGCTATTAGCCTTTCAGCAGGAACAGTTGCTCGAAGGTTGAGGGCATCACCTTTTGCAAATCCTATTTGCTATCTGTATTTTACAGGAAAAGTTGCTGATATCTGTTACAAAGCAACAGCATTAAAGGAAGGACATCATCACAGCCAGAGGCTGCCTCACAGCAGGGAGCTGGGGAAGTGAAGTGTGAGCTCCAGTTGTGTCCCCTCTGTAATAAGGGCCATACCCAACACACTTTCTCAGATCGGTAAACACTGGCTGGTATGCGGAACACATGGGAAGTAGGGAACCCAAACTGAGTCTTGGCCACGGTCTCTCACACTCTGCTGGTCTCCTGGGCTGCTACGCCACCAGCTCCAAAGACAGAGCCCGCCAGTGCACTGACAGGGACAAGGTGCACATCATCCATCTCACTGTTATCAGTAAACAATGCTGACAAGCTGGCACAAACCTCCCGAAAATGCCCCGGACCCGTGGTCACAACGCAACACTGTTAATCAGAATGTTTTGTGCCCTGATCAGAGGTCAGTGTTGTGTAAGTGCTTCAGCCAAACAGCTCAGGATCGTTCCAGGCTTCCTGGAATGAACTATCCCAGCACACCAGCCTTTCCTGCCCCCCACCTCCCCAACAAAAGCCAGTGTACAGTTCAACATTATTAAGTAAAAATCCACTTTATCAGCGCACAGCTTAAGAAATAGAACACTGCCAGCACCCTAGAAGCTCTTTGTATATCATTTCTCACCTTAACACCCTTCTCCCTCGTCCTGACTTACGGTAGTCACTGCTTGCTTTAATTTCTGTTTTTACCACCTAAATATGCATCCTTGAGCAGATCGTTCAAGGAGAGCCCATTTTCGACCTTTTAATAAGCAGACTAGTAAGCTTTCTACCTTCCCTTGCTCAGCGTTACGTTTTAGAGGTTGATCAGTGTGACCACTACATGGTATTCTGTTGTGAAAATGCCTTATTCATCCACTTTACAGTTTGATGGATATTTGGGTTACTTCCAGTTTGAGGCTATCATGAAAAATTCTGCACGGAACACTGGCATGTACACAGCAGCACGTGTGCCTGCATGGCCCAGGGAGTGGGTACCTCCGTCACTGCCAGACAGTGGGGAGCTCTTCTCCAGCGTGGCCACGCCAATCTATACGCTCAGGGTGTGAGTGTGCCTGTTAGTCTGTAGGAGGTCTTTCTGTAATCTGGGTATCACTCCTTCACGGGCGTATCCATCCCTGCTGAGATGTGTCCTCCCACACCGGGAGTCTGCCTTTCCGCTCTCCCAGTGGGACCATCTGATGAACAACAGCTCTTAATTTTAATGTCATCTAAATGATCAATCATTTCCTTGATGACCAATGCTTTTTATGGCTTATTTTTTTTTAAAAAGCCAAACATTCTCTACCGCAAAGTTAGGAAGAGATTCTCCAGTATTTCCACTAAAATAGTCATAACCTTGCTTTTATATTTAAGACAATAATCCACCTTTGCTGCTTTTTGCATATTTGGTAAGATGAGGGTCCAATTTTATTTGATTTCTCCATACGCTTACCCTCTTGTCCCAGGTCTGTTATTAAAGAGACCACAATTTCCTCTCTGCTCTGCACTGTCATCTTTGTTGTCAATCAAACATCTACCTGTGTGTGGATCTGTTTCTTGGCTCTGTATTTTCATTCGTTGGTCTATTTGTCAATCCCTGTGCAAATACCATGGTGACTTGATAAATGAGGCTTTATAAGTTTTGACGTTTGGGAGACTGGCCCTCCTATATTATTGTTCTTCAAGGGTGTCCTGGCTGTTCCTGGCCTTTGCATTTCCATGTAAATGTGAGAAATGGCTAGTCAAACGGAAAACAAGCATCTAAAAACAATATAACCTTGTTAGGATTTTCAGTGGGATTGCATCAAATCTATAGGTTGGCTGGGGGAGAAATGACATCTTTGCCATATGGAGTTTTCCAATCCATTCCTTTCCATTTGTTTGAATCGTCTTTAAATTTCTCTCCACAAAGCTTTATATTTCTCCCCATACAGGTTTTACACATCTTTTATTCTCTGTCTTCCTACTTGATCTTTCTTGGTACTAAATTATTACAAGGAGTAGTTTTTAAAAACAGTCGTTTTCTGTTTGTTGCTGGCATATGGAAACAAAATTGTTTTTATTTCCTACACCTTTGCTAACCTTTCTTATTAATTTTTTTTCTTTTTAACACCTTCATTGTGGTATGGTTCCTGGACAGTAAACTACACATATTTCAGGTGTACAATTGGATGAATTTTGATAGCTGGATAACACCAATGAAACCACCACACAGTCAAGACAGCTCACGTTTCCGTCGCTCCCAAGAGGTGCAAACCTTGAATTCCCTGGTGGGGCTACAAACGGAGACGGGGTCCTTGTACCTCTTCTCCCACTACGTTTATTTTATGGAGAGTGTTTCAAGCACACAGTTAAGAACAGAGAAGAACAGAAGAGCCATGCACTGACTGCCTCTGCTCTGTCCAGTTTTAACACAGTGCCTATTTAACTGAGCTTTGTTGAAAGGAGTCAGGCTTTCCAGAGAGATCGAGGTGCCCTGCTTACCAGAACCGAAGGCCAGGACCCCCTTCTTCCCCAGAGGTAAATGCTGTGATGAATCTGAGTGTTGTTGCCACACACGTGGTTGCACTCTTCACTCCATATTTTGCACTCATAAATATCACAAAGCCCTGTATCGCAGGCTTCCAAGCTGTATAAAAGGAATAATGTTATGGACACCATTGCATTTATTTTTCACCTGCCCTCTCCCCTTTTTCCTTCTCTCCTCTTCTGCTTTCTGTTGGTCTGATGATGACATTTCTGTTTTCTGCAGGAATTCTGGACCCATTTTAGGTGGACTAGAGATCAAAGCAGAGTACATTTTCAGTAACTTGGGCAGAAAACTGAGGCAGGAGCCAAACTGCATGGGTTAGGATGCTGTTGCTCTTCAGAGGAAAGGGGTCCTGGAGAGGGGGAGCAGTTTAGGAACAGCAGCATGGCTAGTTGGAACCCCTGGATCACGTCTGCTGCATTGGTCCCTCAGCGGCAGGAGGCCGACGAGTCACCAGGGATTCATAGAGCCTCGCCTTGGGTACGTTCTCATGAATTCAACTGATACAGGGGAATGGACCACGGTAACAATGCACCGCAGAGGATGCTACACTGGAGGTAAAGGGAGAAGGAGGAGCGTTGAGAACACAGAGCAGAAGCCTCTGACTCAGGCTGGTGAGGTCACAGAGGGCTTCCTGGAGCAGGAAATGTTTATACAGGGGTGACAATTAGTCAGGGTTTCCCAGAGAAACAGACCAATAGGATGCCGACTTATGAAGAGATTTATTATAAGAAATTGACACATGTGATTATGAAGGTGGGCAAGTCCCAAGATCTGGACAACGAGCCATCAGGCCAGAGACTCAGGAGAGCTGACAGTGCGGTTCTAGTCGGAAGGCTGGTGGGCTTGAGACCCAGGAAGACCCAGTGTTTCAGTCTGGGTCCTAAGGCAGGAAAAAGCCAATGCCTCAGTTTGAAGGCAGTCAGGCAGGAGGAATTCTCTCTTTCTTGGGGGAGAGTCAGATTTTTTGTTCTAGCCAGGCCTTCAACTAGTTGGACGCGGCCCACCCACTCTAGGGAGGGCAACCTGCTTTATTCAGTCTACTGATATAAATGTTACTCTCGTTCAAAAACATTCTCACAGACATGCCCAAAAGAATGTCTGACCAGGTAACTGGGGGCTCTGTGGCCCGGTCGAGCTGAAACAAAATTCATCATTATACCCACTGTCCTGATGTGCCCAGGATTGAAAGTTTTCCCACACTGGGCCTCCAGGGTTACAACTGGAAAAGTCCTGGTGTGAGTTGCTCACCTTATGTTGCATGAGTCCAAAAAGGCAAGGAAGAGGAGGAAAGAGGGAAAAGTTGAGGCATGGAACCCACATAATGTGTTCAGAAGCCTTAGGAGTTTGGAATTTGGGGGAGTGGGGCGGGGAGTTCAGGCAGGTAAGAGCAGGAATGGTATCCAGGGCTATGTCTTGAAAGACCTTGAATTTCATGCCAGCCAACGTGTCCTTTATCCAGGATGTAATGAAGGGTTTTAAGCCAGGGAGAGACACAATCTGATTTGCATTTTAGAAGGGTCTCTGACCTGCCTCCCTATATTGGGCAGAACACTCCTGGTATTCATTACTCAAATGCCAACCTACATGGGCTCTGGAAAGGCTAAATAAAAATTGCATCTGTGAGAACTGACAAATGTAATCCTGCTCTTATCTGCAGTGACAGCTGAAATCGGGGAGTGTGGATCCAAGCCAGCTGGGCTGGTACCGGATTCCGTGCCCGTGGAGGCAGGCTCTCCCCGACTCCTTGAGCTCCTGTTACAGCCAATGACCCTTGTCTACCTAGCAACTCGGGTGATTTACGAAGTATACCAGCTCAGGAAAGTGCTTGCCCCCTCCCCGACTCCTGACACCAGTGGCTTCCCATCGCACTAGGGATAAAATCCAGACACTTTACCCCACCTCAAAGCCCAGCATGGCTCATGCCTTTCTCTCCAGCCTGTCTCACTGCACCCTAGCATGAGCCTCCTTTCTCTCTGTCAAACATACCAGACTCCAGCCTCAGGGCCTTTGCACCTGCTGTTCCTTTTGCTAGCACATTCTGTTTCCACTTCTCCCAGCACTGGTTCCTTCTCATTCTTCAGGTCTGAGCTTCGATGTCACTTCCACGGAGAGGCCCTCCTTTAACACCTCACCCAAGTAAGTCACTCTGTTGTTCTTTATTGAAACATCTGTTTATTTTCTTCCCAGCCTCTCTGACCGTCTGTAATCATTTCACCCATTACCATATTTAGTTATTTCTTGTCCACCTCCCCTACGAAATTGAAGGGACATGAAGGCAAGGTTACAGACTATCTTGTTCATCTTCAAGTTTCCAAGACTTACAACATTTCTTGACACATAAGGGCATTTGATAAATATTTGCTGGTTCAATGAACAATGCAAAAATAATGTCCAGGGTCCAGAACTGATGAGAACTACCTAATTATCATTACCGCTAGAATGTCTACTGCGAGGCATGCTCAAGAGACGGGCAAATGGGAGAGGGAGTGACAATGACAATACTTCACAGTGTTGTCATTTCAATATCATTTTGCATTTATTATCTCATTTAATGAGCAATGAATAAGACATCTGGAGACCCATGTTCTCATCCTAGCGTTGTCACCGTTTCTCCTGTAAAATAAGGGAGTTGGATGATTTGATGTCAAAAGACCCTTCTATTTGTGATCTTCTGTCACAGTGTAACAAACTTTCACTATTAATAACATTTGGCCTGTGGCAAGCAGATGTGTACAAGCCCGTGTCATACACTCAATGTTTCTACTCTTTTTCAAAAAAATTTTTTTAATTAATTAATTTATTGTTATTAAACTGTAGTTGATTTACAACGTTGTGTTAGTTCCAGGTGTACAGCATAGTGATTCAGTTATACACACACACACACACACACACACACACATATATGCTTTTTCAGGTTCTCTTCCATTATATCAATTCCAAGATACTGAACACTGCTTCTACTCCTTAAGCCAGCCCGCTAAGCCTGCTAAGGTAAGCATTATCACACCCCGTTTTCCCAAAAAGCTAAACCAAGGTGTAGGAAAGCTGAGTGACTTCCTAGGTCCAAACAGCGGGAAGGTGACAAAAGTGCGATTAGACTTAGCCCTGGGCTGGCTGAAGAGAGAACCTGGCTTCCATGCACAGAATAAAGCGTCTCGTCCCCACGGCAGGTAGTTGAATGCCTCCTCCGCACTGCGGGCATCCGTGTGACCTGTGACACGGCCATTCGTGTGACAGAAATCCTGTACGTTCTGTGCTCTTCTGATAGGCCCGTCCTCAGGTCTCTCCCTCAGTCTTTCTGACCTCTGACCTCTGACCTCCCAAGCTTGCTCCTCCCAGGCCCCTGACCAATCAGCCAAGCCATTTGCCACCAACCGGAATTTGTGTATTCTTACTTCAGCCCACTCCTCTCTATGCAAAGTTGTCGGCCAAGAGCAGCGTGCTCGGCTCTGCTCCCGGGGGAGGAAGTGCCTTCACAGATGCCCTTCAGCACCGCCCCTGAGTGGGGATGTGGGTGACAGCATTCCTGTGTTTGGTTAGTGCCGAGATCAGTGAGCCAGTCCATTAACAAACTAGGCCCAAGTTTATCTTCCTCTGTTAGTTAATCAGGTAACCTCCTCGGCTCCCTGCCATGGGCCGTGGGTTTAAGTTGAGGAGGGGGCGCTGGTGCACCAAAGCAGGGGGACTGGGGACTTGGGCTTCCCTTTGAGGCCACCTCTGAACCTGTTTGGACTTGATTCTGAATATATGACTTCCATTATGACTCAGTGCAGCCACAAATACCAGCTCATGATCACTCAGCTCTAATCCCACAGTCACTTGGAATCCCATGGTCAGAAATGCTGGCACGTCCAGCCGCATGACAGCAATGCTTTTCCAGTGGCAAGTGGCTTCCTGCTGCAGATAGGGTGGCCTTGGTCTAGAACTTGAGGGTTCTGAGCCACAACCCTCCTGTCAGGCCTGCCAGAGAATCCACAGAGCGTCCTTACTCACCACAGACTCTTCTAGCTTAGCTGGATCTCCCAGGCTTATGGCCTGAGCGATGGGGAGTTCGGTCCAAGGTGGTGTCAGTGCAAACTTGGGCTTGCTGGAGAATCTTCTCTCACTCCTGTCCTGCTCAAAAGTGGAAACCTTCCAGTGTGCCTGATAAATGGTTGGAGTAATTCTCCCAAGAGCTGTATATGCTGCTTTCAAAGTCCCCAAAAGCCTACTAAACATCATTCTTAGTGGCAGGGAGTGTGAGGGGCAGCCACCTACCTTAAATGGTATATCCTTGCAAGGCTCAGACCACTAAATGCCTGGGAAGTTCACCAGTGTGACCAGCCTCTGAATTTCCACAAATGTTATCTCCCGTATCTGGCAGTGCTTGTTTTAGTAGAGCATCTAAAATAGGTACCACTTGCTGCTCATCAGGCCCAGTGAGCGCGATGTCTGCCGTGCAGCGGGACATCACAATGTTTCGTGAATGTCAGAACAGTCAGGATCTCCGTGGGCTGCCCACATGACAGAGGGCAGGAGCGTTGTCCTAGCCCCGAGCAAGGCGGTGAACGTGCCCTCTCATCCTTCCCACGTAAAGGTGAGCTGCTTTTTATTCTCTTTCCTGATGGGGTTGGAAAAGAACATATTTTCCAGATCAGTAGCCACATCGCCAAGGCCTGTGGCTGTGTTTATCTCTTACGGTAAAGATATCACATCCAGCGCAGCGGCTGCACTCGGCGTTATCATTTGGCTTGGTTCACAGGAGTCCGCCAGCACCTACCACATCCTTCTAGACTTTGCAGAAGACACTTGGATGAACCGAATAACAGAGCCATGATGCAGACCACCACCTTTGCGTCCATGAAACCTTTGACGGTGGCCCCATTATTTGCCATTCCACCCAGGAGGTGATGTGGCTTCTAATTCACTGTCTAGGGTGGGGTGAGGGAGGGGCCATTTCAGGGGCTCCTGCTTGCCCTTCTTACTTTATCTTTTCCTCCCCGGGTCAGGGAATGAATGAGAGGCTCTGCCAGCTATGAAGCAGAATTACGTACTTGCAACCAGGAAAATAACTGCAGGGTGGCTCTGTGGGGACAACGCATCCACTGGGAGAGAACCTGGGCCCGGGCTCCAACTCAGTCCAGCTGGGAGGGTGGGGACCCTTCATGATGTTTTGGGTCCCTTGGCATCCGTGTTAGCCCAGACACCATATAGAGAGTCCACACGCAGGATTACTCTGGTAAATAGGCACCAGTCCCTTTGGAGAAGGACTAGGGGAAACACTTACCTCACCCCTGACCAGACGGTCCTTACTGTGTGGCAGTTCTGTCACCTCCATTTACTATTTACTATGACTGTCACCTCCACTGCCTAGTTCTAATGCAGAATTTTATACTGCCAGTCGAGGCCGCCAGAACACAGTGGCCGCTGAGCGTCTTCTCAAAGATGCAGAGGCCTCTGACATCAGTGGATTTTTATCACCTTCTGCACCTTTCCAGGGAAGTCATCAGGGGATAGATTCTCTGGTCTTCCACAGCTGGTCCTTACTCCCAACTCCCGGACCCCTCTGACCTTTCCCCAGTGTCCTTCCCAGGCAGACCGAGAATCTGTGCTTCATTTACTGAAGGCTATTGTTGTGTCAAAGCTCCGAGGAGACATCTCAGCTGCAAGTTCAACGGGTCCCACGAGGTCTCAGCAGCGCAGTCAGCCCTGCATCACGGACGGTGCCTCTACGCTGACAAATTCACTCCACTGCAGCCTTACATTTTCCTCACCCCGTCTCCTGGCCCAAGGTCCCAGGCCACATGCCCCCCGCAGTTCCTACCAGCACATATAAGCCAGGACTTGAAATGTCTTGAGTTTGCACACTGTTTCTTCCCGGAGGGAGAGCCCTGTTTCCCTGTTCTGGCCGTGCTGAGGCCTAGCCTTGGTTATTGGTCTGGAGGCAACAATGGAAGTCGGGGCTGACCCTGAGGCAGATCTTGATGATGCAAATATTATCTTGCAGGATTTTAGGCCAGAGTTTGGCAAACTACTGTCTGCAGGCCAAATATGGCTTGTCGCCTCTTTTTGTAAATAAAGTTTTATTGGGACCTCCCTGCTCATTTACGTATTGTTGATAGTTGCTCCCAGGCTGAAACAACAGAGCTGAATAGTGTCACAGACTCTGTGGTCTGCAAAGCCTAAAATATTTATTATCTGGTCCTTTACGGAAAAAAGGTTGCTGACCCCTGCTTTTTCCTGTAGCCGACAGGCAGTCCATTAAGGATTTACAGTATCTGCCTAATGGAACCACACAAAGAAGAGAGGAATTACAGGGGCGAGGAAGCGGGCTGTCATGGGTGGGGAACCAGACTGGGTTTGCTCAGCCTTCCGGAATGCCCTGTACTAACCGGGAGACGTGGGGCAAAGCATTCAGTACCTTGAAGCCTCAGTTTCACAGTTTAAGCCTGGAAGTACTCAGTTTCTACCCTTTTTACTTTACAAATAAAGACCAAATAAGATCATGGTTATAAAAATCACCTGTAAAATGGCAAAGGACTGTAAAATTGGGAGTTGTCATTATTTGCTCCTCAATGTCATGACCTTCAAAGCTGCAACAGGGGAAAGGGTTCCCCATTGTCCCCTTTCCTGCAGGACGGCCTGTGTGTGGCATCCGTCTCTGGACATGTCATCCCGTGGAGCCTCCCGTGTGCAGGTCTGGTCCACGACCCTAATCGCAGGACCGGAGCCTCAGGTCCTCTGCCAGGCTGGTCTCACCTTCTGCTTCTGAAGTCTCCCACCCGAAGTGTGACCCCCAGAATCTTTTCAGAGACACACAGAATCTACGAGATGGGTGCAGAGGAGGGCTTTGAGTTTAAGACACTGATCTAGGGTGGTGCAAGTGATAGGGCATCTGCCAAGAGGTGCTGTTTGAAACTGTAAGAAAGATTGTAAACAAAATCATTTGAAAAGAGAAAAGAGAAGTGAGGCTAGGTGAGAAACTTCAAGGATGCCTAATTTTCAGTGAGTGTGAGGAGGAAAACACTCAACCAAGGAGCTGGAGAAGGAGTGAAAAGACAAATTAGGGGTGGGGGTGGCACTCGGAAAGAATGGGACCTGAAGCCAAACACTCTGCATTTAATTCTGGGGTTGTCATTTCTTTGCTGTGTGACTTTGGATAAGTCACTTGACCTCTCTGGGCTTTGATTTTTCTCAGCTTTAATATGGAAGTGGTGAGAATTCCTGCCTCCTCAATTTGTTGTGAGACGCAGAAGAGAAAGGACAGTAGAAGTACTACATGTAGGGGCATTTTTTTTTTTTAAAGCTTAGCATCTTCCCTAGGGCAGGGAACGAGGGTCCACGGCTTCACTGTATTTATAGTTTCATCTTGCTCTCAGTCTCCCTTTGGGTCTCTGTAATTACATTGTTCTAATATAACCTAAATTAGAAAGATAGGAGAAAGCTTGGCTTCACATAGATTCCCATGTTAGTACATAATTTCTCTCCAAAGGTTGATTCTGTGATTGCTTTTTTTTCCTGAAGCCTATAACTTGCATTACAACAAGATATCCCTAATGCCTAGCAACCCGTTTCCAACTACATGATGCTTCTGTTCATAAGAAAGGGGTCAAGGAGTTACAATCTGCAGGTGCAGAAAAAGGCGTTTCTGGAGGCGCAAAGGTGTATTTGTTCACGACTGGGAGGCAGCGCTTTGGAACAGCCCTTCTCAGTTCAAGGCTTTCAGGTATTCAATGCCAAATCCTCTAGCCAAAAGATGTCTTCACAAGTTACTATGGATAAAACCATTATAGGAAATCAATGCGCTCCTGTGTTTTCCAATATAACTTAGCCAGAATGCCCCAGAGGAACCAAGCCAGGGGAATCAAGAACCCACGACTGGGCTGGGGTGCAGGGAACAGGGACTGCGTTTGCGAAGTCGAGAGCACTGCTCAGAGTTCGTGAAAAGCGTCCCGCTCAACGTGAGCTTGATGGACAACTATTTCCCTGTCAGAGCCTCCATTTCCTCATCTGTCAACTGAGGCCATTAGAACAAATTTCCTACGCTTCTTCAGAATTGACGTCTTGTGCCTTTTATTGAACATTCAGCCAAATAAAAGCACTTTGAATGTTCTCCTTAGCCTTCTGTTTTACTAGAAACTTCTGGTTTGCCTTTTAAGAAAAGAAGGTCTTTAGTTTGCCCCGGGGCTTGCGGACAGCTGCGTGTTGTGGGTGCCGATGTGTTCCAGAGGAGGAGGGGAGGCGCGGGTCCCAGTCCGGCTACAGTCACCGGGTGACTTTGGATTAATCATTTTGCTATTCTGAGTCCCATTTTCCTTAACTATAAAATAAGCCATAGGATACACCAGAAATTGGTAATTAGAGAGGTCATCTAATTGGCTGGGGACCAGTTTTAGGAAATTGCGTGCTGCATCTGGGTAAGAGCTGTGCTCAGCTGGATTGGTACTTTTTGCTGTACCCTAGGTACCCTTTGGACCCTATGAATTTTATACACACACTTACACCACCTCTTCATTAAACAAATACGTGTTCAAAGTGGAGCAAGTCCATAGACCTAGGGAGTTTATAATTTCCTTCCCAAAACAGAACACACTCCTGTATCTCTTGTCCACGATTCTGTCTGCTGAGAGTGGTTTGTAATGTCCCCTTCATTTATCTCTGCATGATTTTATAAACAAGACTTTAAATATTATGGCTCTATAGCAAACCAAGTAAAATGACAAAGAATGCATGCCCTTCTAACTCAAGTCATTAGTAAGTGTGAGAAGGCCTAGTTCTGTCCGTCAGACTGAAGCCTCCATCCCTTTCAGCTGGCAGCATGGAAGAGGGTGACACTGTCATCAAATTGCATCTTCTTAATTGGCAAGGACAGTGGCAGGGGCCACCGTGACGTGGTCAGAAAAGGGCTGCCAGTGCCACAAAGACAGCTGGGACACCAGACAGTATTTTCTCTGCAACTGAAAAGGAATTGGTTTAGTTAATAGAATAAATCCGATCACCAACTTAATTTAACAGGAAATGCTCGCTGTTTGGGACCTATGAAATGATGCCTGCTGATTTCCCATAGGCGTTTAAGCTTCAGATTGTGGGGAAAACATAAGATAAGTGTGTCATATGTATTCTCACAGATGTGTAGTATGAATGAGTGTACCTGGGATATAAGAGAAATAAAATCATGAAAGTTGGCAACAACGTCTCAGAAGCAATGATTTGCAAGAGATTCAATCTAAATTATAATTTCCCAAGTCTATCACAATAAATTTCCAGAAACACACCCTGCCTTTTGAATGCAGAATGCGTTGACAGGAAGATCACATCTTTACCACAGGGTGTTTGAAGTCAGTCTTGTTGACCTCTGACCTCAAAGTATCTTCTGTGTGTCAGGCTTTCAGATTTGAAACCTGAGTGCTGGAAACATGCTGGTTGATCACACTTGGCAATAGCAAAGAGATTTGCAGGACTCCAGGCTTAATAATTTTGTTTAATCACTTAACGTATGCAGGAAGAAACAGTTTCAGAGAGGTTGGGAACTCACCTAGGGTCACACAGCCAACAGGAACAAAGTAAGAACTAGAAACTGTTCAATACACTTTATGGTTCCCAAGAGCTGCCAGCTTCTGACTGGTGAAGGTGGGAACTTCCTGAGTCAGGGAAGATAATTTGGGCCACCATTAAAAGTAAATTATTCCCCAAACAGTCTGGGTAACCAGTAGAAATACAGCATGCATGTGGAGGGCTTTATCCTGGGCCATTCTGGGTTCTGAATTTGGTCATTTGCATCCTTTCATCCTTTTAAACAATTGTCAGATTCAGAGAAGGGCTGTAGTTGTAGACCCAGCTCCCTCAGATGCACTGGCAACTGGGTCACTTTGCAACATCGGCAGCTGCATTTAGAGTTCTGTGATTCATCCTGTTATTGACCCGTCAAGGAGTATGACGCATGCCAGATGCTCTGCGGAACCAAGCTGAGGACCTGCTCTTCCACGGAAACGAGCAAGAAGTTTTGACTGATTCTTTCAATGAACTTCCTGATTGGAGTAGTCATCTTCTCAAAATAGAGGATGAGGTATGAAGACAGGAAACTGCCATCCAGGTAGGGAACCCTTGCCCTGTCCCAGATCAGTGGTGCTGAAGGCGTGTTAATTGAGCACAGATGACACTCTGGACGCTGGGAAGACGTGGGAATGGACTTTGTGCAGTTCCTTCTCCTACAGGAACTGGACTGTCTAGTTGGGATAGAGAGATGCAGGTCTTGGGCAGTGCGCATCCCAGCGCCATCCGGGGGTGAGGGTGCCTTACGCTAGCCTTGGCGTGACTGCCATGAGTGGCAGGATGGACCAAATGACAGAACTGTTTTAACTTCATGTTATTAAATTTTCAGAGCATTTCACTGATACGGACGTGAATTGTTAACGGCGGTCCAGCACCCATGCCACCTTCTGTTGAATTCTTTCGAAGTCACAAAAATCAGCAGCAGTTGGGGAAACGCCTTTGCCCAGTGGGCTTGGTTTTAGGCAATGGTGCGGTGCATTTGGGGCAGGGCTGTTCTGGATTGCACTGCAGACAGGCAACTCAATGCAGGCTCGGCCACCAGGTCCCTCGGGGTGGCTGGATTTTTCCCTCTGCGTTGTTCCAGGGTCTAATGTCTGAGTATGTAAAGCCACACAAAAACAGTGCTCCTGGCAAGGACAAGAAACACAAAACAAATTTTAATTACAGAAAACGTCTTTGAGTGTGTGTGTGTTTGGAGTAAGGTAATACTTTTAATGAAAATTTTATAGAAAAAACTAGCAACCCTTATTTTCCTTCCTACTCCATACCTTCCAATCTTTGTCCTCATGCAGAGGTGTTTTCTTTGTTGCAATGGTAATGCATACGATTTTTAAACATAGCATCTCATAAGCTTGTTTCTCTTTCAGATAGCATATTCATTTGATTTTAGTGACTGAAGAACGTGCCATCTAAGTGAGCCTACTGTGCTTTTCAGAGCCCTGCTCTTAAGACTGGAAACTCTTTTCTATTGTAGATAAAGCTGCCGCAGACATCATGGTGGACAGCCTTTGGGAAATGTCAGTCTTGGCTTCCTACTTCGCCTTTTTAGAAATCAGACTTAAAATTCTCAGTTCGGTCCAGAATTGGGCAGCCAGTATTGAAATTTCAAGCATCTGGCAGGTTTCTTGCCTGACACATCTGGGAAGGAGGGACTGATTTGTGATAGAACAGACTTTTTGGCCAAAAAATCCTGGCCCAGCAGGATCAGCTGCCCATGATCAGAAATTCCCAGGGTACCAGCTCTGTGATCTCTTTCCAGGGGCCATAGGTCTCATCTCACCAGGAGAGAAGCACTTTAGTGATGATAGCAATGTTCCCTGATAAGGCTGTTTACTTCAGTTTCATGAAACAGTAAAGAGATCTCCAAGCATCTCGTGAAGTTTGATCTTCAAGTCAAATATGAAGTGTGTTTGGGGGGGTACCCATTATGGAAATAATTTGAGATATTGGAAAAATTTAAAATTGGAAATGGAAAAAGTGAGAATAAATACAACGATATTCTTGTGACTGCTGCAAATTCCTAACGATGGGGCAGACGGGGGACACGATGGCTGGCTAATAGGAACGTTGCGGGTTTGCAAGTTTGCCCAGTCTCTAAGGATGTCCACCCCCAAAATTCACACAGCAAGAGAAGCCATTAATGTCCGATGTGACCCTCCCTGCCAGCATCCTCACCCCCACTACCCCATCTGGATACAGGGTGGCTTGTGACACTAGCTGACAGTGAGTTCTTTCCCTAGGGAATCTGGAAAACTCCATCTTCCTAGGAAATTGTAAAGTTACCGTTTAGGTGAACAGGTGCCAAGCAGCACATTTACAGCACAGGTAAACTTGAATCCACTCACCTGGACTTGTCCTCTGGCAGAGAGGGCTGACAAGCTCCAGAAGGGACAGATACCCTGTCCAAGTTCAATTCCTGGCAGGGGGCTGCTTTGACCTTTTCTGCCCATTCCAGACTTGAAGATTTGGGTTGCAAATACTGAGTCCACACAGTTCAGCTATGTGTCCTTAGCAATAACAAGAATGTAAATTACACAGTTTAAGAAACTAGTAACTTAAGCATCTGTTATTAAATTCCAGGTAAGTTCCAGGCATCACTGCAGGGTGAGTCTTAATAACTACCAGTTTGTAATACCTTCTTATCAGTGTAACAGTTCTCAACTGGAGGTGGGCTTAGACACCACCTATGGCACTTGTAAACATACGGATCCTGAAGACAGAAATCTCCTCCAGAGTCGCAAGGCTCCCAGCTGAAACACTGGCTAGTGTCTGACTTGGGGCAGAGGGCGACGGTAAATGCCGCCTGGAAGAGCTTCCCCTTCGTCAGCTAGAGCTCCCCTCCCCAGTCTGCTGTGCCCGTTCCATCAGGCTGCAGCAGCCGAGGTTAGAAATTCTTTGCTTGCTGCTGCAGGACCAGAGTTTCCCTGTTTGGCTGTCTCACTCCCACTGCAATGTGGATTACTCACTCTTTTACATGGCACAGAATTTTTTCCCATTTTCAAAAGGCTGGAGCCAGCACGTAACAGGGCCAATGGGAAAGAAGCCAGGCTCGGAGCAGACAGGAGATCCGACCATCGGGCGATTTGCTTTGACGCTCTGGGTTAAAAGCTGGTTCTGAGTAGATATAAATGCATGTGTCAAAAATGCTTGCAGGGACTTGAAAAATAGCTGCTTCTTAAGGGTTTTGAACACAGGTTTGGTCGTAGTATTGACACTTTATCTGCACTTGCCGCAAAGTCACGTTTTACTAAACAAAGATAAAACTTTGGTCCACTCACAGAATTATCATATATTCTAAATTAGTGCCATCCAAGTTAATGAGTTTTACTGTAATGCTAAGTGCAAAAGCAGGGACTGGGAAGGGTAGAATTAATCATGTGACTCTCCTTGGAGATAAAGGATGGGAAAGCTATGAATTGTTTATGGGGATCCGGGGGTAGGAAGCCTTGTTGCAGTGGTCACACACAGCTGCATTTAAAATATGCATCTAGGATTTCAGATAGAAAGAGGCTTAAAGATCATCTTGCCCACATCCTTCATTTTGCAGATGGAAAGTGAAATTGGGGAGGTGAAATCTTTTATCCCAAGTCACACAGAAAAGCTATCAAAAGCCTTAAATAGATGTTACTTAAATAAGATATTTAGGTTTAAACTGGCTTTTAAAAATACCTCTGTAAATATTGGTTTTTGTGGCTTCCACATGACGGTGGCAGTTCCTCTGCCCCGGCCCCTGCCCTCACCGTGCTCATCCACAAATTCCATAGAAATGATAAAATCCTCACCCTTGTGAACAACACTGGATATTCTCAGTCTTAAATCTGCGAAGGGGCCCCCAAAGATCAATGCGGTCAGGAAGCCAGCCAGCAAGGGAAGCCCGTGTTGCAGAAGAGATGGCGCCAGCACAGAACGGTGGGAGCAGCACAGAGGTTGCTTTTCCTCTGGAGGCGGGAGAAGCTGGGGGTGGGGGAGGGAGGGAATGACAGCCTGGTGGGCTGGGTTGATTCAGGAAGAGTGGCCAGGCAGGTTGACCCCATGCAAGCCTTCTCTCTTTTCCCCAAGCAACAGGAATTATGTTTTCCTCCAGTGGAAAGAGTGATTGTAGACACTCAGATTGGAAAGAACGGGCAGAGCCCTGGGGAGGCTGGCAGCCTCTGGGACAACCGGAACACGCACACCCAGATGACCACACGTAAGCAAGAAATGGAACTAAACAGAATGTTCTAGGTGCTCTTCGCTGGGCTACCTCCGTCCTTACTCCGCCCAGCTATCCTGTAATTACTTATTAGCACCTGTAGTAACTGACAAGACAGACAAGAGACAAAATTCAAGTCAGGAGGGTCTCACAACAACCTGCTCTACCCCATGGGTTTGATATGTGGATCAAAGCAGGGAGCAGACAGAAAAGCGCTTTGGAAACAGAAAGTGCTGGGTTGGGTGAGGCCATTTCCCTGGCGTAAGGCAGTTGTGTTACCAGAAGGGAGTCTTAGTAAAGAGATTCAGTTAAATTTTTTGCTCAAAAGTTTCAACAAAGAAATAGTCTATAGCCCAACTAAATGTCTCTTATTCATTTTTCATGACAGATCTTTCCAAACCTGGTACTGTAGCAAGTAAGCCGAAAGGAACTCCCAAAGAAGGTCAGATGTTATAGAAGATATTTCATCGTGCGGAGTAAACGCTAGGAGAGGTGACTGGAAGTCAGATGTTTTAAATATTATACAAGCTAACCAGGAACTCTTAAAGCATTTTGTAAAATGTAATATACTATGTAAATTTAAGTATTATTACTCATGCAAGCACTTTAATTGAAAATAATAATTTTGTTACTAATATATGTACATGTATATACATACATACATGCACGTATGTACACATGTATGTGTATATATGTGTGTGTGTGTATACATATATGTGTGTATACAGGTGTACATATGGGTATAGATGTGGGTGCCAGGGGTTTGGGAGGAGGGGCAAATGGTTGAAGCATGGAGGACTTTTCTCCGTGACACTGTAATGGTAGATGACATGACACCATGCCTATCTGTTTCACGAGGGCTGCTGTAGCAAATTACCACTTGATGGCTTAAAACAACTGAAGTTTATTAGCTCTTCTTTCTGTAGACCAGAAGTCCAAAAGCAGTTATATTTTAGGCTGCAATCAAGGTATGGGCAGCGCTGCGCCCCCTCCAGAGGCTTCAACTCATCCCTCGCCTCTTCTGGCTCCTGGTGGCTGTCCTTGGCTTGTGGCCACATCACTCAATTTCTGCTTCCCTGGTCACATCTCCTCCTCCTCTCCCTGTAGTATTTTCCTCTGGCTCCCTCTTCTGAGGACACTCGAGACTGCGTGCAGGGGTAATCACTCTCACAGGAGTGATACAGACTCCATCTCAGATGAAACAAGGAGAAAAATGGATGGGAGAAGGCTTTTAAATGTGGTGGAAGGTGTGTGAGTGGGTGGGTGAAGGAAGACCCCGAGAGGGGACACCTGCCTTATACATCCCAGACAAAGCTGGCAAGGCAGCATTTCTCCAAGGAAAGCAGCACGTCCTGAAGCAAAAACCCCAATGAAACAAAACACAAATCAAACAAAACAATTAAAAAAACTAAAACACTTTTTGGAAGGAAAAAGAAGGAGGAAGAGAGGGAGAAGGAGGATTGTAAGAAAGTGTAATCACAGTAATGTGGTGAAGGAGTTAATGTCCAAAGAAACAGGTGATTAAATACCTTACAAAGAGCTATATTTATAAAGGTAGTCAGTAAAAAACACAATCTTTTAAAACTACCTAAATCTCTTTCCCCCAAATAAGGAAATACAGCATACAGTGAAAGAAACTGTAATAATAGGCAGTTTGACATAAACTATGTCAGCTGAATCCAAACTGAAATGTATGCCCTCGCAATCCCTGTATCTTAAATCCACTTACTGTAGTTTGGATTACCAGGCAAAATTCAACCGTTGACTCTCCCAGGAGACTCTTGGAAACTCTCCTGAAACAAGGTGACTTCCAAAGCTGAAAATGAAAGACTGGAGAAAGGCATACTGAGAAAAAAGAAGCAAAAAGAAAATGATGATTGCCATCTTCGCTGCAAACGAGGCGCACTAGTGCCAAACCGTTCAATCCGTAGTGCAGATGTAAAGTTTGAATCTCTCTGCACCAAGCAACGCAGAATTGACATTCATAAAGCAAAACTTAGGGGAACTGAAAGGGGAAATAAATAAAAACATATTATCACTAGAAAATCTTACTTTAGTCACTGACAGAACAGGGGAGCAAAAGTGGTCAGTACAGAAGATCTAAATGATACATTAAAAGAAGATATAAAATGATATACGTTGAAGTCTGTGGTCAGCAAACAGAAGTTCAGAAAATCTGACCATCAATCAGACTAGGAAGAAAATGTCCAATTGCCCCCGAAATCGAAGTCCTGCAGCTAACTTCTTCTGTCCTGTTGGGAGTGTGCATTGACATAACCTCAATGGAGGATAATTTTTAGTGTTGTAAGTTAAATTACATATATTGGACTCATCAGCTCTACTTTTAAGGACTTACGCTGCAAGATGTTTACTCTCAGATGTGTGAAATAATGTGTCCAAGATTGTTAATTACATCAATGTTTTAATAGCAGAAATTTAGAAATTACCTACATATCCACTCACAAAGACTCCTTAAATAAATTCTGGTGATCTGTGCAATGGAATATTATGCGGCCATAAAATAGAATGAGACAGCCACAGGCAAATCTACCCATATCTCAAAATAAAAAGTTTAATTAAAAAAAAGAAGGCAGCCAAAGAGATACTGATGTGCAGTGACCCCCAAAATATCTGGTGATGTTGATGGTGGTTGACGGTGAAAAAAAAATTAATGCGTATAAGATCGTGTGTATAGAATGTTGCCATTGTGTGAAAAAATAAAAGACTGCACTGATGTACTTTATTTTCATAGTTTGTCTCGGGAGGAGCAAGTAAGAAACTGGTGAGGCAGTCATCTCCAGACAGGGGAACTGGTTGGTACCTTTTAAATGTTACAAAAGTTCGTACTGTTGTATGTATCACTTATTTAAAACAATGAATTAAGCAATTTATTTGACAATAAACAAAGTGCCACTCCCATGACCCCTCCATGGCCTTGCCTCCTCAGTGTCCCCATGCCATTCTGCACTCATCGATTGCCCTGAGTTATAAGGACTTTCTTGGCTTTTGTCTTTCCCAGTGGACAGTGAGACTTTGAGGACCACGTGTCAGTCATCTCGGTATAGCGTAAAGATCCAGAACATAGTTCCTAGAGCCAGACTGCCCGGTGTCAAATGCCTGCTCCAGCTCTGTGAGCCTCAGGGAAGTAACTAAATCTCTCTGCGCTGCAATTTCCCATCTGTATAATGGGAATAATAGCATTACCTGCCTTACAGGAGTCTTGTAAGGATTAAGTACAAAGTTAGTCTCAGAACTGACACCTGGCATGGAATAAGCTCTAAATGATTGCCGGCTGCTAGTGACATCTCCGCATTCAGGTGCAGCTACAGAGGGCCTGGCACATCGTGGCACTCAGCCTTTTCAAGGAGTAAACAGATGCGTACCTCCCTGTGATCCAGTGCTAACAAAGCGGTCTTTCTTTTTGCTTAGCTGGTAGGTAATTCTGGATGATTCAAGTTGTCCAATAACCCGACATCCCTGACATGATAAAGGAGATGGTTATTTCAGCAGAAACCTGGATGCACGCCCATTTGTGCCAGCCCTAAAAATATTTTTGTTTATCTCGGGGATCCCGATAACCCCAGGGAAATAACGGGATCTCAGAATGGGGCTGAGTTACCAGACTTTCGGAGAGAGAGGCCAGCCTTTATCTGATCACAAAATAGCACCTGAAATGCCAGCGATCCAAGCCCAGCATAAATGGATTTTTCTTAAGTACTCTTCTCCAGTGAGTTTCCCTTCATTGAACGCCTCTTTGTCAGGGGATATTATTTAGGTACACTGAGCGGAAATCCAGTTTCTCTCTGAGGTTTGGTCTCGAGGAGAAAATGTGAGATCAGCATTTGAGAACTCCTACTCTCTGGACGACCTTGGTGATGTCATTTCATTCATAATGCTGTGGTTTTGTTCTCCTGTCTGTTAAGTCATCATCAGACAGCAAACAGAGGACCCAAACCCCTGCTCCCTGATACCAGGAGGGTACCGTGAGGTTGAAGTCAGGCGTGGGCTGGGAACTGCACAGGTAAAACACCATGGAAGTAGAGAGCTGATCAACACGCAGAGCACCTGTGACATGCCAGACCTTAAAATGAAGGAGATTTGTATTGAATAATCTTTTCCTGAACACCTAAGTTGTTTGACAAATGTTTACTGCTCCCTAAACTGTTTCCGACACTGTTTTAGTGATCAGTGATCAGAATCCACAAAAATTCATCCTTTTGCTTTCCAAGTAACTTGGATGCTGCCAGATACTTGAGTGCTGTTGAAAAGAAATGGAAGAAAGCTCTAGTTACTTCTCTCGGGGACTCATGTTTCAATTTCCATCCTCTACCGTAAGCGATAACATCTATGGACTGGATAAACATCACTGTGTAATTATGGTCTAAAATAGAAGCAACCATAGTTTTTCTGCAACAATGTGTCTGATTACTTGTCTCATCTGGACGATCAATAGGCAGTTAGGAGGCACTATGTCCCCCAGACAGGCAATCCCCCAAAGTTATTGATTCCCTGCTCCCTTTTGTTCCAGGGCAGCTCATCTCCCGCCTCTCCTGCCTCACACAATGAAATGAAAGAACTCAAACCCGGGGCCAAACTCCTTCTCCCTTCCCACCACCTTCCTCCCTCATCTCTCCCGTGCAGCAGCTTCTCCTAGAAGCCTCACGCGCTGGGGGGGTAAATGCTGGTGGCTAGGATGGTGACCGGGGACTCTCCTCCACACATCCTGGGATCCTTTCAAGCTCTCCATGCACCAGGTGAGGAAACGAAGGCCCAGAGAGCACAGTGCCTCGCCCGGGGGGCCCAGCCAGAGAGCAGAGAGGTGGAGCCCAAGCTGCCTGCCTCCTTGATCAGCGCACCACCCAGCAGCCCCTGTGTTGTCCAGCACGGCCCTGAATCCCGTGGAGGAGAGAGAGCTGCGGGAAGTGCCCATTGCCTGGGGAGTTCAGCCCTGTTGTGGTTGGAAACTCTGAGCTGGATCTCACCCTGCTCTCCTGCCTGGGGTGTGAGAATTTCCCAGAGTGGAAAGCCAACCTCTCATTGCCAGTGGGACTCTGGTTTGCCAACGTCAGACCCTGATTCCGGTCTGCATGAGTAAGAAATGAATTTATTGGAAGGATCCTAGGAGTTGACCGAATCAGTGGGAAGGCCAGAGAATCAAGCTTGGAAAATGCACGGAGGGAAATGCGGGTGGGATGAAGCTGGAATCACAGTCAAGGGCCTGTTTAAGGCTCTGTGTTTCCCACGGCTGGACCCAGGCCATTACACCCAAGATGCAACTGCCACTAGGAGTGGCACCATTTCCAGACTGTCACATGATTCTTTTGCACCGTCACTGGCTTCAGATTCACAGCATCAGGCAAGAGCATTGGGTTGGCCAAGCTTTGGCCACATGCCCTATCTGCCAGGGTTCAGGAGGCAGATTCACGGGAGGAAGTTTCACGATGTCGACTTCCTCCAAAGTAAGAAGAGAATTCAGAATCTGGGCAGCCAAAAAAATGAACAAATGCCCTTTGCACCTGCCAAACATACCACCGCAATAGGCTCTGCTTGGCAAAGGCCACGTGCAAAGCAGAAGAGTAGGACGCAAGGCTTCATGTTCAAATGGGGCAGGTCCAGCCTGGGCCTGATGGACCCACCTGGGTGTGCAGGGGCCCGTGGTCTCTGGTAGGAGTCAGGGAAGCTCCTGGGCAGCACGGGGGTGCTCTGAGCCCCCCCCCCCGCCCCCCACAGCATTTCGGGAACTTTGAAATGAAGCACTGTGAGCATCAGGCTAAGACTCACAAGACCTCAGTAATAGTGTCAAATCCATCCTAATTCACAGCATATCTTTGAAGTTCACAGCCCCTTCTGGGTCTCATGCAGGTGACAGCTCAGCCTTTCAGCCCAGAGGAGGGGACAATCTCCCTGTGCATCAGTCCCTTGTTCACTGGTGCAATCAAGCTTTTGCCTGGATGCCCAAGACGCAGGTCTTCCTCTCTCATCCCTCCCCACTTCTCCCTCCTTCCTCCCCTCCCCCTTTCTGTCTGTCTCTCTCTCTCTTCCTGTCTCTCATCTTTTTCTTTTGCCTGCCATCTTAAAAGCCACAGACCTCTGCTGAGTGCCTGTGATGAGGCTCAGACTTGTCACTTATTCAATCTTCCCAACGACCCTAGTGAAGGCTCCTATTTTCCTTCTGGAGATGATGAAACAGAAGCTCAGAAAAGGTTAAGAAACTGTGTCAAGCCAGCAGGTGATCTGGAGACCGAAATCTTTGTCTAATGATACCACATCCAGGGCCCTTTCTTAATGCTTCAGTATATCTACAGTGTACCCAGAGGAGATCTAATTATGAAGGACCAAAAGGTATTAATGTGTGAGTGCTCACAGCCTCCCCCTACCTGTATCACTAAAGAGAATTCTGATTTTGACCCTGGCTTTTCCCTTCCCCCTTCCAGGGGGAGGAGAGGGAATCTGTAGATCTGCATAATGAAGTAGAGTGGGGGAGGGCAAGGAGGGGGACAGAAAGACGTGTGTGCTGTGTATTGGCGAGAAAAGACTCTGGAACAGCTGAGGTGGGAAGGAATTACAGAAGCCAGGGAGCCGAAGATGTTAGTCCCTGAGAAGGTCAACTAAAGGATTTGATTAACGATAAATTTCTTTTGGCTGCTGGACTATATTTCACTAAATAGGACACTTTAATGAGACTTGATCGCCTGGATCCCCATTGAATTACTAGAGTTTCATAATCAAGCTCAGATTCTGCATGATGAAAACATGTTTATCAGCTCAAATATTAAATTTAAGTAAAATCCAACATGTCAAGTGTTAAAGGACTGAAAATAAGCTAAGGAACATGGCGTCTTCACAAAGCACTTTACAGGTGTCTACACTCAGATCTTCAGATTCCGAACTCAGTGCTGTTTCTCTTACACCGGGTTGGACTTTCACATCCTTACCAATGATATGATGAAGTGGGCCGTGAGGCTCTGGGAGAGACCCCACAAGAAACGGGGAAAAGGAGAGGCTGGATGGTTTCTGGGTGCTGATTCCACTTCTGTTTTTGTGGTCTGGTGCCCAGGTCCCCAGTTCATCCTCTGTGTTCTTCTGTTCTCCAGACCAAAAAATTAAAAAAAAAAAATCTTATCTTGGGAGTAGAGTGTCATAAATTTGTATCATTTCCCCCAACTTTCTGCTCTGGGTACACAGATAAATGGTAACTATGATTTGGTATCATTCTGGCAGAGTGGGTGATGTAGAGAAATGACCTTCACTCTTCCTCAGGAGAGCAAGATGGAGCAGGTCCAAGGATGTCCGCTGTGTGTGCAGGAAAGTAAAGGGAGTTGTGGAACTCCAGCCTCTTCCTGGAGAGGCTTGCCAAAGCAGGTAGCCAAACAGAAAGTGAGAGGAAGACCTCCCAAGACTTGAATGTGGGGGCTTTGGGGACAGGAGGGGAAATAGCAACCAGGTGAGTGCTTTGTAACTGTGAACACCGCTAGCCAACTTCTGGCTAGAATCCAGCGATGTTAGGGTCTGAGATGTATACTCTGCATGTTCATTTTATGCTGTTTTAAATTTTTTTAAAAAACATTGGTTTCCAAATGGTTTTTCAGAAAAAAATTAAATAAATCTCTAGCCTGCCTCAGCTGAACTAAAGAAGAAAAGCAAATTTGTGCCCATTCTGAGCTTTAGGAAGTTTTGAGTTTTCCTTCTAGTACTTAACGTCTGTGGTGGTATTTTGTAGAGAAATGGGAGAAAGAACAAGAAAAAGTAGAACTTAGAACAAGACGAAAGGCATTTGCTTAGGTTTCAAATAATTGCCCTTTGACCTCAGAGGGCAGTGAGGCCCCTGAGAGGCTCGGCATCACTCTAGCTGTCACTAGACTCCTTACCCTGACATCTGACACTCGTTATTTCTTGGGCTTATGCTTCTATTTGCCAAAAACAATTTTGGGACAAAAGACAGGGACAGTACCTTTTATGAATTTTAAATCCCTGGCACGAGGTAGAATGAACCAAACCAACTTTGCTCCCCTCCCATCTGATCCTTTCAAATCCTTTTGTCCTCTCCACGGAAGGCGTTTGAACTCGCCTCACAATAAGGTACTAATAGGGAAATGGATTTTAAAACTCTGGCACAGAGGAGCTCTGAGAAAATCAAGTAAACACTTGTCACCCCGATCAGGCATTATTTAAAATATCCATCTATTAGCAGGTTCACTTTTAGAGCGCTGCCGCCAGCCACATCCAGGCAGCGGGTGGAGGGGGGCTGAGACAGACCTGCTCCCCTCCCCCGCCCCCATCCCGGGGCTGGTGCTCAGACCACAGGTAGCAAAGGCCGGAGCTGGCATCCTGCCTGCGCTCCGGGAAAAGCCACCGACCACAGCCCTGGGAGAGGGTTCTGTCCCCGCCGAGGTACGCTCCTCCGCAATTCTGTCCTGCAACTCGCTGGGAGCTTTGCTATCCTTCTGCAATGGGATCCCTTGGGTCTGGAACTACATTTTTTTTTTTCTTTTTGCGCTCTTTTTGACAAGGGGCCCCAAAGGGCTGTTAATGGGAGCCTCCCCAGCCGCAGGGACAAGATCTGTATAGCTGGTGGCACCAGAGGCTGCCGCTGCGTTTCAGCCCCACTGCAGCGCCCTGGGTGACTTCGGGAAGGCCTCCAGCTCAGATGGATGTATCCAATTTGACTTTTGGGAACCTTACTTCAGTTTCATTGGGCTTGGGGTGTGTGTGTGTGTGTGTGTGTGTGTGTGTGTGTGTGTGTGTGTATTTGTGTGTACTTGTGCATGTTTGCGGGGCGGTGGTCACGTGATTGCCAGTCGCTCCAATCTGGGTACCGACTAAACCCAGACCAGCCAAGAGGGAAAATCAATGAGCGAAGTGACCATTCTGCCCTGGCTTTGCGAAGGACTGCGGAGTCGTAGGCCAGGGGAGGGCGAGCCGAGTGTACCCAGGGAGAGGCGAGGACACCGTTCGCCCCTGCACGGCCACTGGGGGCCGCAGTCACCTTCAGTAGGGGCGCCGGGAGACGCGAACCCGGCCGGCGGCTCTGGCCGCCGGGCTCCCTCCAGCGCGCAGCCTCTGCTGGCTCTCCCCGCAGCGCTGCAGCCGCGACCCGGGACCGAGAGGACGTCGCTTCCCCCGAGCTCTGGCGGCGCCCGCATTCCGCTCTCCGCGGCTGCAGCTTCCAGCCCGACACCCCCTCGGCGCGTCCGCCGCGCCCCTCCCGGGCCCGCCCCCTCCGTCCCCCGGGTGCGCGCCGTCACTGCCCGTGCGCCCTGCCTGCCGGCCCTGCGCGCCCCGGGCGGGCGACGATGGGGAAGCTGAGCCCAGCTGTCTGCCGCCGACTTCCCGGCCCGCGCTGCTCACTGCTCGCAAGCCTGTGACGCGGCGGCGCCGGCCGAGACACAAAGACCGCGGCTGGGACCGCCCAGGGACTGAGGCCGCGTCCCGGGGCCGCTGCGAGCCCGAGCGCCATGCGAGCCTGTGCCCGCTGCCCGCTGCCCGGGAGGAGCCCGGGCGCCCGCCTCCGCCGCTGTGCGCCGGCCTCAGCCCTGGCTGCAGCCCGGTGGGCACCGCGCAGGTGAGGGCAGAGCCCGACCCCGGGCGGCGGAGGCCACAGCCGCCCCAGCCCCCGGGGTGCAGCCGCGGGCGCGGACGCCGGGCTGCCCTGGAGGCGGAGACCGGCGGGCTCCGGAGCCCTCCCGAGGCGCGGCGTTGGAGGCCGTGCGGACCGCGGCCGGAAAGAAGCGGGAGACCGGCGGGGCGGCGTGGAGCCCGGCGCCGGGGGAGCCTCGGAGGTAACTTCGGAGAGCCCGGGACGCGAGGGGGGCGGGAGCGCACGTGTGCGTGTGTGGGGGGTGCGAGGTCGGTTCGCCCTGTGCCCGCGGCTCGCCGCACGCGCGCGCGGGGTGTTAAGTCCGGGGCTGCGGGCGCCCCTCCCTGCCGCCCCTCGGCCCCGGAACACTGCGGGCCGCCGGGGTGCGGGGGGCCGGGCCGCCGCGCTCTGGGCTGTGATGGAAAAGGTGTGTGTGCTTGACCAAACCTGGTGGAGAGATCAGGGATTCGGGAAGTAAATCAACGGGAAAGGACCGTGCGGTTTGGGGCAAGTTTTCACGGCTGAAAATTCCCTTGTAGAAGACGGTATTTTGAGAGTTAAAATATGCGAGCTATGTGTGCAAAGAGCCTGACACACCGGAGGCGCAAAGTAAGACAGAAAGCTGGACAAACCCCAGCTGGGCCGACTAGGGCATCCAGTTCTTAAATTGAGATTTCCAGTCACGTTGACGTGGAATGGGATCGCTGTTCTTCCCGAGGAGAGAAGGATGTTCAACTTCACCTGCCAGAAAACGCAGAAGCCAGGCCTGGAGGGCGGGGAGCGGGCACTCACACACTGCCTAGCTCGTGCATACGCAGCATTCCCTACCCGTTCCACCCTCGTGAGGCGAGTATTCCTCGGGGCTACCACATCCAGCCGAAGTGATCGTTTGTCTGCTCCCGGGGGCGCCAGGAGCTTCCCGCGGCGTCTGAGCAGCTTAACTGTAACGGCGCTCAATCCAGCATTGTTTTGCTGGAAGATTGTAGCCGCGTGAAACTGTGGTGAACACAGTGGAAGGTGGTTGGTTTCAGGCACTCTTTTCAGTGGGAATTAGGTATCGTTTGGCGAAGACCTAAGGTGGGGGATACTGACTCTCTGCGATAAACAATAGCGGTCTATCCGAGAGGCTTCAAACCCATTTCTCTTGTGGATGGGGCAGCTTAATTGGGAGATGCAGAGCCCGTGCTGCCGCCCTCATGGCGGGGCTGGCAGTGGTTTTATGCACGGTGTGAAGAGTTGCCAGGAGGACTTTGGCAGCAGCTTGTAGGGCCGGCCATGCACCCCCTTCTCCAGCAAACGAGCTAAGGTTGCCACCTAGCCTAGTTGCAGCCCATGGGTAAATGACCCTTCCTTCCCATTTCTGTGGCCAGAAGCATCTCTGGAGTCTTCTCTGCAGGTAGAAGCCAGCAGACTGCTGTGGCCACAGGATGGGATGAGAGCCCTCGTTGCGCTATTTTGAGGACAGTTGAAAGAAGAGAAGGAGGTTAAAGGGCTGGGGCTCCTCATGTGCAGGGAGGGTGCCCCTTTCTGGGCTTTCTTCCTGTGTGTCAGAGGGAGGTAGGGCAGGAAGCGGGAGGGGCAGTCTGCAGAGAGAATGCATTTAGAGATTTTCTTAGGTTACAGGAGTCTGGAAGGAAAGCCTTAAATGGCTGGTAAATAAAGTCTGAGTTTTACTGTGCATGTCTGAGAGATTTGTATAAATCTGAGACTGTGTGCAAATACATGTCAATTGCCAGGGAAGTGATATCAACAATTTGTTTGCATTTCCGATGAGTTTGGTGAGGAAGTGCTGTATAGCACTTAATACTTGGAAGGCAGACAAAGGCCTTTTTGTTTGGATGTGTTCTTTCTGAATTTTACATATGTAATGTTCTTTTTCTTTTCCCCTCTGGCCAAGGCTAGAAGCAAAACTGACGTGACTTTCCAGCTCCTAAAAGCCTTCGTATCTGTTACTCTCTGATATTCCCTCCGAAACATGGAGGAAACATGCTCCGGTGGGGTTGAGATGTCTGTCCTGTCTCTGTCTATGGCACACAGCAGTGGTCTGGGGCCTTTCTTACTCAGGACTTCCCAAAACAAGCCCTTTCTCAAATCTTGACAAATGTGAAGCAGAAACCCGTGTTGCAGCTGTGGCTTTGTGCCCACTGGGCAGGGATTTGAGGACCAGGAGAAGGAGGAGGAAGGCCCTGCTCTCTACTCCTGCCAAGTGATGATGTGTGTTCTCAAACTGGCTGGGAAAGGTTCCAGACTCCTCTGTGGCTGTGTTGCTAAAGCCCACTGATTGGCTTTTCCCACTGACATTTGGAGCTTACCTGTGGACTTGGTGTAAATTGGAAAAAAAAAAAAAAGAAAGAAAGAAAAAGAGGGGTATGGAATTTAGAGACAGGTAGAAGCAGTTGGTGGCTTCTAACTCATAACACGACTTTAGTAAGTTACCTAACTTTCCTGCGTGTTTGTATAAAATGAGAGAGCATCAGACTAGGTCATTCATTCCCTCACCCCACCCCAACCGTCTCTAAGAGTAGAACACTTTAAGTTTAATCTTACAGAAAAGTTTTAAATATATGAAACAGATTAGAGGTGAGGGAGGGACATGGCAGCCTGTTCACTCCCAAGGTAATTTCTGAAGCACTGGTTTGGAACCCCTTAGGGCTCCCAGGACACAGTTTGAGAATCCCTGAAAGGCTTCTCTCTAGAATGTGGCATGTTCCCCCTTTGAGAGTTTGAAATGAAACACTGTGGTGGCCTAGTTCTGTGTTATAAAGGTGTCACACACTGGCCACCTTTCACTGGCACCCAGTCCTCCTTGAGGGCAAGCTGGCCCCACACAGTGTGGGCTCCAGGAAGACCATGACCTCTTGAAGAGCCCTAAATTGCCTGGATCTAGCAAGCACCCGGCAGGTCAGTAGGTACTTGGTAAATGCTGGCCGAGTGGATGAGGACTGGGGGGAGTCAAGTGATTTTGACTGAACAGGGGCTGAGGGCTAGAAGCACCGCAGTGTACATTCTAGGAGGTGCACTTTTGTTTGTTGCTGTATCTCCAGTGCCTAGAACACTGGCACAGGCAGATTTGGGCTCATTACAAGAAAAACCTTTAAACTAGTTAAAGTTGTTACCTGGAAACTGACGGCTCCAGAGAGGTAATCAGCAACACGTGTATGGTGGCTATTCGTACCGTGCATGAAGGTGCTGACTCTCTCCCCTGGGAACATGGAGGCGTTTCCGTGGTCACTCGGAGTGAGTTGTGGCCTTGTGCCTTGCTCGGCCGGGAGCTTTCAGAGTTAGCAGGTGCCTCACTTTTTCGTTCTCCCCTTTCCTCTGCTCCAAGATAGTCAAAGTGCCAGAAGGCGGCTGCTCCCTCAGCCTGGGTCCTGGACCTACAGCGGTGTGGAGCACAGCCCCTCGCAGACTCACATCGGTCACGCCCATGGATAAGAAACCGTGGGTACTTTAAGCTGCTGCAATCTGGGGGCTGCTCGCTGCAGCATAACCTAGCCTATCCTGATGGATGCCACATGTAAAGAGCTTCCGATGATGCTGACTTGGGATCAGAACAGCTCAGGAGGGCAGAGTTCTCCAGGAAGGCCAGCGGTTGCCAAGACAGTGCTTTGTGGGGATTAGGCCCTGGGTGTGAGCCCCACGTGGACAGTTCGTTTGTAACATGCCCAGGCCAGGCTCTCAGAGACAGACTCGTGATAACCAAAGCCCTGATGCGTATAAGACATAAAGTGCTGGTTTAGTAGTTTAGTGGGAAGAAAAGGAGCCTGATAAACGTGTTCACTGAGCAGGGACAAACGCCCACTAGAAGCCAGGTAATAAAAAGAAGCTGCTTCGTGAGCTTGGAATTCAATGTAGGGGAGTCGGTGCAGTGAGCTGGCCGTGACACGCCGAGCCCCCTTCTTTCTCCAAGGTCGAGAACCGCCTGCCGAGTGCACTCTGTACTCACCCGCACACATCAGTGAATACCATCTTAAGTGCATGACTTGTACACGATTACGGTCTGACTTTCTGGTGCTCGGTGATCGCATGCGAGCTTCTGTGGCGGCCTCTTCTACCGGCCTGGCCCGCGAGAGCCGCGGGCTGCGGAAGCTCCGGCCGGTGAGCCCCCACCGGCCCCTCCGCCTCCAGTGTCTTCCTCAGCGAGCCTTCCATCCGCTGTGCGCCTCCTCCCTGCCTTTCCCTTCGTGTCCCGCTGAGCAGTTTTGACTTCCCGTGGCTGATGAGCTGTGATAACCACATTGCAGGCGCTGTGGTAACAGTGGGTTTTGGAGAAAGAAAACCTTTATGCAGCATGCTGAACATGCAAATTTTATAGTTACTTTAGGAGACTTCAAGTAAATGGCTGAGATAACAACCCCCCAAAATCAACAGGCCAGAAGGGATTGATAGCAGTCCCGTGGGTACGAAGGGCTTTAGAACGTCATGGCAGCTGGGAGGACTGGCCACAGTTGTGGGAAGGCCAACCCAGAGAGACAAGGAGTGGGGGCCTGTTTCCGGAGTTGAAGGTGAAGAAAAAGGAAAGTCATTTGGCCTTGTGGGTACAGGACCGGGAACAGGTAGTGAGGGGGTGGGGGTGGGGTGGACGGGGGTGA
This sequence comes from Camelus ferus, assembly GCF_009834535.1. Taxonomy (NCBI): domain Eukaryota; kingdom Metazoa; phylum Chordata; class Mammalia; order Artiodactyla; family Camelidae; genus Camelus; species Camelus ferus. Next base: position 7,483,737 of record NC_045722.1, read on the forward strand.
ATAGTGAGGGGGGTGGGTGTGGGTGTGATAGTGGGTGGGGGTGGGTGAGGGGTCATAGTGGGTGGGAGTGGGTGGGGGTGAGTAGTAGGGGGTGGGGTGATAGTAGGTGGGGCCGGGTGGGGGTGGGGAGTGAGGGAGAGTGGGGAGTGAGTGGGTGGTGGTGGGGTGGCAGCTGGTGGGGTGGATGAGGGTGGTGGTGGGTGGTGGGCGGTGAGTCCAGTGGGTAATTGGCTGTGGGTCCTCCCTCCTGTCCCACTGCCATGGCGCACTCCCTGCGCTGTGTCCTAGCAGACCTCTCCCACTGAACTGTGAGCCCCTGGAGGAGTGGGCCAGTGTCTAGGTCCTCATCTCGCCCCGGTGACTGGCACAGAGCTCTGGCACAGGTGGGGCAGTGAGACACGCCGTGGCATGCAGTGGGGAGTGTACCCTGCACTGGGTGATTCAGAGGGCCCTCTGCGGGGACAGGGGTGGCCTGGCTCTGTAGCTGCTGCAGGAGGAAAAAGATTTAATGATTCAGTCCCCCATAACCTCCGTCTGAGTCAACACTACAGTGTGGCCACCAGAAAGATCCTTAGCTGAAAGATGGTGTCCAGAATGAGGGAGGAGACTTCTGTTATTGCCTGCACTTCAGTATAAGGAGGCTTAACTCATGAGCCACTTGGAAATTATTTAAAGCATCACGGATCATCAACACCAAGATATATCTCGTCTAGAATTCCCAAGCAGCGGTCAGGGCACTGACCGTACCACAGCCTCTTGGGGATCTTTATAAATGCAGACTTCCATGCCTCGCCTCAGATCTGCTGAGTCGGAATCGTTGGGCACGAGGCCTGAGCCCCGGTTTATTCCCCACGTCTCCAAGTGCTGTTTGGAGTTGCCTGAGGAAGGGGAGGGTCCGAGTCAGAGACCACATCCCCATCAAAAGGAAGGATTCGAGGAGTTTCGGCCAGATCCTGGGGTGAATGGTTGGAGGACGTGGGATGGACCAGTCCCCAGGGACAGGGTAGGACCAGTGGGAAAGTGGAAGAGGCTGCCACGGGGATTGTGACTGTTCCCATGTCACGATCATGCCCATGGGCATGGGTCAGGGTTATCCTGAGCTCTGAGAATGGGGAGAGGGACATGACAGTGCGGCCTTCCATATTTTCTGGATTTTAAGATGTATTTCAGGAGTACAGTACAGGAACGTCCTTCTTAACATCATCAGTTATCATTGCCCTTAGCTGCCAGTCGGCAGAGGGTTCTAACTGATCGGCTGGGCAAAGCAGATCTTATTTTATCGACTAGAGCCAAGCATTTGCCTTTTGAGAAGGAGCGGAGACCCTCCAGTTCCGTCTACCTGAAACATGCGCAAGCGGAGGACCAGCCTTCCTCCCCTCCCCGTGTGCCCTGGTGGCCAGGGATTCAGGCCCTCCAGTAAAGCGCGCTGTGGCAGGCAGAATAACACCCCCAAAGATGCCCGCGTCCTCATCCCCAGAACTTGTGAGTACGTTACCTTCCATGGCAAAAGAGACTGCAGATGTGATTATGATCTTGAGATGGAGGGATTATGCTGCACTATCTGGGGGCCCAAAGTAATCACAAGATTCTATAAAGGGAAACAGGAGGCAGAAGAGTCAGCAGAGGAGACGTGACCACCGGAGCAGGGCTCAGAATGAGGTAATTTCTGGCTTTGAGGATGGAGGAAGGGGCCGTGAGTCAGGGAAGGCGGGCAGCCTCCTGGAGCTGGAAAATGCGAGGAAACAGGTTCTCCCCTGGAGCCTCTGGAAGGAATGCGGCCCTGCCAATACCTTGATTTAAAAAACCCATTTGGACTTCTGACCTCTAGAACTTTAAGGTGATAAATCTGTGTGGCTTTAAGCCGCTGTGTTTATGATAACTTGTTACAGCAGCCATAGCAAACGAATACAGCACAAGCTCTGAGATGGTCAGTATTTGCCACCTAAGTGTGGGGCTTTGCAGAACCAGAGGCAGGACTCTGACTTATTCTGACGGCAGTGACATTCTGGGGCTCTGATCAGACCTTCACCTTGGTCAGTGTCTCTTGAGTCCTGAAACTCTACCCTCTCTAAAAATGAACCCACGGATCCCAGAGGTTCCATAGACCTCAGTTTTGGAAACATGATAATAAAAATTCAACACTGTCCCCAAAGTGTGAACAGTCACTGAGACTACATAGCCGTGCCCAGTTATAAGGTGGCCCACACTCGGGATCTAGAATATACATTTACATTTATTACTGAAATGAAAACAAACAGTTAAACGAAAACAAACAAACACGGAAAAATGGCATACCATTTTTTCCAAGTGGCATATAAAGGAAAATATATGCAAGCAGGGTTGGGAAAACTTTTCTAAATGAGAAATGAACCAGAGGTTCTTATACTGTTAGGAAGTATTTTGACTTTCAAAAAATGGTATCTGACTGTACCTCTCCATCCCAAAAGTCATCATCTGGTCCAGGGCTTCACCTTTTGCTGAGAGGTCAAAGGTCAGGAGGGAGACTGACACAGGGATGAGCTTAGGTGGAAAGAGCGGAAGTAGAGGGAGCTCCTAGCGCTCATTATTATTTCACTCTAAAATGGAACATGAGCAATACCTGAGCATTGGGAAGCTATTTTTGGAGATATTTTGATAAATAATAGAGTCATGTTGTAACTAAATATTGTATCAGAGACAATACACTAATAAATAGTGTTTATTTGCACATCATATTGTACCAAGTGCCTTCATGGCCAGCCAAACATGCCAGTCATGCTTCAGCCGCAGGGCCTTTGCACTTGCTGTCCATTCTGCTTGCGATGCTTGCCTTCCTCCTTATGAAAGGTAGGTAGGCACATGGTTTGCTCAGTTACCTGTGTGAGGACTTCATTCAAATATAATCTTTCCCCTGAGGACTTCTCTGAACATCTTATTTAAAATTGCAACCCCCACCTCTGGCCCCGTACTTTCTAACCCCTCCTCTATTTTTCTCCACAGCACTTTCCACTGTCTGATCCGTAGTACATTTTACTTGTCTATTTTGCTTAGTATCTGTCTCCTCACCTAAAACATAAGCACATGAGGGTAGTTTTTTTGGTCTGCTTTAACATCCTTCTGTATTTCCAGTAGCTAAAACGTGCCTGACACAAACCAGTTACAAAATAAATATATTGTGAATGAAAATGCGAGTGTCTCATTTGACCCTGTTAGTAATTTTTTTTCCAGATGAGAAAACCGAAGATCAGAAATGATAACTTCCTTCCACAAGTTTTCGTTGCCCGGATTTGCCTGCGAATCCTTTCTTCTTTATTTTTTATTAGAAAATCACATATTCTGAACATTTAAGTAATACAGAAACAAAGGAAAGGGAAAAGCACTGAAGGACAATTTTTAACCTTGTGGTGTATAGGATGTGCGTGCATATAGACAACTTTACATCATATTGCAACACGCCATTTAGAAGCACACTTTTTCACTTAAGAATACGTCATTAAAAATTAAACATGTCAAGTAAGTGTATTTCTGCAACATGGCTTATTAATGGCTGCATGATATTTCATCATATTGATGTACTATAATTTTATATAACCGATTATTAGACACAAAAGATATTGCTGATTTTTTTCTTATTATAAGCAACATTAAAGAGAATGTATTTGAGCACTTTTTTTTTTACATAGATCTGATTCTTTCCTTTAGATAAATACTTAGAAGTGTGGATTTGTTTTATTTAAAGGACATGCATATTTTCACATTTTATGCAGATGACTTCCTGTGACAGTCACACAGGTTTCTTTCTCCCTCTCCTGCGGTGCCTGGGAGAGCCTGCTTTCCCACATTCTCCCCAGCAGTGTCATGAGCCTCCTCCTTAACCAACACCAGTGCAGCTGTCGAGTGGAAGAGCCTGGATTTAACTTGGGCAGTTTAGCTCCAGAGTTTGTGATCTTTAACTATCATGCCATCCTGTCTGTAACAAATACAAACTATGTTCTGATTTGATTTTGACTGATGGTGTATCTTATTCTAGCCTCATACTTTCAACCTTTCTGTGGCAACTTAGGTATATCTGTTACAGGGAGCATTTGGCTGCAATATTTTTAAAAATTTAAAAAGCTGGAGAGCTCTATCTTCCAGTTCACTAATTTCCTCTTCATTTATGTCTAATATGTTACTTGACCTGTCCATTATGATTCTTGTTTCAATGACTATTTTTAATTTCTAGTAGTACTGTTTAGTGCTTTATCAGATGTATTTGTTTTTTTTTTAATATTTTCTTTAATTTGGATTTCCAACATTTCTAAATACCTTTACTTATTTAAAATATACTTACAGCTTTTTTAAGATTGCTGTCCTGTTCTGTGGTGCTCTTGAAGTTTTAATCCCCCTGATTATTTTGTGCCTGCTGACTTTTGCTCACCGTTGAGTATTTCTTCTTGTGTGTTGTAATTTTTAAAAATAGTAGTCAACATTAGTGTGGCTTCTTTTCTCTGTGGGGCACCCTTCATTGTCCAGAGCAGTTTTGCACTTGTTTTGCTTGTATCCAGGGATATAGTCAACCTGACCCTACTTGCACAGTAATTTCTTAGCTCAAGAGTTCTTGAACCATCTCGCAATATGCATTTGGGCCCTGAAGTATTTAAGGTATGGGCCCTGTTTTACATTCCAAAGGGTGACTTTTTACTTCCTTTACCTGGAGTCCAGGGAGAGGCTGCCAAGTTTCCTTGCTTCCTATGAGCAGATTTTTTGTCTACGTCATGCTTTCACTTAAAGGTAGAGAACAGTCTTTTGAGGCTCCCACCTTTGCGCAGACATCTCTCCCACCACCATCCCGGAGGGCCTCTCCTGTTCTAACTTGGGGGAAAACCCCTGCCTCAGGTCCCCCAGCAGCTCCATCACCAGCTCCTCTGCTTGCCTGCATACTCTTCAGTCCTTTCTCTGCTCTTGGCATCTGGACACTTACCTCGCTCTCTTGCAAGCTTAGCCACACTCATTAAGAAAAAGAAATCACATTTCATCCAGCATTTTTAGGTGTTCAGAATGGGAGACTTGTCCCATTTTCTAAGCTGGCCTTCTCGCCAGATCTGGAAATGCGTCATGTCTTGTCTTCTTATTCAGGGGCTTTGCACTATGGTTGAGCTCTGTGGGGATGCGTCTTGGCGAACAGTAGCTTAGCCCCCTTCCCAACTCTGTGCTGCCCTCTTTAGCGGTTTTGTGGAGGAAAACTGCTGTGAGGAGAGAAAGGGGTCTCCTTTCAGTTGGAAATTTATTATCGGTGACACAAGGGATATAGAATTCCCAGCTGTGAATTTTAGATTTCTAGATGAATACCTTCCTTTTACAGTTTCATTGAATCCATAGCTTCACCGAATCAGAGTAGCATGTACCATCCTGAGGAAAAAAACCCAAATCCCAAACAAGAAGCCAGGCCAGTACCCAGGCTGGAATTACCCAAGTGCTGCAGAGACATTCTTTTCAGTGTGCTTTTCAGGAGTGAAGTGAGGACATAGTGCCCATATTCCATCTTGGCACATAATTTCAGCGTTGAAAAGATCGATATATTATTGCATCCGGGAAAGTTTTAATACGAACACTTTATAACCGAGTTTCGCTAATCCAGTTCAAGGTTTGTATCATTTGTTCTCATCAGATTTTGGAGTTGTTGGCAGAAGGGAAGATAAAACCTTTCAGGGAGTTGGTGGAAATGAAATTCAGGGAGCTTGTCTTCTGTCCAGAGATTCATGCAGCCATCCTGCAAGTTATGTCCCTAAATCCTGTCTCGTTCTGCTCTGTTTTGATCAACATCAGATGTCAGCACTTCAAGTAGTTAAAAATGCACAAGGTTAACGAAAAGGTGAACATTCGTTTTAGCCTCGTAGACTGGACAGCAACCTTTGTCATGGTTGGAACATGACAGGAGAAACTCACGCAGCGTCAAGAGGTATTAGGAGGAAAAAATCGGGCATCTGGTTCCTGCCCTCCTCAAAGCTACAGATTGCTGTGTGCTGGAAACAGCCTCGGATCTGGAGTTTGAAGAGCCTGGGGTTCTCCTGCAGGCTGCGTACATGCAGGAGGTGTTGCAGAGGGAAGGGAATGTGGATCCCAGCCCCCACCATCTGCAGACACAAGTCCAGGTGCCCGGCCCAGGTCCAGCGCCCTGCCTTCTCTGAATCCCCCTGCTTGCCCAGCCCCACCTCCCTCTCTCCATCCCGACCACACAGGCAGACCCCGCCCCTCTGCACCTTCCTGCCTCCTGCCCTCTGTTCCCTTCCTCCAGACCCTCCTCCTCTTCAGTTTTCCAGGCACTGCCGTCGTTGGCGCCTCCTCTGTGAAGCTGGCTGGGGTTCACCTCACTCTCCCTGTGTTCCCAGCCCCTTGTTTCTGCCTCTCAGCACCTGACAGTCAGGACTGGCATTTTTGCAGACACGTGTGAAACCAGGCGAGGTGTCAGGAGCCTGGATCCTGGGGCTGATTCTGCCGTGAACTCTCCGTGAGGCTTTGAACAGTTGTCCAGTTTGTAAAAGTGCAGGGCTTAGCCTGGGCGTTCACTGTGGTCCCATCCAGCCCTGACCCTGATGATTATTTTCTTCTCCGAGACGGTGGGCTCTGTGAGGGCGGCACCCTCATCCTTTGCAGCCATACCTTGCAGAGCATTATGTACATAGTAGTGCTTGGAAGGCTTGTGATTGGCCGAATGCCTGCAGAATCTTCGAGAAGGCAGACACACAGGGTGGGCGTCAGGTAGGTTGTGACGGGGGGCCAGTCTCGGCTTGGGGTAATGTGTGATAAGGGAGCTGAGAGGACATCCCTGTTATTCTGAGTGAGTCATTCCAACCTCTGGCCTTCCAACATCCTCATGGAATCAGTTTAGGGACCTTCTTCTTGTTTAAAAATGGGCTGAATATTGAACTCTGCAAAAACCTTACTTCCCTTCTGAGGAGATGTGTAACCCAGACAGAGACCGTAACTCATGGATTTAATGAGAGTCTCTGAAAGCATGCGACTGAGGACAGAGTTTTCTACAGCAGGAAACGAAAAGTCTTGAAAGACATCGAAAATGTGAAAAAGAGGCCAGATAGGCACAGGTGGGTCTTGGCTCTCTCTGTAGAATGGAACCATTTTTCAAAAAATGCTCTTGTGGTCCTCCTTTACCACCTGCAGGAGGCGCTGCGAGGCATAAACTGACTGCCACCCTCAGACTCCCCACTGCCACTGCTGTTCTGTGAGCGACAGCTGCCATTTGTTGAATGGTTGTCATTTGGGAGACACTTTAAGTGCTTCACATGAGCTTGCTAATTAAACCCATTGCTACAGGTGCAGAAACGGAGGCTGGTGACTGGAGGTGGCGTAGCTCGTGACGGGCGCGGCTGCCATCTGTGTGCTCTTCTCAGCTGTTAGGTCTCACTGTCTCCCACCAAAGCCAGCCCCTTGACTTTCTAAATGATGCTTCTCAGCCCCTCAGGCTGAGGACCCATGCTTCAGAAAGACCTGGGTGGCTTTAGAAGCCCCCGAGGCTCTGGACCCCTCCCAGGAATGCTGATTTAATTGGCCGGGGTGGGAGGGCTAGAGCTCAGCTTGACTGAAACCATCCCAGGCAAGTGGCTCCCGTGTGAGACACGCTGTAACCGCGGCGCAGGCAGACGCTGCTGAGCACAGCAAGGGAACAACTAATTCAGACTCTGCGGAGCAGTGAGAGGCTTGAGGGGAGAAGGGCTGTTTGGGGAGAGCCCTGGAAGGGGAGCAGGATTCCCAGGGTGTGGGCAGTGAGAGGGCATGGGGTGTTCCTGTGGGCAGAGCAGAGAGAGCCAGAGGGGATGTAGGTAGGGGATACCTGGGGGCCACTGGGGTCCCAATGAGGTCCTGATGGGTCTGAATTCCAGGTGCCCAGCTGCTCATGGGGGCCCAGGCTGGTCTCCCTGCCCCTGGGGGGCATGGCCAATACTCAGCAAGTAGCTCCCGAGGGGTAGGGGTAGTGGCCAAGCCACGCAGCTCCCGGTGCCCTGGTGGAGGGTCTCCTGCCTGGGAGGTGCCCCTGCGGAGGGTGCCCGCCCTCTCCAGGTCCCGCTTGAGGTTCCTGAGAAACTGGTCACTGCAGGCGATGCGCTGGGGGCTGGCCTCCCGAATGCTGGTGGGTGGCTATGTTGGCGCCTTGTCCTTTCCCAAAATAGGCATCAGATTGTGCTGGGAGCTTAAGAATGTTCCAACCCTGAGGGCGCGCCTAAGAGAGACGTGAGAGAGAGAGTGTGTGCACACCCACGTGAGTGTGTGTACTTGAGTGTGGGGGTGGGAGCGTGTGTACCTGGGTGAACTGTGGGAGCGCGGATGTGAGCTGAGAGTTGTGTGTGTGATTGTGGGTCTGCTGTGAGTTGTGTGTGTGAATCTATGTGTGTGTCTCTGCGTGTCTCTGTGAGTCTGTATCTGTGTATGAAGGTACCTTTGCGTGAATGTGCGCCCCTGCGTGTGACTGTGAGTGCACGAGTGTGTCTGTGTGTGTCCGTGTGAACACACACAGACACGTTCCATGCAGGGTCACTCAGTCCCTAGAGATTTTGGGCGGATATGCCTTCCTTGCTCTGTGCTCCCTGAAAAAAGAGCCTGGGCTTTGTCTGTAGCCGGATTTGGCTTCTTGCTCTCAGTGTCATTCCTCTGGCCTTACTGTCCTCTTGTCCCCTGCTTCAGTGGATGAGAGGTGGCGCCTCCCCCTCCAGGCTGTTGTGGACATTTCATATGAAGCCCAGTGCATAGCAGGTGGTCAGGCTGCAGCGCGTGTCCCACTCGGCTTGCCCCCGCCGGTTCCCTTCCATCACAAGGCGGTGATGCTTTACCTCCTTCTGGCACGAGACTGAGCCTGGTGCTCCGTCCCCAGCAACCCCAGCCCAGGGAGTAGTTTACTGGGGCCCCGAACTCAACATTGGACCTCAGGCAACTCATGTCACCTCTCCAGATGATACGTTTACATCCCCTTCCTGTTCTTCGGCTTCCCCATCTGTGAATCAAGAATGCACTTCCCACACCACCAAGTTGCCTATGTGGCCAAATGAGGTAGCCCTCCAGGGGCTGCGTGCTGCAAGCTGGGTCCTATGATGCTGTTACAGAGCTTCAAAATCTGCTTTTCCATTGGTCCCCGCTTTGCTCCTTATCCCCCTGGGGCTTTCACTGGCATATTGTTGAAAATCTGTATGGAGTTTCTCCATGGTGATTAATCGTCACATGCACACAAGCCAAGCACAAGTCTGCACTTGTACGGGGGGCGTGCACCTACCCGCCCCTTCCCTGGCCGCTCATAATCCCCTACATTTCAGTCTTGATAAAAAATGATTCAGGCTTAGCATATCACTTGTGTTTCCTTTATTCACTTCAGGAGACACTGGACCTTGGCTTTCCAAGTTCTTTTTTTGACCTGGGATGAATAAAATTTTAGCCATGCAAAGTAGAATAGAAAGTTGAGACAGCCGTGTGGGAAAGCGGGGTCTGGGGTTTGTGCGTGGTGAGGGCCTAGCACCGGGTCGGGCTGCAAGTCCCGGCTCTGATCCTCGTTGCTTCTAGTAGCTGCCTGGAGTCCTCCAAGCCTGTTTCCGCCTCTGTTGGAGAGTCACAGTAACAGCGAGAGAAGCCTCATGAGACTGTTATAAGAATTCAAGAAAAGGGTGCCTTGGAAAGGGCTTTGGAGCTGTAAATATGATGTGTGTGAGTTCCAGTTAGTCTTCCCTCAGTTTCCTTTGTTTGCCCTCCGCTCTGGTTTCTGTGCCTGTTTATCTCCTTGAAGATCAAGTGTGGCAGGTTGTCCCCACCTGTAATGAACCCATACATCCTGACACGCAACGCTTCCATCAGAGGGATTCGGTGGCTGGGGTGCAGCAGAGAGAGTTGTGTGGGGAGATGTGGGCGTCCCAGTGACTTGTTCTGGGCAGGAACAGAGTCTCTTAAGGCTTCATCCGAACCACTGGTCCCTGCATGTCTCTGCCGACATTCACGGAGAGAGCTCGCTAATGTGTGTAGATGCCCATTAGAAGCACTGCCCTCAGGATGGAGAAGCAACACATGGTCCAGAGCAGCTGAAATTTAGCCCAAAGAAAAGACACCGTTCCCCTAGAAAGTGGGCTGGCCATGTGTGAGCTGAGTCGTCTTTAAAATCAAAAAGTCAGGCAATCATCAAAATGCCTTGTCTAAGCAGGGAGTGACTGGGAGGGTAACGTGTGCAACTGGATGTTTCCTTGTAAATCTCAGAACCTGGGTCCGTTTTTATCCACAAGGAGCTTTACTTCCTCTTATGGAATTTTGTTAAGCTTTTGGTTTGGTATTTAAAATTTTTCCATCCAAGATTTGTTAATGTCGATTTTTCTTTCCATTTCAAAATAAAGTTAATTATTGTTTGGTAATTACAAAATAACAAGTGCTCATGGTAGGAATTTTGGAAAAGAAGGGAAATTATAAAGAAAATATTAAAGTTACCCATCAAAGAAAAAGAACTGTGGTTGAATGGGAAGGGGCATGAGAGAACTTCCTGGGGCAATGGGGAACATTCCAGAACTTCGTAGGAGTTTTGGTTATAACACAGGCATACACATTTGTCAAAACTTCAGCAGATGCACACTTAAGTTTTGTGCACTTCCTTGTATATAAATCTTATATTAAAAGAGAAACTATACACAGTTATTGGACTTGTGTTAATTATGTGCACGACGAAATCTTTAGGGGAGAGTGTACAGATGTCTGCAATTTACTTTGAAGTGCATTAGAAAATAAGATGGCTTGATGAAGGATAGATGGATAGATACGTGATAAAGCAAACATAGTAAAACGTTAATGGTGGAATCCAGATGGTGGCTGTATGAGCGTTCACTATAAAATTCTTTCAACTTTGTTGTATGTTTTAAAATTTACATAATAAAATAGTGAGAAACAAAGAGTACTAATTCAGAAAGAAAATTCGTATTTGCAATCCAAAGGTCACCACCATTAACATTTTCCTGTACATTATTGTCTTTCTGTTTCATTTCCAAGAAGATACAATTTTATATAATTAAGATCTTACTTCATATACAGATCTATTTTCATATTTTTTTCACACAGTATTGTACCACAGTTTTCTTTTGTCAGGAAAAGTCTTCAACGTGTAATTTTAAAATTAAGGTCCAATTTACATATAGTAAAATTCGCACATTTTAGCGTACCCTTCTGTGAGTTTTGACAAGCGCATACAGGCATGTAACCACCACTCCAATCAACATGTGGAACAGGTCCAACATCCAGGGAAATTTCTCTGTGTCCTTTTGTCAACATGCAGCCCCTGGCAACCACGGATCTGTTTTCCAGAATATCATTAAAATGGAGTCATAGATTAGGTAGCCTTTTGAGTTTGGCTTCTTTCAGTCAAGTACAATGCATTTGAGATTTATCCATGTTATTGCATGTACTAGCAGTTTTCCTTTTTCATTCACGAGTAGTATTCCACTGTAAGGATGTACACTATTACGATTTTAATGTTTGTAAGAAGTCATTGTATATCATAACCTGTTTTATGTATGCATTCCTCTGTTATTTGGATATTTTATTTTTTCACTATTACAAATACCATTGTAATGAACATCTTTATGCAAAACCATTGTCATTAATAATTTCTTTAAGGTAAGATTCCTGGGAAGGGAATTACAAATGGTATGTTATAAATATTTTTAAAGCACTTACTACATTTTTAAGCACTAAAAAGTCTTCCCTTGCATTTCTTTATGTGGTTCATAACCAGCTCGACTGCAGACTCCACTGGTGTTTATAATCTTCTTTTTCCTCTCTTCTCTTTTTCGATATTGTCACCCCATAGAAGCTGACTCGAAGTTTCAGTGTTGTCAGTGAGCCTTTGAAATTCTAAATCATGGAGACCAATCAGGAAACGTCCCTCTTCTTGGTGAAGATCTTGGAGGAACTGGACAGCAAGCAAAACACGGTGTCCTACCAGGACCTGTGCAAATCTCTGTGCGCCCGCTTCGATCTGTCCCAGCTCGCAAAACTGAGAAGCGTGCTCTTCTACACGGCTTGTCTCGATCCCAATTTTCCAGCCACGTTATTCAAAGACAAGATGAAATGCACCGTGAATAACCAGCAATCAAAGAAAATCATGGTGGCTGCAGATATCGTGACGATATTCAACCTGATCCAAATGAATGGGGGCGCCGCCAAGGAGAAGCTGCCCACCGGCCGGCAGAAGGGGTGCAAGAAGGAGGCGTCCTTTGACTCGTGCCGCTCGGACACGGAGCTCTGCGGCGCGGCCGAGTGTGAGCCCCTGAACTGTGAGCTGAGCGAGAGGCCTTTCAGCCGGGGCTACCCCGCCAGGCAGTTGTCCAAGTGCCGGAAGATGGACTGCAAGGACTGCTCGCAGTTCGTCCCCGCCTCCGAGCCCAACTTCTTGCTGGGGGTCAGCAAAGAGGTAAAAACCCGGGCGGCCTCCCTGGACAGGCTGCAGGCTCTGGCCCCGTACTCGGTGGCCAGCCCCCAGCCCTGTGAGATGCAGAGAACTTACTTCCCCATGAACATCGAGAACGAGTCCATTTCCGATCAGGACTCCCTGCCCCTCACCCAGGGCATCAAGGAGACTTTCATTTCGAACGAGGAGCCCTTTGTGGTCCATTCCTGCGTCCAGAAAAGGAACATCTTCAAAGAGGATTTTCACAACCTGATGACTGTGTCCCCCGGGTTGGCTGGCCCCTCTAACAAGGCTGAGGGTGAGCACGGGGAACCCCAGAGCCGAAAAGAGTCCCACAAGACGCCTTTCTGTAATCACAGCTTTGAGATGCCCTACAACAGCCAGTACCTGAACCCCATGTACTCCCCTGTTCCTGACAAAAGGCGGGCAAAGCATGAAAGCTTAGACGACCTTCAAGCTTCCACGTATTTTGGACCCACTCCAGTGATGGGGACCCAGGAGGCCAGGCGCTGTCCGGGGCGGCCCGGCAAGCAGACCCCATGGCCGGCCAAAAGCTGGAGCCTAAACACCGAAGAAGTCCCTGACTTTGAACGGTCCTTTTTCAATAGAAATCCCTCTGAGGAGAAGCTCCGCTATCCGAATGCCAGCAGCCAGACCCCCAATTTCCCAACCCCAGACAGGCGCCCAGCTTACCTCACACCAAAGGAGCCACAGCCAATTCTCCCCGTCGGCTATGCGGCCAAACCAAACGGGCTCAAATCTAAAGAGATCTCGTCCTCTGTTGACATGGAGAAGCATGAACCGGTCAAGAAGTTTAAAGACAAGAGCATCAGCTGCAGCGGTGGGCAGCCCAGCTCAGACACCAGCAGTGTGGGCACCCAGACCGAGCAGCACGTGCTGGAGCCGAAGAAATGCAAAGACCTGTGTGCCTCAGGGCAGGGCAAGTACAGTGACAGGCACGCCATGAAGCAGTCGGATGACGACTCGGAAATCGTCAGCGATGATATCAGCGACATTTTCCGCTTTCTTGATGACATGAGCATCAGCGGCTCGACTGGAGTGATACAGTCCTCCTGCTACAACAGCACAGGGTCCTTGTCTCAGCTTCACAAGTCGGACTGTGACAGTTCGCCGGAGCACAACCTAACCAAGATGGCCAATGGGCTCCCCAGCAGCAAAGGAGAAAAGGGCAGCCGGCCTGAAAACAGCCACCACTCGGAAGAGGAGCTGAAGACCAGCGTGTGCAAACTGGTGCGTAGGATCGGCGAAATTGAACGGAAGCTTGAATCGCTGTCAGGCGTCCGGGAGGAAATCTCCCAGGTCCTGGGCAAACTCAACAAATTGGATCAGAAAATGCAGCAACCCGAGAAGGTGAGTGTGCAGATAGACCTGAATTCCTTGACCAGCGAGGCTCTGTCCGATGAGAGCACCTCTCCCCAGATGTTCCGGGCACACAATGGCCCCCACGGGCCCAAACTGGAGAACACCGCCGACTGGTGCTGCTCGGACGCCAGTGGAAGCAACAGCGAAAGCCTTCGCGTCAAGGCCTTAAAAAAAAGCCTCTTCACCAGGCCATCCTCCAGGTCCCTGACGGAGGAGAACAGTGCCACAGAATCCAAAATCGCCAGCATTTCCAACTCTCCCAGGGACTGGCGCACCATCACTTACACCAGCCGCGTGGCCGTCAGTGAGGAGGAGATCAAAGACAGAGGCCCCAGAGAGACTAAGGACTGGCATCGCAAGTCTAAAGAGGTAAATTTAAGCTCCTGGAACGGGGCACAAGCTTCATCCTAGGGTGGTCTGTTTCCAAGCCTAGAAAGTTACTTTATACAAGAAAGAGGCCTTTGCCTCCGTGTGCTCGTTGCCCTTTCAGATTCAGCAGGCTTTCCACATTAGAGCAGAGAGGACAGCGCAGGCTGTCATTGGTTCCACCAGGGGGCTTCAGATATTGGACAGGTGGTGGGAGACCTGATGGTCTTAGAATGGAGAAGGTGGCAGAGCAGACACGCATCACTGAGGATTTTTTCCTGTCCTTTCTGAACTAGCAAGATACAGGCAAAGAAAATGAGGGGAATGACTTAAAAGCCCTCCAGCTTCTACATCGCTTTCATGCGCTTCGTTGCGTGCATGGTGTTCCTTTTTAAACCCTTGAGTTTTCTTCATTTTAAGATCAATAGCTGATTAGTAAGAAAAAAAGATAAGTAAGGAAATTATTCACAGTTCCACCACCCAAGGACAGCAGCTCTTAATATGATGTCTTCCTTTGCTTTTGAGGTTTTTTTCCCTGCACTGTTACAGGGAAGCTGGAGAGTTTTTGCATCTTTACAGCCAACATCTTTTCTGTCAGTGCTCGAGTGAGTGCAGACACATATGCTCTGATGCTTTCTTTTTCTGGTCCCCTGCAGTTCGGATGGTTTGTTTCAGTGGGACTCATGGCTTCTCTTCTTAATTCTGCATGGCTTACAGGGAACCCTTTCTGGCCAAAGTGATGCCGTTGCAATTTGTTGCTCATTTCAATTCCCTTCTAAAAGTCGGTGGACAGACCATAGGGCCTCCCGAGGTCACGGGGGACCAGTCATCAGTGGGAATGAAGACGATGTGGCTGCAGATGCCCAAGGCCAGAGTGGGAGGCTGAGTCTCTTGAATGGTGCCAAGGAGGAAAAGCTTAGAAAAGTAGGCCCTAAGGAAGTCTTCAGGGTCCGAAGCAGAGGAAAAGAGTAAATAAGTGATTTTTCTCCTGATCCCAAAGGAACCTCTGGGATCTGGGGCGGCCACTGCTCTCTTCTGTAGCCTCTCATGACATGTGGTGCTGGAGAGAAACCAGGGTTTGATATGCTCGGAGAAGATGCCCAGCCATCGTGTCTCTTCACTGCCAGGGTCTGGCCAGGGTACTGGAGCCCTGGGTGTTAGGTAGCCCTGAAAACGGCCATTTATGGCATTTGAAAGGTTGGGCATTTCTATAGAAATATCAGGTTAAACGGAACCAGCCACACGTCCAATCTAGAGCAGGTCAGCACCTCCAGAAACCAACAGAAACAGCCAAAAACTTGAGAAGGATCCACTTGAAATGCGCGGCACCAAGTTGCTCGCGTCTGAGGTTAGCTGTCTTCGTTTTGTCTCCTTCTGGGACCCTATTTCTCCCCCTCGGTGTGTGGCTCTCACCACCTCCGGGCCGATGCTTCCCGTGGTGGTGACCACCTTGCCTCCCAAATCTCACACTGCTCAAGGCCAGTTCCCCCAGATGGCTGCCACGGGCCAGGTGCCCCATCCAGACTTTCTGTTCCTTCAGAGCCGGTCTCCCCTCTCCCTACCCCCATTTTGGGGTCACCATTCTAGCAACTCCCCAAACTGAAGAGGCCCCGCTCATCCTTGACTTTCTTCGTGGGCTCTCTCACCTCCAGTTTGGCCATTCAACCCTGTGGGTTTATCTTTTGTGATGCTTCCTTCCCTTTAAATCCACCCTCCCTCCCCCTAGTCCCGGCGCTTACCGCCTCCCATCTGGGCGCTGGGGGCAGATTGGTAACTGGCCTCTCTCACTTACCTGCCCCTACTTCCATCTCCTCTCACGACATCACCGCCACCATGTTCACGTTCCGAGAGCCCATCTCTTCCTTGGCTCCCCTGTGCTCGGCAAAAAGTTCCCAACTCCTCGGCCAGGCCGCTAGAGCCTGGTGAATTTCACACACTTCTCCCCAAGGGCAGGGCTCCCGTTCACCCAGACTGGGCCCTGCACCACCTTGACAAGTCTCCCTGTTTCCCTTCCAGAGTGCCTCCCTCATTCACTCAGGCAGCAAACGCGGACAGATCATCTAGAATGGCCAGGCCCCGTCCCACCGTCAGGCCTTCTCCATGCGACTCCTCCGTCAGGGATGTCTGGTCCACCTCCTCTGTGCCGGTCTCGGCCCTCCGCCCCTCAAGGCCTCTTAATTCATAAGCCTCTGAAGCTTCCCAAGGGACTATCGCCGGCCTCTGATCTCCAGCCTTTAGTCCTCTTTGTTCAGAACAGATACAAGCTTTTCGTTTAAAAATATCTCAGGTACACATAGCGACCGCTGTGTCAGGACGCGGACACCTCGAGGGTGGGAGCGGGTAGGCAGGCATGGGCAGCAGGCGACTTTCCACCTCAGAAGCGAGAACACGTTCGAACCCTTGCTCCGCCACTTCCCGGCTGTGCCACGTCGGGCCAGTCTCTTAACCTCTCTGACCCGAGTTTCTGCATCTGCAGCGGGGATGACGATGTTACACCCTCGCAGTCTGGAGAAGCTGAAATGAGATACCGTGTGTCAGCGCTGAGCCGGCGGTGGACACACAGTCAGCCCTCGAGTCACTGTAGTTACGCTGTTGAGTTGTTATTATTGGCACCTGCCCCCCTCCCGCGCCCCCAGCTCAGTGCAGGCTCTGCGTGCGTGCAGGGAGGGCACCCTGAGGGGTGGGTGGGGGTGATGAGCAGAGTAAACAAAATCAGCGAATCCCCTTAGAAGACACTTGAGCTTGATGAGCTAGAAGGTAAGAGGGAGTCTCTCTCTTTCCTGTTTGGGTTTGGCCAAGTTTACACTGCTTCCTCTGAATCAGTACCGGCAGTCTTGGTGGTCTGGAAGCACTAAATGTGACACTGTTTGGGCAAGAGCTGACGGGTATGGGTCTGGGTTGCTGGTGGGTGGGCGTGCGTGCTGAGTCCCAGTCCACGGGTCGGGGACACACACTCACACTCGCGTACAAAGCTCATCAGGGGGACTCCCGCCTCTCCTGACACCCCACTCACTCTCCTCTTGCTTATCAACGCTCAGCCCCGCTCACGTTCTAATTTTTCCTTTTTCTCTTTCTTTTTTTTTAAACATTTTTTTATTGAGTTACAGTCATTTTACAATGTTGTGTCAAACTCCAGTGTAGAGCACAATTTTTCAGTTATACATGAACATACATATATTCATTGTCACATTTTTTTTCCGCTGTCCTTTTTCTCTTTCTGTTGCCCACATCCACAACTTTTTGCTTTCTATTTCATATGCACGACATCACGGCATTGGTATCCGTCCCTTTAACAAACACTGGAATGTCTTCTATTTGGTGGTATGACATCACTGGCGTGGGGGATTCAGAGATGGTCAGGACAGTCCCCTGCCTTCGAGGAACTCACAGTCCAGTGGAGGAGACAAACAGGCAGTTACAGTTCGGTGGGAGAATGCTGGCTGCAGGCTCTGTACACAGTCCTGAGGGGTCCCACAGATAGGTGCTGGCCCAGCCTTGGCGGGTCAAGGAGTGCTTCCTGGAAAAAGTGACATCTGTGTGGAGCTCCGAGGGCCTGAAATAGAAGACCCCAGTTATAACGGGTCACGGAGAACAGAGCCCCTGGTTTGAAACTCAAGGACTGAGGACATGAGTGAAAGTCAGCTGTGCTGGGCAACTGCCTACCTCACGCTGTAGTCCAGGCTGTTCCCCCGTCTTGAAGGCCACGCAGATGTCTCTGAAAATCACTAGAGGCCCCCAATGTGCACTGTGCGTCTTGGCTTCTTCCAGCCCGAGCAGTAACATGGCATCAGTGGTTTCAGCCAGCTCTTTATCTCACACTCCTCAGTACCAGCCACAAACTGGTAAAGAAGAGAGTGGGCGGTGATCTGCAGTGGTTAAGGAAGAGTCTCTGAAGCCAGGTGATCAGGCTTCCATTCCAGGCCTACCCACTAGCGGCTGTGCACCCTGGGGCAAATCACTGAGTCTGTCTGGGCTCCATTTCCTTACCTGAATGGTGAGCGGTAGTACTAGCAGTCATGGGGGCGAGAATTTATAAAATAATCTCTCCCTGGCACAGAAACGTTGGGTCACACTAGTACCTGTAACATCACGAGCTTTTCCTAGAGGATTTCCCCCAGCATGGAGATACCTTCTGTGTACTTGTGAAGAGCTGCATTTGGCTGCCTGGACTCTCCAGAGCCTAGTGATAAAAAGCTGGCGTCCGCGCAGTTGCACTCTGACCTCCGATGGCACCTGTGCCTCTTTCCTGGACTTCTCTGTGCCCCTCTGCAGGCTGACAGGCAGTACGACATCCCCCCGCAGCACCGACTGCCCAAGCAGCCCAAAGACGGCTTCCTGGTCGAGCAGGTGTTCAGCCCTCACCCCTACCCCACCTCCCTCGAGGCCCACATGAAGAACAACCCTCTGTACACAGACATGCGGCTGACGGAGCTGGCCGAGGTGAAGCGGGGCCAGCCTTCCTGGACCATCGAGGAGTACACCCGCAACGCAGGCGACAAGGGCAAGCTGACAGCTCTGGACCTGCAGGTGAGCCTCTCACTGCCCCGGGCGGTGGGGGAAGGTGGGGAGTCCAGCCACGCCCTGGCAGATGCCTGCTCCCTCACCCTTCAGCTTCCCGGGTTCCCACCGTGGAATTCTGAACTTGAATAAATTGCAGAACAGAGATCTTTTTAAAACAGGGGGATTGCTGTTTTCCTTACTGGTCTGTAAACCTTTCGCAGTGGGGCTGCTTGACTGATTGATGTACGTTGGCCGTCTGATTTGCTAACGATGCGTTTAAGACTCCGTAACAAGTGCAGATTCTCATATATGCTCACAAGACCTGTGCCCAACTGTTTAATGAAGTACAAGCTGATTTCTCCTTCCACATGTAGCACGTGGGATAAGCATATTTGTGGGAGCCAAGCTATGGATTAAGTTTCCATACGGAGCAGTCCCAGGTAAGCGCCATCCTCGGAAGCCCTGTGAATCGCTTGCGGCTGGAGGGCGTGTTTTCTGTTAAACCGGTTCCGTTCACACTGCATCTCTCTGTGTGTCCGCATCACCTCAGGAGCACAGGAAGCAGTCTGTCTCCACCAGCTGGTTAGCTTTGTGGGCAGCAAGGCCATCGTCCCAACGCTGCCAGTCACGTACAGGTCCCAGACTGTCCACACCACTCAAAGGACAGTTGGAGAGATGCCAGCGGGGGCTGGTATCCCCTGAAATGGCCTTGCTGTAAAGCAGGGAGGGCTGTCCAAGGGCCAGTGCAGTGGTGAGAAGAAATGTGTTTTTGCAAGGTGCGGGGTTCTAATCTGGGTTCCTCTGCTGCGTGGCTTGGCACACTCACTTGCTTGAGCTTTGATTCCCTCACCTGTTAATGGCCATAATCGTATCTAACTTGGAGAGTCATTGTGAGAAATGAAAATAATGTATTTAGAGTTCCTGGCACTAAGTAAGCATTGAAAAGGCATTTAGGGGCTGAAGAAAGGAAGCTTAAATCAATCAACTCTGCACGGTGATTTTTACAGCGGTGACTCTTGCAGGGCACAGTGGCCTGCAGGCAGGAGTTACAATGTGCATCTCAAGTTTACAAATGAGGATATCGAGGCCCCCAGAAGCTCAATAACAAGTCTAAATTTGTATCGGACCATCCGGCAATAAGTCTCATGTTCTTCCTCCTCTGTTGCCTCTTCACCGTGTCATTTTTCTGTTGATGAGAGGATGGTGGAGCTTCATGTCACAAAAATGACTGCAATGACGTTTGTTTATGTCGGGCCCTCAGTGACAGCAGTGATGGGAAGGGGCGGCTCTGGCCAGGTCCTGAGAGTCAGGTTGTTGTTGGTATCAGGACCGCCCTGGAAGGACCCCGCTCCTCGTCACCTCCTGCACGTATGTCCCCTCCTGCATGTATGTCCCTGTGCACACTGTGTGCCACTTGTTCCTTCAGGCCACCTCCTCTCCTGTCATCATCCTGCTGGCCATCATCCTGCTGTGATGCTTCTGCAGGTGGATCCCAGGGTCTTTGCCGTGGGTATCACACTGCGATCCATGTTGCAGGCATGTTAGAGAGGGCCCAGAGGTGTGAAAGGCTCAATGAGTGGAATAATCAGTATTTCACTGGCATCATGGGATGACCTTGACCGGGTCAGATTAACTGAATGAGTGGTAAACTGAGAAACATCTTTTTAGACTTTGGGAGGAGGAGTCTGATACAGATACAGACTTTAAAGTGCCAATGTTTATAAGTATAAAGACTAAATTATAAAAAAAAAAAGCAGATCTTTGGATTAGAGAGCTTTAGGCAACATCACTTAAAAATGCAAAGGATAGTGTATCCAGCTGCACAAAGATAGGAGGGAGCAGAGAGTTCGATAGCCTGGCGAGGGCATCTGCAGCAAAGCGGAGCAGGCATCGGGGGCTTGGATGAAGACAGAGGGGCACCACCCTCCTTGTTTGCATTGCTTTGCAGCGCCCCAGCTACTGCCTTAGGGCAGCTTCGGCATCTGGACCGTCTGCTTGGGGTCCCTTGGCGTCAAGATGTAAATTTGCCATCGATGGCCACGTGAGGCTGCAGCAAAAGTGCGAGCCCTGTTTTCGCTTCCAATGTTCAGCAGGTGTCATTAACAACTGAGGATGCTCCCTGTGTCCCTTGAAATCTCGGGTCACCTCTCTGCTCCTTGGTGTCATTAGAGCTTGCCGTTATTGAAAAAACTAATTAAAAATAGTTTATGGCACTGGCTGAATCCCAGCCCATGAAGTGTATATACCTATAAAGGAAGCCAGTTTCCTTGCATCTGAGCTGGAGGGAACGAGGCAATCTCATGTGCCGTTTACACACTGTTTACCTCCTCAGCCGGCCTGGGGAGACTGGGGAGAGGAAGTGGCTGTTTCACGCGGGTCAGAGCCTGTCCCCAAGGTGCCAGAGCAGGGAGGGCTGCTCCTTCAGACTTCCACTCGAACCAGCGCACCCCTCTGGACCTGTATCCCAGCCAAATAGGCCCATCTGTCTCCCCCTCTCCCTTCTAGAGTGCCCACTAAGTTGCTGAAGAGCTGTCCTGTCCAGGGGGGCAGACTGATCCCAGGTGCCAGTGGAGAGCAGAGCTCTGGTGGGGAGGAAGCTGTGGCCCAAGCTCATCCTAACAGCCAGAGCCGGGCGGCAGCAGAACTGCTCTGGGAGGCTCAGGAAGACCGTGGCTCTTGGGACTCGGCAGAGGTGCTTTCTTGCAAAGGCTGGTCAGAGCATCCTGCGCTTCAAGGATTCTTCCATTGTGGAGCGTGTCCTGTTTCTCACGATGAGAGTCCTTAGGTGGCCAGCACCCTCTTCCACCCCTCCAGATAACATGAAAAATTTGACCAACAGTCTTTAAACATTATGCCTCAGTAAGGAAGGAGACCTGGGAGAGTTGCAGCGATCCCTACGTCCCATTCTGTATAATCCCAGTGTTGCAAAGAATATGCTAGAACAGGGGTTCGCAAACTCTCCTCTAAAGGACCAGACAGTAACTACTTTAGGCCTTGCGAGCCTTTTGCAGTCTCCATCACAACTGCTCAGCTTGACCGATAATTGTCTCAAGCAGCCATGGGCAGTTTGTAAGTGATGGGCTGTGGCTCTTCGATAAAACGTTATTTTTGGATGCTGAGATTTCAATTTCATGTAATTTTCACATATCATTGACTATTATTTTCCTTTTATTTTTTCAACCTTTAAAAAAATGTAAGGACCGTTTCTAACTTGCAGGCTGCACAAAGACAGGCACTGGGCTGGACTGGGCACACGGGCTGGAGTCCAGCGACCCCCATGCTAGGAGGCCTTTAGCAGCAGGAGAGCAGTGAAGCCCCCAGAAGAGGCCACAGCACGTGGGGTTCAGCGTCCCAGCAGGAAGCAGATGGCGTACTCACGGGGAGCTGGGAGAGCGGGGAGGAGGGGACTGCTTGCAGTGGTGTTGTCGGCAGGGGTTAGAGTCCGGGAAGCACCCCCGGGACCAGCACTAGTGAGAGGCTGTTGCTGCCCTTGGATCTGAAGGCCAAGGGAAGGGAGCTGTTTCTGAAACCCACCAAGACCCCCAGCTCTGAGAACAGGTGCCTGAGGGAACTGTGGCCCAGCAGGGAGGGTGCCGGGGGACTGATACCCCACGGGCTGAGCCCCCCTGGGAAGCATCCGCATGGGCCAGTCTCCTGGGGGCGCAGAGCAAGCTGGGAAAGAACAGAGGATGGGGCTAGAAGAACAGGTGGAGAATGAGGACTGTGGGTTAGAATCATCGACACTCTAATAACGTGGTATAAATGAGGTGTTTTTTTTTTTTTTTAGTTTTGGAAGCATTTGTTTTGTAATCCTGTGTGTGTGTGTGAGTGATTTGGAACATGTCCACCTTTATGTGCATTAAACAATGTAAGAAAATCTTCAGAAGAGCTGTTTTGCTTGTGTTTCAGAGATTTAGGTGACCCCACTTGGAGTTGCAATGTGTTGTTGCTTTCATGTGACACATTATTAAATGTTTGCCATAAAATGAGAACACGGCCTTTCTTTATGGAAATAGATTATAACCATCCACGGGGAATGGGGTTCATGGGCAGTACAGGTTAAGTGGGATATTTCTTCTGCAGACAGTTCATTAATCTCAGGGAGACCAGGAGGCAAATACCAGTGGGGGCTCTCCCATGGGGACGTGGCACCTGGCACGGGGATGGTCGGCCACGGGTCTGTGGTCCCTGCCTTTGAGCAGTGACCTGACCTGCACAGAAATGTTTGAAATGGAAATATTTTCTGTTCTTTTTTTTGAACGGCTTATCTGGGAGGTGCCTTTGACTTTTCAGTAGAGGCTTTTCCGAGGAACTGGGAACTGAATCAGAGTGATGTGATAGCCTTACTGCAAACAGCTCTGCTCTCAGGGACTGTTAGTGGAGAGTATTTTTCAATGACTTTCCCTGCCTCCCCTACAGTGGGGCCAGCCTGTTCTTGGTTGTATGCCCTTGAAGTTTACAATCTCGTTTGTCTTGGCTCTGTTTTTCTTGCTCCTAGAAGATCTGTGGGTTTTCCTGTGTCAAAACCATTGTGACCTTTGTAGTCAGGGAGGGGCAGGTGCGATCTGTGGTGTGTGGGAGCCCGAGTCCTTGGAGGTCCGTGGCAGGAGGGGCTGGTGGGCCATGTGGGGAGCCTCGGTCACCTCCAGCTGCAGACAACTCTTAGATGCTTCAGGAGTGATGATTATCAGAACGTCTTTAACCTGTTGCAAGTATTCACCGTATTTCTAACATCTCTTCACTTTTAGACACAAGAATCTTTAAACCCGAACAACTTAGAATATTGGATGGAAGACATTTATACTCCGGGCTACGACTCATTACTGAAACGTAAAGAAGCCGAGTTCAGACGCGCCAAGGTCTGCAAGATCGCTGCTCTGATCGCCGCAGCCGCGTGCACGGTCATCCTTGTCATTGTCGTCCCCATCTGCACCATGAAATCATGAGCCCCCGACGCGCTGTTGCATATGGCTTCTGACTACCGACGTCTCCCTCTATAGTTGAAAATCACGCGGCGGTGTGGCCACAGTTTGTTGAAACGGAGATGCGATCGTGGAGGCTTTCCTGCAAATGCTGCTGATGGTCTTCAGAAAGCATGCATTCTAGATAGAGAGCTACCCACCTATTAGCTTTGACTTAATGACACAAGGATGACTTTGAAGAAGTGCAATATCTTTTGCTACCAAAAGAATGTAATGGACTACCAGTAGGTACCAATTGAATTCTAAGCAAAAAAAAAAAAAAAGGAAGATTAATTGGTTTGGATTCTTTCCATTTGGATGAAATTTCATGGCAGGGAATGTGTTATAGAGGAGATATTTAATCCATGCCTCGTGTCAGGGAGCTAAGGGAGACAGCAAGATGAGAAGAAAAAAAGGACAGGTTTTATTTTCCTTCACGTTCTTAGACCGCTGCAGGCGAGGTAACAGGGTATGTATTCAGAAAGGGTGTTACTTGTCTGCTGACTTTTCTCAAGGGCTACCGACTTGTCATTCGTGCCCTTCTGTCATCATTACACTCTTCACAGTGGATGGATCATCATGGAAACATTCTGCACCTTTTCCCTTGTGCCCAGGGTAGGAAGGCCTGAACGGCCAAATCGGGCCTGGCACAAAGAGTGCTCTCTCTGCTTCACAGGCCAAGGGATTCAGGTCCGGAGACCTTCCCCTGCCCACCCGAGGTGTGGGAGAGCTGCTTGCTAACGACGTACGATCACATGAGAAGATCGTGGCGTCCCAAAGGGTCTCCCGTCTTGCTCTGGGGTGTCGCTCCGCTCCTTAAGCTTCGAGCTCCCGGCGGTACCAGGTGCCCTGCTTCTCACACAGGAGCTGGAGAATTCGGAACTTGTCCTTGTGCCTTGAAGAGTAGAGACAATGGCTAAACTTTGGCATTCTAACTCTAAACCATGGTTTCCGTGCACCACTACGATCAGCCCTTTCCAATGGCTTTAAAAAAGGTTTTGAAAGCTTGCCCATAATATGAGAAAGGCACTGAGGTGTTCTCAGCTACTCCGACACCTACTCCAGAGTTTTGAATACTTGTCAGCAGTGCAAAAAATATTATCTATTTAACCGTTTATCTATCTATGTACATGTTGATCTAAATACCTAATTTTGGTCTATTGTCTTCTCTGTTAAATAACTCGAGAGCAAGATTTCTCCAGTGTAAGGCAGCCATTGTAATTTCATTTGAATTTGATCTCAGTTTCTGCCTGTTGAATGGTGCTTTGATGTCACTGGACAGAAAGAATCCTTTTCAGCATTGATTCAAATGTCTTGTTACAGGTTAAAGTAAAATGATTGTCAGAATCTAGCTACCTTAATTCTTCTGAGAACAAGGTGGGATATAAATAAATGCTGGTAGTAGGAATAATCACTCTGGATGATATAATACATTCCCGAGAGAGAGGTTTGGGAGGCATCTCAGATTTTAAAGCAATAGGAGTTCATCCTATTTAGTTCATTCTAAAAACTTCCAAGTAATGCTTCGCTTGCTGTGTCTAATTCTGTTGTTCACCACGAAGGGTAGTCAGAACATTTCATGGTGTCAACAAGAAAGGGATGGAGGTTTTCATCTGTGGTGAACCTGCATTTTTTAGACGTCTTCATGTTATCTATTTCTATTCTTCTGTTTAGGTACGGATTTTCAACGAGGTGACTGAAACTTAAGCCTTAGTATGGAAAACTGAGGATTTATAATTGAAAATGAAAAAATATATATATATCTATATTACTGTCTATTGTTAGCATTTTAGTCTTTTGGTGCTCTGTTTTGGGTTGGGCACATTAAATAAGGTTGTTTATCTCACCCCAAAGGGGCTTCTCAATTAATACCCTCGGGATTGGGGAGTGGCCGTCCCAGCTCTCCTCCCAACCAGTGTGGCCCTATAACACATCCTGGTCCCACTAGTCTCTCCTTCGTCTCAGATTAAGCCAGGAGAGCAGCAGAGATGGGTAGTTTCCAACCTCTTGCTCTAAGATTTGCAGAGAAGTAGCGATGCAGTTACCCAGGATAAGAAAAATTTGTCAAATCCCAATCGGACTCCTTCACTGGCCAGGAAGGATCATGGTGGATGGACCAAACTACTATTGCCACTGCCCTTGGGTGAATCTATCCCTGATGGGCCCTGTCTGGGCCGTGTGCCTCGCCACCTAGGGAGGGTAGGACTATAAGCCCCACCCCCTGCAGAGAAGTGAAGAGACTGTAGAATTTTCTTCTACCCTTTTCATATCCGGGGAGGTAGTCAAAGAAATTTAGTCTTGCTCTAAGTCCAGTGTAGCTTTAAAATTCAAGTCAGCATCATTTCCACATAATGGAAACATCCAGACCCAGTAAGTCCCCTCGGAGAACACACAGTGATGGTCCAAAGGCAAGGTGGTTTCCTCTGAAAAGGGTAAGTTATCCTTTGCCCGGGAGCTGTGTCTGGTGTCAAGTCATAGACCTTTGTTATGGCTTGAAGCTGATGGATGCTGGGGTCTTGGGATCTAGATAAGGTGAAGTTCACAGATGGGTCCTTTTTCTCCATTGATCCCAAGCTTGTTACACCTTCTTTCCCCAGACCCCAGACTCACGCTAGCTCCTCCATCCCTCTGTTTTCAGAATGGGGCAAGACCAGAGTCTGGCTTGGAAGGAAGCATCCACCCATCCCTCCAAAATTTGCCTCTCATCTCCTGCTGCTGTGAGCTCCCTGCAGGTGACACAGGGACTGGCTTAGCTTCCATACTGGGGGCCATTGCTATCACCCTCTCTGGCATTTTCACATGAAGTATAATTTCTTGTGCCTAAACCTAAAAGTACTACACTATCAAAATTCACTTCATCTCTCTTGCATTAAAAAAATGAACAATCAGATGTTATTAAGGGATTATTTCGAAATTAGATCTCTTTAGCCAATAATTAAAGTCGGAATCATTTCATCCTCTTTTTTGAGTCTGAATTTGCTTTGAACACAGCCTTGCAGAAAAGCAAACAAGTTTCCCAGCTCACGGTTTCCAGATATTTTACACAGTGCCCTCTTCCTTAAACTGCAAATACAGTAAAGCAAATCACACTTATATCGCCCATCACTAGTTGATCATAAATTGTTAGTATTTTAGGGCATGCTGCTATGTGATTGATATCTGCAAGGCTAGCTTAATAGATGTGCTGAAATTCACAGTTCTGAATGTGCCATAAGTTCTGATACCCTTATTGGAATCAAGGCAGTGCTGTTTTTGTTTACAATTTATCAATATAAGAGCAACGGCACCTCATTTTCCTTAGCAAAAAAAGCTCTGCCAATAGTATGTGATTCTGCCAAGTGGTATAAAATTTGTGAATGTTGAAATTCAACATGCTCCATATTATAACCAACCTGCAAGAATATTGTGGTCAATTGTGTGAATACCAAATCAGTATACACTGTATAGCGTACTACGGAAATTTGTATTTAAAGGCAAAGGTATTAGTAATTGTTGGTATAATGGGGGAAGAGGGTATTAGATATTTATTAAGTAGCAATGAGAAATGCAACAAGTTTCCTTATTTATGCCTTATGAATAAATGGGTGTGAAATATACGGTGAAGTTTTATGTGTGAGACTCTGAAGGAAGGGGTATCCTTGAAGGCAGGGACTTGTCTTTTCTATGTTCGTTCCGTAAAGCTCTCAGCACACTCCTGGTGCTTGATCAATGTTATATAATACCGGTAACTAAGCACATTTTTAGACCTTTTTTCAAATGGCTTGTGTAAAATTTGGTTAATGTATAATGGTTGGTTTGAAGCTCTCATATGAAATCTGCCTCTCCAAATATAATCAAAAATAAACTGAAAAATTATAAAGTATCATACAGTGAGACTGTATTCTATGCATAGATTACAAGTGGTCAGTTTCACGCACAAATCCTACGTGTCCAGCTTGAGGCTTTTTCACAAGTTGAACACATCCGTGTAATCAGCACCCAGATCGAAATGCAGAACATTCGAGCTCCCTCATGCCTGCTTCCAGTTAAAACCTTGCCAAGAAAAATGGCTATCCTGACTTTTAAGGGCACGTGTTAGCTTTGCTCGTTTTTAAGCTTTATGTAAATGTGTCCATGTGGTGTGTACTCTTGTGTATCACTCGACATGATGTGAAAAACATCCATGCTGTTGTGCGTGGCTATGGTTTTCTCACTCTCATTGCACTTACTGGCTGTGATTATAGCACACCTTATTTACTCATTCAGCCAATGATGAACATTTGGGTAGCTTCCAGTTTGGGGCTGTGAATATGCACGTATGTGTCTTTGGTGAATACACATGTGCGTTCTGGAATGGGTGTGCCTGGGAGTAAAACTGCTGAGTCATGTGGTGTGCTTATGCTCTGCTTTGGGAGATCCGACCAAAAAGTCTTCTAACATGGTTCGACCAACTTACACTCCCGTCAGCAGTATTTGTGGGAGTTCTAGTTGCTCTACATCCTGCTCAACAACTGGTATCGTCTGTCTTTCATTTGAGCCATTCTGCTCCATGTATCGTGGTGTCTCATTGTGTATGTAATTGGCATTTTTCTGGTGACTAAGACTTGCTACTTTTTTGTAGGTTTATTGGTCATTGGATATACTGTTTCCGGGAGTGCCTGTCCACATTTTTGCCAGTTTCTACTAGGTTTCTGCCCTTTTCTTATTGATTTGAGGACAAATTCTGGAAATGAGTCATTTGTCAGACATACTTTACAAATGTGATTTTCCATCCTATGAGCTGCATTTCCTACTCTCTTAATGGTGCCTTTTTGATCAATGGAAGTTCTTTATTTTAATATAGAAATGCATCATTTTCCTCCATTATGATTGGCAATTTGAGTCCTTTTTGAGAAATCTTTACAGACTCCAAAATTATGACGATGCTGTATGTTTTCTTTAAGACGCTTTACTGTTTACTTTTCATAGTTAGATCTGTACTCCTCTTAGAATTGTTATGTAAACCCGGTATGAGGTAGGGGGTTAAGATAAGTGTTTTTTTGTATATCCATTGATCAACACCATTTATTAGAAAGACCATCTTTCTCTCTCTGACCTAAGTCCATTGAAAGTATATATGGTTTTCTGGACTTTTATTCTGCTCCATTTGTCTATTCATCTGTTCTCACATAAGCACAAAATCCCAGAGACATTAGGCATTGCTCCCTATGCAGTAAATGAATAATAGCTGACTTGGGCAGAAGGCTCAGAACATTTCTCACTTGTGAAATCATATCATGGAGGATACTGAAGAGAGATATTCATCCAGCTTCTTTTATCTCATTCTGCCATTCACAAATGTCACTGAGCTCCCCGCCTGAGTCATTAAAAATAGTGATTAAACACGAGTCACAGCACATTGGAAAAAGCAATTAATATCTTGACACTGAAACACGAAGGAAGTCTCTGATGAGATCTTGGAGAATGTTAGGGGTAACTATTACAATGCTGGGTATAAGAATGTTTTTTCAGTTTTACAATAAAATATTAATTCAAACCCACAAATCTAAAGTTTGCATATAGACGGACTGGACCTGGATTTCAAAGCTCTAAGTGCTCTGAAAAAGTGAATTAAGAAAATAATATAAGTAATCTTTAAGGGAAAAATGTTTAGCCTCCCAAAGAGGAGAAATC
This sequence comes from Camelus ferus, assembly GCF_009834535.1. Taxonomy (NCBI): domain Eukaryota; kingdom Metazoa; phylum Chordata; class Mammalia; order Artiodactyla; family Camelidae; genus Camelus; species Camelus ferus. Next base: position 7,512,999 of record NC_045722.1, read on the forward strand.
AATTGCAATATGCTATTGTAGGCATTTAAATCCATCATTAATTTAGATTGCTCCCCCAAGTACTTGCAAAAGTCAGTATTTGGTTAACTTACTTTACATTATTGAATGTGCCTTTTTAGAAAGCATACGCCACTTCCCAGTGCTCTAGAATTCAGGCTTTGCAGTAGCTCCCACTGGCTTTCTCCACGGTGAGCCTGAATTATTGAGACGCTGCCCTACCTGCATTTGGTTTATATCTTGACTAGTCCTTGTGATGGAAAGAAGGGGGTGAAGGTACACATGACTCTATACAGAAGTGCTACTATGTCATGTGAAAAATATACCAGTATCTGAAAACGGGATAAACACTGGAGTTTCTGGCTGGAAACAGGTACTGCATTTCAACCCACGCAAACACTATCTCTTTGCTGTTTCAATATTGACTTCAACTTGTAGCAGGTTTTGAAATTCCTGAAAGATTCATTAAATCCTGGACATAAAATTATTGTTATAAATCATCAGTGTGAGTGTGGTTAATTACAAATACAGTTTCCTTTCATTTGTCAAGGAAAGCACTTAAAATTCTTCCTAATAAGTCACTGAGTGTTTTCATGCTGGTTACTCACAGTCATGTTCTACATTTTAATGATTCTTGTATAATTTCAGAAGTCCCAATGAAGGGGCCTTTCCGCGTTCATTTTCTCTGGGACCTATGCTGTTTGATCTGGATGGCTCAGCCAGTCTAAATTAACATTTTGTTGCTTTATTATTAAAGTTCATTTTTCTCATTAGCAATGTATATGTGACCTATATATTGCTTTCCGAGCCAGTCTTTTTTCTGCCCTTTGGTTTATTCATCTATTTATTCAGCCAACTGGTATTTATTAAGCGACTTGAATGTGCAAGGCAATGGCTTGCGACTGGAATATTGTCCCCAGAAGCAACAATGTCTTGTATGTACTACATGCTTAATAAATGTTTGCTGAGTGAACAAATGAACAAATGAATGCACAAAAGTCTTAGATCTGACATCTTGGAACTTTGATTCTAATGAGCGTGCAGATAGCAATCAAGTAAGCAGATAAAGAAAATAATTTCCAACAGCAATAGGCGTAATGAAGAAAGATTTCCAACTTGGAGAGGAGCAGAAACACTGCTTGAGTTAGGGTAGTCAGGGAAGGCTTCCTGGAGGATGTGATGTGTGGATAACTGAGGATGAGCATTTCTGGCAGAGGGAATTTGCAGTGCAAAGGTCCTGGGCTGGGAATGAAAACTAGGAAGGCCAGGATACCTTGAACTTAGTGAACTAGACTAGGGAACCCGATACAAGAGAAAATCAGTGAAGTAGGCAGCGGCTAGATTATGAAGGGCCTTACTGGCCACAGTAAGGTTAGGTTTATTTGGAAGGTTGCAAGCAGGGAGATGATGTAATCCATAATCTGACTGATATTTTTAAGAGCTCACTCTGGCTGCAATGTGGAGAGTGGACTAAAGGGAAGGAAGGCTGGGAACAGGGAGACTGGTCAGGAGGTAGATGCAGTGATTCTGGGGGGTGATGGCAGGCAGCTGGGCCAGGTGAGGCAGTGGAGGTAGGAAGGACTGAACTTGTATTTGCAGGGGCAGCCAACTGGACTTACAGATGCAGGCAGCGAGAGAATGACACGAGTTGATCAGGGTGACTCCAGATTTTTGACTTGAGGAACAAGGTAAGTGATGGTGCTGTTTAATTTATTGGAGAAGACTTGAGAAAGAAGAGTTTGGAGATAGGATATGGTATCTAAGGCTCCTTCTTGGACATGTTCCATTTGAGGTGTTTTTTTCATCTTGTCTCTACAGGATGAAATCTGACACATAAGATTCAACGGTTTGGCTCCTGCCTACCTCTCCCACCACTTTCTATGCTTAAGTATTTTATGCACTAGATACCCCACAGAGCATGCTGTCTGAAGCCTCTGCCTCTTCTCTGCCCAGACAATGCACATTTAGGACTCTGCAGTGTCATTTTCTCTAGGAAGTCTTCTTTATCAGTCAGATTGGACTATGACATGCCGTGCCAGCGAGCAAGCCCCACACCTCAGTTGCCTGTAACAACAGAGGTTTGTTTATTTCCCACGTGGCACGTTCATCATGAATCAGTGCGCCTGGATTTCAAGTCTTCTTCATCACAGGACCCGGGCTGAATGAGCAGCCTCATGTCTGGCACAGGCCTACCTCCTGAAGGGGGGGAAAAAGATGGCAGGAGTGCATAAAGGCTCTTAGCGCTTCTGCTCCAAAGTGACCCACAGTCTGTGCGTGTACATTTCATCGCCAAGTCAAATCATAGGCCCCGCGTGGTATCAGTGCGGTGGGAAACTAGAATCCTCACTGAGGACAACCTAAGGAGGGAGGAGTCTGGTAGCAAAGGGCAGCGGGTTTTTTTTTTTTTTTAAATAATAACTAACATAGTGCTAATTAGCATAGGAGCATGTTAGACATGCAAGTTCTCAGGCCCTCACCCCAGATCTACCGCATCAGAAAAATCTCAGAGGTGGGGGCAGGGTGGAGGCCCCGGAATCTGTGATTTGAGCAGCCCTCCAGGTGATGGTAATGGATGCTTAAGCAGTGAGAATCACTGATCTCGCACGCACACGCTGTCTGACTCCCTTCATCTACCCGCCAGGCCAAGGGCACCCACACTTCTACGATATTGTTCCTGTGTCACTTGGAAGATGAAGCCTTTTCAACATGAGGACTGACGTACGGGAGACAAGCAGTAAACATCTGTAGAGCTGCAAAGCTAAGCTCTCAATTGACCCACGGAGAACCATGTAGCGTTTGCCAGCCCAGCCCAGCGCCGGGGGTCCAGTCCGAATCCAGTCTTGGGGTTTGTGTTTTGTACAGGATCAAGGAGCATCTGAATTCCTAGAAGTCATTATCTACACTGGTCCCTTGCTTTAGTTCATTTGTAGAACTTATCATCATGCAGACATAATTATTTATTTTTAATGCTTGAGTGGAATCTCTATCAGTGCCTCATCTTCAGCACCCGAACAGTGCCAAGCCCAGGGGCCTTTGATGAATATTTGTGGAAAGAACGAATGGAGCACTCCTTAATATTTGTATTAAAAGTGAAATATCATACATGTTACTGTTTTTGAAAGAAATGTTGCCTACCGTAGGAAGCATGTTATCAGGCGTGGGGTTGGAATGCTCAGTGAATTAAATTCACTGCCAATTAGCTGCAACACTCTCCATGTGTAATAAAAAATAGCGTCAGACGAGATTTTAAAGAATGACACATGTGATAATTATGATGGTCCTTTGCATAAACACAGCAGGACAAAATCTACAAAACAACTTCCACATTGTTGCTTACATAGTTTTCTCTGTATTTCAAGGCTAAGACTTTTAGTTTCAAGAAGGTGTGTTAGGTTAGGGTCTCCAGGAAACAGACGATGGGTCAGGGATTTGTTTGCAGGACTTCACTGGGCAGTGCCCGCAGGAGCAGCGGCCAGGAGGGAAGAGGTAAGACTGAGCAGGAGGGGGAGCTGGACCCCAGTGCAGCTGCCGCAGAGGCCTCGGCCCATCTCCAGAGCAGCTCAGGAGCTGCTGTCCCGCCTTGAAGCAAGGACCTGGCCTTTCTGCCTCTGCAGGGAATAGGGCTCAGAGACACAGCCCCTGGGGAGATGGTGTGGACTGGGGAGAGAGGGCTTTCTTCAGCTAAAAGCAATTTCCAGAGAGCAGCTCACCTGAGAGCCATCAGCCACCAACGTCCCAGCAGCCGAGGGGCTGAGCGTTTCCGGGCGGAAGCGAGGGTCTAGGCAGCACGACTGGCATCAGCAAGAGGAGGCTGCATCCGCCGCACCTGCAAATTTGTTAGAAACGCACAGCCTTAGACGTCATCTCGCGCCAACTCTGGATTTCAACAAGCCCCCTCAGATAAGGCCGATGCGCACTCCAGCTTGAAAACCACTGGGCTCGAGGTTCTGAAGAGGGCTCTGGTCACTTCGAAGCCCTTTAGGACGCACTTGCTTCTCATTCTGTATGAGGCCACTTGAAAGCAGATGATTTTCCTTTCAGGGACCCAAACGTGAGACCGGCTTTGCTCTCAAGAGCCTTGGCCACACCCGGAGTGAATTTGTGATGGAAATTAAAATGTCGAAAAAAGGAAATGAATTGATTTTCCTGGTATTCGACAGTTTTCAAAGACAGAAAGGAAGCAAGGATATCTAAAAAAAAAAAAAGAGATATGACTATGTATGTGTGTAGGAAATGGACTTCCTGAGGTGTTGCTAGGCAAAGAGTAAATCAGCTGGGGAAGAAACAGTCAAGATGCCCTTCCGCCTCTAGGTGGCACTGTTAACACAAGACAGTTTGGTTGTCCAGCAGCAGGGTGTCGTGGGAACCCTTTGTAAATTGTATTTGCTAATTAGTTATTTATGACTCAGGGAGTATTGAAATCAAATTTAGAAAAAATTTGCAATATGTAGCATATAGTTTCTATACACTATTTTTTTCATGAAAGCGTCCAAGCTGTACTATATTAAAGTCTTTCCTCTTTTTTCCTTTCTCAATTCTAGGAAAAATTAATCTTCATAATTACTGTGGTACATTATTAAAATAATATTTTAACATGATAACAGTAACTCTGCATTTGTGCACCACTTGAAAGTTTCAACAATCACATTAAGTGAAGAAAGCCAAGTGCAGAAGTTGTGTCTAGTACACTACTACTGACATAAAAACAAAGTGACAAAAAAGAATATACCATTGTATTGTTATCTATATACATAAAACATCTTCAGAGGGGTAGCTAGTAACAGTGATCACTCTTTGCGGAGGGATGGGATTTGGAGGACGGGAAATAGAGTGGGAGGAAGAGTTTTCACTATATATCCTTTTGTACTTCTTGAAGTTCTAACTATGTGAATGTATTACTAGTCAAAAAGATTTAAAGAAAAAATTTAGGGTGTTTTTCTGCATCCTTAGGAACCAAGAGAAATAATTATTGCATTCTCATTTTACAAAGAGTCATGCATTTGGGAAAGATAGGACTTTAACCACTGGCTTCTCATTTCTGTGACAGTGCTCTCTCTGCAAACCATTTTGCTATGAATTTTACCTAGATCTGAAATTGCTGGGTGCAGCGTCATATCTTGGAAGCTACTCGGGCGTCTCAGAAGTAAACTCAGGCTCACTGAGTCAACTGCTGCATCTTTTACACTATTTTTATGGAACTAAAAGTCTGTTTCCTCAAAGAAAGTCAAAGGAATATCTGATTCATAAGCAAAGGAAAATTTCCTTGAAATTATTTTTTGTTATCTGGGGAAGGTCGCAGTAAACCATGAAATTTACTAGATTATGAAATATAGACCTGCTTTTTTTGTGAAGAGTTCTTGTAATATACCTAAAAGAGAGACAGTCTAAAAGTCTAGTTTTCTTTCCAAGGATGAAGGTAAAAAGACACCCCTGCATAGACCTGCTCTGTGGGGTTTGGCTCAGCCTTTCTGGCAAGGGCATTTCTGGAAGAGTCTGTCTTGTTTTCTATTTCCAGAAACTGAGTCTCTACAGAATTTAGTTATCTGTGTGCAGACATAGTAAGCGTGGCAGGTAGAGAGGGGAAGAGGGAGGGTGAAGGGTAGGGAGCTTAGCTGTCAAATAAGGTCACTCTTTTCCTAAGTTGAATTCAGTTTGACATTGGCCTTGAGAAAGTCACTGAAATCCCTGACACATCTGTAAAATGGGCACAATTCCTACTTAGGGTCACTGGAACGATTGAAATGGTATGGTAGCTGGCACAGTGCCTGGAGGAAAGTATGTTTAAAGCAGATGTTGTTTCAGGCGTGGACAGGGTTGGGGTTGGCGGCTTCTCCATTCTCTCGTCACCGCAAGGGATGGGATCAATTCTGCTCACCTCGCAGGACTTCCATAAGAGCTGCCAAGCTGCCATGCTCGGTAATGGTTACTGAGGAACGATTCCCTTGCCCTTGCCCTCTTGGCCGCTGTCTCTGCATCAGGGCTGCCATTTCCAATCCCTGTTTTCTCCAGAGACTCTCAGTAAGAATAGCCTGATCCTGCAACTCCCTGCTCAAAAACCAAGGCTGGCCCTCTACTCCCAGGCAGGGGGAGCCCCTGTTCAGGCAGAGAGGTACAAAAGCCCCACAGCAGTCCCGACCCGGGGCCCGGGAGAGGCATCGAGGCCAGAGGCAGGGAGGTGGCGTCATCTGAGGGGAGAGGATGGTGGCGGCTGTGGAAGAGACAAGGTTTTCTAGCACACACCCTGAAGCCTGGAGACAGAGCGCTAGAGAGCACCCATGTGTGAGGACCTGGGAGGGGTGTCACTAGGAGGACCAGGAGAGATCGGAGGTTCAAGGTTCCAGGGAGGAGAAGGTTCGAAGGGTCAAAATAAGAGATGATGATTACCGAGCGATCATGACACGGGAAACACCCAGCGAGCATTACCTCATGTGATCCTCACGACCACCACCCAATACGGCAGGTGCTCCCTGAGGCCCCATTTCACAGATGAGAAACTGAGGCTTTGAGAGGGAACGTGCCTGACCCGAGGTGGCACAGCTGGTGACTGGCTGAGGTGGGATTTGAAGTCAGGCATCTGCCTCTGGCCACCCCGCACTCTACTCTTACCCCATCTTAATGGGGCAGTGCTGGCACCAGGACTGTGGGGGCATTGAGGGGACGCAGCTGAACCGAGCACTGAGGACCCCGCGGAAGCCATGAATGAGTGCCCTTTAAAGAGACCGGAGGTGGAGTAGATTGAAAGCTCACTGTGATGTGCTGGAGAGGAGGAAGCAGGAGATGAGGGTGCGATTGTAAATATCATGTTAACATTGTACAAGAAGAGGAGGGGTGGACAGTGGACAGGGGCATCGTCAAGGGAGGCTTCCTTTAGGAAGCAGAAATTTTCCTCCTGGTTACAGGTCAGTGGCAGAAGCCCAAGCAGAAAGGTTTATGGTTTGAAGGAGAGGGACCCAGGTCCAGATGGCTTAGCTTGGGGAAGACGGAGCAGAGTGAAGAAGTGGTGGGCACGGAGCGCCCACCGAGTCTCTCCAGCTCCTTATCTTGTTGACTGACTCATGCCAGACGGGAGGGATCGTGTTCCACAGATGAGGAAATTCAAGATCAGAACAGACTGGGGGACCTGCCCAAATCCACACAGACAGAAAGCCAGCAGGCAGGTCCCGTGGGCCGGGCTGCCCATCTGCTGCTGGGACAGGGTTGGGGGGAGCAGTGGAAGGGAGGGCACGGGGGCTGGAGGGCACAGGGAGGCAAGGGAGCGTATGGCTTGCCGGGAGGGACAGAGAAGGGACGCAGAGGGACAGTCTGAAGCAGCTGGTGTGGGGAATTCGCAGGCAGCGAGCTGGGGAGTCAGCACCAGCGGCTGCCTGAGCAGAGAGGCTCAGAGCCCAGCCAGGAACTGGGGCTGCAGACGCAGGGGTGGAGGTGAGAGGCCAGGACACTGCCTTGTTTTTTCTCTTCTGCTTTGTCCAGGATGATGATGTGTGCACGACATGCGTTTGTAAGTGTGTGTGATCGCATTAGTGTACACATGGTGAGTGTGGTTTATGTGTACAGCTGTGAAAGTGCACATGAGTGTGTGTGCGCGTGTGAATGTGTGAGTCTGACTGTGAGCACAGGTGAGGTGTGTGGGAGGTGTGTGTGCATGTGCTTGGGAAGTGGAGACAGGAAGCTCCCCTGGTTGTGCGGCTGGACTGCAAACACATCCCTCTGAGATAAATCACTGTCTGCGGAGCTGGCTGTGCGACTCAGGCTGGCTGCCAGCTATGTGCCAGGCTTCCCGAGGCTCAGGCTCTAGCTGCTCCTGGCCTGGTTCCCTGTTTCCCCTTCGGTCTGGTGGCCCCAGGTCCCTGGGCACAAAGATGCTCCCGTGCAGGTCTGAGGGGGCACCCTCAGGTGGGAGCCAACCTCCTGCAGAGTCTACAAACGCCTGTGGTCACAGCTGGGGCCCTTCAGTGGGGCATCCTGGTCCAAGTGCACCCACCTCCTGCATGTCTGAGTCTGCGTGGGAAACCCAAGTGCACAGAGCTAGACCTTCTTTTTTTTTTTTAACTGGAATGCAAGTGACAAGGACTGAATTAGAGGCAGAGGCAGAGAGAGAGGAGAGAGAGGGGCACATTTGTGGCACAGGAAGTGTAATTCAGCCAAACATGTTGCGTGTTCTTAGACCTCTCTTGTCTGCTTACAAACCCGATGTCTGTCCGTCCTTCCTTCCTTCCTTCCTTCCTTCCATCCTTCCTTCCTTCTTCCCTCCCTCCCTTCCTTCCTCCCTTCCATCCTTCCTCCCTCCCTCCCTCCCTTCCATCCTTCCTTCCTTCCTTCCTTCCTTGCTCCCTCCCTCCCTTCTTTCTGTAGACTGTTTACTGAACTCACACAATGTGCCAGGGACCATGCCAGCTACTGGGGACAGAGCAGGGAGCAGTCAGACACCGGCCCTGGCCTCATGATCTGAGTCTGTCTGGAGAGACACACAGGGAGCAAGTCATCACCTCCGTGGCACATGCGTGTGGGAGAGGAAAGGTGCCCTGGGGTCTTGTCATAAGAGGTTCTTAGTCCTGGGGTGGGGGGCGGTGGTATAGGTGACAAGGGTTTTCAAAGAAGCACTCCTTGGGAGTGAACAGCACCTCTGTGCCCTCTGTGGCACCCACCCAGTGTGAGTCACTGTACCTTTAAGGAGGCCTCGCCTGCAGGGACAGAGCCTCCTCAGCCCCACCGGAGTTGGAGCTGCCACTGTGAGCTTCAGTTCTGGGATGGGATACACAGGCCTGCCACCGGCCCAGGCCCTGGCCCTCACTTCTTGTCACTCCAGCTGGCGATGACCTTCGACTCTCCTTCAAGACCACTTCCTCACGCCAACTCATCCCATCCACAGCCAACTAATGACAGCGGACTCTCGCCATGAGCCACACACGGTTCTGAGCAAGACACTCATGCTCACCACCACTCTTTGAAGTAGGTGCTGTCGTTGCCGCCAGCCCACTTTCACAGTTGGGAAGACAGAGGCCAGAGCAGTCGAGGAACTCTCCCAGGGTTAGACAGCGGGAGATCTGGGATTTAAACCCAGGCATTCCGGAATCAGGATTCATGTTCTTGTTTACTCTGCTGTGCTGCGGTTCAAAGCAAAATCTAACTTGGCTTCTCAGATCTCAAGACAAAGATTCCTTTACCCATTCACAGAATTTTTAAAAGCCGTTGTACCTTGAGATCTTACAATACAGCAACACCATGCTAAACGCTTTATTCATCCAACCAATTTTTATAAAGTGCCAATTATAGGCAAGACAGGGTCCTAGATACTGAGAATACAGCGGAGAACAAAACACACAGCTTTCCTACCTTAATTGTAACTGAGTGAGGATACACATAATACACAGTGAAGCCAATGAATATGTAATATAATTATCAGACAGTGATAAAGGATATTTGTCTCCCTTGATACGTATCCTGTCTTTAAGAAGTAGGTATTATTATGCCCATTTTGTAGATGCAGAAACTGAGGCTCAGAGAGATTAGTAAATACTTCTAAAGTCACACAGCAACTTTGACCTTGGACTTGATTTTGAATTCAAATCTGGATTTCTCTAACCCTGAAGCTAAAGTTCTAAACATCACACATTCAGGCATCACACACTCACTGTCAAAGAATGAAATACTGTTTTCATTTATCTTTGCCTCCTCTCTCTTTTCTTCCATCACCCCTGTTAAAAAAAAAAAAAAAAGGAGGAGGGGGCACAGAATCTAAGGGTTGGAGGAATAATACCTTGGGGTCACCTCCTGAGGTCACGTGGCCATGCTCCTGTCCCGGGGAGGAGCCATCCTCACATTTAGACAGAAATCGTCTCATCCCATTCTGAATGAGAAAGTTATGCAGAACCAAATCAATAAGAGGTCTCTTTGACATTAAAAATTCTTTTGTTTATTTTTCTCTCCTCCTCCTGTGCTGACAAATCTGTTCGTGTAAAGATGGAAAAGAAAGCCAAGCCATTTGTCACGGTAATATCTTCCCTCCCGGCCTTCATAATGAATTGTGGTGGTTAAAGTTAATCAATCACTCCCTTAACTGCAGATGCTTCTTTTTTAAAGTGCTCCCAGACTGGATGCTTGAATGTACTGTTTCCAGGGACCGTGTGTGCACATGTGTAAACCCAAGTGCTCCTTGGAGGGAAAGAGACACACATTTTCTAAGTGTCCGTGTCAGGGAGAGAAGCTGGCTGCTTTGGGAGGTTGGATTTCTTCCTTTTCACAGGTGATCCTACAGTGATGCACTTGGGTGAGGTCTGTAAGCTGAGGGGACAAAGCCTGGGGGGAACAAAGCTGAGACATGAACCTAAGTTTGTGTCTGTGGAGCATCCACATTAACCACCTGCATTCTAGGATAAGCCGGACTCCTAAAGATTCTTTCCATGGCCTTACCAGATGTTTACTGGTTCGTTCTTAAGGATATAAAAAGATTTTGCTGTTCTCTGAATCCCCAGATCCTAATTTCTGTCATTTGGCTTTGTCCTGATGAAAGAAATTCGAATATCTCATCTTATCATGCAAGGCATTGAAACACAGATTCCATGTTCGGGGGCCCCCCAAGGGCCCCTGAGTCTTCATACTGCAAAGCTTCACCCATTCCCCCAAATCAGGAGGTAGTGAGAAAATGGTAAAGACTTGAAAATATTCAACTGTATGACAGAAGTTAATTTACTGTGATGCTGCTGCTAGTGAAGAGGAGATACTGAGTGGTCACGCTACAGAAACCAGCAAGTGTTTTAAAGAACTGATGAGATTATTTGTGTTTAGCACTTTCATTACTTGTCCTCAATAACACAGTTTCCAAAGTGGTTTGAAGAGGACTGGGACACTGTCTCCGTGTATTTCTTCATGTCCAACTAGGTTAAATATTTCCCTTGTATCCACTACTGATTTGCAGAGCAAGCCAACGCAAAGGAGCCCGAATGAATTGTCACACAGCCCCAATTAATGTGGGTTTAATTCCGAGACAAAGAGGATCATCATGAATTTCAATGAACGGTCCAGATTCTTGTATTCGAGTTCGCTGGGATGACTGGTGTGCGGAATTAGAGGGCTGTGGGCTGAAGCTTGGGGGTTGTTTCAGTGGGCAAAAATCCTGGTTGCCACAGTGCTCGTTGTAACAGGGTGCGAACCGTTCATCACATTATCCGTCCTAACGATGAACGGGAGCAGCTAGAGACGGCTCGCGGGCTTCCTCGGAGCCCATGGCTTTTAACTCTCCATCTCCACCACACTGAACAGTTAGCAAAAATAACATCAACTTATTTTCTCATGATCCTCTCTGCCTAGAACTCTTTCTTGTCTTCATGAAATCAATTGCAGGAATACTGTAGAAGTTCTCTTCTCCACCCCTATCAGTTTCCCTCAGCCCACCCAGGTTTGGCAATGACCTTGTAAAGTGTGGTGTCAAAAAAAGCAGATGTTGCTCCAAGGACTCTGATCCTCGCAGAGAGAGTAGATGGCTTCCTTTCTTATTTTGAATTGTGTCTCTTTAAAATGCAGCCACAGTAGGACCTCAAACAGCACTCAAACTAAAACTGATCTTTAATCCTCATTTCCCAATGAGGAAACCAGAGAGAGGCAGGAATTTGCTCAAAGTCAAACAACAAAGCAAATGACCCAAATGAAAATCTAAATATCTGATACCTAAATGAAACTTGATCTCAAGCCTGTGTGCTTCTGCTGAACTCCACCGTAACTTGTCCTAAACACGTAATGAAAATCTTGAGCACTATGTCCTTTAAATAAGTTATCCTTCCCGATTCCTGAAGGAACCTGCGAGGTTAGTTTTGGTCCTCTTCCCATCCAGGTCACTCTCCCTCAACCCATCAAGGATTGGCAGTGACCCTGTATTACAGCCATTCTATAGATTAGAAAACGGAAGGTGAACAGTGAGTAAATGTCAGACTATGTCAGTAAATGTCAGAACACTGGTCTGTCTGTTTCCTGACCACACACGCGCCACTGCACTTTGACCCCACCTGGGCGTCTTCAGAATCCAATCACATGTTTACTTGTTAAATGTGTTGACAGCGCCCACCTCTCAGTTGCAATGCCCACACCTATACCTGTGCAGCTACCTTTTTGGACCTGACTGCAGGGCTTCAAATTTTTTTTTTAATGGTGAGATTGAACACATTAGACTTGAACTGGCTCTTAGAATTCTGTCACTAGCAGACTTTGTCCTTGAGAACGAGTAAACAGCAGCAAAGCACAAGCACTGAGAGCTGGCAAGCCCTTAGTTCCCCGCCCTGAGGCTCCCCTGCCCCTTAGTGAGGCGGAGGCACAAGCTGCTGAACGACTGGGGGAAACTGTGTAAGTAATCGATGACCAGAAACACACAACAGTTATCTGCATCCTTGACAATGAAGATGATGCTTTTCTTGGCAGTTGTCATTAGGGCCTCCTGCCATCAGCTCCTCCTGCTGCAGATCACTGACGTTGGCATCTAACCCCTCTCCTGGACCCCACTCTCCTAGGTGGGTAATGTCCACGGGAGACATGCCTGCTGTACTGGGGCCACGCCAGAGTGTCAGGGCCCATGCAGGCAGATAGAACAACAGAAAACAGGAACCTTCCTCTTCTCCACTCACTCCATCGCCTAATTTACACAGTGGGTGTACATATTTAATATCACACAGATACCGTGACCGTGGTATAGGGGGTGATCCGGGCTGGGATCTGCCCTCAACTGTACCCACATATTCTGTGACCTTGAGACATCACCTCCTTTCTCTGGACCTCAGTTTCTCCATTAAAAACAAACAACAACAGTAATACCCTGAAGATGATTTAACTTGAGAATCAGCAAGTTATCTCTGAATTCTCATATTCCACAATGCTGTGTTAGAATTTTCAGGGATATTTTAAGTCCATCAAGAATTATACAGGGCATCACATTCATTCTTCCTGAGACTCAGGCCTCATGCGAGACTCCATTTTGTAGTCATCAAGCTTGGGAAGAGAAATATCATTATTTCACAATGTGCCCAAAGAACAGGGCTGCCAAAATGTGCAATTTGTGCTGACTCCTCCAGTGATACCCTCATGTGGTTTCTTACCAATTTCCTCACAGGGTTAAGACAGAAGTGGTTCTTGTGCACACATTTGAACAGGGAAAAGGTAAACACCCAAGCTACTTAAATTCAGAAGCACTTTCCTTTTGTCCTCACTTGAATTTAATTTCCCAATCACAGTACTACAGATTTAAATAGCATGGCCAGAGGTGCCAAGGAAGAGTAAAAATAGAAGCCAGGATGGTGGAGGGCATCATCATCTAGTAAGTGATAGCTGATTTATTAACAGACAGGAAAGAAAATTGATTTACAAACGATCTTGGGGAGGTAAAGACTGCCGCCTACATTTTTAAATTAATGTTTAATTATATATGAAATTCTTAATTACATAAGCAGTACAGGAATACATTTCCCTTTTCAAAAATTAAAATGCTACAGAGAAAGCTGAAGTCTGCTCTGAGCAGTCCTCCCCTCTCCCCAGCCTGAGTTCCTGTTTGGTGCATATCCTGTAAGACCATTTTCCTTGATTTTACATAATTTTACTTGTGTATCAATAGTTCCATAAAAGTTATATTGGATTGTTCAGTGCCACATTAACTGTTACTGATTTTTAAATCACATATAATTTTATTCTACACCTTGTTTTTCACTCAGTGAAATGACTTGCGTTTCCATCCATAGCCCTACATAGATTTATGCTTTTTCAAGTTTTTCATTTTAAACATGACTGCAGTACCTGCCTCTCTGTGCAGGTGTGGGTCAGAGGTGAATTGCTCTTTAAAAGCGGCTGTATTATTTTATAGTTCCACCGTTTCCTACTTAAGTGTCAGCACTTTGTATTTCCAAACTCTTTTGGCTTTGCCAGTCTATGGGTGAAACATGGTATCTCATTGTTTTAATTTCTATTTCTTTAGTTATGAGAGAGTTGAGTATCTTTTCACGTATATTTTCTGTTGTTTGCTGTATATATCATGTGATCATTTTTCTATTGGGTTATTTGTGTTTTTTTCTCATTGATTTTTTTAAGGAATACTACATTTTTCCAATATTTGTTACAGACATATTTTTCCAAGTTGCAGACATCATGCCCTTTTCCCCCTTAAGATTTTTGTGTGTGTTTCCTAAGAAGCAAGGTATTCTTTTATGTAATCACAGTCCCAATATTAAATTCAAGGAAATTGACGTTGAGGCTATAATTTTACTTAATCTAATCACTCATATTCCAATTATTTACTTGTCCCAGTAACATTCTTCATAACATTTTGTATTCTTAATAGCATTTGTCCCCCCAGTACACGGTCCAGTCCGACGCACGCACTGCGTTTGCCTCTCCTTTGTGTTTAGTCTCCTTTAATCTGGAACCGTTCCATAGCCTTCCATTGTCTTCCATGACATTGACATTTTTGGAAAACTGAAGTCAATTATTTTATAACATGTCCCTCTTGTTGGATTTCTCTGATGTTTCCTCATGATTAGACACGTTTTGTATCTCCAGACCGAGTACATACTACAAACGTGACCCTTTGTTTTTCCCAAGGTGTCACATCTGGAGGCACACAAGGTCCCTCTGACTTGTTGATGATGTCAGTTGTGACCATCTGACCACAGTGTAACTGATAAGTATACTTACGATTTCCCTTGATCCTCACCCAACTACCCCCTTAGATTTAGCATTCATTATTGATTCTTGCCTGAAACAATTTTCACTATGATGCCTACAGACTGGTGATTTTCCACCACTTATTCTACATTCACTGGCCAGCTTTCTACCCTAAGAAAAAGCCCTTCCTCTCCCCCGCCTGACATTCGTTCATTCATCCCTCTCTCTCATCTACCTGTCATCTATCACCTATCTGCTATTTGAGTAGACACATGGATTCCTATTCTATTTGATGATGTATAATTCATTCCTGTCTGCATTGCTCTGGTTGCTACAACTAATCACCACAAACTTGGTGGCTTAAAAAACCATACCCTAATTCTCTTACTGTTCTGGAGATCAGAAGTCCAGAATCAGTTTCACTGGACTGAAACCAAACTGTCGGCAGGGCCACACTCCCTCTGGAGGATCTAGGTACAATCCGTGTCCTTGCCTTTTCCAGGTTCTAGTGTTTCATTCCTCACATGTCTTGTCACATCCAGTCCTCACGCCATCTTTCTTTTCTTCGCAGGCAAATCTTCCTCTGCCTCACTCTCATACGAACACCTGTAACTACATTTAGAGCTCACTAGATAACTAACCCAGGGTAATCTCCCCATCTCAAGATCCCTACCCTCATCACATCCGCACAGTCCCTTTTGCCATATAAAGTAACATCCACAAATCACAAGGATTAGGACCTGTATGTTCTGGACGCTGTTATTTGGCCAATCACACATTTTTTGTGGTCAAAATTTGATGCTAAATCATTCCCAGATTTGGCCAGTGGGATCCCCTGCAGCCTTCTTCCTTTGTCCTTTAGACATACCCACCTGCCATCGTTTCATTTAGTTATTTATTTCTGTTGGAGCACTTCATTGCTTTTGGACACAGGACATTTCAGGCTCATCTTGTACTTTCTCTTTCCTACCCATGAAGAAAACTTTCACTCTCCCCATATCAGCCTGCTCTAATAATTCCTGCTGCTTGCAAAAAAAAAAAGTTTAGGTGTCCCCGCTGTTTAATCTACACTCATACGCTGGATGTCCCCAGCTGGAAACAAACTCTTCCTCTCCTAAACACCTATATTTCTATTTTTTAATTGATTTGAGCCAAAATTTCTTTTTTGTTTTTTCTTTTGTTTGTTTTTTAATCTGAAAGGGTCTCTACTGGATGCAGGGATGCAGAGGTGCAGTGGACGTTTATCAGTTAGTGGTGAGGGGAGGCTCTCTGAGGAGCGGTGAGAGAGGCCAGCCACACAGACAGCCGGGGAAAAGCATTTTGGGAAGTGAGAAGAACAGATGCCAAGGACCCTTGTCAAAGATGGCACACAGAAAGGGAGAGAGTTTGAAAAAATGAATAAAACAAACAGAACTGAATGAACAGTCTCCCTACTCAAACATAACCACTCATTATCCTGCCTTTCTACATAGTTCCAGCCAAAACCATAGCTAGACTTTTCTTAGCACTGGCCAGCACTTCCCATATTGCCATAGGTGGACTTGCCATCATTATTCAAACATTCCGTGATAGTTGGATACCCTCACTCGGCTAACTGTGGGATGAGGTGGGATCTCCCCAAACCCTTCTTCTCTGCCATCCTCCAGAACAAGTCCCTAGGCCCCTCTCATTTCAAAATTCCATCAACAAACAAAAAGGGAGCCATCAAAGAAGGCCTCACAGAGCAGACTAAGATCCTAGCTTTGTAGGATCTCTCAGCTCTCTGGGTCTCTGCCCCTGAGCTCTCTGGGTCTTGAGGTCCACACACTCCCTCTGGTTCTCATGCCAACCCTTTCATCCTGTGAGTCAGCCTGGATGTAAAGTCAAGACAGAGACAATGATCTAAATGGCCTTCTGCCTGACCATCTCCCGGTCTATTGCCTCCCACCCGTCCCCATGCCCCAAGGTCCCTGTGGCAGAGTCTGACTCTGCAGGGGGAGAAGGGCCCAGTCACAGAGCAGGGAATGGTTACTGGACACAGAGGGTTCTGCTCTCCAAGAGTACTTTGGTCTCCTTGCTCATTTGCTCTACGAGGGAACCTCACCCCGGGGTGCTGACTCATCCCTGTTGCCTCTCCAGTGGGAGGAAGGCTGGTCCTCTGGCCGTAATGGTGCAAGGACGCTTTGGAGTGGGCAAGCCCCCACCTCACATTGCCTGGGAAGGAGCAAGAAGCTGTTCCAACCTGGCAGCTGTTATTTACACTTCCGAGAATGTGTGATGGCGGGAGTGTGGAAACAGTAGCAGATGACTCGAGAGAACAGGGAAACGAGGCCTTTGACAAAGATGTGTACTATTTATGTGAAACCTGATGCGTCTGCCAAAAATATGCCCCAGCACCAAATGCTCCATCCTGATACAAGAACTACACAGAAAACAAAGTTACTTCACATATATCTTCACCCAGGCTGCTGGCCCACGTGTTTGTCGTCTAACAGCATCTCAATTTCCAGGGGCTGATTTCAGCATAATATCACAGGAGCAGCACGCTGTTCTAGCCTCAGCATCTCCACCAACCATTGTGCCAGGTTTGTCTCATTGGTAAAATGAAGGGTAAGGGAATAAAATGGGGTTTAATGCTCACTTCCAGTTCTGTACTTTATGAATCTAAGAAATATTTGAGGCATTGATGGCTTGGATGGGAATGCGGAGTTTTCTTTCCAGGAGCTGTATTTGGAATTTGTCTTGCTTACAGCAAGACATGTAATGCATGTCGAATGAGTGACTTTATGCACTAAGCCATTCAATTTGAATTTTTATAATTATGAAATTTCACCCACACAGTCTGAGATCAACCAATCCCACTAGATGCAGAGAAAATCCATATGACTGTGAATAAACATCAACTTTGTCACGCAAGTGAAGAAACCTAACTAAAATGTACAAATAAGACAAAACGAGGATTTTTATTTTAAATTCATATGATCAAAATAGAAAGGGCATGGGAAAGGGTGGCTGGAAGCTGCCCTGGGGGATCAATGGAGCTGATGACTAAATGCTAACAGGAAGCATTCTCCCCATCCTCGCGTGCTTTACCCCGAACCTCCACCAGGCTGCTTCCCCTCCTGCTGACTGCTGGGGTGGGGAGTGGAAAAAGGGTGAAGAGCCTGGCAGCTGGAAGTTCTAGGTTCACATCTTTATAGACCCAGGGCTTCTGAAGAAAAATGGCTTCTCTTCTCCTAGCTCAAATTTGGAAAATCTCGGGGAAGGACTGTGATTGGCTTACCTGGAACCACATGCCTCCCTATTGGCCCATCTGTCTGTTCAAGAAGTGAGGAATATGATTGGCTCAGCTTGGGTCATGTGCCTGCCCCGAGGGGTATGGGTGGGGCTCTGCTACTACAGGAAGTGGAGTAGCACTCACATGGCCACGGGGGGGGGGGGGGGGATTTGTGACTGAACTGGGAAGGAACTGAAATGCCTATTACCCTTATCTGACCTCAGTTTAGAGATACAGTTGGAGCTTGTCAGAGTTATAATAATCTGGAAGTCTAAAGATGTTTATAAAACAGAATCTCTTCAGAATGATCCTGCCCACTTCATGGCAGGGACAAGAAGGAGCTAATATTTGGGGAAAATGCAATTTTTAAGGAAGTGAAAAGGATTTCTCTTTAAGGAAATGATTTTATATGTTGTAAAATTTTCACTAGGTCATGCAATATTTTCTAAGAAAGGCATAATGAGAATTATGTCTTTTAACTTCATACAGAAAAAAAAGGAGCCCCATGTAGATAAAGTATTAGGACTAAAAAAAGCAGTTCCTGAGACTTGAGGATAAGGCTTTAAAAGAATCACATGCAAATTAGAACAATTCTCTACCATTTTACACCTATTACGTTGGGGAAGCTTTTTTTTTTTTTTTTTTTTTTTTAATGATAATACCCAGTTTTGGCAAGATTCCAGGGAAGCAGGTACAATTAATTGTTCATTGCTAGAGGGACTATGAATTGTAAAGTGATTTGACAGTATGCACTTATAGCCATTAAAGTTTTTGGCTTTTTTGATCCAGTAATTCCTCTTTAAGGAATTTCTCCTTAGGAGCTAAACTAAAAGAACATAAAATAAAGATGCTCCTTAAGCTTTAATTTTTACTGAAGAAGGGTGAAGACCAGGGTCATGTTTTATTTATATTTGTGTCCCCAACATGGTCTCCATCAGGCAAGGCACAGAGTTGGCACTTTAAAATTTTAAAAAATAATACCTGAATATACATACTCACAAAAAGATATTTTAAAAATTAATCATGTAAGATCATCTCAATGTGACAGGATGTTGCCATTAAAATTAAGAATTATGAAGACAACTCTGCAGCATGGGAGATGGCTTATCTTAGAGGTCTAGGGGGAAAAAAGAAACTGGAGGGTATATAACACCGTTCCTGTGTTCTGACTACACATATGTAAAATTTGTCTGTGAATCTGGTCATGGAGTGGAAATGAAACAGAAGAAAGCAAGCAATTACTAGTTGGGGGTGAATTCTTCATTATATAGTCCCTTAATATTTATGCAATAACATGTTTTAGATTAATTGATATGTTTGACAAATATAACTGCTACAGCCGAATGGCCAATAGAACCCCTCTGGATGGCAACAGAGCCCTCATGAGCCTGCCAAGAAGGAACTCTCTGCTCTTGTCCTGATTTTGTGTCTTTAGTGGACCCTAGAAATGAAATGTCCCAAAGCAATTATATCTACACCTATGAATGTGTCTCTTAAAGGGCATAAGTACATAGATTCACAAATGTATGTACTTGATGCTTGGCAGGTAGGCATGTAGAAGTATTCAGCACGATATCAACCAAAGATAAACATTTTCTTGTTGTGCTATTGTGATTTAAATAAGAAATTTTGGGGGGAGGATATAGCCCAGTGGCAGAGTGTGTGCTTAGCATGCACAAGATCCTGGCTTCAATCCCCAGTGCTTCCATTAAAACAAACAAACCAACATGTAAATAAATAAATAACCTAATTACCTCCCCCCCAAATTAAAATAAATTTTTAAAAAATTGTTATGGATTTTAAGATGGCAGCAGCAGAGTGTTAAACCCAACGTGGGGTCCTTTTGAAAGCAGGGCTCTGTGCCAAGCGCAGGCAATGACCTCGAGGTCAGCCCTGTCTGTATGCACAGGATGGGCGCCATCTCGTGAATTTGGGTTGTAGTGTCAGTTCTTTCTCTCAAGAGGAGCAAACTTGAACCCATACATCATTCACTCTCTGTGCCCGACCCGGGCAGAATCTGACCCCACTGGCAGTCTCCTCCCTGTGACTCAGTGTCCTTTCTATAAGCCCCAGTGCCTCCTGTGTCAGTGGGCTATTGTGAGACACTGAGAGGCCCTGCTCCATGCAATGCAATGCCCTACCTCAAGGGAACATTTCTGAAAATTACCCACCTTCAGATTCAGCCTGACGCACCCTCCCCCTAACTTCCCATTAAAATACTCATAAAAAAGATGAAAAGGAGAAAACTCACAACAGCAAGGACATTATGGCTAATAACCAACCACATGCCAGAGTGCAGGGGAGTGCTCAGGCCCGCGGCGTCAGTGGGTTGCGGTAAGAACCATGGCCGTGGCTGCAGCCGGTTCCCTCCAGCGGGGCCTGGGCTCTTGGTTTGTCTACGGCTGCAGCCGCTTCAGACTGTAAATTCCCTCAGGAACATGCTTACTTTCAGCGAGGGCTTCCGCCCCCCAAAAGCCGTGCATTCCTTCCTTCCACCTCCTTCCCAGGCATTCCACACGCACCCCCCACACCTGGCAATGAGTGGGACTGATTCTTTTGGAAATTTTGTAGCCCCAGTTTCTTCTAGCCTACTCCATACCCCTCACATCCTCAATCACTCTCTTAATGTCCTTGTCCCCACTCCTCTGTCCCCTCCTGTAATCGCATCCTCAGGCTGCTCTGGGCCACCTCCCCCCACCCCGACCCCACTTCCCAGTGCTCTCCCGTGTCCTTTGGCATTCCATGCCCTTTTAAACCCATCCCAGGAGAGCCTCTCACTCCTGCCTAAGAAACCTGACTCTCCCCAACTCTCCTTCTCAGGTAGAGCGGAATTTTCCCCACTGTCTCACCCTCCACGGGGCAGAAAGTGGAGATCAGGCTGTACTAACCAGAATGCACTGCCCCCTGTGCTGAGGGTCCTGGTGGGAAGCGACCCAAGAAAGAGACCACTAACCAACAAAATCTTCAGGTATTTTATTGGCCCCGGTATCCCCGAGGCCATGGGAGTAGGTGACATCCGAAGCCGAACCTGCCCTTCCAGTCCCCTTGCCTCTATTCCATTCCTTGCTCCTGCAGTGCAGTGAGCATCCATCCATAAGGCAGAGGCAAGGAATCTTACTGTGAGAACGTATGAGAATGTGCAACCTCTGTCTTCAGTCCTCTGAGGTCTCCACATCCCCTAGTAAGCGCTTGATATCTTTATGACCAAGATTCACCCACAAACACTGAAGAATCTGCCCTGTTCCAGATGGTTTTGGTCCCTCTGTCAAGCCTCAAATTCCTACATTTCTATTCAGTTAAGTAAATACAGTCCTTAATTACTTTCCCCACCTGTTGCTCTCCTGGGGACAAGTTTGTCTGACAGAAGCATCCTAGCTCAGGCAGGACACCTCAGGGCCATCGGTACAGTGAGGCTGTCTGGCTAGCCAAAGCATCTGGTCTTCCCAGGGTCCCTACACTGAGGGGGAGGGAGTAAACATTTGAGAACAACTTGCCTGCAACCACACAATTTAATTGGATCAAGAGCTAATGTTGTTTATATTAACATGACTTTATTATCTCAGAATATTTTTATCCCCAAAGATAAGTTGCAAAAGCCTTTATTGCATCATTTGGGAACTGCCTAATTCATTTATTTGAACAACAGATTCCTCCTCAACTAGACCTGTTCTCAGGATAACAGGGAAATCAGACAATACATCAGGACAATAGACAAACTCAACTAAAGGGCAAATCTACTCCCTTTCCAAGTGGCTGTTCACTTGTCAAGTCTTGCTTGACCTCACAGTGTCCACCAATCCTTAACAATTTATCCCAACCAAGCCCTGAGATTAAAAGACCCTCCTTAAAGCACTCCCCAAATCTTATAGATATCCACTCATGACCTCCCCACCATGAGCCACTCCTAAAAATGCATCAAGGTGTACTTTCCTTTACTGAAGTAGGAAATAAACTTGGCTTTGCTTGATCAATAGATTATTTTCATAGTCTTTTTAAGAGTCGGTGGTTGTTAGTTTTGAAACTTTCTGGCCTCTTTACAGTTCCACATTCACTCTGTTTCAGTATTAAAACTCCATTTGATTAATAATTCTGTGACTCAGGGGCGGGGGTTAAAAGCTCAGTGGTAGAACGCATGCTTAGCATGCACGATGTCCTGGGTTCAATCCCCAGTCCCTCCATTTAAAAAAAAAAAATCTGTGACTCAATAGTCTGCATCCTTTGCAGGCTGAGAGATGAGCCTCCAGATCGTTACTACTCCAGCCTCTCTGAGGGTCTCACCTTCTGGCTACTTCGTTATCTATCCTTCCCCTACCTTGTCCATCCATTCATTCAGCCAACAAATATTTAATGGCTTCTCTGGCTAGACATTACCTTATACACTGTTCCTTCAACTCTTAGTCTCCTACTCAAATTAAATACTGGAAAATTTGGCATCCTGAAGGTTTCTGTGTTTCATTTCCTGCCACGATCCTCACTGTCCTCCTCTCCAGTGACTCGCAGTTCCCTTTACCTGCCCATTCCAATGGAAGTGCCACAGACGCTCTCATCCCCTGCGGATGCTTCGCGTCTGAAATGTGCAAGCGTCAAGGTATTTACATGTGTGACTGACAACTCTTCCTCTCCCCAGGCTCCTGTTAGCCCTTCTCCCACGTGAAGGCTGGACTGAAAGTGCTCTGATGGCTGAGAAAACATCTACCACTGGGAACAATGACTCAGACTCTAAATTACTGCCTTAGGTAGGCTTTTTTAGAAGTAGCCCCTGAGAAGATTTGTGTGCAAGTGGTTTGTTAAACAAGTGCTCACCAAGTTTACCTGGAACCGGGGGAGGGAGATGAGCTACAGGCATTCAGGCAAACTGGGATGAGGAGAAACTGGGAAGAAGGTAGGGTAAGCAGAACAGGGCAAGTGTTTCTTAGCCAAGCAGAGCTGTGCCTGTGTGCATCAGGAGGGCAGCCTTCGCCTGATCCCACGGGCGTGCTCTGGAGGGAGAGTTATGCCTCAGAGCTTACCCCCACCCAGAGTAAGAGAGCAGAACCATCAAACTCCTGTGGTTACCCGACATAAGCTAATGTCCTTAGGCTGAGGATGTGCAAGGGGCGGTGGAGGGGGGAACAGTCCCAGGAGCCCGAGGGGAACCCTCGGTGCCCTGCGCTCACCCGCTACAGTGCTGGCTTCAAAGGGCATGGAATCAAATGATTCGCACAGACAAATGAGAGGACAGCCTGCTTTGCTGCCCTTCCCACCTCCACTCACATGGGACAGAAATCAATCTGAGGTGCGAGCAGGGAGGGAGAGTTGTAGGTGGTCACAGGGACGGCCAGGGGAACACTCCCCCTTCCCGGGGCTTCCTACGGGAAGGGTGGGGGGCACCCAGGAGAATTTCCCTTAAAGTCTGTGTGTCATTATGAAAACAGCAGACTTGTACCTCTTCTCTTTTTATTTCTGAAGATGAGAGAGTGCAGGAGTGTCTCCCCAGGATCAGGGTATTAAGAGACAGGAGTACAGTGTGCCCAGATAGGCCTGGCATCCACACTCATATTTCCCCACAACCTTGAAGACATGGAAAATGATGCCAAAGTTTCCCAGGACCCTGAGTGAGTAGCCATCAAGGGTAGCAGACGGAAGAGAATGAGTGTGCAGCCCTGGCCTCCCTGGTTGAGTCAGGGAGACTCCCCAAGAATGGGCTGCGATGTCATTTTGAGAGGTCCTTGGTCACCATCTCCTTTGCGGGCTGAAATCTCACCAGCACTCGAAGGAACAACCATACCTCTTTGTGACCCCTGCTTGCTTTAGAATCTGCTAAAAATGAAGATGGCTAAAGTCTTTAACAGGCATTTATTTTATCTCCAGGGGAAATGGATGGAAAATATAAGCTAAGACTACAATGAAAGCTACACCAAGGACCCCATGTGCCTTCTCCAAAGGTGAATTACAGTTATTGCAAGAAGAGAGGAGCACACAGAGTAGTTCCCCAAATACGATGAGATGTCTCTCTTTGTCCAAAAGTAAGCTTACCTGCTGTTAATGTTTCTCCTCGCAATAGAGACTAACCTGCCCTTCGAGTTTTGAGTGACATAATAAATCTGGGACTGTACCTAAACCTTCAAATTGCCTCCAGTGACGTAATTAAGAGAGTTGAAATTAAATACCACCGAGGACCTGCCGTTTCTGCCCCAGGAGAGCAATGTGAGGCACGAGAACATTTCCCCCCTCCCCCGATGCTTTGATAGAGTCACCAGCTGTGTCACAACCCAGAATCTGGACGTGGGCTGTGGGTCCATTCAGCTGTTTCTGTCCCTTTGTCCATGAGACCCCCCAGCTCGGGAGTCCAGGACTGCTTACTGGACTTCTTGTGGAGTGGTTCTTCTTTTAATAAAGAGCTGAACATGGGGTCAATGACCACTGAATGCTGCTTTGCTGTTGTCGTCAGTGGGACATTAAGGGACAGAAAAAGCATTTGAAAACTCTGTCCTTGGTGTCCTAAAGTTTTCCTACCTTTAGAGTAAACGCATCAAGATAAGACGGAATGACTCCTTTGACTCTGAGGCTCTGAAGCAAATGCACACAGCTGGCAAGGCCCAGGGCAGGCGCTGCAGCTCCGCCAGGTCTGCTCTGGCCGGGCGCTGGGCTGGAGCAGGAGCCACAAGCTCCCGGGTCACCACGGCATCTGAAGTCACAGGTCTCAGCCCAACCTGGTCATGGAGGTGGGCACCACAGCTCCAGAGGGATGGGATCCACCCTGAGGAGGAGAGAAGGGGATTTTGAGCTGCTCTGAGTTAACCGTCCTGAGCTGACTAACACAGGAGTGGGCGCAATACTCTGAAAGCACCGGGATTAGGACATTGGCCGGAGGATAATGGAAGACCTGAGACAGAAATTAAAGGCCGCTTTATAAATAAGTGAAAGTCTCCTTACTCACGTCCACGTCTAGGTCTGCTGACAAATGTTACTTCTCACATAAAACTCTCTGAAACCTCCCTTTAAACCTCATCTTTAGTGTAATCAGAACCTCCGCTACCCTATTCCTCCACTGCCCCCTCAACCCCCAACACCCTCTTGCCCTCAGTTACCACCTCTGACGCCTAAGCCCACGGGGCACCACAGGACCCACTTTCTAAACAATGCACTTAATTCTCACCCTTTTCTCATCCCTACTGAGAAAAATACGAGCCTGTATCCACCCTGCTGCCTGCTTCCTCCAAGCACATACCCTGGCTTCTGAGTACCGCTGGAGAAGATTGCACAAGCATGTGGATTGGTGCTGTGACGGCGGTGTGGCCTCTGAGCTCAGCAAGGCCTTCAACGTGGCCCGGAAATACCTTATTTCTCACATCAGCTTTCCCCTCCACATTCTCTCAGTAGCTTTCCTGACGCCTCCTATCTACCCCAACACTACCCTCCACCCGGCCTCTCGTCCGCTGGTGTTCACGCACATCTATACACGCTGCACATCGGGAAAGTAGTTGTCACACGAGACTTCTTGGCACTCGGTATTGTCAAGTTTTAGTTTCTGATGGTGTACTCTTAGCGCTCATACAGATACAGTCAGCTGTAAGGGCAGCCTAATACCTGTTCCAACTTTCCTAGTTCTCTTTTAGCCAAAAACAAAACAAAGACAAACCCAAACAAACCAAGAAATCTACCACCACCACCACAAAACATCTTCAAAGATAATGAAAAAAAGTCAAAATAGTACCCACGCAGAGAAATTCGGTTTCCCACAAGAAGGAAAATCGGCTGACTCAGACCTTTCCTCAGAACATTAAATTCCAGAAGATAATGAGATTTTTGCAGAGCATTTAGAGGGGAAAGACATCTAAATACAAGAACGTTTTTAGTATGAGGAGGCAAAGAATGCCATCATCGATAAACGCACGGCCGTCCATCCCACCATTCAAACAGCTTTCTCACAAAAACTACTGAAAGCATTCCTGTGGACAGACAGATAAACACATGAGTGGAGACGCTGAAGTTTAAAGGAAACAGGAAGTAAGCTCAGAATTCCATTTAATGGTAGAGTGAATTACAGTTACAGTGTTTATAAATACATTATAGTTGGAAAATGGAAGGAAAAAGCCAAATGTCTTGTAAAGATTTAGAAGAGAAATAATAACAATAACCATGTGAAGCTCACCTAGCTCTAGGTGCACGTAGACCTCTTAGGGTGACTGCCTGACTCACCCCAGTTGCCCATTTCCCAGGAGCTGGACTCGATGGGGACATGAGAAGACCTCTCAGCTATGTCTGTATTATGTGATTCTGTGTCACTGGCCACCAGGTGGGCATCTGACTACAGCTAATCCATTAGCTCATTCTTCCCAAGAGTCTGAATCTTGTACTGAGAGACACAGCACCTGAGCACCTTTAAACTGAGCTGTGTGAGAGTCCTCCAGAGTGAAGGCTCATGAATCCCTCCAACCGGGACCCCTGGATATGCCCTGGTCCCTGTCCATCTCAAGGTATGGCCGTTCAGTTCTTCCTTGGGTTCCATGTCACTTCCAGTTGCCTATTAATCAATGTCCTCTATAAGTTAAGCTAGTCATCGTCCCTCTCTGCTCTTATTGACGAAATGAAACTTAACTGATACAGAAATTTGGTGCCAGCAGTGGAGGTTTTCAATTACCAGGATATCAGAGAAAAGGAGTGCACAAGGATAGGAGAGAAGCTGACGATGTGTTCACCTTCCTAACCTTGTCTGGGAAGATGCAATCCTTGCCATGCAGCCGCGAAATAATTAGTGAAGCGGTTGCCTATCTGCTCTTGGGACTTGACTCAATAGCAATATCATAGGATTTTAGCATATTTCAGTTACTTCTTCAGTCCTTATGGTACAAGATGAGAGAGACAGGCTCCAGTCCAAGACAACCGTCCTAAAGACTGACAGAGAATAGTGTAGGAAGTACGTGATTCTGTGAAAAAATGCTCAATATCACTAATTATCAGAGAGATGCAAATCAAAACTACAGTGAGGTACCACCTCACACCAGTCAGAATGGTCATCATTCAAAAGTCTACAAATGACAAATGCTGGAGAGGCTGTGGAGAAAAGGGAACCCTTCTACATTGTTGGGGGGAATGTAGTTTGGTGCAGCCATTATGGAAAACAGTATGGAGGTTCCTTTAAAAAATAACAATAGACTTACCCTATGATCCAGGAATCTCACTCCTGGGCATATATCCAGAGGAAACTCTAACTTGAAAAGATACATGTACCCCAATGTTCACAGCAGCACTATTTACAATGGCCAAGACATGGAAGCAACCCAAATGTCCATGAACAGATGACTGGATAAAGAAGATGTGATATACATACACAATGGAATATTACTCAGCCATAAAAAAGAATGAAATAATGCCATTTGCAGCAACATCAGTGGACTTAGAGATCATCATACTAGGTGAAGTCAGGAAAAGAAAGACAAATACAATATGATACCTCTTATATGTGGAATCTAAAAAAAAATGAACTTATTTACAAACCAGAAACAGACTCACAGACATAGAAAACAAGTTATGGTTACCAAAGGGGAAAAGGATGAGGGAGACTGATAAATTAGGAATTTGGAATTAACATATACCCACTACTATATATAAAATAGGTAAACAACAAGGACCTACTGTATAGCACAGGGAACTAAATTCAATGTCTTGCAATAACCTACAATGGAAAAGAACCTGAAGAAGAATAGGTATGTGTATGCATAATAGAATCACTTTGCTGTACACCTGAAACCAACACAACATTGTAAATCAACTATACTTCAATTTAAAAAAAGAAAGTATTCAGAAGGGCAGGAAAAACGGAAGGCACTAATAAAGTTTTCATATTGTTAGCATAAAAAAGAAAACAAAGAAAGCTGGACTGCAGTGCAAGAAAAGTATCAAAATGTGTGCTGAGCAGAATACGTAAGAAAGAGCTGCCTGAGTCTTTAATGCCACCCCAGTCTGTCTGTGAAGGCTGACTACATCTTTGCCTGGGATTTAGGATTTTCTCAATTTGTATGATTCCCCTAAATTCTTAGTTTAACACCTTAGTAGTCACCCTTTGGCTTAAGCTGGCTAACAGTTTCTATTTCTAGCAACCAAAAGAATCCTAATATCCATTATTATCTATAGAATTTACATTTTAAAACTTCATCTTATGTATCTATCACCCCTTTCTCAAGTTTCCTCTACAACTTTAACAAACTTTCATCCCAGCACTTATTACAGTGAACAGGAATTATTTTGCACATATGCCACCCTCTATATTATGAATTCATTCAGAGTCAAGATGGTGCCATTCATCTCTTGATGCCCAGACTTATCAAGGGCTAAGCTGTCTCACTGCACGTGGAAAATCAGACGCGGGTGGCAGGGTCTGCAGCGGGAACAGCAGTTCCTGCCTTGGCAGCTGTTTCGGAAGGAAGCTCTGGACTTGCCAGCTCCATTCACACCTGAGAGTCACGGGGTGTCCTAGTCACCCCAGCACAAGAAGGTCAGAGAGCGAGATGATGGTGAGACGGGGTGTGTCAATGCTGTTTAGCTGATGGGAACCATTAAATAACCAACTGAGCTGCCCAATCCTCTCAAACAGGGACACAAGGGGCCTCCCCTGTAGAAGCCCAGACTAAGTTTGGAACCTGAGCACAAGCCAAGCAGCAGGGTGACAGGTAAGCACCGTCTCTAATGTCCAGCTGGGAAGGCCAAGCACAGTCACGGGGCACGGTGGCCCAGGCCAGTGACAGCAGGGATGACACTAGCTTTCCATCGGATGGAGGTGTGTGTCTTAGTCCGTTCAGGTTGCTGAAACAAAAATATGGACTGGGTGGCTTATAAAGGACAGAAATTTTTATATTTTTTAACCTTAAAAAATTTATGTATATATGTGCATTTATTCCAGGTGAGTTTAGTCTCCAGATTTGATTTTAAAACTTTTCCAATATATTCTCTTTTTTTTTTCAGTTGAAGTATAGTCAGTTTACACCTAGAACTATGCTGTCCCAGTATCCCAGCCACTAGCCCCATGTGCCTAATTAAACACTTAATTTAAAGTGTGGCCATTCTGAAGGGAACTCTCCTACACTGCTGGTGGGAATGCAGTTTGGTGCAGCCACTGTGGAAAACAGTACGGAGATTCCTCAAAAGACTAGGAATAGACTTACCCTATGACCCAATAATCTCATTCCTGGGAGTATATCCAGAAGGAACCCTACTTCAAAATGACACCTGCACCCCAATGTTCATAGCAGCACTATTTACAATAGCCAAGACATGGAAACAGCCTAAATGTCCATCAACAGATGACTGGATAAAGAAGATGTGGTATATTTATACAATGGAATACTATTCAGTCATAAAAAATGACAATATAATGCCATTTGCAGCAACATGGATGTTCCTGGAGAATGTCATTCTAAGTGAAACAAGCCAGAAAGAGAAAGAAAAATACCATATGAGATCGCTCATATGTGGAATCTAAAAAAAAAAAAAATGAACATAAATACAAAACAGAAACAGTCTCACAGACATAGAATACAAACTTGTGGTTGCCAAGGGGACGGAGGGTGGGAAGAGACAGACTGGGATTTCAAAATTTGTAGATACTGACAGGCATATACAGAATAGATAAACAAGATTATACTGTATAGCACAGGGAAATATATACAAGAGCTTGTGGTAGCTCACAGCAAAAAAAAAATGTGACAACGAATATAAGTATGTTCATGTATAACTGAAAAATTGTGCTCTACACTGGAGTTTGACACAACATTGTAAAATGACTGTAACTCAATAAAAAAATGTTAAAAAAAAATGTGGCCAGTCTGGGATGAGATGTGCTGTTGGTGGAACATTCGCACTGGGGCTGTGAAGACGCAGTTGGAGAAATACAATGTGAAGCATCTCATTCATGATGTTTACATGGATTGCATGTTGTTGTGATCACCTGTTTTATGTACTGCTTTATATCAAACACATTATTAAAATTAATTTCACCTGTTTCTTTGTACTTTTTTAACAGCGCTACTATAAAACTTAAAAATCACACCCATGGCTCCCACTGCCTTTCTGTTGGATGGCACTGTAGCCCTTCTGACTGAAGACAGAGGACAGGGAAGACGGAGGAGATGGAGGAGGAAGAAGAGGAAGGTGAAGGAAGTGAAACTGTCCTTTCAAGCTAACATCCGTTGAACACTTACTTGGCTGCAGGCACCGAACAAAGAACTTTTACATGTAATATTTCATTTAATTTTCACAACGACTCTACAAGGCTTCTATTACTATTATCCCCATGATGTCGATGATGAAACTTAGACGAGCGTGAGTTACTGACCCCAGGTCCCATAGCGAGTTAAATGGTAGAGCTGGGGAGTGCGCAGAAGCAACACGACAGTCCAGTCCACACTCCCATCCTTCATTCTTCATACTCTCTTCTCCATGCAGCCCAAGCTAGCTTTGTGTACGTTCTCACTGACTTCTCACAGAGTCTCTGGGCAAAAGCTGCACTGTGTAGGTTTTTTTTAATAGAGAGCTCACTCTTTGTTCCTTGAGCAAATGTAAGAGGACTCATGGTAGGTTCAGTGGTTCTGGATAGCAGATCTCAAACCCAGCCTCACCAGGACCATCCCCACTCCACATCCCTTTGGTGGTAGAGATGCAAGAAGCCAGATCCTCGGAAACACTGGCTCAAGAAAATTGGATGGGACCTAATCAGCTGAAAAAACAAGGCTGCAAATTGATCCTGACATGGGCAGTCATCAAGAATCTGCAGCGAAACTTCCAAGCTGTCAAAACAGTTCAATATGCATTCACTTAGAGCGTGGGGGATTAAGAATTCCAATTCTCCGCCAGACACCAGTGACGAGCGGAGAAAATGAATGGGCCATTATGAATCTAATCTTCTGATGCTAATTGTCCCTGGAATAGCACAGGACACAAACACCATCCTCCCCTGCAGCAAGCTTGAGAGCGCAATCGGATTTCAATCTGGCTCTTTGTAACCAGGGACCCCACGACTTGGAAGACGAGCTACAGTGCTTACTTAACGCAGCAGGGATTCAGTCCTGGATGGTGGTCATGCACCTTGTGGCCTCTCTTGGCACGCAGAGCAATGCTGGGTCCCTGCAAGTCAGGCGATGGCACCAGGGCTCCCTGGAGTTGCTCAGCCCAGGCCTGTCTAAGGGGCTGAAAGCAGGACTCACATCCCAGGAGCTCTGGTGTATCAGTGTCCCAGGGCTGTCGTAACCAAGTGCTACAAACTGGGTGGCTTAAACAGTAGAATGTATTGTCTCACAGTTCTGCAGGCCAAAGTCCAAAATCGGGGTGTTGGCAGGGCTGGTTCCTTCTGAGGGCTGTGAGGGGACACCTGTTCCAGCCCTCTCTTCTAGCTTCTGCTGGTTTGTTGACAATCATTGGGGCTCCTTGGCTGGTAGATACATCACCCCATCTCGGCCTCTGTGTTCACATGGCGTTCTCCCTGCGTGTGTCTGTCTCTGTGTCCAAATTTCTTCTTCTCATAAGAACACCAGTCTTACTGTATTTGGGTCCACTGTGCTGACCTCATCCTTACCTGATCATCTGCAAAGACCTTATTTCCAAAGAAAGTCACATTCACAGGTACTGAGGTTAGGACTTCAGCATCTTTGGGGGGAGATGCCATCCAGTCCGTAACATCTGGACTGACGGGTGTTCCCTAGAACAATTATATCCCCAAACAACTGTCCAGCCTGGGGGCGAAAGTCATCTGTTCACCTGACTATTCCCTGCCACAGATCTGGCTTTTCCCTGGGACGCCCAGAGGCCTGCTGTGGGGGCTGTGGGAAGGCAGGGCCCTGTTCTCTCTCGAGCCTCTGGAGCCCTTGGGAGGAGACATTCTAGGCCATGGCTGTCTTGCTCCATCGAGGCTCGGGCACCAGGGTGAAGCAGCTCTCTGCCCTTATTCTTCACCTGCACCTGTAACAGGTAGTGCATCATCTAGACCCAGATTCAAGGCTGGGCTCTGCCGTTTACCAGCCATGTGACCTTGGCACGTTCTTTGACCTCGCCCAGCCTCACTTTTCTCACATGTCAGTGGGGACCAGGCTGCTCACTTCCTTCCACGTGTTGTGATGTGGGGTACAGTGGGTGGCGCGGGCAAGGCACCAGCACGGTGTCGGGCACAGAGATGGTGCGTGGTGAGCGGTAGCCTTCATCACTGAGGCCCCGCTTAGTCAGAGCCTGACGTGGGGGAAGCAGCTCCCCCTCTGAGAGGCCACACAGCAGGCGTCATTCTGTGGACCAGCATTTCCAGAAATAGTTTCTCTGACTAATGACATGTGTGCCTGGCTTCACACACTTGTGAAGGTTCTCATTGCATATCCCTGTTGGAATCTGAGGTCCAAAGATGAATACTGGGCTTAGCCCTGGAGTTGGGAGCAGGTATACAGAGAGGGATCGGAAATCCACGTTAATGGAGGAGGTTTGAAGACTAATAAAGAATTCCATTCATGAGGATATAC
Organism: Camelus ferus; assembly: GCF_009834535.1. NCBI lineage: Eukaryota > Metazoa > Chordata > Mammalia > Artiodactyla > Camelidae > Camelus > Camelus ferus. The sequence continues at coordinate 7,545,363 of NC_045722.1, forward strand.
AGAAAAACAAAACACACTTTGACCAATCTCCCAGGGCCCAATTAGACCACTGCTTTAGCAAACTTCATTTTGAGATGTGAGTGTTTGCTCCTCTGTGTCTTAGAGAGTGAAGGAGAAAAAGAGGGAGGGAAGAAGGAAAAGAAGAGAAGAGAGAAGAGGGGAGGGCCAGGGGAGGGAGAGCAGATGAGAAAAATCTATGCTTCCCTTCCTAGAGTCCACTTCCATCTTCTCTGATGAACTCTTTCTCGAAAGACTCATTCACGAGTTACTCTCTGACCTGCCTGACTCCAGGGATGGGTCAGCTAAAGGCGCCTGCTCGTTGCCCCCACAGCGCTCCATGAGTCTCCTTGGAAGAGACTCCTGTGCCATTTTATCCTCGTCTATTCATGTGCCTGCCTCCCCACTACCCGGTGACCTCTGGGGTGGCAGGGACAGCCTTCTGCACCTTGGAGTCTCAGTACACGGTGGGTGCTCAGAAGATTGTAGAACAATCCAGTGAGCTCCCGTGGGCAGGTGAGATGAGTCCCTCACCACACGCACAAGGAGGAAGATAACTGTCAGCAATTCTCTGGTCTCCGTGAGGATGCCTGCTGGCCACCTGCCGGCACCGGAGGTTGGAACCTGCCTCCTGGGTTCTGTCTGGGCTCAGGAGTCCTGCTGTCTCGATTCCAACTCAATCCGCGCTGGGGCTGCATGCCCTGCTGAGGTCTAGCTGTGGTGTGTAGCCCGTTCTTGGTCGGGACGATCTGGCACATAGACCACAGCATCCCCTCACCACCGTACAGCTGCACCCCTCGCCCTCATCCCGAGCAAACCTCCCAGCCGACACCATCAGTCTCTGTGATCTTCTAGGGGGACCAGGAAACAGCAGGCACTGTCCGTGCGACCCCGCTGCCTCCTGCCCTCAGGAGCTGAGGATGTCTCTGGAGCCTCAGACGGGAGGTCCTGACTTCACCTGGGAGGGAGTCAGGACACATCACTTGCCTGCCTCTGACTGCCTCCTTCCTCCCACAGTTCCCTTGAGGCCAGAAGGGTGGGCTTTCTACTTCTGCTTCCTGTCTGACAGCGACTTCCCCTGTTCTGTAATTCTGTAGGAGGCACCGGCCCTCCCCTCTCCTGGCGCACTGGTGGCAGAATGGCTGCCAGGGAACTTAACGTTTGGGTGAGAGAGATGAAACACATATCAGTCTGATACTTTCAAAAGATGCCCTCATTACACAGCAACACCAGTTCCGCTAACCACACTCCCAGCCAGGGCAGAAGACCACTCTTCTGGCCCTGGGTGCTCTTAGCACCTCAAAGACAGGAAAACAGAGGGGCATGGAAATTATTTAGACCCCAAAGAGAACTGACGTTTCATAACAACGTGAAAATTTGTCCCCAACGCAGAGTGAAAAAATGACACTTTCCAATTGGTCAAAAGAGCCTCGTGGCTGAAGTTTGAGTGTTGAGCCCCTAAAGACACAGAATCACCTTGAAAAATGTTCTTTTTTCAGCAACATTTTGCTGGTAGCATTCAGGGCAAAATGCTCACTATCTGGCAATATCTGAAGTGTCCAGCTCAAGCGTTCGCCATCATGGCAGGCTCGTTCGCCAAGGTCGTACCTCTGGTCCCATATGTAATGAGAGGAATCTGGTTCCAGGACTACAAGCTGGTTCCCTGGGGCAGGCCGGCTGGAGCAGAAGTCTGGGCCTTTGGTGTCAGCAGGAAACAATACAAGTGAGTGTGGCTGACTCAACATCGTAAGTTATCCCGTTGGAAAAAAAAATGCAAGTTAAACTCACATTCTACTGACTGAGGAACTGCAGTTTGTAACCTGAAGTCCATGAATGGAGAGCTTCATGTTTCATAAATCTCCTGAATTTGCCAACAAATCAACAAAACGTGTGTGTGTGTGTGTGTGTGTGTGTGTGTGTGTGTGTGTGTGTGTGTGTGTGTGTATCTGAGTGATGGGTGGGGGTGTGTTTGTCATTGTTTTGGTTTTTTTCCCAAACATTCAAAGGAGCATCAGACCTATATCAGCATACAATGGGAAGAATTTAATGCCGGGATTTGGTTACACTGGTGAATATGGGAAGGAGGACACAACAAATAATGAGAATTAATGAAATAGAGGACAAACCTGCAATGGAATCAACAAAGCAAAATAATGGCTCTTTGAGAATGCCAATAACACTGATATCCTTCGATGGTGGCTTTAAAATGCATCCACAGATGCTTTGACAAGCTTCTCAAAGCTGGAGCCTAACTCTGCTCCCTTTGAGTGTGGGCTATACCTTGTAACTCTCTTCTAATGAGAGAAGTAAGTGGAATTGATGATGTGTGACTTCAAGTCTCATCAGAAAAGGCTGTGCTCTCACTTGGATGCCTCACCCTGGGGGGAAGCCAGCTGCCATGCTGAGAAGACACTTAAGCAACCCCAGAGAGAGGACTACATGGTGAAGAACAGAGGCCTTGAGGAATTGGGACCTTCTGCCAACAACCAGCACTGACTGGCCGGGCATGTGAGTGAGCTAACTTGGAAGCAGACCCTTCAGCTCCAGTCAAGCCCTTGGATGAGTGCAGTCTCAGACAGCATCTTGATGACAAACCTCATGGGAGACCCTGAGCCAGACACCCAGCTAAGCCATTCTCACAACCCACTCCCTCACACAAACCATGTGAGATTCAATAAATGCTTATTGTTTAAAGCTACTGAGATTTTAGGGTGATTTTGTTACGCAGCAAGAGGTAACTAATACACCCCTTACTCCCAAAGAAAGGTAATCAAGGGGAAAAAGAGAGAAGGCACAGGCCAGTATCAGGAATAAAAAAGAAGATATCACCAAAGGTCCTACAAACATTAAAAATTATAAAAGTTATTTGGAGAATTTTGTGGTAATAATTTAAAAATTAGTAAAGGAAAAATTCTTAGAAAACCATAATTCACTCAAACGGAACCAAAAGAAACAGAACACTTACAGAAAGAAAATTTCAAGCCCAGGTCCAAAGAATTCCAGCTTGTTTTATGAGGCCAGTGAAATGATAGAAAACCTGAGAAGAACATTATAAGAAAAATCAAATATAAGCCAGACTCTTCATTTTAAGTGAAGTAAGCCAGAAAGAGAAAGAAAAATACCATATGAGATTGCTCATATGCAGAATCTAAAAAAATTAAAATAAATAGATAAATAAATACAAAACAGAAAGAGACTCATAGACATAGAATACAAACTTGTGGTTGCCAGGGGGACTGGGGGTGGGAAGAGACTGGGATTTCAAAATGTAGAATAGATAAGCAAGATTGTACTGTGTAGCACAGGGAAATATATACAGGATCTTGTGGTGGTTCACAGTGAAAGAGAATGTGACAATAAATGTGTGTATGCTCATGTATAACTGAAAAATTGTGCTCTACACTGGAATTTGACACAACATTGTAAAATGACTATAACTCAATTAAAAAAATGTTTAAAAACAATAAGCCAGACTCTTTATGAATATAGATGAAAAACTCCTAAGTAAAACATAGTAGCTCAAATCCAGTGATACAGGAAAAGAGTAGGTTTTTTTTAAATTCTAGCAATGCATGGTTGATTTAACATTCAAAAATCAATTATTAGAATCGACCACTTTAATAGACAAACAGGAGAGCGGTCATGTGATCATTTCAAATATGTGCAGAAAAAGCATTTGATGAAATTCAATATTTGTTTATGTTAAAAACGTTTAGAAAACTAGGAGTAGAAGGGGACTTCCTGAATCTGAGAAAAGGTATCTACAAAAAGCCTGCCCCAGTCATTACACTTAATGGAGCTCTCCCCTGAGATTCACAATGCTTTAGAATTGCTTGCTACCCTCAACGTTACTCAACACTTCACAGGAGACTCCAAATTGTCACTAAAATGAGAAGATAAGAGAACTGGAAAGGAAAGAAAAAAATCATGTTTACTTATAGATGGCTTGATCATGTAAGAAAAATCTAGAGAATACAAACATGCTCCTGGAACTGGTAAGTGCACTCAGCAAGCAAGCTCCCTGTCGCCAGCACTCTGGACCAAGGCACTCTGGACCAGAGCAGTTTCTTTCTGGAAACTTGCCAGGCATCAGGGTGAGGAGGAGCAGGTGATGAAACCACGCTCTGACTCTGAAATCTTTGGCCCAGATGTAACCTACATGACCTGCTGTCACGTGTCATTGGCCAAAGCATGCATCACAGTCACTCCTGGGTCCAATGGGGTAGGGACATGTCATCCTCCTGCAGGGAAGGGCATGGCAGAGGGGGGAGAGATGATACAATCTGTCCTAAGAGTAAGGGGCAAACGTGTGGAGGACAGAGAAAGCAGCAGGGAGGGATACGGGCATGATGGCAGGCGACAAGAGACCAGGACTTCAGGAGAGAAGAAACCGCTGAAAACTTCCCCACTCAGAGCTGCCAAAAGAACGGGTATGTCGCATCCTCATCTCTATACTTGTATTCTTGGCTACGTCATGAACTCCTATTTCCCAAACACTCGATAAAGTTCATGGAACACATAAATGCTTTGTGCGTTTTTGCAGGAAATCAGGGAGGGAAGATGAATTTCATATCCTGAGTCTGTACAGAGGAGGGAAGAGACCTGCCATGGGAGGTAAGAAGCACATGAGAACAAAAGTTCAGCAAAAGCAGGAAACTAGAGCGGACGTGACTGAAAATTTATGCCCCTGGGAATTTTCAGAAATCTGGAGACGAGATCTGGAATTCCCAGAGATGTAGAATAAAAAGCTTGAACTAATTTTCTCTAAATCTCAGCCACCTTGGCTAAGATCCAGGTTACTTCTATGACAAGCATGCATTTCTTAAATTAGAAAGTAATTAGCAAATATTATGGTTGTTTTAAAAACTCCAACCATATCCATCAGTGACGATATAGCTGAAGTGAGGTGGGTAAGTGGAGGCAGAGTGTTCCGCTGGGTTCTTAGCACTGGTACAAAGTTACTAAAGGGAATTATTAAATAACTTTAACCTTGTGTATTGCAAAGGGTGTGTAATTGGGTTTTCTTTTCAGCTAATAAAGGCAAATGGGGTTAATAAATATTACCCAAAGCTTTAAAAATAATCTCAGAGATATAGTATTTCTGATGTTAAATCTAAGCAATTCTTTAAAAAACAAAAACAAAAACAAAACAGGAATCTAGGTAAAGATACAACCCAGAGTCAAACTTTACTGTTTATGTCACGTCTAAACTGGGGCTTAGATCAGTTCCATGATGTCAACCTTTACTGCAGCAGCAAGAATTGTATGCCATTACACATTGAAATGAGAGCATTTAAAATGTGTTTGACATATAAGACTGGCGCAAATGAGAATGCATAGATCTGTACAAAATCCTTGCCATCTAGAAATTATGTCTACTTCAGCTATGAGAACTCAGGCCAACCAATCTTAAAATGAAACTTGAGTAAATTAAATTTGGCATGTGGCTGGTAGCAGAGCCCTCCAATGAATTTGGAAGTTTGACACGTGCTGTGTGCAGCAATGCATTTGATGTTGCATGTCTGTCTGTGTGTGCTCTTCTATGTACAGACACAGCCCTGGAATGAGTACATACCATCTACCAGCATTCAGTCCATGTGTTGGTTTGGGTTTCCTCACAGACATTTTACACTGAGGGTGTGAGTGCAGATAGTGATTCCAGGATGCAGTAATATGAGTGAGGAAGTGAGATAGGGGAGAAAAAGTAGCCAATAAACTGTGTTAGCAAGCAAAACCCCTACTGGGACAGGGAGATAACTGGAGCTTAATCCTAACCCAGAACTGTAGAGCTAATACAGAATACTCGTATCAGAGTATTGCCAGACGGGGCAAGGGAGCTGGGGTATTTATACCCCAACTGCCTTTAGTTGTTCGTTAAGTGCTCCTGGAGGCAAGGACACTAATTCTCCAGTACTTCTGGCTTGCCCCAGGCTCTGCCACCTACAAAAGCCCTCAGGCTGAAAGATGCAGAGGCTGGCAGAGGGAAATCAGCCAAAGTAGGCTACAGTGTTTAGGGCCAAAGAGACACAAGTGGGTCTCTGACAGCAACCTCTGCTTCCATTACTCCTGTCTTCCAAACATCTGATGTTTGTCTGGTCCTTTATGTTCTAGAATTTCTTGCTGACTTCTATGCAAATTTTGATGAGGGGTAGGAAACCCCAACTATGGGGTCTCTTGCTCCCCCAGTTTATGTCTTTTGTCTTCTGTCCTGCACTATCCTGTTTTAAGAACTGACACCAAGTGTTTACCCACCAATATGGTCTGAAGAAGATGCAACAGAATAAGTGGGACAAAGGCTGCAAGTGATCAAAGTGTTTTCAATTTTGATCCATAGTGAAGAAGATGCCTCAGTAACGAGCCCCACAGTAGAACAACTGTGAGCCAGCCAGCTGCTCCATTCTGCCGACGTAGTCTCCACCCTTCTTCTGAGATGCTCCCTCCAGAAGAGCCCCCATTTGCTCTCTAGAGAAGCCTCACCAGGGACCTTCAGATGTAAATAAAGCCTTGGCTGAACCAAGCCCCACTCAGAATAGCAAGTATCTAAGTAGATCTGCATGGCACTGTCTTCCCAGCAGGGAGACGCTACAGCAGTGCCCACCATCCCATTCCTTAATTATCTCAGAGCAGCACAGAAGCTAGAAAGCCCCAGTCATTAACTTTTATGGAGGATGCTTTCCAAGAGGCCACCCATGTCCCGCCCTGCTCTTCAGAGCTGGCAAGAGATATACCCAGAGCTTGCAAAGAGTTTGAAAAATTGAAGGTGGCCACAATCCATCTAAGACAGTGGTTCTCAACTGGGTGATCTTACGCCTATCCCAACACCAAGAAACACTTGGCAATGTCTGGAGAAATCTTTGAGAATCTAGTGGATAGAGGCCATGAAAACTGCTGAAATTCCTACAAGGCACAGGACAGCCCCTCAACAATAAAAAATCATCTGGCCCCAAATATCAATGTGTTGAGGCTGAAAAACCCTGTTCTATGGAGATAATTCTGCTGGACCCCCTAGACACCCCCTTGCGATTGTATTTCATTCCGTCAACCCTGACTCTGCCCCCGCAGACTACTTGTTTTGTTACTTAAGCTCTAAACAATACCTCCTTCTACTCTCCAACCCGTTATAGTCTCAGAATTTTCTCCTCAACTCACCAGCTAGTCCCTTTCATCATTCTATTCTCAGAATTTCTCTCTCAATGTCCCCTCCCCAAATTTCAAATTTCCTCTTCTGACTTCTGTTCACTTTTCTTCATTCTATGCCTGGAATGGCCTTCCCTCTGCTGTGAGTTTATCGTCCCCAGAACAAACCTTTCTTGGTCCTTAAATCTTGAAGAAGAGGGACATCTAAGGAGCCTTCCCAGCTCTGAAACAGTGGCTGTGGAGCCAACCTCCCCCTCAGAGCAGACATCTGAGAGTCTGGCTAAGAGGACCCTAGGATTTGGGCTCTCTGATCCCCGCCTCTGACAGCTGTATCCCTCACTCCTGGTGCCCATGCCACTCAGCAGTGGTGAGACGGAGGCTTCCCTGTGTGCTGGCTGAATCGGCACCCAGCCCCCCAGGCAGAGTCATCTTTGAGCCTAGGCTTAGGATAAACAACTTGAAAGTTTGGGCACTGGATGTCCAGGGATGGTTGGCTTGGGACTGCCTTGTTTTAAAACTGAAAGTCCTGTGCCCCAGGAATGCCCCCAGGATGGCTGTCCACCCAGTCTGGGTGATCTCTGTGGGAGCAGCAGATGGAAGGAGGCAGAGCAGAGCATCTCCACTCAGGTTCATTCAGGACAGCATGGTTTTCCCTGATGCTGAACAACTGTATCTTGGGTTTAGGTCTGGAAGTTTGTCTCAGAAACTCAGACTTGATAGTTTCATGCCACGCAGTTAGGTTCAACAGAGCTCCTTGCAGCACTGAAGATACGTCCCACGCCTTGCCAGGGGAGGGCGGGGCAAGGGTACAGAAGAGAAAAGGCCGTGGCTCCTGCACTGGGAGGACCTCTGGGACTAGGGGATTTGGGGAAAGACAGAGACAGTGCAGTGTGGCAAGAGCTATGGCAGAGGCCAGGGCTGGAAAGGAAATGGAAGAGGCAGTCAGGGTAGGCTTCCCGAAGGAGGCAGTGCCTGAGAGTGCAGGCTTAAAGAACGGAGAAGCTTTGCCAGGTAGAAAGGGAGGCGTAATGAAATACCTTCCAGTTCAATGAAACAACAAGAAATAAATACATTGAGAAGCCTTGGCAATGCTTATAGACTTAGACGGAGTAGATAGAAATGTAACTCTCTTTGATCAGTAAATGAAAGTACATCTTTATACTTATAATGTAGGCTTATAATTTCAGATATATCTTCATCTATTGACCCATTTTCATTTTCATAACCCCTGCTTGAGGGTGACAAGACAGAGGCTGCTATTCCAATTTCCATTTCGGGGATGTGGGTCCCAAAGACTTAAGCAATTTATGCAACTCATATGACTAGTTCAGGTCTCCCAGTTTTGACCTTGAGGCACAACTGAGTACAGTTAGGACCCCCTGGGCTCTGGAACTAGCCAGACCTCGCAGGATCCCAGATTCTTTACTTACTAATTCCATGACCTTAAGCAAATTTCTGAGTCCCAGTTTTTTTCCTATAGGAAATGGTTAAAATAATATCTCCCAAGCAAGGGCTGCCATGAGGATGAAATGGGGAAACCGACTTAATGGGCCTAGTAAGGGCTTGGCCCATAGTTGACCACTAAGAAATGGACCTACACTGTCCTCCAATAAAGAAGAATGCACATTTGTTAAAAAGAAAAAAAAAAGAAGAAATGGTCTTTACAAGTTTGGGTTCTTAACTATGAATATCAAAGGATGAGTTTGCCGTTAAGTGGAAGAAGTTCCCACTGCTTAGATCTTCCTTTAGTGGCTTTGCCCCCTTCTATTTTCTGTACCTTGATTCTCAGCATGCTCAGATTAATTAAACAGCTTTTCTTCAAGGACGAGAAGCCAATGTGCTTTTGAGGGGAAGCTAATTACACCTGATATCTTTTTTAATAATATGAGATTTAAAAGAACTGGCGGTGAGGATTTTAAGTGTACAACACACCCGTGGTGACGGACAACAGGCTGATCTGGATTAGAGCCGTAAACTTGTTTACTTAGATTCTTTCCTTTGTGCTGTGTTTATATATATGTTGAAACCAGGGAGCAGAAGGTATTCTCATTGCTAAGCCACTTCAGACGGCAACACGTCCCAACCGCCTAGCTTTCCTTCCAAGCAGCTGAGGAGAGTGGATTCACAAGGCTCAGGCTGACCCAGTCAAACCAGCTCACAGAATTCACTGCCCTCCCTGACCGCCTGCTGCTGGCCTTGGCCACCGCTGGCTTCAACTTCAGCCCTGTTTGTTCCTTTTTTTTTTTTTTTTTTTTTTAAGAGCACTCTTTGTCTCCTCTCTCTACCTACAGGGAACAGCTATTTCCTTGGAGATGCCCCTCCCTTCTCTACCAGCGGTAAAGGGATGGGGATGCTAAGGGGACACTGACCCCATGTCTGTCCACAGCTGCTCCAAGTCCCTCTGCCTCATCTATAAAATAGCAGTGTAGACGAGAAGGAGCACAGGCTGGTCAGACCGTCCTGAGTTCACATCCTGACTCTGCCACGGACACTGTGACAATGACCATGTTTACAACTGTCACTGAGTCTCCTCTGTCTCCTGTCTAAAATGGAGGTGGCAACAGTTATCTGTAAGATTGCTATGAAGATTAATACGGCCAAGTCTGTAAAGCACCTAGAACAAGACCTACCTATAGAGCTAAATGATGTTTTCCCCTTCCACACAATCACTGCCTCAAAACCCAGCCACTGCATCCAGTAGTTTGAGTTTCACAAAGTCAGATAAAACCCAAAGTGATTTTACCCAGTACCATTTGTAGAGTCAGTGTTCCAGAATAAGACCTCCAAGGACTCACTGCAATAGATGACTTACACAGAGCCCAGCACGAGCCCACCGTGTACCGGGCACCGAGGCCGCGTCTGTGAACAGAGAGTGCGTCATTTCTACCTCCCTGGAGGGTATAAGTAATGGGTGAGTGTCCACCTTCAAAGAAGCATAGATGGCTTCCGGGGCTTGTGAGGCGGAGATGGAGATTGTTACCCAGAGAGAAGGTGGCTATCATTTCCCCGAAGCTCATCAGCGCAGGCAGAAGGGGCCGTGAGCCAGAAGAACCTCCATCAGGGAAAGGTGCATGTCTCCAGTCAGGGCTACAGGAAACCCTGGGAGTGGGGGAGTCATTTGGGACAACCATAAAGAAGCCACTTAAAAGTGTCTCTCACGGGAAAAAAAGCAACAAGGGGCAGGCCCACTTCCAGGAAAGTCAACTCCTTTGATCCGACTCTCACACTGCTAAAAGAATGCTGTAAGAATCCTAATATCTAGGATGTCTTAGATAAACGATGCTCAGATGAAAAGGCACATGGTGCGGGGGAAGGGTTTATCTAGTAACCCTTTAACCAGAAACCTAAAATAGCCTAAGAGAGCAGAGATTGATCAGTAAGTAGCTCGAATTAGGCAAGTCTGGTCCCAGAGGTCTAGCTAGGAGGCATTTTTGTACCATGAGGTTTTGTGCAATTCTCAGAGAAAGAGAAGCAATGCCACCCTGGCCTGTGGCTGAAGAAGAGAAAATCCTTAGGGTCCGAGTCACAGGTCAGGATTCCTGTGCAGCAGGAGGCTGCGTGAGCTCTGTACACTGCAGCCAGCTCAGCAAGCCAGGGCTGGAGCTCAAGAGGGCGTGACAGCACAGAGGTTCACGGGGATCGAACGAGACACTGATGTCCTTGGACAGAGTCCAGAAAACATACGGTTTGGTACTACTATATCTCCTTTGCATATGCCAAAGGAAATTATTTCTTAAACTTGTGTACACATTTAAAATTGTTTTGATTCTCTTTTTGCTAAGCCATTTGTTTTTTCAAAGTCCTAACAGTCTTTTCGAACCAGGAATTTAGGTTTTACTGAACTAGAACAACCCCAAACTAGCTACACCCAACTAGTCCTTCCGGGCCAGTGGTTCTCGGCTGGTGGTCATTTTGCCTGCTCCCCTCCCCACAGCCCATGGTCCTTTGGAAATGTCTGGATGTTTTTAATTGTTGTGATTGGCTGTGTTATTGGCATCTGGTGGGCTCAGGGTCAGTGCTAAACATCCTACAATGCTCAGCACAGCCCCTCACTACAAAGAATTGTCCAGCCCCAAACATCCACTCTGCCAAAGATGGGAAGCTCTGCTTTAGGATGGGTCTGCCCCAAGCATTTGTAGGGTCCAGAACAAGCTTACAGATGCAGGTCCTTGTCTCATGCCCACCCCACCCTCCCCTTGTGCCCCAGCTCCTTCCTGCACTCAGATAGTCCTTACACACACTTGTGCAAACACCCCTGCCTGCACATGGAACTCTGCCCGTGCCCCCTGTAAAGCTAGAGGTGCACAGATCGGGGGAGGAAAGAACCGGGCCTAGAGGGGAGCAGGGAAGACACCAGTGGCGGACTTGGGAGCCACTGAGGTGGGGAATTCTGAAGCCCTGAACACGTAGACCATGATCCGGAAGGAGGTCACAATTTCATTGCCCTCTGGAGCAAGGGACAGCCAGAGGAGAGCCAGGGCAAGGTCCCGCAAAGCTTGGGGCCCAGACCAGAAGCTCTTTGGCCAGAGTCTATGGGCAGTGCTGAGGCAGGATCTGCGCAGGTGTGAACCACGTGTCATGTCACACTGCCAGCGCGGGAAGCGTAGGGAGGGCGAGGAACTAAACACCACTGTCAGAAGGGCTTGGGTATACATCGGGCTCCATGCTTCCTGCAGGTGCTCTAAACCTGGCCAGCGGCTAAGAGACAAGCATCCCAGGTGCTAAAGCCTTCCAGGTCCTGGGACCCCCGCAGAGTTCACCCTGGCTTCAGAAGCAGGGACTCCAGGGAGCTCTCATCCCTCTTCCTCGCTCTCAAGGTCTACGAATGGTTCCAAATCACTGCTCTAACCCGGGTTCTAACCCCTGGGCTTCTATTCCCTCAAGACCAGCTGCAACTTTATAAACTAGCAAGCTGTGTGTCAAAGCTGGTTCCTAGCATTAAGTGTGTATTTGCATCAGGACATGTGTCTTCTTTGTCTATTTGTGGAGTCTCCATTCCAGCGGATGGTCTCTTGTTCTCTATAGACCAACAGCCTTGTTTGTGTGTTAGGTGATACCCCTGGGAAGATGAGGTGTGGATTCACTGTTGGCAAGTGGATGCCTCAGAGGCCCCCTGGTGCTCTGAAACACAGACTGTCTCTTAGTAAAGCACAGGGCAGACCTCGTCATCCCGCGAGCATTCCCAAAGAATCAAAAGCCATTGATGTGTATCTGCAATTTAAATTGTTCCGTCAATGTGCATTAAGTTGCAATTATCTGCATTAAATTCATTAACCATTGTACCACCTAATTATCCCACGTTTGCAGAGATTTGAGAATTCATGGCACTTCCCTTCCTAAGCAAAATAATTTTGTACATGTGGACCATGCCTCTGTCTCCGTGCCTTGCCAATGCTTCGAGGTGGCAGGCAAGCCGAGTTACGGCGGAGTGGCCTTGGAAGCTCAAGAATGGACTCAGCCTGGACAGAGAAGAAACAATGAAAAAAAGGCAACCTGGGGCCCGGACACCTGCACCATCCCTGCTCTTGCCTTCAGATCTGGGCCAGGCTCCAGGTGCCTCCTGCTCTGCACTTACGACACATTTAAGCCTTGCTACCGCCCCAGCAGCCCCACGAGCTGCGAGGATCTCGGGGGCTCCAGCCCACCGTCTATGTTCTATAAGTATCTGAGGGTGGGGTGAGTCCTTTTAGAAATTCCAATCACCCATCGCTCCTTCTCGACAGCCCCTGTGGTTTTCCTGTAACAAGGGGGGCTTTGCCCAGGAATGGCATAGACTCACTGAATGTGGGAACCTCAGAAACCTCAGAGATGACCAACCTCGGCCTTTTCCATGGGGAGAATGAGCCCCAGAAAGTTCGGGTTTGTCACCCAGCTGGGAAGAGGGAGAGCCATGTCTCAAGGCCAGGCTGTGGGGCTCCAGGTTCGGTGCTTGCTCTCCATCTTCCAGGTGCAACATTTGCAGGTTGAACTCCTGGCAACTCAAGAGGGCCCTGCCCACCATGCGACGGGGGCATATCCCCAGAGTAAGTTTCCCATTCACGCCCTCATTCCTTTATTCTCCAGATGTGTGTGAGTTCCCGCGCCGTGCCAGGCTCCGTGCTCCCAGTGATGCAGGAGACGGAGCTCATCCTCCCGCGAAGCTTACAGATCAGCCACGGAGACAGAGGGAGCTGATGTAAAACAATGACATAAATAAATACACGGTTGTTTGTTTGTGAAATGAAGGGAGAAAGGGGGAAGGAGGAAGAGAGAACGCGGAATGCTTAATTAAGAAATATTCTATCGCTTAAAAATGGTTTAACCATCATCTGAGCCTTCAGGGAGCCCTGATCTGGCTGGCAGTGGGTCTTGCCTTGATGGTGACGGCTGCTGACCGGTCAGGTGGCTGGGGCAATGTCTTAAAATAAGGCAACAAAGTTTTGCCCATCGAGAGACTCTTCCTTTCACTTGAACACTTAGAGGCCCTTGTGGGTTTTTAATTGGCCCAATGTCAATATCACTGTGTCTCAGCAAATAATAGGGAGGCCCTAGGAGAGGGAGGTGGGTCAGTGGAGCAGCCAGAACACACACATTGTTGATTAAGTTTGCCACCTTGTATGGGCATGGTTCATGGTGCCCCCAAACAATTACATCAAAGAGTAACATAGTGAAGGAAGCCAGAAAGAGAAAGAAAAATAGCATATGAGATCGCTCATATGTGGAATCTAAAAAAAAAAAGCATAAATACAGAACAGAAGTAGACTCATAGGCATAGAATACAGACTTGTGGTTGCCAAGGGGGTGGGGGGTGGGAAGAGACAGACTGGGATTTCAAAATTGTAGAATAGATAAACAAGATTATACTGTATAGCACAGGGAAATATATATTCAAGATCTTATGGTAGCTCACAGAGAAAGGAATGTGACAATGAATATATGTATGTTCACTGTATAATTGAAAAATTGTGCTCCACACTGGAATTTGACACAACATTGTAAAATGACTATAAATCAGTAAAAAATGTTAAAAAAAAAAAAAAGATCACTGATCACAGATCATCATAAAAAGTATAACAATAATGAAAAGCTTCGACTATTGTGAGAATTACCAAAACGTGATGCAGACACACGAAGTGAGCAAATGCTATTGGAAGAACGATGCTGATAAACTTGCTTCACAAAGCAGCAATTTGTTCAGGGAAAAAAAAAAAAAAGCAATGTCGGCAAAGCCCAATAAAGTAAAGTATGGCTGTAGACGGAAAACGTGGGATTTGGAAACAGATTTTGGTTTAAATTCTAGCTTCACCAATTTCAGGCTGTTGGTCTAGAGCAAGTCATCTCACCTCTTCGGACCCAGTGTCCTTATTCACAAAATGGGAACAATAATACTGCATAGAGTTGGCGGTAGGGGTTAAACATTCCGTACGGATCTTGGCGCGGAGTAAGTGCTTGTATCAGTTTGCTAGGACTGCCGTAACACAGGGCCACAGACCGAGTGGCTCAAACAACAGAAATGTATCTTCTCACAACTCTGGAGGCTGGAAGTCCAAGATCAAGGTGCCAGCAGGTTGGTTTCTGGTGAGACCTCTCTTTCTGGCCACTGCCTCACTGTGCCCTCACGTGGTCTGTGTCTCTGTGTGCACACATCCATAATATCTTTTCCTCTTCTCATAAGGATATGAGTCCTGTTGGAGGAGAGTCCCACCTTTATGACTAATTTAACCTTCATCACCTCCTTAGAGATCCTGTCTCCAAGTACAGTCGCATTGGGGTTTTGAGCTTTTACATATGAACTTCAGGGGACATAACTCAGTCCGTAACAGTGCTCAATAAAAGTCCTGTTATTTCTTTCTTCACTTTTTCTCCTAATTGTAAAAGCAGTGAAAGAATAAAATGGAGAGATACTTTTACAATCCATTAAGCATTATGGTGTTAACCAAGAATGTGCTATGGGACCTTTAATGAAAAAGAATATGGAAACAAATGTATGTGTGTATATGCATGACTGGGACGTTATGCTGTACAGTATTGTTACTGACTATACTTCAATTTTTTTAAAATAAAAAAAATTTTAAAAGAATGTGCTACGGGTGCACAGTTATTTCTTTATGAATTCTACAGTATTTCCTTTTAGAACCATAGACCTACAAGTAGACCTTCACAAGAATCCACTCTGCAGTGAACACACTCAAAAACGGAGAGGAAAAGGGAAATTTAGATATGGAAAAATACTTAGGAAATCCTATATGCCCAGCTGCTCATTTTTTCAAAAAATCATTAATAACAACAGTAAGGATGTCAACAATACAATAATAATAGGACTGGAGAAAATAGATTTTTGAAAATTAATTTGTTTGAGTAAAGTTGTGGTTCACAAATATGCAACAAATAACTAAAACAGAAAAAAAAAAAAAGGTGAGAAAAAAATAAAGTAGCATCAAACCCTAGACTTTACCAATGAAGAAAGGGATGAGAGAGGAGGACAAAGGAAAAGAAGCAAAACCTGTAAAACTTGTTCATCTGCTATAAAGGGGACTTAAAGGTTGTGCTTGCTTAGAAAGTTTAGGAATGATGACTGTAGCTTTAAGAATGCTCATGGAATATCTCATTAATGGATCATCAGTGATTTTTTTAAAAAATTAGTAGTTACCTTTTAAAATTCTGTAAGACAGAAGATGAAATATAATATAATCATTTATGAAAACATAAACGTCAAAAACCAAAAGAGAAGACAGAGGACAAGTAGACATAAGTGGGAAGACAGATGATAAACACAGCATGGTGATTATGAAAATGAATCTAAGTGGCCAGTCAAGCTATTCAAAGATTGTACTTCTTAAAAAGTTACTGTTAAGTTGCCCATAAGATATGTTTCTAGCAGAAAGATTCTAAGAGTTAAAAATAAACTCATGGGCCAGAATATGCCTGTCAAATTCAAACCAAGAAACAGCCAGGTTAATTCTGGACAGCACGGTGTTTAAAAGTTTTACATAAGACTTGCAAGTGCATAAAGGAAAAACTATACAAGTGTATGAGAAATGACAGAAGAAGCATGCTTTGGTGGGAGAATGTAATTTACCGTTATCAGTCTATTACAGATCCAAGTAGACAGAGATTATATAAGGAATAGAAAAAATGGGGGGCACATTAACTGCAGAACATCTAGCAGACTTATACCAAATTTCATAATCCATAAATACGGATTACTTTTTTTTTTTGAAGTATATGTACTTGGTCTATAAGCAAAAAATGATCAGACAGGTCCTCTCACACTCTGCTGTACGTGTGTAAATTTGGATAATAACTTTCAGAGCAAATTGGCATTATATAGGATCATTGAAAACATTCACCATGACCCAGCAATTCAGCCCCAGGTATATACTTTAGAGAATCTTTGGCCCATGTTCTACAGGAGACACGCATTACCAGATTGTTTGAAACAGCAAAAAGAAATTGAAAAGCCCATGAATAACAATAGGGATGTGGATAAATAAAATGTGGATTTTTCTAAGATAGATTTCCATATTTTCAGCAATTTGAGCATGCATGCATGTACGTGCGCGCGCGCGCACACACACACACAGAGGAATATAATGTTAATAAGTCACTTTGCTGAATGTTCTGTAGAGCGCATTACTTTGAATGGAAATTTTAGAAAACACAAATCAACACAATATATTTTTCATGGATTCATATGTTTGTTTGTAAAAACAGAGAAGATGGATTGAAAGATAGTAAATTCATAAAAATGATTTCCTCTGGAAGCCTGAGAGGAGAATGAGCCTGGGGATGCAAGATACATAGGACTTCTTTGTTTTTTTCCTTAAATTGTGGTAAAATACACATAACTTAAATTTTATCATCTTAACCATTTCTAAGTATGCAACTCAGTGCGTTAAGTACATTCACGTTGTTATGCAATGCTCACCATCATCCATGTCCAGAACTCTTTTCCTCTTACAAAATTGAAACTCTACCCATTAAATACTAACTTCTCATTCCCCTCCCTCCGGCCTCTGGTAACCACCCTTCTACTTTCTGCCTCTGTGAATTTGACTTATCTAAATTCTTCATCTAAGTGGAATCATACAGCACTTGTCCTTTTGTGACTGGCTTATTTCACTTAACATATTGTCTCCAAGATTCATCCATGTTGTAGCATGGGTCAGAATTTCCTTCCTTGATAAGGCTGAATAATGCTCCGCTGTATGGATATACACACTTTTATCCATTCTTCTGTTGATGGACACTTGAGTTGCTCCTACTCTTGGATATCAGGAATAATGATGCTATGAATATGGTGGGCAAGTATTTCTTTGAGTCCTTACTTTTAATTTTGGGGGCATATGCCCAGAAGTGGAATTAACAGGGACTTCTTTTTACTTTCAGAAGTTTCATATCTTTTAAGAAAAACCAAACAAGCCTTGAAGCAAATATGCCAAGATACTGACAACTTCTCAATTCCAGGCTGTGTCATATGTACATATACTTTGCACTATTTTTTTTTTTTTGCAGTTTTCTCCACTTTGTAGACCTCTCAAAGTTAACAGAAATAATAAAGAAGGAAACATTTTTAAATGAAATAACATCACCAAAAGGAGTCTAAACCAAACCACCCACTATTGTGCAAATTCTGTAAATCTCAAATTAAAACACAAACTAATCAAATCAGTAACAAACAGAATATTCTGTGGACCAAATGAGGTTTATCTTATGAATGTGAGGATGCAGCTTCAACAGTGAGAAACGTCCTTCAAGTCATTAATAAAACAAGGAAGAGAAATCTCATGGTCATTTTAATAGATGCCAAAATGTTATTTGATCAAGTTCAATGTACAGTGCTAGCAAAATATGCTTTATAATATGGACTGAAGCAAGTCCTTTAGAAGTGGTTTAGAGCCAGGCAGAGCAGATGCCTGGATTCATACTCTCTTTCTGCTGTTCATTTGGGCAGTTACCAACCTCTCTGTGCCCTGTGACCTCATCTGGAAAATGGAGATAATAAAGGTTTTGTGTAAGTACTATATGAAGTGACACATATATAAAATCCATAGGACAGTGTCTGGCACATAGCACCACATAATAAGCACCAATTAAGTGTTGGTGTTGTTACAATAAAAATAATACCTTAAAACGTAATATCCTCAATGTTATACACAAAGTAAAACTGTACACACAGTCACTCTCACCTCAGAAACAAAGAATGTGTTCTATCACCATTTTTAGTTCATATAATCTTGAAAAGATACCAAAGAAAAGACAGGACTAGTGATACAGAATAATAAGGAAGAGACAAAGTGCCACTACATGTGGTGTTATGACTGCATATCTGCAGAAGCTTTTAGCTGAAAACATCCAGAGTTAATTTTTTAAAGTGTACTAAACTGTCCAGACACAAGACACGTAAAACAGAACAGCAGCTTCCTTGTGCATCAGCAATAGCAACAATTTAGATTAAAAAAGAAATTTCATCTAAGTTATAGCAAAATCTACATACTATTACAATAAACTTAGCAATGCTTTATAGGAATGACCTTAATAAAGGAAACATCATATTTTGACTATGTTTTAAAAAAATTTGAATAAAAGGAAAGACACATTATGTTCCTGTATGGTAATATCCAGGTTGTAATGCAAACATACTGGTTTACCAAAGTAAATATATTTTGAATACCATTTCAAAAAAAATCTCTCTGGATTGTTTTCTGGGTACTGAAAAAAACCCATAATACTCAAAAGCCAAATTTCATATAAAACAAATAAAAGAGCTACAAAAAAACATGGAGAAGGTGGTTTTCATTAACGTTTGCAAAATCGAAGTAACGTTTGCAAAAATCGAAGTAATTTAGAAAAAGAAGGAAGGCCTATAACTCATGCACATGGAGCACCAAAGTAAATTTCAGCTAGTGAGAGATTTTCTTCAAAATTATCACCACAAAAATTAAAATAAAATAGAAACAAATGTTTAACAAACGATAGAGTAGAACAAAGGAACAGGTAGATAGTGCACAACATAAAAAATAGAAATTTCTATATGTTTTCTGAAAACAACAAAAATCACGGCAAAACTAGGGAGAATGTTCTGGAAGTATCCTCATCAGCTATGCTGCAGTGAAGTTACATTTGGTTTTTACTCTTTCTCTCCACCCCCATCCCTGTGCTGCATTAGGAAATGGAATAAACATATATCTGTATCTCTTGCACTGAACATGCTGGGCACATAGTAGGCCCACAATAAATGTGGAACTGCTGAACCGAACTATGAATTCTATTAGGGGAGCAAGGAAAATGGCTGTTAACAAAAGAGGAAATCCGACTAGAAAATTGACATATGGAAAAAGATTTAGGCTCCCCAGTGATCAAAAAATTGCAAATTAAAACAGCCAGGCATTACCATCTTTCACCTACTTCAATTAGCAAAAAGTCAAACAAGATCACAGCCTGGTGGCCTCAAGCAACAGGGCGGCCAGGTTGTGACCACTCCTGCCCCCTCATTGGAGCGGGAAGTTGCTGAAGATTCACCATGATGGTTTCAGCACTGCTGTTTCTTTGATTTGCTTACAAAAATACAGTAGAAGCCAAGCGTAAGCACCTTGGCTGCCAGAGACCCCGAATGCCCCATCTTCCTCTATTAGCACTTACTGAAAAACCTCAAAAGGCAGTTTTAATTTCCTCTCCCTGTTCATCTGAGATCTGGTTTCCCAGGCAGCTGAGGCACTGGGTGAATGCAGGGAAACCCATCCATCAATTTTGTGGCTGCCACAGCATGGCGATTTTGAATCTCGCAATAAAACAAGATTAATGGGCTTGACTTCAGTCGGTTTGACATTTCAGCAATGAGGGTTGTGTTTGCCAGGTTTCGACACCCCTTTCCTTCTTGTCTCCCAGCCATTTTATAATCACCAGCCCGGTCCCCTCTGCTCCCTTGGATTCCTGAAAAGACTATGTATTGTGAGCTCTGGAAAGGCAAATCGCTCTGATTTCTGCTCATCTTCAAAGATGAATGGGGATTTCAGTGAGAAATGGACTCTTACAGCCATGATGTGATGGGGTGGGACCAAGCATTAATCATTTAATTGTTTTAGTGATCATTTCATCCAACAAAATGCACGTGCCATGTATCCAGCACCTGGGAGGGGAGGAGGGCGTGTACGAAGAATTATAATGGGTCTTCTCTAAAGGAGACTGAGGGCTGTTGGCGTGGTCAGAGCTCAGGGATGTGATTCTAAATAAAAGGATGAGGAAAGAGTCAATGAGTCAGAGGTCTCCCTCTCAGACTTCAGGATTCTACGCCACCAGCCAGTGACAAGTCTCCTGGCTGCCGAGAGGGTGTCCATCATCTTGCCTAAGAGGGGGCTTGACAGCCAGTCACCTGCCTCTATAGCCCAGCTCCCCTGCTCCCTGACTGTGAGACTCAGACAAGTTACTTGACCTCCAAGTCCATGCCGTCATCTGTGAAATGGGGATATTAACAGCATCCTCTTGAACAGATTTGTCATAAAGATTAAACGTACTGGCAGGTAGTAAGTACTAGGAAGGTGAGCTGTTAAAGCTATTATTCATGCTCTCCTCTCCTTCTTCCCTCTCCACACTTGTCCAGGCCCCCGTGGCCTCATATACAAATTAATCTGAATTAATTCAGTGAGTATAAGAAACATTTTCAGAGTACCTGCTATGTTCCGGACACTGTGCTACTGAATAACTCTTACAGGAGATGAACACAGAAAAATAAGAATTATCAGGCAGTGTAAAGAATAATTTACTATAAGCTTCAAATAAGAAAATGATAGCTATAAAGCAGCGTAGCGACTAGAACGGCATCAACATCAGTCGGGGAGGAAGAGGGACAGAGAAAGGGGAAAGAGAAGGGGAAGCAGAGCAGGGAGGGTTCTGGAGGGAGAGGTGCCCGTGAGTGGATGCTGGACTGTGTCTGAGTTGCATTTACAGGCAAGGCATAAGAAGACATAAGAAAGCATAAAGGCACTTCCAAGCCCATCTCCTCTTGCCCTCCACTTCCAAGCATCTCCCCATGCTGTTTGCCTCCCTGTAGAATGCACCCCCCATCTTCTTTCCATGTCCAGCTCAAGTCCCATGTAGCCCAAGAAGCCCATCCCAGCTTCTCTGACTCATTTGCTCTTTCCTCATACTTTTATTTAGAACCACATCCATTAGCTCTGACCATGGAAACTGGTACAGCCACTATGGAGGACAGTATAGAGTTTCCCTAAAAAACTAAAACTAAACTTACCGTATGGTCCAACAATCCCACTCCTGGGCATATGGCTGTAGAAAAATATAATTTGAAAAGATACCTGCACCCCAATGTTCACAGCAGCACTATTTGCAATAGCCAAGACATGGAAACAACCTAAATGTCCACTGACAGATGACTGGATAAAGGAAATGTGGTATACATACAAGGGAATACTACTCAGCCATAAAAAAGAATAAAATAATGCCATTTGCAGCAACATGGATGGACCTAGAGACTGTCATTCTAAGTGAAGTAAGCCAGAAAAGAAAAGAAAAATACCATATGATATTGCTTGTATGTGGAATCTAAAAAAAAAATAAAAAGAAAAAAAAAAAACATGAACTTACCTGCACAACAGAAACAGACTCACAGACAGAGAACAAACTTACTTACAGTTACTGGGGGTAAAGAGGGTGGGAGGGGATAAATTGGGAATTCAAAAATTTGCACCTCCTGAGAAGTGACGGAAATGTTAGCTATCTTGATTGTGGCGGTAGTTTCATGGGTGTCTACATCTATCCAAATTCACCAAATTGTGCATCTGAAACATGTGTAGTTTACTGTACAGGAATCATACCACAATAAAGGTGTTAAAAATGCTAATAATAACAATAAGACTGCACTAAGCATTTGACATGCATGGTCTTATTCAGTTCTTCCAGCAACCCAACGAGGCAGACACTTTTATTACTATTCCCATTAAAACATTAAGACTGAGGGTTTGTTACATTAACAAGAACAAAAAAGACAACAAAAACTCCCAGGAGCTGGGAATCATGGTAAATTTTTTTTTTTTATTTTATTTTTTTTTAACATTTTTTATTGATTTAAAATCATTTTACAATGTGTCAAACTCCAGTGTTCAGCACAATTCTTCAGTCATTCATGGACATATACACACTCATTGTCACATTTTTTTCTCTGTGAGTTATCATGACATTTTGTGTATATTTCCCTGTGCTATACAGTGTAATCTTGTTTATCTATTCTACAATTTTGAAATCCCAGGCTATCCCTTCCCACCCTCCACCCCCCGGTAACCACAAGTCTGTATTCTCTGTCTGTGAGTCTATTTCTGTCCTGTATTTATGCTTTGTTTTTGTTTGTTTGTTTTGTTTTTGTTTTTGTTTTTTAGATTCCACATATGAGCGAATCTCATGTGGTATTTTTCTTTCTCTTTCTGGCTTACTTCACTTAGAATGACATTCTCCAGGAGCATCCATGTTGCTGCAAATGGCATTATGTTGTCAGTTTTTATGGCTGAGTAGTATTCCATTGTATAAATATACCACATCTTCTTTATCCAGTCACCTGTTGATGGACATTTAGGCTGTTTCCATGTTTTGGCTATTGTAAATAGTGCTGCTATTCATGGTAATTTTTAAAAGAGTTGCTAAGATGCAAAGTTAAGTTTGGGCAAAGATACGTCAGAAAAATGTGGGGAAAGACAAAGATTGTAATATCAACGTCAGAAAAAGTAGAGTCTAAGGGCAAAATGACAGTAATAGAGGGAATAGCTATTTTTTGTTGTGAGGCCCAATTCACACAGGCGTGAACGTTTGTTAAATTGCATTGTGAACAAATAACATTGCATCTAGGTATATTCGAGGAAAAAGGAGGAAACAGAAGAATAGCAGTGAGAGATCAAAACACGTCTCTGGGTCCTTCACAGACGAAGATGGCGCATAATAAACAAGAATACAAAAGGCCTACATAATAAAATTGTTGGGTAGATTTCGCAAATTTACATCACAACTTGGGCCCTAAACCTTACACCTTTTTTCGGTGCCATAGACATGGTCTGGAATACAAAGAAAATTTTATTAGGAAACTTGTCAATGTAGAAACTATATGGACTCATTTTTCAAGCCTAGTAAAATATTCATATTAAAAGCCAAACACTCAAAAAATTTTAAAAAGCAGTGCCATAAATACTCTAGGGTAAAAGAAAAAAATCTAAACAGCAATAACAAAAGGCTAAGAAAAATGAAATGAGAATATTACATATCAATACCTCAGCAGTAATAAAAACAAAGCTATTGCATTCAATTTACTTATTACCAAAGAAAAATAAATGAAGGTAAATTAAGTGTTTGCCTCTCTGTGTTAAAAACAGACAGGAAAAAATAAGGAAAAGAGGAAAGAAGAATATGAGCAAAAATTAATCATTAATTTTTTAAAAGTAAAGTTTATAGATTTATCCAGAGGCTGCTTTTTTCATTAAACCCATAATCTAGGCAAAACTAGTCTAATCAGAAAAAATGAGTGACCATTCAAAGTTAGAACTGAGGATGGATATTTAGTTATAGACAAGAAGGAAATTAAAGAATAACACTTTAAGGTCTATCCTAGTAGACTTGAAAATCTGGATTAAAAATACTTTTAAATTGTACCCCCAGATACACCCACCCCCCTGCTCTGCGTCCCCATGGATACTCTCTCTCCCGCAGTCCCCACTACGGCCTGTCCATAGAATCCTAGGCTTCCTAGGCCGTGACCGTGAAGCCACTGCTCAATAAAAACATTAGTTACCAAAACTGACTCCAAAAAACAAGTAGAAACAACAATCACTATGATAAATATTGAGGATATAAATAGCCAAAAAGTCTCCTTTCCCCACTGGACCATGAGCCAGTGAGGGTAAGGACCACATCTTATTCCTATTCATATTCATACTGTATATTATTCATATTCACATTCATACTGTAGTCAAAGCAGTAGGGTACCGGTATAAAAACAGACATGTAGATCAACGGAACAGGATAGAGAGCCCGGAAATAAACCCACACATATTTAATCAACTAATATTTGACAAGGGTGTCAAGAAATCGCAATGGGAGAAGGACAATCTCTTCAGTAAAAGTGCTGGGAAAACTGCATAGCCACACACGGAAGAATGAAACTGGACCCCTATCTTACACCATTCACAAAAATTAACTCGGAATAGATTAAAGACTTAAATGTAAGACCTGAACCCATAAAACTTCTAGACAAAAACATAGGGAAAAAACTCTTTGACATTGGTCTTCGCAATGATTTTTTTGAATATGACACCAAAAAGCACAGGGAATAAAAGCAAAATAAACAGTGGGACTACATCAAACTAAAAAGCTTCCTCACAAAGGAAACCATCAACAAAATGAAAAGGCAACCTATGGAATGGGAGAAAATACTTCCAAATCATTTATCTGATAAGGAACTAATATCCAAAATATATACGAAAACTCAACAGCAAAAAAACCCCATACGAAAACCAAATAATCACATTTTTTAAATGGGCAAATAACTTGAATAGACATATTTCCAAAAAAGACATAAGAAATGGCCAACAGGTACATGAAAAAGTGCTCAACACCACTAATCATCAGGGAGATAGAAATCAAAACTGCAGTGAGACACCACGTCACACCTGTTAGAATGACTGTTATCAAAAAGGCAAGACATACGTTTTGGTGAGGACGTGAAGAAAAGGAAACTCTTGTGCACTCTTGGTGAGAATGTAAATTGGTGCAGCTGCTACGGAAAACAGTATGGGGGTTCCTCAAAAAATTAAAAATAGAGCTACCATATGATTCAGCAATTCCACTCCTGGGTATTCACCCAAAGGAAATGAAAACAGTAACTCAAAAAGATATTTGCACCCCTATGTTCATTGCAGCATTATTTACAATAGTCAAGACATAGAAACAACCTAAGTGTCCCTCTATTGATGAATAGATACAGAAAAAAAAAAGTGTGTGTGTTTGTGTGTATAAAATGAAATACTATTCAGTCCTGAGAAAGAAGGAAATCCTGCCATTTGTGGGAACATGGATAACCTTAAGGGCAGTGTTCTAAGTGAAACAAGTCAGACAGAGAGAGAAAAGTACCGTATGATCTCACTTATACATGGAATCTGAAAACCTAAACAAAACAAAATAAAAAACTCATAGATACAGAGAACAGATTGGTGGCTGCCAGAGGTGAGGGATGGGTGAAATGGGTGAAGGCAGTCAAAAGGTACAAATTTCCAGTTATAAAATAAGTAAGTCCCGGGGATGTAATGTACAGCATGGTGACTGCAGTTAATAAGACTGTACTGCATGTTTGAAAGATGCTAAAAGAATAGATCTTAAAAGTTCTCATCACAAGAAAAATAATTTGTAACCAAGAGTGGTGATGGGTACTAACTAGACTTATTGTGGTGATCATTTTGCAAAATATACATATATCAAACCATTATGTTGTGCACTTTAAACTAACATACGTCAATTATATATTCGTTTTTAAAAATTTACTTAAAAATTGATATGGAATGACCTGCCAGATATTAAGTGAAAAGGCTAGGTGTAAACCTATTTACCATATGTGTTATATATGTGTGTGTGTGTGTGTGTATATATGTTATAATATATCCATACTATAAATATATACACACATACATACATGTATGTGTATGTACATATAACCTGGATGCAGTGGGTGATGGGGGCAGAGGAAGGAGGGAGCCTTTCTTTTCATTACGAACCTTTTGGAATGTTTTGAATTCTGTACACGTGTGTATATTGCCCATTTAAAAGCAAACAGAGAACATTTCTGAAAAATATGTCAGAAAATATTCTCAGTAAAACAACAACAAAAAACTACTACAAAGAAAAAAACAAGCACTCTAAATAGGAACCAAACTGGGCAAAAGACAAGACCAAACAATTCACAAATGAAGAATGATCAGTCACCAGTTATTCAGTCTCACAAAGAAACAGCCCCCAAGCCCCACCGTCTCTCAACCCAAAGTGCAGTTTGGACCAGTGATCTGCTCAGATTCTCCAGCACGGATCCCTAGAGGGAGAGAGTAAGAAGGAAGGGCGGGGGTCAGCAAGGTAGGAGAGGGAGGGAAAGGAGGAGGGATGGAGGGCCATGCCTGGTCTCGTCCTTGGGTGGAGCAGAATGAGGGGCAACAGGCAGGAGACCAGGACAGTTTTCTTCCCTGAGCAGGAATCAGGATCCCAGGCTACACATTCACTTTTCAAGTATACGGCTTACCGTCCCTTGTAGTATTTATAATCACAGCCCTGTGCTATCCCGTGCATGTGGATTTCCTCCCCTCTCCCCGTTTTAAAGTAAAAACCTTAATGAGTCAAAGGACAGAGCCTCAGGAAGAGATTCTGAATGAGTTCAGCTGCCTCCTGCAAAAGTTAACTTTTTCTAGAATCATCATAATAACAATTAGAAACAATCCAAATGTTCAGCAAATACGAGTTGTTGGTTGCTGCCCTAGTTTTAATATCTCACCTTGTTTAATTCCCCCTATAGCCCTGAAAGTTAGGATTTATTTCCACTTTATAGATGAAGACATGGAGGCTCCGAGTATTTAAATAACTTTTCAAACATCCCACGTGCCACAGGTGGGGTGGCTAGGATTTAACACCAGGCTGCACTGTCCTCTGAGATGGTGACCAGATGGAGACAACTTTCTCTCCACCTCACGGGGCTGTACAAACAGTGTGGAAGGGATGGCCCTCTTTACAGTCAGGGACGGGCAGGTCCCACCCCACCCCGCCCCTACCCCGCCTGGCATGGATCAGGGCCAGAGTGAGGAGACAGCCAGAATGGGTCACTTGCTGACATTAGCACGGAGAGAAATGATTAACAAATCAATGAGATTAGTTTCCATGGAAACCATCCACCTAAAGAGATATCAGTGTGTTCCTGGATGGATGAAGGAGCTTCTGAAATCTTAATAACCAGCCCGAAGGAAGACAAGCTGTCAGGCTGAAAATTTTAAGATCCTTTTGCTCAACCTTTGTTTAAACATCACTGGGCCAAGGCAATGGAGTGGACAAGGAGCTATGTTGCAGCCAACAAAGCTTTTGTTGGCTAATAAAAACTTTAAGAAAGGGGATGATGGATGAGTCACTGGTACTTGTCCATATCTATCCAGGAGTGAGACCCACCTGAAGAGCAACACCTCCAGACACTAAATGTTACTCTTGTCGTGCTTTCACTGTTTAAAAGCCTCCATGGTCCCTGAGTCCACATAGCCCATTACCATCTGACCCCATCTGTTTGATTCTTGTCCTTGCTCCTTTCCCTCCTCTAGCTCACTGTCCCTTGTTGCTCACTGAAGGCGGTGTCCAGCCTCCAGCCTCTGGGCTGGGACCCACACACCTCCTCTCCACTCAGGGGAGGCTCACCCTTCCTTCCACCTTGGCTCTGACTCCCTCCAGAGGGAAAGCCTTCCCTGACTTCCTGGAGAACAGTCTCTCCTCTGTTCCATGCCTGTAGTTATTTGTTCTTCAAGAAAACGAAGACAAGGGATAGAAATAACAGTGGCTGACTCTTATTGGGTGCTTGTGAGCCATGCACTGTGTTCATCCCTAACTGGGTGCGTTGCTTTGGTGAATCCTCACCATAGCCTTCTATGCTGTGACTATGTGCTTTAAAGGCGAAGAAGCCGTGATTAACATGTGTGTTCTGTATTGTCTGTTTACTTCTGTCACCCCCATTAGATTGTACGTGAGCTCTCAGAAATAGGAACGCTTATGTGTAGACTCTCAGTGGCTGGCAAAGACCAGACACATGAAAAAAAGCTCATTAAATCCTGAATGGAGGGAAAGAGGGAGGGACAGGATAAAAGGGAGGGTGGGTAGAAGGAATGATAAAGGAGAAGGAAACCATTCTGGACTCTTCATACAGCCTTGACCTACAATTCCGCAAAAAGGCCCTGTTCTCTTTGCTCTAAGTTCACACCCACTAGACACACGTTGCCCTGCTACTGGTCCAGGCCCGCCAATAACAAATTAGGAAAGCATACCCGGCCTATACTTGGCCTCCCACGGGTTGAATGTGACTTGTTTTCCCAGGATCTGGCTCTTCTGCGTAACCAAATAAAGCCAAGGCTGAGAGCATCCAAAGCTGGCTCCGGACCTCGTGCACCTCCAGGAAGGTGTAAATCTGCCTTGCTCTGCTCTGCCATCCCCCAGGCTACACCTAAACACTTTCTCCACTTCCCCCAGTACCTTCTTTCAAACCACCTTCACTACAACAAACAAGCGATGCCCCAAGGCTCGACTTCCCCATTATTTCAGTTTCCCTCCCTAGACAGCTTTTCGGGCCCAAGCTTGAGCTCATGCTCAGATCTATATATGTCACGTTGACAGAAGCATCCAAGCTGGCTGGCCCACCAAGCTGAGTCTTTCTTGCTTTAAAGCAACAAAGAAGCTGGCTTCTGATTAACAAGGAAATGACTCGACGGGAGAAATTTTCCAGACTCCCATCCAACAATTCATGTATGAGCAGAAGAGGGTACTGTTTAGAAGGCAACACCGCAGTATTGACTTCCTGAGATGAAATATTGGAGCAAGATGCAGGACTTGAAGAAATCAATCTCACTGAGCTTGGCTGCACAGAATTGGCTTTAGAGTGTGATGCAGCCTAGAAAGCTCAGTTACTTCTTCAATGCATGTGAGTCTGCGCCTCGTTTTCCATTCAATCCGTCATTTGACAAATGCAGGCTTCAACGTGGCCAGTCCCGGAGGGTGTCTGGCTCAGAAAAGGCCTGTCTGGAATGGCCATTTTGGAATCCAAGGGAATTGAAAGTACACCAAGGCCACAGAAAAGGCCCCGGGCAGCCTGGCGCTGGGTTATGGGCACAGGGGTCAGGCCCAATCATTGTCCCACATCAGGGGAGCCAGTTCCAGGGTCCATGACCAGACCACGAGCACAGGGAAGTAAGTTCTGTTCCAGTTCCTGCCGTTAGCTGATGTGATTGATTTTTCTCCGAGGAAATGAAAGGGAGCAAAGAATCAGCACATACTAAGCACTTACTGTGTGCCCGCCACTGGGCACCGTACTCTCTGTATACCACCTCGTTTAATTCTTGCTGCAGCCCTTTTTGGTAAGGACACCCCACTTCATGGATAAGGAAACTGAGGCCTCAGAGCAGGGCAAAGCTTTGCTCAAATCCACACAGCTAGGAAGAGGTGTTGCTGGAACCTGGAATCAGTTTCCTTTGGCTCTAAAGCCTATGTGCTGTGTCCCTGGATAATTTTGGCCAGAAGGACAAGGAATAGTCTTGCCAGAGGGTCTCTCAGATCACTAGATGTCTTCCAACCCAGGGGAGACCCTGCTAGAGATCAGTAACTTCCTGGTGAAAAGGGATTAGAGGTCTGTAATTCATGCTGCCTGTACCAAATAGTCTCATACATTACAAGGCTAGATGGATGAATAAAAAGAAATTTATTCAAACTAAATCTGTCCGTTGATACTGATTAGGTAAATGATGTGTTTATGTACTTGATACTAAGTAGGTCAATTTGTATGTTTTGTGATTATATGAGAAATAAGGTGATGGGCCCACCGTGTACATGACAATACAATAATGGTATCTTACACGATACAGTGGTCAATAGGAAACGCAGTCCTACCAGAGCAGCAAAGTTGCATTTGATGAAAAAATATTTTATATCACTTTAATTTTTAAGCTTAAATTAATTAAATGAATAAAAGCAAAAATTCAGTTCCTGAGTTGTACTCGTCCCACTTCAAGTGCTCGATAATCACGTGCAGCTAGTGGCTACCACATTAGATGCCATAATTTTGTATTATTTTAGTTCCACTTTCTTATTAGCCTTCCAAAAATTAGTTCTTATTGATATTATTATTTTGACAATAAATGCTTATTTAGATTTACCAACTTATTTACTCACTTCTTCTTCTTACCATAGCTTCTTTTGTTTTTAATTGAAGTATAGTCAGTTCACAGTGTTGTGCCGATGTCTGGCGCCCAGCATCATGTCTGTATGCATACTTGCATATATTCGTTTTTGTATTCTTTTTCATTATAGGTTACTCCAAGATATTGAATATACTTCCCTGTGCTGTACGGTCTAAACTTGTTTAGCCTGTAGTTCCGACAGTAAGGGATATTCTGCCGAAGTTCAGTCGGAGTTTCGTGGGCATTGTTCCAGATGGAGCTGTAGTTTTTGTTGTGTTTGTGGGAGAGGTTCAGCACGGCATCCTTCTCTCCACCACCTTGGCAATCCCTACCATAGCTTCCTGTGTCCCAAATGTTCTTTTGCATCCAGTGTTTTTCTTACTGAACTTTCAATAATTTTATTGAATAATAACTTTCAATTTCTATATTCAATAATTTTATTGAATAATAACTTTCAATTTCAAGTAGTTCTTTCAATAATTATCTATAAGTACTAAACTCTTATTCAGTCTCTGTCTGGAATTTTTCTCTTAAATTTTCTCTCTCGAATAATAATTTACCCGGGTATGGAGCATTTGTTTTCAGGCATGCATGTAGCCTCTAATAAGTTGTCAGTTATTTTCCCTCAATACTTTTGAAGATAGCATTAAATTTTTATGGCGCCTAATGATTGCGAAAAGAAGTCTTCTGTCATTCTAATTGTGACAAGTTTTTGCTTTGCTTTTAATTTTACGACTTTTTTTGCTTTTAAGATGTTTTGTTGTTACAGGTCTGTCATCTCATTATGCTGTGACTAGTTATGGAGTTTAGCTTGCTCTGTACCAATGTGCTTCTTCAATGGACAGAATTATGTCTTTAACCAATTCTGCAAACTTCTCACTTACTGTTTTTACAAACAGGTTCTCCTTTCTGGAACTCCTATTAGATACATATAAACCTCTTTCTTTCTTTCATGTCTTATGTTTTTTAAATCTCTAAACCCTGTGCTATATTCTGGATCAGTTACTCAGCTCTAGCTTCCAGTTTACTAATTCTTTCCTTAGCTGTGTTTAAACTGCTATTTAACCCATCCATTGTGTTTTTCATTTTAATGGCTGTAAATTTAATGACTATATATTTTTTAAATCTATGTCAGTTCTATTTTTTCCTATACACTTTTTAAAATGTATTGTGCAGTTCCTTCATTATTTTAACCATTTTAAACAAATTTATTTTGTGGCCTCAAATGGTTTTAATATTTCTAATTGCTTGGGTGAAAATTCTATTTTTTGTTGTACCCATTTTATCTCACAATGATCCAATTCCTTATGTGGTTTATAATTTATTCTTGTGAGCTCATATTTACTAGATATTGTTTTTTTTCCCTGAGAAGTCCCATATGCCATAGTTTTGGCAGTATCTTACAGAAGGATATTTTACTTTGTGGGAGCCCCAAGAATTCTGTTGATCCTTGATGCCTCCAGTTTACACATCTGGTGGCTCTTGAAAACCCAGACTTTACATCATGTAAGGTACAGGCCTAAGACTTCAGTTTCTACCCAGAGCCCCAGGTATGTAGCAAGCTCCCCTGCCAATCTCTGGGCTAGTGGATGGAATTGCTATTGCTTCTTTTTATAGACCTATCAGGTTTTTTTATACAGTTTAATGCCCCACGCATGCCCAAATCACAGGTCTTGTCCCAGTATAAATATTAGAACCCCCGGTACCTGAATCTGGTCATCCTACCCCACAGGGCTTCCACTGAACCTGCTCAAGTGACCTCCTTCTTCATTCCTAGAACCTAGGAATCTCTCTCCCTTTGGTCAAGTGTGGCTATATATTTCAGGAAAATTGGGATCTTCTAAAGCAAACCAGTGTGCTTGTTGTGGGAGGAAAGCATAAAGTCATGCCTCTATGCTAAGTTCCTTCTTTTGCATGTTCCTCCAGCAACATGTGGATTGCACAGTGTAAGAAGCATGGAGAGAATCAGCGTTTATCAAGCCGAGTTAAAAAAAGTCTTATTGCTATCTTCCCTCAAAATTGAAAAATACTGTTGAAATTATTTTCTCCCAGGGCAAGAATGTCTTTTCAGATCTCTTCTTCACTCCACACACGGATGTGGGTAGAACTTGTTAACTGTTAGTTGATCTCACTAAGAAAACTGTTAAGGCACCTCTGAGCCTCTTCTGCCCTCTCCAAAAGCCCTCATTCTTAAGAGCAGGGCAGCTCAGAAAGAACCAAGGAGAGCAATTCTCTCCTTAACTCAGAAGTCCTCATACATATAACTCTAACACTTGACTTTTCTTCTTTCTAAGGCCAGAGAAATGACAGCTTGAAGAAAGAGAGCAGTGGTATGAGAAAAAGTCCAAAGAGCTGATTCATGGGGAACTCTCAGGAACGCTTTTGTTTGTTCCCTTAGGACTGCAGTGAGGTGGAGAGATAGTCTGGCCTATTGGCAAGGGCAGAAATCAGTTATACATCCTTTAGAAGCAGAATCCAAACACACACACCAGCTGTTTTC
The DNA here is from genome assembly GCF_009834535.1 of Camelus ferus. Lineage (NCBI taxonomy): Eukaryota > Metazoa > Chordata > Mammalia > Artiodactyla > Camelidae > Camelus > Camelus ferus. The sequence continues at coordinate 7,577,925 of NC_045722.1, forward strand.
TCCCCCTGGTTCTGGGACATAGCCTTGCCTTAAGAGTTTAGTTGCCTCTTTTCATGTTACCCTCAAGTGCATTAAGGTAAAAGAACATGGAAAAATCCATTTAGTCCTCTAGGAAATAGAGCTTGATAAAACCTATATCACAGTTTTGCGTACTTATCCATCCTTATCTGTCTGGATTCTTTGGCTTCAAGCAACAGAACTGATTCTAATTTTGAAAAGAATTTTTTGCAAAAATATAAGGAAGCTTGCTTTCCTTGTGTCAGTCTTCATATTCCCAGGCAAGAGAGTCTAAATGGCATCACTTTGGTCATATGTCTACCCCTTGGTGATGGTGGGGGAATGGGGCAAGTGGAATCAACAGTTCCACAAAGAAAGAGGAAGGGACCCAGGAAAACAAAAATTAACAAATATCCAAGGCTTTATGGGAACCAGATATAGGCACTGGGCCTGGAGCTTTTATACACTGAGAAAAGATAATGCACTTAAATGACTTTAAATATAGTAGTTACTCAAGAAAAAAATTTTTTTTTAGTTCCCTTCTTCTCTTTCTTAAAACTTCAGTTTAAAAAATACACCTTCCCACTTTCTCTAATCTTTTTTCTGATTTAATGTGATTACTTATCCATCACTTAGTTATTGAGCAACTGAGTTTCAGGTGTTTGTGTTATGACCAGCTATGTACTTGAGTGAGGTGTGGCCCCTGGAAGCAGAGAATCTGGACTCGAAGAATATGAGAAGTGGAAAGGACCTTAGAAACCATGGAACCAGAATTTCTCTCTTTCAAATGGGAAAAATGAGCCTCAGAAATGATAAATGACTTGCCTATGATCGAGAGGACAATTCGTGATGTAGTCAAGGTTTCTTAACTCAATGACATACCACGAGTAAAGCACCCAGTGCCAGACTGATACCTAAGATGTCTTAAATTTAGGATTTCATTCCATCATAAATGTAGGTTACAAGCCACATTATCAATATCTGTAACTTCTGTCTCCAGTAGAAATCACAGATATTTTCATAAGGCAAATCTATTGTTATAGGTATTTAGAAATATAATTTACACTCCCACTACTTTGAAATCAGGGTGGACATTAAACTCTCCCCTGGATCTCAGTCTTCCTGCCTACAAAGGGCTGTGCCATAGCTGACCATTGACTGAGCAAATCTGCACCTGGCAGAAGTCCAGCCACGAGATGGTGAGGTGGTGTAACCTGGCCACTCCCCCAGGATGACCCAGTCATCTGTGTTACTTCCCAGTATTCTCTACCTACAGTTGCTGGTTGATTAATACAAGAAGGAAGTAAGTCAAAGACTATCCCACGGTGTAACCTTCAATTCAAGCAAAGCCACAGCCAGTTCATTATGTTTTACAAAATTAAAACTTACCTTTAACTTCCCTGAATTTTAAACCTATTTCCTTGTTATTTAATGGACTAATAAAGAAGCACAAAAGCGACTGCATCCCATATGCCTCGTATTATTCTTAGCATTTCTATAATTATATGTTAATGCATTTGGTTAACTTTCTAGTCTTTTGTATTTTATTCTATGCATTTAAAAACTTGATCCCACTAAACGCCATGTGGCATCCTGAGTTGGATCTAGGAGCAGAAAAAAGATTCGTGGAAAACTGAAACTGAGTAAAGTGTGGAGCTTAGTTCATAGTAATACAGCAATGTTAATTTCTTAGTTTGGTAAACAGACCATGGCTATGTAAGATGTTGACAGTAGGGGAAGCCGGGAAGGGCATATGTGAACTCTTTTACTGTTTTTGCAACTCTGCTATAAACCTAAAATTACTTCAACATGAAAAGTTTAGAAAACACTCTCCCATTTCCAAGAAAAGGTCCATAGACCTCATGAGACTGTTGTAGGAGTCTGCCGCACAGAAAAGATTAAGATCTGTGCAAGACAGATTTTCTCATAGCCAGGGATACAATGATGGAAATTTGGGCCAAGCTAGAGAGGGTGGACACTGGTTCAGCAGGGTCTCAGAGGGAGGAAAAGGACCCAACTGCTTTCAGGGAACTTTGGGGACCTTAACCAGGCATCCTAGGCTCCCTTCAGTCAGAGCACAGCCTCAGTTCCCACCAAACTCCAGAACACTTCTCAAATTTCAGCCATGATGAGCCACTGGGTCCCTCTCACTTCCATGTCTCTGAGGCTCTGACTTCTTTCCTGGGTCAACTCATATTTTTCCAAGACTCAGTTCCATTCAGTACCCTAGGAAGTGGTCCTTGATCTACCATCACATCCCTGCCTGCTTCCAAATTGGGACACGTGACTTCCTTGAGGCTCCCACAGAGCCCAGGGCTCGCACCCAGGTGGCACTCTTGTGCCCTATTGAGTTAATCTCTTCCCTTGTCATCCCCTCACTAGGCTGTGGTCTCCTCTAGGGCAGGAATTGTATCCTGCTCATCTCTATGCTCCAGGAATAGACAGAGTCCCTGAGATGGAGGAGGTACCCATTCATTGAAGGAGCAGGACAGGCAGTGATTTCATATGGAGAAATTAACAAATGATGACTTTAAGGGCAATAACCGTCATGAAAAGGCTTCCCGAGACCCTGAACTCATGTGTTACTTGAGTCCAAGCCTGAGAGCTTCTGAACTCCTCCCCAGGACCCTCTGTAGCATCTGAGAACCTCCAGAAAGGGCACAGCTTTGTGGCAAAGAAAACAGGCACTGCAGTCCAAGGACCATGGGTGTAAAGCCTGGCTCCGTCCCTTGGCAACTCTGTGAAAGAACAAGTGGCTCACTCTCTCGATGCCTTAGCTTCTCTGTCCAGGGCGGAGTGGATGTAGGATCACATGAGCATAAATGAGACAGTGCCCATGAAGGGTTTGGCACAACCACAGAGAGTGCCCAATAAATGGTGGCCGTAACACAGATAGAAGGCATCCTTTGCTAGTAGTAAGAACAGAGCCCAACAAGGAAGATAGACACATTTTAAAAACGAAATAATCAGCATGCAGTATACTGAGTGGTCAAATAGAAAGAGGTGGAAAGAAGTGCCAGGAGCCATGGTGACTCACAGTTGATGAAGTCTGCCTGTAATTTAAGAGTTGGGCCAGGCAGGTGTCAGTGGTGGTCAGGGGCGAAGGGGGACATATTGATAACCTCAGAGATGAGACAGAAGAAAGGCCCTTAGAGGGAATTACAAATAGTTTAGGAGGGTCAAGAGAGGGCTGGAGCAGTGGGTGCTCCTTGAAACATGAAGCCAGAGGCCAGAATGTTCAGCTGCAGCCTCCCCTGACTCCCTGGGATTTACTCAGGCGTTAGGACGGAGCTTTTGCCTCGAAGCCCTGATGACACTGCAGTTCTACCTGGGGCTGAATTTGCCAGGGACTCGTTTGCAGTTTCTTTTCTGGATTTGACAGCAGATCATTTTCAGAGGGATGTCCTTCCTCTGTGTCTGTCAGAAACTTTCCCCCATCTTTTGTTCTGCAAGCTTTTATTTTCCATTTTCCACCTTCACTCTTCTTCATTCTTCCCTCACCAGGCAAAATATGATTAAAGAAGGTGATTGTTAGCAAAGGAGGTGGTTGTAAGCAAACAAGATAGGAAGACTGCCCTTGACCTGACTTTCTGTCTCCTTGTGAAATAGCCAAATGGGCTTTGTAGATTACAGCCGAAGGTAAACTGACATGCACAGATCCCAGTGTAGTTTCCAGATTCCAGACAACTTCTACCTGTAGGCACTCTAACGAAGCTTCTACCCTGAGTGCCACTTCTCCAGCAGTGTGGACTGTGGAACATCAGAAATTCCCATTCCTAGCAGGCGCTGCCCGCTGTCAGAGGCTTCCCACTCTTTCAGAAATTGCATCTCCTGGGATGCGATGTGTCATTTCCTTTCCTGCTTCCCACAGGGCTCTTTCCTGGGAGTTTGCTGTCAGTAAGGCAGACATAGCGGGCGGCCCATAAGGAACACTTCATATATCAGGCGGACAATGGGCAGTTTTGTGGATGGCACGATCTCCGGTCACTAAATCAAGAGACACATAAAGGAGGCATCTGAGCATCACCTTTCCATGAGCATTCTGGTGGTCTCAGCACCATGCCACACAGCCCAGGACTTCCACGGGAATCCTGGTGGGGCTCTCTCAACCCAGCTCCATCAACATGGCAGTTAGAATTCTGCCCAGATTCAGACACTAGAGTGCCTGTCAGTCTTAGTTGTAGGGGGAGTGAAGCTCTATCTTTGTTTGTAGCTTCGGAAGTATAGTGGCCTTGGAGAGGCTATCAGGGAGGTTGCTGGTCACACATCATTTAGACAGAGGACACTGGTGGTCTGCTACTGACAAATCCGAGGACACTCTCCCCTTCTCTTCTTGGGTTCTCTGTGTTTCTGACACTGTTGGCCATTTCCTCCCCATCTGCTCCCACCTCTACCCCAACTCTGCCGCTGCACGCTGCTGCAGAAACATCGCCATTCTCTGGAGCCGTGGCGCTTACTCCTCTGAGACTTCCCACACTTCCTTCTTCCTGACCACTCCTGTGCCCCTTACCTGTCTGGAGAACCCTCTCATTGATAAATCCTCCTTGCTGCTTCCAGAGTTCAGAGCGCCCTTTTCTTGCCATCTCTATATGGTGACCATTGCTCCACTCTAGCGCTCCCTACCTGCCCTATATTTCATCACGATTCATCTTTATCCGTGTGATGCAGGAGAACACTTTGGATAGGAATCGGCCCTTTCTTACTTGTCCTGGTCTTTCTCCCTTTCCCTTCTCTTCTGACCCTGCCCCCTCCATTCATCCTGAGAGTTGTTTGTGTTCATTGTCTGCGGGAAGAAGAAAAGTAAAAACAACCTGCCTGCCTTCTCGACTTTTATTCCCCCGACATAAGTCAAATAAGGAGATCCTGCTGGATTCCTCTAAGACAAACATCAAGAAATAGGAGGGAGAATTGAAAAAGGAGAGAGGGAGAGAGGAAGAGAAGGAGGAGAAGGAAACTGTGAGTCCGTGTGGGTCACGCTGGAGAGGAGCCACGAGGTGGCAAAGACTCTCTCCTGGACCAAACTTGAGTCAGGCTCCTCCGAGTCCTCTTTCTGACCCTGGGCTCCGTCCTTGGCCCACTTATTCCAGTTGTAGCAAGAATCCTGCCAGGTTAGTTTAAGGACAATCCCCAACCTTGATATCTGATCAAATTCCTTATCCCTCACCCTTGATAGCTTATCACCCTGGCCTGCCTTCAGCAAAAATCCTGTCAAGTTGGTTTAGCCAGAATCCTCCTTAACTGATATTTCCTCTTAGTAATTTTCCATCCACTGCCCCTACCTGCTCCTTGTCTGTAAATCTCCACTTGTCCTTGTCGTATTCATACTTGTTGAGCTCAGTCTGCCTCCCCTATTGCAAAACCTACTGTAGTAACCTCCACCTTGAATAAACTCTTTCTTTACCATCTTTAACAAGTACCATGAATCATTTTTTCCTTTATCAGAGGCAGCCAATTCCCAGGAAAGGAATGGGGATGTGATGCATCCGAGTAGATGAAACCTTACCTAGCCTCCTGAACACATCCTTGGCAACTTACCCACACCTCCACAAGCACACGCCTGGGGTCCCGAAGGAGTAGAAATGTTCCTAACCCCCCAAATATGGCACAGAAGTAGCACCAAAAGGGACCATGTAGACAGGAATAAGATGTCTCAGCTCTGTCCCGTATGGACCCATCATCAAAAACCTTCTTCATTTCCATCATCTACCTACATGCAAGAACCTTGACACTACCCTTGAATGAGGTTAAGTTTCCTATGCTCTACCACAACATGAGCTAAAATAGAGCTAAGTTGAATCACGGACACACAGGTATATTTTTTGCACACCTAAGCTTGCGGTATAAGATGTATTGACTCTCTCCACTCCTCAACAACTAGAGTGGGACACAACAGAGGGGGTCTCTGTCTTACTCACCTTTATGTCTCTGGTGCATCTAATGGAATTAGGCATATGTAAGTACTCAATGAATGTGTATTGAATTACCATTTTAAATTAAGAAATATTCTCAATTATCTTAGCATATTGAAACAAACATTCCTGGTTCCCCTTCTGATTTCTCTGTCAGCTGAGGAAGTCCTCAAAAGCAAACACTTGTGTTTTTTGCCTCTGGATTCCCAATGTTTAACTCAAAGCTGGGAGCCTAGGAAACTGGCATTCAGAGGATGTTAGCTGATTAAAGGAATGGATGAAGAAACACATGAAATAGTGTGCTGGAGATGCAGGAAAATGGTTGTGGGGTGTGAGGACGGCCGAGTCCCCAGTCTCGGTGGAGCCCCTGGGACGTGCCCGGCCAAGTGTGGGTCCTTGGCTTCGGGCAGGAAAGAATTCAAGAGCAAGCCACCGTTGAGTAACGGTAGATTTATTTAGAGAGATACACACTGCATAGAGTGTAAGGCAAGAGAAAGGCAAGGAAAGAGGTGTGGGAATCGGGTGCTCAGGTTAAAGTAAAAGTAGGTACACACTCCACAGACAGAGTGCAGGCCGTCTCCAAAGGGGAGAGAGAGCACAAACGGGCCACTAGTCGTGGTGGTGTCACTTTTTATGGTCTCAGTAGCTTCACATGCCTACAAGTGGGATCAATCCAACTGCCCTGGGGAAGCGGCTGGGGTTCCCAGGGACTGGGCCACCGCCCATTCTTTGGCCTTCTGTGGGTAGCCTTGGGGCTGTCATGGCGCGTGCGGGTGTGTTATTTGATCACGTTGCTACAATGAGCATATAATGAAGCTCAAGGTCTGCTAGGAGTTAAACCTCTTAATCCTTAAGGCCAATGAGGAGGTGAATCTTCCACCATTTTGGTGAATCTTCCACCATTTTGGCATTAAATTGCTGTCATTCCTTGAGTGGCTGTGCCCTGCCCCCTTCCCTCCTGTCTCACTGGTAGGAGAGAGAGAGAAAGGAGAGCTGCCAGAGAGAGAGGAGTTTGAAGCCTCTTTCTGAAGCTCACTGGCTGCGTGATATAGGTGAGCCTTGATGTCCTCGTCCACAAAGTGAAGATAATAATACCTATTACGCAGGAATGTTTTGGAGACGAAGTTAAAGGAGACAGCATTTGCGAAAGGACTTTGCAATTCAAGGCAGGCAGGAGATGTCTTAAAAATGTGAAAAACAAACAATCAAAAATCTTACTCATTGATTACCTGCAGATACGCCATTTGAAATATTCATTCCCCCCCCCCCCGCCAGGTCCAAAACAAAAATAATAGTCCCTGTCTCTGTGGAATGGTATCTGCTTGGAATCCCTTATACGTACACAGACTAAAATTGCAATTTTGGTTAAAAAATAAATAAAACAGCAGAAATATCCCAGAAAGTAATATTATCTTTAAAGAAGAAACCTGAAGTCAACCCCTAAAATGTTTATTTTAAGAATTGAAAATGTTGAGCCCTATCACAAACACATTATCATTAGATTATCTGACATTATGATTAATAAAATATCACCAGGCTGCTCAGGCACATATTATAAATCATCTTCCAATGCTGCTGGATGGGCAGCATCTCCACAGCTGCTCCCACAGCCAGGAGTTCTGTCGGGGCTGCTAGGCACCTCACCTCGGAAGCTCTGACCCATACAGACACATCGGGAAATTCAGTCATTAGAAGCAGGGCAGTAAGGCTGCAAATGGCAGAGCAAGGGGGTCCCCTTGAAGGCCTTCTCCAGGCTTGCCATGAGGGGTGGAGTGCATTCTATGGCGTTGAGGTCATATCGGTGAGGTCAAAGAGGCCTCCCAACCTGCATGCTTCTTTTTCTCCACCATAGCCTCCAGGGACAGACTGATTACTTTGCTCAGAAGGCAGATCAGCAGATGTTACTCATATGGGTCTGGAATTCTGCACTGTGACTACCACGCAAGGACTTTTTTTTTTTTAAAGCCAAAGCAACGTTAGTAAACACTTTAGAAATAAGCCCACAGTTCCCATTTTAATGGATTCAGTGTTGGGTCATGTGCAAGATCTGCTCCCTAAGATGTGCATTTACAGGCCACTGTTGAAAATAGCTGCCTTTAAAATTCCTTGGGCTTCAGACTTGCTACATGGGGCAAGACTCTGCCAACAGAGTTGTTGCTTTTATCAGCATCTGTCTTCCCTGATCTGCTCGAGACACTGGCCTCCTTACTGCAGACATCTCTGCTAGGGCGTAGGATATGACATCTGCCCCCTTTTTGTCTCTGATAGCAAATGAGAGAGTGAGGACACTGGACATGGGTGAATGAGGGTGAAATAATCTAAAAAGAAATAGAATTTAAATCTCTTTTCTCTGAACACTCTGCCCCTAAGAGTGTGACCCAATCACATGACCTTGCCTTTGACCCACTGGATTTACTCTCCAGGGGTCTGTCTACCCTTGTGGGGTCTTGAGCTCCCCCTAGAGGCTAGAGCCAGCTAGGATCAGGAACCACCGCTCCCCTGAGAGGAGGACCTAGAATTACTCTTGTGGCCAATGATTTAGCACCTGAGGAGAGCACTGGACATCTTGGATCCATCAGCTCAGAGTCTTTCCCTGATCCTCACCTTCTTTTCTGCATCCAGCTGATGCTCCTTGCCTGGCATTCTTGGCTGATATCTGCTAGGCTGGATAGGGGCTAGGATGCTGGGCCCTGACTCCAGTCTTTCCAGCTGTTAGGTCCTGCTCTGAATGGTCCATTCCCCGGAAACAAAATGTTCAGTATCACACAGCACCTTCTGTCCTTATGCCCCATCCACACCGGAGACCCTGCCCTACCCCCAACATACACACACACACACACACACACACACACAAATGGCCATGTTAGCCAGGGATAAATCTAAACCAACCCCAAATCATTATCCAGTAAGGCTTGATCTCCCTCCAAGGGTCCCTTACAGCCCAAATTATGCTTCCAGGCTCCATCCCTGCATGATCCCCACTCATCTTCCCTTTCCGTTAGCCTTAGCTGCAGGAGGTATCCACTTGCCGAGGCTGTTAAGACTGTAACACAAAAGACACTCCTTCAACAGAGTGTCCTCCAACCCCTACAATGAGCCAGGGCCTGTACCCAGCACCCGGTTTCTGAAAGAAACACAGTTCCAGGCCTGGATGAGTTCACCGTCTGGTCTGGGAGACACAGAAGTGGATACTTCCTGAAAGAGAGTTAAGCGCTTCTTCTGTTACAGGCACTGTGTCAGCACATCAGGCAGCACTGGGTTTCCCAAAAGGCCAACTCAGCAGATGGGCAGGGCAGAGACATAAAAGAATGGAGAAAAAATTTCTTTGAAAGAATATGGATCTTTCCAAAAAGGAGCTATGTATTATCATAATGGGATAAATCAGATTTTTTTGGACTTTCTCCCATAGATCTTATGGCTCAGTGGTGATTTAATTTGAATTACGTATGGGACCAAGGTGTCAAAATGGACTTTTGAGCTAAGGCCTTTGAAGGTCAAGTCCATCTCTTGCTGGGGGGTTCAGGAAAAACTCCCCAACAATCACTTTCTGGAGACTTTTAGACAAAGAAACGAATTCTTCTTTTGTTTTATACCATGTTTTGTTCCTGTCTTGTTTAGCAGAAAAACAAACCTGTTGGGGATGGATCTGCATGTCTCCAGGTGCATGCTTAGCTGGACAACAGGTAATATATTGTCTCAACAAACAGGTAACAGCATTTCACAATATACCCTGGGGAGGGGCCATTTGCTGCTACCAGTGGCTGGCTCTGTATCTTCTAGAGAACCTTACTCTAAGGACCACAGACATCATCAGCAGAAAATGACGGCATTGTATGTGCAACCTGAATGAGAGCTGTAGGAAGGAGAGCTTGGGATGGCGGGGGGCAGGGTAACTGCTTCTAATTACTGCCCCTGAATCGAATCTTCAGATCTGCATTATGCCCTGAGATTCTAAGGGGACCACGCCCCTGAGATGGGATGTAAAATGGTCCCTTTTTCTGGCCTGCTCTCTTGCCACTAGCCATGCCCTTGAGATGGGTTTAAAAGAGGTCCCTTTCTCCCTGACTCCCGCGCGTACTACCCTGCACCAGGCAGAGTCTTCAGTGGGTTGTTTCCATTCATAGAACTTTCCTCTCTCCAAGCTCCCCTCCCCTCCACATCTATACTGGCTCACCATTTCTGCCTTCCCATTAGATGGCGAGTTGCAGAGGACAGAAACCACATCTTATCCTTTTCTAATCACCTATCTCCCACCAAGGATTTGGCTCAGCACATGGTGCAGAATAAGTACCGCCTGAAAGCTTGTTGCATTGAACTGAGCGGCATAAACCACAATTCAGATTCCTGAAGATTTGGTTCCTGAGTTTAAACACATCAGAACGATTTTCTTCACTTTAACACAGTTTAGCAATTTCCCCAGCCCAAATCTGCCATGGTGAACTCCTCCAGCAGAACTGAAGCGAGACCATAAACTGCACGAGTTTGGGGGGCTTTTGAAGGAAACAGGAAGCGACACATTTGTTGGCAATGCTCACGAATGGGAGCACATGTCGGGTCTGAGTAAATGACAAACTGAGATTCCTCCAGGCTGTTAGAGGCTTTCAAATGGGTCCATTTGTGGGAAATATCCACATCCTCTCAACTCAGTAAAGACACCATCCTTTTCCCAGCTTTCGGAAGGTGGAAGCCAGGCGTCTGAAAGGCCAGGGGCAGTCTGTCTGCAGGGAAATCACTGGCACGATGACAGCATGGGGCTGCAGCGCAGTTACAAGCATCACAGGCTGGATTCCTAATAAGTTCCAGCATGCAGACCACACAGGTAACTCGGGACATGGTCCCTGTTCCCCAGAGGTTCAAAGTCTAGAAATGAGTAGCGTTATGCGGTCATTACTGTATAGAGCTAGTGGCAAGGTCAAGTACGGAGGAGGGGCACTAGACCTGACTGAGGCTGGAATGCCAACCGCAAAGACTTCCTAGTCCCTTGAGCTGCATCTTGAGAGACAGGAAGGAATTACGTGGATGAAGGCATAGTCTAAGGATGAATGAAGAGACACCAAGGCCTCCTGCAGAAGGGAACTGCACGTAGTTCCGAATGGCTGAAGCGTGTGTGAGGAGGGGAGAGGGCGGAGAGGCCTGTGACGGACGGTGGTGGGGGTGAACCACACAAGCATGAGCCCAGAGGCAGCAGAGTCGTGGAAGGGTCTCGAGTGTAACTGGGGACTTGCTTCGCTTTATAGAAAGATCATTATGACACACGTCTGGAAAATAGAGTTGAGAAAGGTGGAGTCTGGAGGCAGGAAGTCCACTTAGGAAGCCACCATATTCGTTCAGGTGAGAGGCAAAGAAAGAACTGACCCAACACGTTAACCCAGGAGAGAGAATTGAAAACTATTCATCAGATTCAACTAGCGAAGCCAGTGATTAAATTAGACACAGAGAGGAGAGGAAAGCAGAAGTAAGGGATGCTAGTCCAGGTCTCTGGAAACTGGGAGGGTGACAATTCCATGGGAATTGCTGATGGGAAACACTGGGAAACAAAGAGGTTGGTTTCCAGCAAGTCCACTTTGAAGTTACGGCATAACGTTATACAGGGTAAATCCATACAGTTAGATGTATGGAGCAAATCGCAAGAGACAAGGCTTGGCTGGAATTTTAGCTTTTCACAAAATATTATTTCTGTGCCTTAAAAAGGGAGACCCTGAGCAAATGAGTTTGGGATACTGTATTCTATGCCCTAGACTGTGCCCCATCTTGGAGACCCTCAAGGCACTGAGGCATATTAAAGTCTCCAAGATATCCTGCAACGGAGACACCTGCTTTATCTCATGTTTCCCAAGCTTATTTGACAATAGAACTCTTCTTCCAATGAGGAAATGTCAACCCACTAGGGATGTTGGGGGCCATAGTTGGGAATTGCTAGTCACAGGGGATGGATAAAGCCACAAGGGTGTAGACTGGCCCAGGTGTATGTTGGTCGGAGGTAGTTAATTAAGGACAGAATCTCAGCAATATCCACTTGTGGCACCTTTTTAAGCCACTCGAGCCTGCCCTTACCCTATGGTGCTGATGGCCACCAACGGAGAGCTGTGGCCTTTTCGGCCTCATATTTGGTCATCACTGATGACCTGCCTTACTTTCCTATTGACCTTGTTTAATAAGCAAGATTTACTGATAGAACAATTACTTAGTGAATAGCACTGTGGCCAGAGAGACAAAGGAATCACCGGCTCATGACCTTAGGGCTGGACAGTTCCACCTACCTCCCAATCCTTGTCTCTCCTCTTCTGCCCTACACCTGCCCTTTGGACTGTCTCCTAAGGACTTAGAAGACTTCGGTTTACTTCACTGTTCTTACCCTCTGCTGGCCATCTTGGTTAAGACCATCTTCTCTGATTCAGTGCCCCAGAATCCAAATCTGTGTGCAACTCTGCCTAGCCTTTGGAGGACTTTCAGAGATATGACAAAATGTATTGATGTTGTGAATGGAGAAAGAGAAACTTGCAAACTTCGAAAAAGAAATAGTACTCTGAGAGGTAAGGAGAAAACCAAGAGAGTTCATAGGAGTCATAATAGAAAAGCATTTCCAGGAGACTGAGCGACAAACATCCAAGGTGAAGTGAGGTCCAGGAAGGCAGCTGCAGAGTCTGGGATCGAGGGCGTCACTGGGGTGCGTTCCTGTGAAGGATTTTGGAGACAACAGACACAAAAGCTGGGTTCAAGTGGTTCAAAACGTGAATAGGATGAAGAAAAGGACACAAGGGGAAACTTCTCTTTCTAAAAGTGTAATCCTGAAATAGAGTGTAGAAGAAGTCCACAGATAATGGGAAGAGGGCTAATGGAGACTTTCCAGATGGGAGGGGGAAGAACATTTTTACGTGGTGAAAAGTCAGGAGAGAGGAAAAGTTGAAAACACAGAGGATAAGAGAACTGCCTCAAGGCATGCGGTCTCTGAGGAGGTGGGAAGGGTAGGATCCAGAGCTCAGGTGAGACTTAAACAGGAGGAAGGGCACCAGGGCTGGAAGGGAAGGTTTCCCAGGACTGTCACAACAAAGCACTACAAACTGGGTGGCTTAAAACAGTAGAGATTATTTTCTCACAATTCTGGGGTCTAGAAACCTGAAATCAAGGCCCAGTAGGGCCATGCTCTCACATGATTGTAGGGGAGGACCTGTTTCCATGCCTTTCCCTTAGTTTCTGGGGCCGTCAGCAACCCCAGACTCTCTACAGCTTGTAGCTGCACAGCTCCAGCCTCTCCTTGCGCTGTCCCACGGCATTCTCCCCTACATGTGTCTGTCCAAACTTCTTTTTATAAGGACGCCCAATCATATTGGATTAAGGGCCCTATGCTTGTGTGACTGGCCTCATCTTAACTCAGCTAATTACATCTGCAGTGATCCTATTTCCAAGTAAGTTCACATTCGAGGAACTAGAGGTTAGGACTTCAACATCTCTTCCGAGATGATACAGTTCAACCCATAACAGACGGTATGTCTACTTCTCAGAGATCAGCAATGGGACTTGGGTGAAGGGGACTGATAGAGAGTGATAGTGAAGAGAGGTGATCTCATTCTGAGGGCAAGGGCTGTTTCTTCATCACCTTCTTCCCCTGGCCTAGTCGGTGTCTGCTGGATCATGTTTTGACAGTAACCTACCACCCCGTGACCCCCCCCTCCACCATTTCCGGGCAGCAGCGAGGGCAGTCTGGCCTTCCTATGTCCAGACAGGCAGATTAAAGCTGAACAACAGAGAAGGAAAAAAGTCAATTCTCAGCTTTTGACTTTCAAATTAGACTTCTGAAATTCCCAACAGAGGCAATATTGGTGAGAAAGGGATTGTGAGCCCAACAGCCTGGCTAAAGTTTATGCCATGAGCAAGACTGGGAAGTATAAAAGATTTATTAATTAAAGAACCCATGTTTAAGCCCCAGACTTGATTAAGATTCCCACAGGCTGGAAGGGGAGGAGGCAGTGAGAGGTAATTAAGGGACTCAGAGAATGAGGAGGAACTTGGCTTCTGCTCCAAGTGCAAGCTAAGCCTCCGGGTCTGGAACCCCCACCTCAAACAGCATTTCCACTTTCATCCCATTGACAGACTGGGCTGCCACATATGATCAGAATGAGAGCAACCTCTGCCACTAATAATAATAATAATAGTAACAACAATAATAAACGTTGAAAACCACTGATCAAAGCCAATCTCTTCATGTTTCTAATGGGGTTTCTAATGTCCAGAGAGGAGCAAATATTTGTTTAAGAAGAGCCAGGACAAGCGTCCAAGTCTTCTAATTTCTGATAGTTATGACTGCCTACTTACAGTGGCAGCAAAAAGGGACAATGTTGGCTTTGAGCAGGGTCCAATGTCAGTGATTTAATTTGTTCTTTTGTATCTGAATGATTAAGACTTGATCAAAGCTCTAAGGAAGCTAAAATCTCAAACTAAACCTTCCCTTTGCTTTGCCTAATCTACAGACAAAAGCCAGGAAGGAATCCCACTGAAAAGACCATGGCTTATTTTTCATAGCAGGTAATGTGTACTGAATGCTTAGTGTGTGGCAGGCACTGTGCTAAGCACTGTACATACATTAGTGCATTTAACGCTCAAATAATCTGAAAATGAAGGTATTATTTCCATTTTACAGGTGAGGAAGCAGAATCAGAGAGGTGAAACAACTCGCTCAAGGTCACATAAGCAGTAAACTACATCTGCAAGATGTAAACCCAGGAATCTGCTGGAAACCAAAGTTTCCTAGCCACTTGCGTAGAACACATTTGTTTAACTTTAAAAGTTTCCTCGTGACAACTAGACAGGAATGTTTGTAAATGAATTGCCATTGAGTACCTACTATGTGCCAGGTACTGTGGATTTGCATAAAATAGCCTACATCTAGTGCTCAGAAATTCCATCCATCGGTAACTTCAGTGTGCCTGGAAGAGAGCTCAGCTTCTGGAAAAGGCAACAGATTGGTCTATGGGTCAGTGATTTCACTCAGTTTACACCTGATGAGATGCATATAACTAATTCTATCACTCTGTTGCTCAGAAAATTGCATTGGTTCCCCCTTTAAAGTTACACAATAAAGTCCAAGTTCCTAATCTGGTTCTCAAGGCCTCCACAACCTGTCTATTTCTCCAACAGTATTTCCTGCTATTTTCCTTTGCATACCCCACACTAGAACATGCCCCCTGCACTGCATCTCCTCACACCCTGCGGGGCTCACACTCTCCCTTCTGTCAAGCACACCTGCCTCACTGCCACCATCGCTGCCAATCCTGACCCCTTCAAGATCCACTTCCCATGCCAACTCCTTCAATGACTTTTCTTGACCCTTTATGGACCAGCAGTAATGTCTCTCCTCTGACTTGCCCACATTTATCTGCGTCCCCTGTGACTTTATCATGATCAATCTCGCATACAGCTAGTTCCACGCAAGAGTCACCTTTCCTCCAGTTGTGGAACATCTGAGGGCTGGTTTAGCATTTAATCCTGCTCCCCAGAGTACCCTGCAGTATCTGGCACACAGTCAGAGCTCAGCGGGTATTTGCCAAGCGGATAAAAAAAAATTAAGACACTGTTCTTGATTGATGGGAAAAGATCAAAATATAATAAAAGAGGCCTGGCCTAGGGAAGCCTTCATTGCCAGCCCAGATAATGGAGAGACCCTGTAACCTTACCTGCAGTAATGTAAAGTCGGTGCTGGAAGGATAGAGTATGAAGGAGGTTAAAGTTAGGTTCTTTGGTCACAAGCAGCAGAAACCAACTCTAGCTGATATGTATAAGCAAAAGAGGGAATTTATTGGAAGGATACTTGCATACTCATAGAATTGTCTAGAAGACTGGCCACATAGAACAAAAACCACTTGACTGTTGGGGGCCACCAGTCTGGAATTAATGAAGTCCCTGTCTCATTTCCCCAACCTCCTGTTACTGTTTCTGGAACCATCTCTCAAATAAACTGATTGCACCCCATCCTTGTCTCTAGGCCCAGTTCTGGGAGAACCAAACCTAAGACATCCAGCTTACTGCAACCTCATGGGGCTCCACACTCAAGTGAGAACTAGAGAGAGAAATTTTGTAAAGGCGGGTTCCTCAAAAATCAGAAGATACCATTATATGATTTCTCTTACATGAAATGTCCACAATGGGCAAGTCCATACAGACAGAAAGTAAATTAGCAGCTTCCAGGGGTGGAGAGAAGGAATGGGGAGTGAGTGCTTAATGGGTACAGAGTTTCTGTTCGGGGTGATGAAAACTTTCCGGAAATAGATAGTGGTGATGATTGTACACATTGTGAATGTAATTAATGCCATGGAATTGTACACTTTAAAATGGTTAAAATGGTAAATTTTTATGTATTTTACCACAATTAAAAAATAGTAAGAAAATCAGGTGGCAGATTTTTCCAACATTTCAAGTATATGAGACTATACATTTATTGTTGTCATTTTGTTTTGCCAAAGATGACACCATAATAACCTTTGCAATTCCTGCCATGCCCCTGTCGGGGTTCCCCTGTCCGCAGGCTCCCATCACCGCGGCGGTGCGCACATACAGTGTTTGCTGGGTTCGTGCATACCCACACTGAATCTCAGGAGTTAAGCTGCTCTGCCCACACCATTCTCAGGACCAGTCACAAGAGCTGTGTTCGCAGAAGACTGTGGTCCACAAACAGATGGGAGTCTCCTCTCAATTTACCCCCTGTGAACTCCTTCCACACCACTTGGCAGCCTACCCTCACATCCAGACCCTGAGGGTCAATTTGGACACTGATGACACCCATATGGACGATGCTTGAACCGAAACTGCGTGCAGCTGTTGAAGCTGCCAAGACCAGATGTTCGGCTGATGAGCTCCCTGGGCTAAAAGTGAACTTGTCTGAGGCAGTGTTCATAGGAGACTGCCTGCTGAGAAGCTACTGCTCAGTCTTAGAAATCAGTTGTCTTTCACTGAGCCTGAAATAGAGAGCCTGAGTTTTCAGGAACCCGGGAAGAGAGAGAGGTGATAGTTTTGAAAAGCAGAGGTCACTTCTGGTTTTGGCGTGTGGTGTGCAAGTGTGTTTTGTTTGGCCCTCCTAGAATTTTTTAAAAATTAATTGCCACAAGTTACAAACTGCTCAGTGAGGAACCACCTCCTACATCTCACACCTGGCATGCTTTCCCTATTTCATGTCACCTGCCCGTCCAGAACATGCATTCATGTTTGTTTTTCCTAGTTTTATGATTCTGAGGCATGGCGTGATTCAGCAGCTTCTCCTGAGCTGCTGTTCCTGGGTAGGTGCTGGGGACTGGTGTTGGGAACTGGCTCATAGGCAGAATAATCGTGTCTTGTTTTTGTTTCTCTAAAATGGGGGAAACCTGTTTTCAGCTCCCTCTTAAAGAATACAATGATTCTTTTTACCAAAAGGAGTTTGGAAGCTCTCACCCTGTAAGGTGCGAAGATTATAGCCGTGACAGAGAGCCCAAACGCCCACGGGGCACTCAGATAAGGGATCCTGTGTTCTGAGATGTCAGCCATGACTGTCACCAGCCATCTGCTGAAGGAAGCAGAACCTTTGTACATCTCAACTGATAGAACCTTCTCTGAGATGGTTCTTTGAGTAAGGACGTGCCGCAGACTCCAATACCCCAGGTCCTTGTATTTCTGGTGGTTCACAGGCCACATTTCCCAGTCTCCTTTACACTTTGGTGGGGCCACGTGGCTGAGTTTTAGCCTGCTGGTTGTAAGCAAGGTGTTTCCCATACACAAAGCTCTATCTTCTCTCCCTTTCCATGGGAGGCATGGAGAGGAGCTTTGATGTGAACAAGAGCCACACAATGGGAAGGACCCTGGATTCCCGGGTTGCTGCCACCTCCCACTGGAATGACTGCCATTCTTTCCCCTCTTCTCCTGCTCTCCTGCCCCATCCCACACCCCTCATCTCTGTGTCCTCCAGGATAAATGTTTCAGTCCCTCTCTTTCCTCATGACATATGCTCTCCTTACTACTACCAAATATTCTGACCAGAAAACTCCATCCCAGGGGAAAGGACATGGAGAATTCATAGGTACATGCATTAAAAGGCAAAAACATTCTAGAAAAACTATAAGGGCTTTGAAGAAAATGAAAATGAAGTAATGAGATAGAAAGTGACTGGGAGAACGGACATGGTAGTTTATATAATGTGCTTGGCTGAGCGAATCGACTGACTCATGAGGGGTCTTGTCCTTGGGGAACTAGATGGGAAGAGTGTTTAGGATTAGGAACAGCCTAGAGTCAAAACCTACAAGCTGGACCAAGCTCTGTGAGTCCAGGGGACAGGAAGTGGGGCCAGAGTGTCCAGAGCCCGGTGAGGAGATGGAAAGGAGAAGAAGGAGAGACCAGAGAAGGCAGGGGCAGATTGTGCAGAACCTCTCCGGCCTTGCTGAAAACTTCAAAAGTGCATTAAAAAGCCATTGGAGGATTTTGAGCTTGCAGTTGTTAAAATCTGATTTATGTTTTTAAAATATCACTCTTGCTGCTATGTGAAGGACTAGTGGCAGGACTAAGGAGCAGTAAGCAAGCACTGCAGTGGTCCAGGGGCAGGGTGCCAGGGGCTGAGATGAGGGTGTCCACCTCATGGAGATGAAGAGAAGTGAGATCCAAGGACTGATGTGAGGGATGAAGAAGACAGAAACATGATTTCAGATTCACCACTTGGGCGGATAGAGTGGAGCCATTGAATCAGGTGGGGAAGTCTGCAGGAGGAACAACTTTGGAGGGAAAAAAATGAATTTACTTCTGGTTGGTAGTGATAGTGACTGTGGTAATGGTAGTGATTGTAGAAGCAGAAGAAAACTGGAATAATGTACAGGAAAATCTCATTTTTCCTATGGAGTCTTTAGGGAGATAAGTTATTTTAAAAGCATGTTTCAATTTAGAATATGTATATGGAAGTATTGAGGAAACTTTTTCATTTGATTGTTAATAGAAAGTCAATATAACTGAATCCAACAATCTAGTTTAAGAGATGAAAGTTAGCTTATAGAACAAGATCATTAGGACTTTTTTTTATTTTCAAATGAGGTTTTTTTTGTGTGTGTCTTTGCTAAACTATTTCTTTAAATATGTAAGTTTCAGGTATACAGCATTACAATTCAACATCTGCATACACTGTAAAGTGATCACTTCCACAAGTCTAATTACCATCCATCACCATATAGTCGACCCCCTTCACCCATTTTGCCCACCCCCTGACGCTCTTCCCCTCTGGTAATCACTAATCTGATCTCTGTATCTATGACTTTGTTTTTGTTTTATTTTGTTTGTTTGCTTGTTATGAATTTTTAGATTCTAAATATGAGTGCAATTGTATGGTATTTGTCTTTCTCCATTCGATTTATTTCACTTAGCACAATACCCTCAAGGTCTGTCCGTGTTGTCACAAATGAGAGAATTTAGTCATTCTTTTTTTATGGCTGTGTAGTATTCCTTTGTGAATGTATACCATGTCTTCTTTGTTCATTCATCCATCAATGGACCCTATGGTTATTTCCATATCTTGGCTTTTGTAGATAATGCTAAAATGAACAAACAGGTACATACATTTTTTTCAAATAAATACCCATAAGTGCAATAGCTGAGTCATATGGTAGTTCTAGTCTTAATTTTTTGAGGAATATCCATACTGTTCCCCATAGCAGTTGCTATGGGACCAATTTATAGTCCCAATCACAGCATACCAATGTTCCCCTATCTCCATATCTTCTCCAACATTTGTTATTTCTTATCTTTTCAATAATAGCTATTTGTCAAGGAACATTTGAAAAAATTCAACATCCATTTTTGATAAGAACTCTCAACAAAGTATGTAGAGGGAACGTACCTCAACACAATAAAGGCCATATATGACAAACCCAGAGCTGACATCATACTCAACAGTGAAAAGCTAAAAGCTTTTCTGTAAGATCAAGAACAAGACAAAGATGCCCACTCTCACTGTTTGTATTTAATGTAATTGAAAGTCCTAGCCACAGCAATTAGGCAAGAAAAAGATATCCAGATCATAGAATAATAAGTAAAACTGTCACTATTTGCAGATGACATGATGCTATAGGTAGAGAACCCTAAAGATTCCACCAAAAAAAGTCAGAACTAATCGATGAATTCTGTAAAGTTGCAGGATACAAAATCAACATACAGAAATCTGTGGTATTTCCATACACTAATAGTGAACTATCAGAAACAGAAATTAAGAAAACAATCCCATTTACAATTTCAACAAGAAGAATGAAATACCTAGGAATAAAGTTAGTCAAGGAGGTGAAAGATCTGTACACTGAAAACTGTGAGACATTGATGAAAGAAACTAAGGAGACACAAGTAAATGGAAAGATATTCCATGCTTATGAGTTGGAAGGATTAATATTATTAAAATGCCCAAACCCAAATTCAAAGCAATCCCTATCAAAAGTCCAATGGTATATTTCACAGCACTATAACAAATAATTCTAAAATTTGTATGGAACCACAAAAGATTTTGAATAGCCAACACAATTTTGAAAAAAAAGAACAAAGGTGGAGGTATCATGTTCCCTGACTTCAAACCATACTACAAAGCTATAATAATCAAAACAGTATGGTACTAGCATAAGAAACAAGAGACAAATGGAACAGAGGGAGAGCCTACAATTAAACCCACACATATATATGGACAATGAATTTATGACAAAAGAACAAAGAACATACAATGAAGAAGGGATAGTCTTTTCAGTAAATGGTGTGAGTAAACTAGACAGCCACCAAAACTGAAAAAATACAAAAACAAAAAAAGTAGACCACTGTCTTACACCATACAAAAAAATTAACTCAAATGGATTAAAGATTTGAATGTAAGGCAGGAAACCATAAAATTCCTGGAAGAAAACATAAGTGGCAACCTCATTGACATTGGTCTTAGTGATGCTTTTGTGGATCTGACTCCAAAGGCAAGGGAAACAAAAGCAAAAATAAACAAACTGAGACTACATCAAATTAAAAACTTGTGCACAGCTAAGAAAACCATCATCAGATGAAAAAAGCAATCTACTGAATGGAAGAAGATATTTGCAAAACATACATTCAATAAACGGTTAATATCCAAAATATATATGCCCTATAATGAAAAAGAATATGAAAAGGAATATATATATGTATAAATGAATCACTATGCTGTACATTAGAAATTAACACAGCATTATAAATCGACTCTGCTTCATTTTTAGGGATACAATTTAGTTTTGCAAATTCACTGGAGGTAAAATGCTTAATCTAACTCAAAGAGGAATTCAGGTCTCTTTCACTCAAAATTAACCATCCAGCTTCAAGAGCATATCTCTGTTAGGCACTCAGGATTCCAAATGGAAAAAAAGAGCCCTGTTCTCAGAGAACTTGTAGGCTAGTTGGGGATGGGGGAGAGGGTAGGAAACAGACATGTTACATGCACAAATATTTGACATAATATTTAGCATGCTTCTTGCAATAAATTTTAAACTTCTATCATTGAGTTGCTTTCAGGGAATAAGAAGAGCTTTCCATACACATAATTATACGTCTCTGATAGAATATATAAAATATTGCAGTGTGCTTGGTGTGCCCCAGGTACTGTGCTATTGACTCTACATACACCGTCTCATTTGCTCCAATAAATAATTACCTTTGAGGTAGGAATGATTATTATGCCCATTTCAATAGATGAGAAGACTAGAGTGGCACCTCTATTGCTCCTTCACAGTCTTTATCACAATCATGACTAAATACAGTAACTGTGTGACCACCTGCTCGCTATCCATTCTTCCTGCTAGAGGGTTAGCTCCACGAAGGCAGGAGCCACCTCTGACCATTCTCCATTGTATCACCAAGGCCTGGCTCAGCACTAGGCACAGAGTAGACACTCCCATTTTTCTGTCCAGTGAAATCATTAATGATTATGTCCAGGATAGCAAATCTATTTGGTTGATAGAGTCTGCTTGCAGAGCTGAGTTAGGCAGATTTGGGGAGATGCAACCTGCATGATCTAGGGAAAGGACTGTGGGCAATGGTAGTACCTGTGTTATGAAGTTACCAGCTCTGAATTAGATTTAATGAATCTGATTATGAAGCCCTTGTATTATGCTGCTTTATATTAATCGTAGTAGCACCCAGTACTGAACACGTGGTAAATAAACACTTGCTTTACTTATTTGACTTTATCTGGTGGCAAATGGTCAGACACCAAAAGTTGGTTTTGTTCAACAAAGATCATTTTCAAAATGTGCTCATCCAAAGTGGAAAAAAGAAAAAGCAGCAGCAAAAAAACCTTCTGAATGCCCCATTACCTGGGACACCAATCCTGAGTTCATGATAGGACACAATAGCCCCAACGTCTCTAAGGAGATTCATCAGATTTTGCATCAGCCTGGCCGGTGACGTCTGCCAACTTTTCATACATTCCTTCATCTTCAAAATGGAAACAAGGCTGTTCCTCAGCAGATGTTGAGAAGAATAAGTAATAAACAAGCATTTGTAAAGCAGCTGACAGCAGCTAAAGGGCTTGCTGGCCACGAACATGTGAGAGAATTCATAAACCCCATTCCCTTCAGCCCATCCATCCTGGCCTCTCCCTATCCATTTAATTTCCATCATTTAGTTTTAATCAGTAAATAAGTTATCTCAGCACAGAGGAGTTTTAAAGATCTCATAGAAAATATGCCTGCAAGAGATCAGGTGTAGCTATCCAAAAATCCATTGACTGCCAGCAAACAAGGAATCCAAATTACTCAAGCCCGCGCTATTTTCACTTATCCTTGGCTCCTGCTAACCTGCTCTGGTATTCCATCAAGGCATTTGAGAGCAAACTGATAGGCTTTCCCTTCAAGGCTTATATGTGGTTGCAGTCAGCCCCTTGAGCCACATGGAGGAAAAAAAAAGACAAAGAAAATCAATAATGAAATGAAAAGACAGAACACATAAACTTGTGTCCAATACATCTGTCACTGTCTACTTGACCTACTGTAGACACTCTAAAGAGTGGCTGATACGTTAATGTATCTGGGTAGGTGTCTGGTACTGAGTAGGCATTCAGTAAATCACTGTGTACAAGTGGGATTTGCTTTGAATGAAGCAGCAGTTAAAACTAGATCTTTACCTGCACTGATACATTACAAAGTAATCATGATATTGTAATAATCCTTAGCATTTCTATTAATTAAAAAAAAAAGCTTCTGCCTTGCCAACCCCCTGCCCTGCCAACCCCCTGCCCCACAGATCTGTCATGAAACTTGTTAATTTCCAGGTAGGTACCGAGAAGGGCCAGAGAGGCAAGAGAAGGTAACGCTAAATGCCACGAGGAGTTTCAACTTTATTCTACATAGATCCCTGAGCAATCATCAATCTGTTTTAAACATGAAAGTAAAATGATCAGGTTTGTGATGAATAAAAATTATATTTATGATGACATAGAGGAGGAGCTAGAGGAGAGAAGCTGGACTCAGGGACATCAGTTAGAAAGGAGGCTGGTGGCAGTCGTTAAGGCAACCTGGCTGAGGTTAGGTTGGCAAAACAGAGGAGACAGCGGGGGGTGGAGCTGAGTGTCCAGCAGAGTTGACGAGCACTGAATACGGTCGGCAATGAAGACGAAACTAAAGGCCAGGAGGAAAGAGTGGGTACACAGCAGGAAGAGTCAGTAGGTCCTGGCAAACACTGGCATGGTGAGGGAACCAACAGGCAGATCCATTTTTGTGTGATAACATCCCAAGTTGAAAATTGCAGTGTCCCCATAGAATAAAAATTAGATGTCTACTTGAATCAAGAGCACATCTTAAATATTGTCACCTGCCGGAGAAAGCACAGATACCCAGGCAGGACGAGCACGCTGCAACCGGACGTCCAGCCTGACGCACTGCCCCATGCAGACCTGGCCAAGGTGTTCAGGGGCCGGCAACCTCCGTTAACCAGAGCCAGATGACAGGATTCCTCAACTGAGCACGTAGGTCCCTGAGAGACTGTGTCAAAGGACTGTGTCAAAATCTATCAGTAAAATGGTTTATAAAGCAAATTGTATGGCATATCCTGAAAGTGATTCAAAGAGCAGTAAAAGGGGGAAATTAATACTTACTTTATCTGAAAGTTTATTTTCATACTGGATGTGATGATTCTAATTTTACTTTCTCCTCACAGTTCACCGTGTATATGAAAATTTTTCAATTTTTGTCCTACCAATTTCAAATGCTACCTTTATGTCTGCTGAGGGGGTGGGTCAACTGAGACTCAGTGACTAACAAGCCGAGAAGGGACCAATAAGCTCCACTTGTCCAGTGGAAATGGAATATTCCAGAATGTAGCCAGCCTGGCTTTACATTAAAAAAGATCTTGGCTTTACATAAAAAGGGGTGCCTATCTCTCTGGGAGAAGATTTATCCCCCACTCTACTGTCTGAAACAAAGCCGCTGGCTCAGTGGGGCCCTCCTTCCGCAGAGCTCCCCCCAAGTGCCTGGGCCTGCCCACTGCACATCCATCTGAGCTGAAACGCCGGGGTCCACGGGGCTGCCGCAACTGTGAGGACGGAGAACGGCGTGGTCGCCCGGCCCAGGGGGCAGGCCTCAGGGCTGTGCTCGTGGCTCCGGCCGTTGCCAGCGGCCTACCTGTCTGGAAACAAGGTTTTCCTAGCCACATGGAGAACTAAACTGGCAGATTAAAGACACCTCACACAAACTGTGGAAACCAATCACGGCTGCTGATCACACCACCTGGGTCACTTACGTGGATGCCCAGGGGAAGGGCCCATTCTTGATGGAATGAAGCTGCTGATTGGGCCAGCTCTGCCTGGAGCACCCAGTGGCTGCCCCCACCCATCCTCGTATGGAAACGTCAACATGGCCACCAGCACAGGAGGGCGGAGGGGAGGGCTCTGTGCTTCTGATGCAGCCCTGGGACTGCATGCCTGACTGTGACTCCTGCGCTTGACCTGCTGTCTTGCTGTGTGGGAGTCCGCGTTGCACTGGGCGCGGCCCTTGCCTCTTCCAAATTATTGGGATTTGTATAAATTGAAACCACTCAGTCTATAAATTGATCTAGTGATAACTGACATCTTTTAATAATGTTTTCAGCTCTGGGAATATGGTATGTCTATTTATTTAAATCTAATTTTGTGTTCCCTAGTGACAGTTTGCAGTTATTCTTTATACTGTTCCTACACACTTTGTGTTAAATGTATTTATAGTTTGCATACTGTTTTGTTTGTTTTTCACTATGGAGATTTGAACTGGCTTTGTATTCCATTTTTTTTTTTAAGTAGTTAGTGCTGGCTTAGGGGGAAAATACTTTTGCACATTTATTTTATAGCAACCTCGCTAAGTTCTGATAGTTTTCTAGTTGCTTATATTGGGTTTCCTACGTAGATGAACAAAACATCTGTGAATAGTAATAATATTATCTCTTACTTTCCAGCAGGTGTACCTCTCATTTACTCTATACTTACTATTTGGGCTAGAATTCCTAGAAAGTTATTAAATAAATAACATCCTTAGTCCTGATTATCACAGAATTAGTCATTTACTGTTGTTCATAAGGTTGGTTCTATATTTGAAGTACATTTTTTCTTATGTTAATGAAGCATCCTTTTGCTTTTTCACATTATTAAAGTATTTTATTAGGAATAAATCTTGAACTTTATCAAAGGCCATCTTGTCACCTGTCTACACCATCACGTTCGAAACCATACTCCACAGAGTACTGTTTTGGCGGAGTTAATAGGTGTTGGCTTTGAGAAAGGATCATATCATCAAATAAGTTTGGGAAATGCTGACTATGACCGCTTTTAGAACCCGCAATGCAAATGATCATATTAAAGTTTCTGAGTAATGCTCTAGTAAAGAAATACGTTTAACTTTTTTTTAACCCACTATTTCCCAAAGTTCCTTAAGCGTGGACTAGTAAACTCTCTTGGACCTGGCCTTTCTCATAATGCCTTATTGTTACTTTCCCATGTAATGATAGCTGGGCACACAGTGGGATTCTTTTCCTCCAAATTCGCCCCTTGAGCTGTCCTGCAGTATTCGCTACTGGAGAGGCATGGTCTAAAGCAAGCCTCCTTGCTCTTTTGGAAACCTGTTTTTTCCCCTTCCTGGATACATTTAAGATTCTTTTGCCATAATTGAAATTCAGGATTTTACCAGGATGTGTTCATATATTGGTCTCTTTTTATTAATATGGTCTAGAACTTAGAGAGTCCTTTCAATATGTAGATTCATGTAAATTTTCTTTTATGATGTCTTTGAATATTCTGTTGTGTTTCACCTGCTCTCTTTCAGACCTACCAGATACCTCTGACTGGGTATCTGTTGTCAGTGTCCATTTTCGTCGTTTCCTCTTTGGTTACTTATAAGCATCCTTTTTGCTGCCCTCAGAAAACGTGTCTCAACTTTTTCCTCCACATCGTGAACTTAGTTTTCTATATTCTGCTCATTAATCCATCTAATTTCCCTTCTATAGCAACGTGCTTGTTTTTACATTCTTTTCTTAACTGCCAGCTCTTGTCACAGCACTGTCCATCATCCCATCACTTTAGCTTCCCAGCCTGTTTTATGAACTATGCAGCGGTTAAATGGCATCCAGCACTTTAGCTTCAACATGAAGGATGCGATACAGACTGGTAGGCGCTGTGGCAAATAGGAAAACACATCCCCATCCGAAGGCGTAATCAGCTCTTTTTCTAAGAGAATTCAAAAACACGGATTTTTAAATGAAAAATCTGTTGATTTTTTAAAGATGACATTATTCCACTTTTAAAACACTTCTTGGACCACTTCTGTGGATGTTTGGGACTAGAAGGTTCTGAAGAATTCTAAGCTAGGGGGCATCAGGTTTAAAGAGAGAATAACATGAATTTAATTTTGGACATGTTAAGTTAAAAACAAACCAAAGGCATCTTCCAGTTGGCACTTGGAAATACGTGCCTAGAAAATGCCTTTGCATTGTTCTAAAAACCCAAAACCCTCTATGAGGGTGTCCAGAGCCAATATCCCTGAGAACTCTGATGAATTTGACACCGCACAGCCTTCCCCTGAGAGCAGCATTTTATATGTTTCAGGGTCTGTGATTTAAATGCAGTATCTCATTGAAACTCACACACTTCCAGCCTGTGACTTAAATACCATTACTATCAAGGAGGAATGAAATAGACAACAAAAGACCTCAGTATGGTCAAGGTCAACTCATATTTTAGAAATACAAATAGAATACAGGGTTACACTAAATATTTAGAAATATGGATGAGGATGTAGGGTTACACTAAAACACAGACCAGAAAGTACACACACAAACACATTCTTAACATTAATTG
This sequence comes from Camelus ferus, assembly GCF_009834535.1. Classification (NCBI taxonomy): domain Eukaryota; kingdom Metazoa; phylum Chordata; class Mammalia; order Artiodactyla; family Camelidae; genus Camelus; species Camelus ferus. The sequence goes on from NC_045722.1 coordinate 7,605,141, forward strand.
GTTTCTTCAAGTCCTTCTTCAAGGGCTAACAGGACGTAAATATCTGGCATTATTTTCACAGTGGCACGTGGTATAGTCATCACCAAGGAAAGACAGGGCAGGCCCCAAATGGGGTTGTTTAGAACACGGTAGCACCTCCCACACACTCACTTTACAGGGATAGGAAACGGGGGTGTGGATCCCATGAACCTGGGGTCGGCAGCACCGTGGGAGTTCACAGGAAGGACCCTTGGGAGGAATTGGAGATCATAAGAGAACCAAAGAAGGAGCAAGTTGTATTCTTGTGTACAAATGCCAATCCCGTGAGACTCATCTAGGAATTCTGGGCACTGCAGATTCATTGTGGGTAATAAGCATGTGGGCACATAGCCACGTGCCGCCCCTGTTCACTAGGCAGCCTCATAACCAGAAGCCTTGAGGCAGAAAATGGCTGGGCTTGGAGTCCCTCATGCCCTGTGGGAAGGTTCTCGTCTGGAAGCAGTCTGCACAGATTGTTGCTGATTGCTTCTTGACCCTTACAAGCCCCCAGGAATTTGGGGCCTATGATCCAGAAGAGGGAGTCAATAATTATCAGAATTTTGCACAGAGGCACAGAGAGGTTGCTCAGAGCCCATTAACAGAGGGCTCAGATTTCAATCCAGGACTGCTCGGTCACCTGACAAGCAGGTCCATTTGACATTTTGCAGGTACCAACAAGTGTGGTGGGAAGATTCATGCCAGAGGTCTCCAGAGTCTGTGCCCTGGTTCCTACAGTGAGCCAAAGCCAAATGGGTTGGAGATGGGAAGCAAAATGTCCTGGAAGGAATCACACAGGGAGGGGCACACCATCAGAAGTCGTCACGTTGTCTCCCAGGATGCTTGAAGCTATAAAGAAAACAGATCCAAGTGCCTTCTAGGAAAGGAGAATGTTTAAGGGACGCAAGGCAGCCATTTCTCCCTTTCCCTCTTGTCAAATATCACTTGCTGAACTCCGATTTTTAGCAAAAGCAAATGTTTCATACTCAAAGGCTCTTTTTATATTAAATACATCCCTGGTTCATATATTTCTAGCCAGGGATGAATTCGACGTGGTATTGAAATTGTCAAGGGAAATCAGTTGAGGAGACAATGTCAGAAACAGATTGTCTGAGCTGATAGCTCGAAGAAGTTATTTTCAAACAAAACAGCAGCAGTAAAGAGGAGATGGGCAGCTGTGTGGGGGGAAGGGGGAGAGAGGGGAGGAGACGCGGCAGTCCCCAGCAGCAGGGTGCAAATGCATCACAAGGAGGTGTCAGACAGCCCCCAGCTGCATGATTCTGAATTTCAGACCATCAGACATCACCTAGTTCCAGACATCAAATGAGATCATTTATGTAAGAGCGCTTGGAAGATATAAAGCATTCAGGAGCCATAAGGGTCATAATTATTGTTACTACCATTACTTAATCAGTGGTGCTGGGTGTCTGTCTTTGGGAGGATGCTTTCAAACCAGAGGTGAATGAGAAATGTCTCTAATACACGTTGGGGCTCTCTTCTCTATATTTGTCATCCTCAACATGTGAGTCAGACTATAAAACGGAGCAAGACAAGACGATGCTCTATATTAATAACCATCCATCAGGTGTGCACAACAACTCAGTCTGCAAAGCATTTCCACCCCGATCATCTCCCATCTCCCCACCATTGCCCCACAGCAAGGAAGTCAGAGCTGAGTCCTCTCCCCAAGGTCAAGAACAGAACTGTTGGCCCTTCTGCTTCCACCTCCCTGGTGTAAGAACTCTGCTCTCTCGGTTTCCCTGAGGTGACCCATCTTTGGAAAGGAAAGGACAAACCAACTGGAGGGTGCACTCGTTCATTTCTGCTCTGGAGGCCTCTTTGCCAGAGAAGAGAATGTGTGCAGGTAACGTCTTTACCCCACATGCGTGGTCATCCATGCACCGGAAAACACCGGGGCCAGACCACCCCTTTTATTTTCCTGTGTCCGCACGCTCCACCAGACTGTGCAGCTTGCGGAAACTTACTCACTGCCGTAGCACAGTGGTTAGCACGACGTCCAGCCTTGATGCAAGTGTCCAATAAGAGATATTGAATGAATGCATGCATGAAAGGCCCTTGGGCATCGTTCAGTTGTTCCACTGCCCAGCGGACTCCTGTGCCTGGGTCCTAGATCCTTGATCTTTTCCACACTCCTACAGACGGTGCTGTTTTGCCATTCCTACTTCCTTCCTTCCTGGCAGAACATGACTTTATTCTGATATCTACCCACACTGCTTTGTGCTTCTGGGTTGATCTCATGCTCAGCTCTGGAGATAGCCCCTGATTAACCCAAGCTCAGTATTTCCCTTTATATGGAAATAATTTAGAGTGCTTGTTGATATGCATATGCCAGGGCCCCATCCCTATTGAGTCAGGCTCACTGGGGCCTGGGAACCTAAATTTTATGAGCTCTGCAGGTAACCCTTCTATTTGGGCAAATTTGGTGTCCTCCATCAAGCTAAGCAATGTGCCAGCCCCTTGGCAGTTGCACTGGTTCAGGCCAACACGGACCTTGGCCAACCTAATCAGACTGAAGGGAAATACAGACATTCTGTGGTCTAGGGAGAGGTCTCAAATTCTGCAGCTGGATGTGAACAAGGAAGAATATTTGTCCTGAAGGCTGTTGGCCACCATCTTGTACCCATGAGGGGAACCAGCCTGAAGGTCCAGCCACCCACTAGGGCTGGTAGAAATCAGAGAGAAAAAGAACCTGTGGACTTGATAACAACACGGGGATACTGAATCAGCCAACCCCGAAGCCTGTCCTGAGTTAAACTTCTCATTACGTGAGATAATAAATGTCTTTACTGCACAAGCCACTGTGGGTCAGGTTTTCTGCTCCTTGCTGAAAGCATCCTGATTAATTCAGCTCCCGGCATGCGGCAGCTGTAGCGCATCTAAGATGGCCACCTCAGCTGCCCAGATCCAAATAGTAATAAAAATGGTTAACACTTCCTGGATGCTTACTATGCCAGGCACTTGTCAAGTGGCTTATATCAATTATTTCCATTGTTCTTCACAGCCTTCCTATCGGGGAGGTACTCACGGATGTCCTCATTCACAGATGAGGAAACTGAGGAAGAGAATGTTTAAATAACTCATCCAAAGCAAGAGGCAGATCCAGAATGTGAATCCAAGGCATCTGACCCCAGCATTTATTGTATCAAACACTGAGCCAAACTGAGCTGCTGTGTGTTGAAGCCCACTGCTGTTCAAACAACCCCTCCTCCTGCAAGAAGGGCAGGGCTGAATTTTGCCAATAGGATTTTACCACCTGGGACAGTTTGCTCAACCCAACCGACCTAGGTACCACCCATGCCAAGAGCATCAACCAAGAGAGAAAATGCCGGCTTCCCACTGGAGAAACACCAGTGGGGGCTGGGAGCCTTGGGTGGGGCTTCTGGGCAGCCTCGGAGATCCCTGAGTAAGTCCAGTCCTCAGACACGGGCAGGGGAGGAGCTCAAAGAATGAGCGATTGGTGATCTTTTCTGCCTAGATCCTCATGCTGTGTGAACTGTAGTCAGATAACCCCAGCCATTTGCTGATTTTAAATCACCCAAGCGAATGGGCGAGATCAAGGAATTCAAATGACAACTGAACATGTTCCAGTCACTGTGAAGGGCTCACCTCTGTTTCCCTTACTTCCTGAAGTGGATTAACTTTGCATCGATTTTAGAGGGGACTGTGTTTGAACAGAGATGAAGTACCACTCTCTGAATACGTACCAACACGTCCAAATAAATTCCAGTTTCCAGTGCCAAAGTATAAAGCCAATCGACCAGCCAATGAAAGAAAATAATAGAGTTAGCCAGTTTTTGTTCTCTGTTTTTTGTTTTAATCCATGTAGGTAACTGGTCTGTACCTTTTACTTTTTCCTGCAGCCAAAAGCATGACAGCATGTATATTTATCAGAATATGTCTATATAGAGCCACATCTATTTCTAATATGTTCATAAATGTTTTACAGCTCCCAAAGTATGTGTGATACTTTGCTTGATCCCAGAACATCTATGTGGTTGACAAACACTGAGTGAGATTCTGCTTTAGTCTAGGCACCGTCAGGCACTGAGACTTTGCTACCCAGAGCGTGGTCCCCAGGCCAGCAGCTTCAGCATCCCCTGGGAGCTCGTTAGACGCACAGCCTCTCAGCCCCACCCCAGACCTGCCGTCTCAGACTCCGATGACTCCACTACACCGCTCTAGAGGAGAAGCTGGCAAATAAGACCCAGTCCTTGTCCTCGAAGGAGCTCAGAAACTCGAGGAAGAGAGGAACACAAAGTTGTGTAATTGCAATACACTGTGCTAACTGCCGTGAGGGAATGAAGCTCAGCAGGTTCTGGGAGCCCAGAGGAGGTGTGCGCTGGCCCTGGGAACTCAGGCAAGGCTCCTGGCAAGAAGCAAACTTGAGCTGGCCACAGCGGATTGGGACATGTCCTCCTGACAAGGTATGGGAGACAGGCCCACACAGCGGACGGGCCCCTGCTGAGAGAGTGAGCCTGTCTGGGGGTGTTCTCCACATCCAAAGCCTCACTGGGAAACACCAGCAATGATATTCTGTAGTCACAAGCGGCCTTCGCCTACCACAGATAAGGAGGGGACTGTTTGCACCTCTGACTCTGGGAAGCATGGATGGGTCGCTGTGGCGGATGAGGCTGTGTCTTTAGGCTGTGCGATCCTTGTTATATGTCATGATGTTTTAATTTCCACTTAACAGCAATTTAGTATGCATTTGCCTTAATAGGATGCAGGGACATCTGAGTCTCCTATAAAATGGTCAGATGAAATAAAAATCCCTCTCTCTTGACCCATGGCATGGAATAGGTCACTGACACCAACTAATGTCATTTCTGGTACCTTCCAATAAGGCATAAAAGACTGGAGTCATACCTTACAGAGTGGATGAACCCAGCCCCCGACTCTGCAGGCGCTGTTCGAGTCCTTGTGGGACATGTCAAAAGCTGTGAGGAGGGAGCTGGAAGCAGGAAAGACCGGAGGGGCCTGCTGTCTGCCAGGAGCTGTGCTAGGTGCCTTGCTTTCTTTGGTCCTCACAGTGGCCCTGGGGTAGGTATTTCTTCCCCTTGTGACAAATAACAGAGCAGAGGTGAGGGAGACCTGTTGGTGCTGTGTATCAGACTCCAAATTCCTCTCTTTCCACTCCTGGCTACTTCTCATGCAATGTAGTACATCCCCCCAAACTTTTTTTTCCGTGCCATCCTCCTCATCTCCATCCCTCCCAATCCCTCTCTCAACCATCCATCGCCCCAGACTCTGTGTCTCAGGCATTCAACAACAGGACCCATCACTAAGGTGCCCACGGGTCCTGCTGACATCCCATTAGTCTGTGCTTCAAAATGCATTTAAATCTGCAGTTCTCCTGCTGATTGTTTCCTGCCTTTTAAAAGCATTGATCTTGATCCACACTTCCGCTCTCTCCTGACTTGCAACCCCCTTTCTGAGCGATTGATATGGGGCTTTCACGTCTAACATTCTATACTTTAGATTCCATCAGCCCCTAGGTTTCAGTTTCCCCCTCAAGGACACACGGAAGCTTCATGGGGCCCTGACACTGGGAGGGCAGTGAAGCTGAGGCAGAGCCAGGGGAGAGGAGAATCAGGCAGGTTGCTGCAACAATGTGGCCTGGAGAAGAAAAGCTAGCAAGAGCTTGAATTGTGGTGAAGGGAGGGAGCCAAGGTTGCCCAGAGAAGGACAGTGCCCAACATCCAACACCAAGAGCAAAGTTCCAACGTAAATGAGACAAAGGAGTAGCTGGAGGCAAGCCATTCCATAACCGTGCTTTTATGCAACGCTTCGGACAGTTTCTGCAAGTAGAACGTGCAAGTGGAACTTGAAGAAACCTGCAGACCCGATCACATGTGGCTTTAAAAGCTCTTTCCCCAGGTTCAGAAAGCCGGGTGGCCCACCGATAGGGCAGCACTGCCTTCAGTTTGAAACAAATTGTTTTCTGTCCAACTCCTCTTTGCATGATTTAATCAAATCAATAAACGTGGAATGCTTCTCTTCTTCTTCTAAGGGTCCTGGTAACCATTTTCTGAACCTTCTTTTCGTGTGCATCTCTTTTGTATTTTGTAGAATAAGGAGAAACATTCAGACTTCACAGCAGGATGACCTATTTTCAGCTATAAACCAAGGGAGAATGGCCTTCCCTCCACACATGCACATCCCTGCACCAGTAACTAAACAGCTACTGTCAAGCCAGTGGCAAGAGTGAGAAACAGTTTAGAACAGGGTCACAAGCTTTCTGTAAAGGACAGTTAATACATAGTTGAGACTGTAGGCCACACTGGATTCTGCAGCTGTAGTGTGAAAGCAGCCATGGACGACATGTAAGTGAATTGGGTGTGGCTGAGTTACAATATTTGAATTTCATATAATTTTCATATGTCAAGAAATATTTTTTTCCCTTTGCTTTTTTTTCTTTTTAACCATTTGAAAATGTAAAATACATTTCATAGCTCACAGGCCAACAAAAGCAGGCAGTGGGCTGGATTTGGCCTTTGGGCCATAGTTTGGCAACCCCTGGCTTAGAAGGGCCCTATGCAAAATGTGATCCTGGAATTAAAACTAACCTATCTTCCAGAATATTAGACACTCTCATATCAGTGGTCCTACATCCTGCAGGCAAATCAGAGTCATCTATGGATCTTTTATTTTTAAAAAATACAAGGGCCAAATCTTTCTAAACCTACCAAATTAGAGTCTCTAATTAGAGAGTTACTCTATTGAATTAGTATATGATAATTTAGTGGTATTCCATATATTATTGAATCTTTTATTGATGGACATTTAGGTTGTTTCCAGCTTTTCACTATAATTATAAAATACTGTATGTGTCCTTAGGATAAATTCCTAAATTTTTGATTGCTGGGTCAAAAGAGTATAAAAATTTCCAGGTTTCAACTCTGTTCCAGACGGTGATGTGAGCTTGCATTTTAAGACACAAAACACAACCCTCTGCCCCAAACCAAAGCAATGATTAATCTTAAACATAGTTGTCAAAAAAAAAAAAAGTTGATAAACATCTTATGGACCAGAAATGAGAGATTAATGCACAGCCTTGGGCAGAAGCAGCTGTGGACCTTCTGGGCTCCGGGACCATTCACAGACAGAAGTAGCCCATATTCAACTTGAGTGGGGGGTCAGCGCCAGGCCTGGCTTGTGAAATGAGGAGCTGGAATTGAATGTGGTAGGGGTCCCACACCCATGATCAAAGGTTCAAAGAAGCTGGCCCATCTCCTTGGCTATATTCTACATTAAGCTGTTGCCCAAGGTAGCAGGAGGGACTAGACAATGACAAGGGCGAGACAGTGGCCAAGCTGCCCACCAGCTCCAGAACTGGACCTGAAACGTCCCCATGGGACAAGAGCCTCAAGCTTCTAATGTAAGACCTGGTTTTGAACAGTCAAGCCGACATCACTATAAAACTTCTAGACGTAAACAAGTGCAAATAGAATAAGAACAAAAAAGGCCAGGAGTGGCTCTTCCACATGAGTCACGCACTAAAATTGCAAGACATATGAGGACAAGTGATGCCACAAATGACAGACACTGAGCACAATGTAGAGAGCATTCTGTTCAGAAAAAATTAAGATCATAAAGCATCTTCTAAAAAAAAATTTTTGAGGAAAGTATAGTCAATATTATCAAAAATAGAAGGTATAGAGTCTCATATTTTAAACATTGAGGAAAATATCAATACTCGTATATAAGTTAAAATTTTAAAGAAAAAGAAGTACAAGGCATGATTTACACATTAGCAGAAGTGAGAAAAAGAAAGGGAAAGAGAGGGGACAAAGAAAGCTTTACCAATCCAAGAAAAGACAGGAGAGCAGAAACAAATAAACAAATCACATTACAGAAAATAGAAAAAAAGAAAAAACAAGTACATGATATAAAAACCAGAGTAAATGTAAACAAATTTAAGCCACATATTTAAATCAGAGACTATGAGTTGGACTTTTTACTTCAGTTATACCCTGATGAAAACGGGCATATTTAAAACCTAACACAGGCAAAATTTGAAAAATAAAATTTCAGGTGAAAATTATTATCATTACAATAATAAAAGGGGAAACAACCAGGAAAATCTTCCAAGTAATAGTAAATGTGGCAGATTGAACATTCTGTTAATTTCCACCCTTTCAATCCCCAAAATGACTATTAAGAGATAAAAAGCCTTAAAGCTCAGTTTCTTAAGGCTTGACTCTGGAAACGTTGATCATCTTTACAATCATTACTCTGAACCCTTTCTTGGGTAGATTGCCTATCTCCACGTCACTTAATTCTTCTTCTGGGGTTTTATCTTTTTTTTTAAACATTTTTTTTAGTGAGTTATAGTCATTTTACAATGTTGTGTCAAATTCCAGTGGAGAGCACAATTTTTCAGTTATACATGAACATACATATATTCATTGTCACATTTTTTTTCACTGTGAGCCACCACAAGATCTTGTATATATTTCCCTGTGCTATACAGTATAATCTTGTTTATCTATTCTACATATGCCTGTCAGTATCTACAAATTTTGAACTCCCAGTCTATCCCTTCCCACACCTCTTCCCCTTGGCAACCACAAGTTTGTATTCTATGTCTATGAGACTGTTTCTGTTTTGTATTTATGGTCTTCTTTTTTTTTTTTTAATATATTCCACATATCAGTGAACTCATATGGTATTTTTCCTTCTCTTTCTGGCTTACTTCACTTAGAATGACATTCTCCAGGAGCATCCATGTTGCTGCAAATGGCATTGTGTGGTTGGTTTTTATGGCTGAGTAGTATTCCACTGTATAAATATACCACATCTTCTTTATCCAGTCATCTGTTGATGGACATTTAGGCTGTTTCCATGTCTTGACTATTGTAAATAGTGCTGCTATGAACATTGGGGTGCAGGTGTCATTTTGAAGTAGGGTTCCTTCTGGATATATGCCCAGGAGCGGGATTCCTGGGTCATAGGGTAAGTCTATTCCTAGTCTTTTGAGGAATCTCCACACTGTTTTCCACAGTGTGGGGTTTTATCTTGTTTCTTTGCCTGAAACATACTCCTCTGTTGCCTCATTTTGCCTAAACTGCTATTTGTAATTGTATGTACGTGGTAGACTAGTTACGTTTCTCCACCGTGGAGAAGTGGCTGTCTGTAACAGACGTCCTGTGCCTCCCAGCAGAGCACTCCCCTCTCATCACCCCAGGGCCAGGGGCCAGCTGGTCCCAGGGTAGCGTCTGGCCCGCATTTGTGGACTTGGTCTGCAGGCTGCAGGGCTGTCGTTTTCTTGCTTCCAGTGTCTGCTCCCTTATGGGTGAGGCTGGACTAGAGGCTTGTGCCGTCTTCCTGGTGGGAGGGGTCAGTGTCTGCCCACTGGTAGGTGGAGCTGGGTTTTGGCCCTCTGGTGGGCAGGCCATGCCTGGGGCGTGTCTAGGGGTGGCTGTGGACTCAGGAAGCCGTTAGACAGCCTGTCTGCTGACGGGTGGGGCTGTGTCTCCGCCCAGTTTGTTGTTTTGCCTGAGGCATCTCAGAACCGGAACCTAGAGGCTGTTGGGTGGCACCAGGACTTGGTGCCAGTATGTCAGCCTCCAGGAGAGCTCACATAGATCAGTGCTCCCTGATCTCCCTGACATGTCTGCCACCCACCTCTGTGTCCCCGCGGTGAGCCACAGCTGCCCCCGGCCTCCCCAGGAGACCCTCTAAGACCAGTAGGTAGGTCTGGCCCAGGGTCCTATCAAATTACTGCTTTTGCCCTTGGTCCCTGTGTGCGTGAGGTTTTGTGTGCACCCTGTAAGAGTGAAATCTCTATTTCCCCCAGTCCTGTGGAGCTCCTGCAGGCAAGCCCTGCTGGCCTTCAAAGCCAAATGCTCTGGGGGCTCCTCTCCCCGGTACCAGACCCCAGCCCTGGGGGGCCTGACGTGGGGCTCACAACTCTCACTCTTGTGGGAGAACCTCTGTAATATAATTATTCTCCAGTTTGTGTCCGCCCAGAGGGTATGGGATTTGATTAGATTGTGAGTCCACCTCTCCTACCTGTCTTGCTGTGGTTCCTTCTTTATGTCTTTGGCTGTAGAAGGTCTTTTCTGGCAGGTTCCAGTCTTTTCCATCAATGGTTGTTCTGTAGTTAGTTGTGATGTTGGAGCAGGTGAGCTTAGAGTCCTTCTACTCTGCCATCTTGGCCACTCTCCCCAGTTCTGGCTTTACCATTTTCACTTTGGTCTCCAATTCACCAAAACACCATCTCGTTCCTCCTCTCCCTTTCTCCCGCATCCTTCCCTTTGCGCCCTGGGGAAGAAAGCCCAGCGCCAAGCGCTTTGCCAGCTCAAGGGGAACCTTGAGAATACGTTCTTCCTCTACTTCTGCTGCAGGTTTGTGGGCTCAGGAACTCCTTCCAGTGTCCTGCGTGCTGCCAAGAAGGAAGCGAGTCCCCTATGCTCTGCAGCAACACTGTAAATCCTGCCCGTGTGGGCAGACCCCTTACCGCTTGCTTGTATTTTATTTGTTTAAAGCCTATATATCTGCAAGTTGAGAAATATACTATTAAGCTAAACAAAGCCATAGGGAAATTGTGAAATATGTATTGCTGAATGACAAAATATTACATGTCAAACTTTGTGACATATGACTAAAGCAAAAGGACATTTTTTTGTTTCAGGTGTACTGGTAAGAAAACAAGAAAAGTTGAAGCAATGGACAAAGCATTCAACTCAAGAAGCTAGTAAAAGAACAAAAAAGTGCAGGAAGGAAATAATAAAGATAAATACAGACAGAGAACTAGAAAATAATAGAAATGATTAACTAATTACCCAATAAAGCTACTGGGTTGAAAGACCTCTGGTGAGACTGCCAGAGAGAGAGAGAAAGAGACAGAGAGAGAGAGAAGGAGAAAGGGTAAAGTGAACAAAACAAGAATAAAAGGGGGGAAGTAATTACACACAACAACAAAGATTTAAAATACAATGAGAGATAACTGAAAACAAAGACGAAATGATCACATTTCTGGAAAAATTTTAAAACACCAAAGTTGACACAGAAGAAATAGAAAACTTAAAGTAGACCACTGAACAGTTAAAGGATTTAAAATGGTAACTGAAGATCTCTCCTACTAGCAAGATGTGGCTTCAGTGCAGATTTCCCCCAATCCCTCTACAAAAACAAAATAAAAGCCCACAGAGAGTATCTTATACAAGAGTAGCTGACCGCATATTCCAAGAACTTCAGAGTACGGGCAGGCGGGGTCAAGCTGGCCACGTCAAGAGTCTCACAGCTGTGTGGGAGCAACCCAGGGTCACATGAATGGACTAAGAAATAAGAAATCTAAAAATCACCTACCAGTACTCACCCCTACATGGAAGAAACACTCGGATTTGAGGACTCAGCTAGCCAATCTGAGAAAAACAGTCAAAACGGCAGGGGACTCTCGGGTTCTAACCTGCGGGTGAGTTGTCCAAAGACTATGACGGAAGTTCTGGAGGGAAGTTCTGAGGCAGCCACTAATCTCAAGGGAGGGAGAGAGCCCTGCACTAAGGACAAACTGCTAGGAATGGAACACAAATTGATAGGGACAGGAATGTGTGGGTTGAAAGAGAAAGAAGGTTCAGATCTTACAGGGGAAGAGGACCCAGGAAGACAGATCTCAGGAAGGAGAGTTCACTGATGCAACTGGTCATATTCTTAGAGCGAATTTAAAAAGTCATCTCCATAGATTCTGAAAGTAAAATTTAACACCTATCTTAACAACACTCAATAAAATAAAAACTGAGGGATATTTCCTGAAAATGATAGAATACACATACCTCAGCCTAAAACTGCTATCTTACTTAACTGGAAATCACTAACAAGGATTCTTAATCATGTCTGTTAACCTACGGAAATAATTACATCTCCACTTTCGCTAACTTTGAACAGAAATTTAGCTTCTCCTTCCCTTATGAATGCAGGTAATAAACCACAGTGGTATTAGACTTACCTGTGGCTTTGTCACTAACAGAGATCACATGTATTTTCCTATCATATTACAGCTGTTTCAGGTTTATCTCAAAATATTATTGATGCCTCTCATTGTTTTCAAATTATGGAATTTATTAGAACTGCCACTATATTTGTATTTATTGAAGTAATAATATTTCAATAACTACTTAAACAATAGTTAGTTCCCTTTGCAATCCCATGTGTATTATTTTATACATTCAAATTCTTGATTCAGGGAAGGGGCCCATAAACTTCATTTGACTGCCAAAGGGGTGTAGTGCACAAAAAGCACCCTTCGTTTGTCAGATCCCTAATAAAATTAGGAACAAAACGTGGATGTCCACCATCTCCAGTGGTGCAAAGGACGCTCAGGCCAGAAATCCAGTAAGTTTGCAAATGATAATTGAGCCTGTTGCCACTTGATCTTCCCTTTCATACACACACACACACACACACACACACACACACTCAATTTTTATTTCTTGCTAAGTGAGAAGCTAAGGTAGGAACATGACGAGTGGGAAAGGGAAAATCAACCCTAAACACGATGCAATCCTTCCGTCCCCAACATTTGCAACCCTCTCCACTGAAGGTACAGCTGTAGTTTGTCTGGGTTCCCAGGAGAATCCAGGCCAGGCCTAGCAGGAGGCAGCAGGTCAGCTCCAGCAGCAGGTGAGACTTGGAAACAAGGGTGCTGCCCAGTCCAGTGCGCAGTGTGCCTTGGGGGCTAGCTGTGGGCCCACCAAAGAGGCGCCAGCATTCACCTCATGTTCTGTTGCTCCTTCTGGCTCTCTGGGCATCCCTCGACTCCTGAGCATGCTCTGATTTCCTTGCAGAAATTGCAGTCCTACCCTGAACTTCTGTCCATTCGTCTGGAGCCCTGACTCCTTATCTGGCTCTAACAAACCCCACAAAAATGGGAATAGAGGGAGTCAGGTTCTGTCCTGGGCTCCCTGCGGCTCACTGGAACCAAAGGGGCCATGATGCTATAATCGACCTGATAGTGAAGACCACTGTTGCTCAGTGAAGTGTTGCAAACCCAAATTATTCAGAGGTTCAAGCAGCTATGTACAACACATTAGGGAGTTATGAGGACAGAAGCTGAACTGGAACAAGCATCCTCATCTAGAGACATTTAAATAATATACAATAATACATGAACTCCACGATGTAAGCTGAACAAAGCGAGTCTGCAGGCTTTATTTAGCCCCAAAGGCCACCAGTTTGCAACCTCCAGCAACATGAGCTGCCTCTACAAATTACTCAGTCTGGTGGGGAGAAGCTATGCCCCAAACTAAGTCTACATACACTATAATCTTTGTACCCCATAATCTGGACTGTCTGTTCCTGCCAAGCTCTGGGGAAGCATGGAGGCTGTCCACTGTCGTATCAGATTCCCTGTTTCTTACACTCACCAACTCAGCTGCTCAGCAGCCAGCATGCCTGGGGCCTGGGTAACGACCAGGTCAGCACACCCTCCTGTGAATCCTCAGAGCCCATCTTCCTAAACGCATGCACAAAATTGCTACTATAGCTGAAAAGAATATCTGGCCAAAGAAGGAGAATCTAAATATAGTTACCAGTCACGTGCAATTTCCCCACTGAATAGAGAATATATAAGCTGGAATGTTCTAAACTTGGAGTAGACTATATGATTGTGGGCTTCATTCACGAACCAGTTCTTTTACATAATTCATGCTTATTTAAAAATATCCTTGTCCTTTGACAGCCTACAGAAAGGTAGGTTGACTAGAAAATTAGCGTTAGCATTGCCTGCAAAGTGCAGGTTTTAATAGCTCTAGTCATACGTAGTCACAGAAATAACCAGAGAGGATCAAATTAAGGAACGAGAGCAATCCTGAGGGCCCAAAGGAAAGGGAGGAATGGCGGGTCCTTACCATTTACACAGCAGCCTGCAGTCTGCAAAGGGTTTTTGTGTCTATTATCCACTGTGATCTTCACAGGCTTATTATCCCTGATCCACAGGTGAGGAAGCTAAGGTCCGCGGTGGTTCTCTCAGCATCTCAACTAGTAAGTTCCAGAGCCAGGATTTGAAGCTGGATGTGCTGGCTCCACCCCCGTTGCTGCTCTGCTACATGGGTCAGCAAACTTTTTCTGTAAAAGGCCAGACAGTAAATATTTTAGGCTTTGAGGTCATCAGTCTTGGTTACAACCAGTCAACTCTGCAAAAGCAGCCACAGACAACATGTAAACAAATGGGCATGGCTGTGTTCCAATTTAACTTTACTAACAAAAACAGGCAGAGGGCTGGATCTGGCCCCAGCTACAGTTTTCTCAGCTCTGCTCTACTACCTTCAGGTGGTCACTCTTCCTTTGTAGCCTTATGAATCAGCTTACAATTGAACTGGTTTGGAAGAAAAATCAGTGCTGAATGAACAGGAAGTAGAGACAGAAGTGATAATGGAGAGTCCCAGGAAATGACGTTCTTTAAAAGGGATTTTGGTGAGAGCCGTGGGTGTTTCAATACTGAGAAAGAGGTAGGGCAGCTATTCCTGTAGCTTCCTCACAAACAAAAGGGCACCACTAGCCATCAAAATTATTATGTTTCTGAGAAAGGAAATAGGAAGGGGTTTTAAAAGCACAAATCTGATCATCAATTTGGTTAACAAGAGTTTTGTGATCAAAGTAGGACTAGAAACCGACTCCTAACTCCATACCATATTTGGTTTCATATCATTTCCCACTCACCCACAGAAGCCCTGGAGGCTCATCCATGTCCCAGATTGCCAGCCCTAGCCTGCCCTAGGTATGCTCTCAGATGGTGGAACACCACGTCCACTTGCTCTTGATTTGCCCTGGGACCCCTGTTCAGGTAGCAAGCTTCTGCCTTGCTCCCAGACCACATGCTCATCTGCTGCAGCACATGGAAGCTGGATCCCTGTCTTGGTCTCTGTGCCTTGGTTCCTATAGATGCCTTGTACTCCACCCCTGTATGACCATCATCTGTCCTGCTGTTGCCAGTTGCTCCATCTCAGTGGGTGTGTCCAGTGTCAGGCGGAGGCCCCTTCCAGACTGATGTGTCCTATTACAGTAAACTCTTCCATGCCTGGCTGTGTTGTACAAATCCACCCTCCTCCCTCATTGCAGGGATGTCTTTCCCCTTCCCTCAGGAAGACAGGCCACACAGAACATGCTACCTCTTTCACAGTAATATGGGCTGCCCCATTGTATTCAAGGACCACAGTTTACAAACATAATTAACTTTGCATAAGCGTATCTCCTTTTGGCAGATACAGATTCCTTAATGGTCAGTGGTAGATACAGAAAGAAGGTGTACGCCTTCATTGTCATCTATGAGAGAGAAACCTGAAGGTTCAAGCCACAAGGAAGCAGGGGCTGGAGTAATATGGAGGGATATATACACACACACACACATACATACACACAATGGAATATTATTTAGCCATGAAAAAGAATGAAATCTTGCCATTTGCAACAACATGGATGGATCTACAGGGTATTATGCTAAGTGAAATAAATCAGATAAAGACAAATACTGTATGGTTTCACTTATGTGTAGACATACAGAATAAACGAACAAACAAACAGAAACAAAGTCATAGCTTCAGAGAACAAACAGGTGGTTACCAGAGGGGAGGTGGGTGGGGGAGGAGAGAAATAGGTGAGGGAGATTAAGAGGTACAGATTTCCAGTTGCAAAATAAATGAGTCATGGGTAAGCAACGTACAGTGTGGGGAATATAATCAATAATTACATAGTATCTTTGTATGGTGACAGAGGGAACTAGATTTATCATGGTGATAGTATAGAAACATTAAATTACTATGTTGTGTAGCAGGAACTAACATAGTGTTGTAGGGAAAATATACTTCAAAAACAAACAGACAAACTCATAGAAAAACAGATCAGATTTGTGGTTACCAGAGGAAGGGGTGGGGAGAGAGAAAATTGGATGAACGCAGTCAAAAGGTACAAAATTCCAGTTATAAGATTAATAAGTACTAGGTATGTAATGTACAACATGATAAATATAATTAACACTGCTCAATGTTATATATGAAAGTTGTCAGAGTAAATCCTAAGAATTCTCATCACAAAGAAAAAATATTTCTTTTCTATTTCTTTAATTTGTATCTATATGAGATGATGGATGTGTACTAAACTTATTGTGAACATTATCATTTCAGGACGTAGGTAATTCAAATCATTATGCTGTACACCCTAAACTTACACAGTGCTGTGAGTCGATTATATCTCAGTAAAACTGGAAGAAAAAAAAGGATGCATGTCTAAAACTGAAACTCCCCTTTGTCTAAAGGGCACAGGGGATTAGATGAGCTCCTAGGTTTCTTCCCTTTAGGAAATGTGCCCCTTTCATAATCTCCCAATCATCAGTACTGAGGACTTCCCCATTATCTACTGATCTCAGTCCAAATTCCAACCTTTAGAACTTTATGGTCCAGTTGCAGGTCACTTTACCAGACCTACTTCTCTTTGGTATCATTCATTTATCCATTTGTCCTTCCTGTTAAATTAGTCTCCTATGCTTTCTGCAGAAACCTTGTGCTTTCCCTAATGCAGGGCCCCTGCCTGGCACACAACAGAAGTCACTCTTAGTTGCCTGCACAAGAGGTATTCTCCCCATTTTCCTGGCCCTCAGACCCAGAATCCCAATTTTGTTTGGAACAGCAATTTCCCAGCCCTGGTGATAAATGGTGATTTGATCCAACTGCAGCACTTCACTCCTGTTCCATTTTGCCAAACATGACTTCCCAGCACCCACAAAGGGTAGAGGTTGCCATTTCTTCTACCTCCAGACACTGCAACTTAGGGGGAGCCTGCTAGAAGCACTCAAGAAAACTTTGATTTTCCTGATTAACTGGGTAGATGCAGATGGTACTATCCCCCCATGCATCTTCCCACCTTGAATTAGCTGTGACACCTGGAGCTACAGGAGCCATCTGGTAGCCATACGGGACAAGCTATCACATTAAAGACAGCAGAGCAACCAGACAGCGAGAATAGAGGAGAGGCAGAGCCTCACTGCATCACATCCTTGGACTCCTTGCAATGCGAGAGCTATCTTTATTGCTTACGGTACTGTTAGTGGCTCTGTTCATTTGTCTCTGAAAGAGTTTCTCCTCTTTTCCTACCTTTTCTCTGAATTTCCAAACTCCTTTTGTAGTATTGCAGGTAGTTTATGCACTGCATCTAGAATAATGTCTGGCTCATGGGGGGAACTCTGTAAGTCGTTGCTATTCCTGCTTCTGCGACTCCTTGTCCTTAAGACTCAGATCCAAATTTTCTTCCACTTCTGTAATTTCAGTGATATTGCCTGGGCCAGTGCTTTAATAATGAACCACATAAGGTTGCCTAAAATGCATATTGAAATATCACTTATTCTGGATAGCTTTTCTCCTAGTATTACTATATTATGAACTCTTGGGAGGGTGAAATCTATCATAGTTTCCCCCCACAATACTGTATTTGGTCAAATCTGAGATGTCATTAGTTTTTAAACGCACCATTGTTTTATGAACTACAAAGGAAGAAAAAACTGTCAATTTAAGGATGCCATGTTGTAAAATATACACATAATCTAATTTCAGATATGTTAAAACATAGCAGGAAAATAGAATTGAGAGACGGCACAGACACACGGCACGCCAGACCACATCCCAAACTAGAGCTCTGACTCAGTCTGGAGCGACCAGTCCAGGAAATGCGACCACCTCTGTAATAATCGGCCCCAGACGCTCAAGACTTGAGCAATAACTGACAGCTTCCCTAATTCCTGCCCTGCTTCCAATTTAGTACCAATTGGGGAAGGCCAAATATGCACCCCTAACTGATCACACAGGATGCCACACTTCTAGTTAGCCTGCCTCCAGCTTCCCTGTGCCAACAGCCTCCAATCAGGGCACGTCTGAAGCCTCCCCTTTTGCCCCCTATAAGGCTTTCCACTCCTCTGCCTGCCTTTGAGTCTCTGCCAAATGCAAGTGATGGTGGCTGACTCACTGACTATAGCAAGTTCAGAATAAACAGCCTTTGCTTGGTCCAATTCGGGCCATCTTTGTGTATTTCCACAGAATCAATGATTTCCCATGGTATTGGTTCTCATGGTAGTGTTCATTTGTTCAGCAAGCATTTATCTTCTGGGTATTAGGAACAGTACAGGATTTCAGGGTGGGCGATATTAAAAGGGAGGGGCTTGATAAGGGAACCACGGGTTGTAATAGTTTAGCAGCAAGGCCACTCAAGCCTGAACTGAGGGGATAGCTGAGAAGAGACAAAGGAGCACGGATTTGGGTACAGCCTAAAGGAAAGAGATGACAAATTTGAGGTGGAATCAAAGCAGAGGGAGAGGCCACTCAGGCTGAGGACAGGGGAGAAATCACAGGGGACCCCAAGACGTGAAGCCCCATTAGGCCAGAGGAGACCACTGTAACTCCAAGGTGACAGGACAGGGCGCAGGTTCTGGAGAGAAGAGCTGAACCACGGATGCTGAAAGAACACTCTCCTTACCATGAGGAGGGAGGTGAGCAGGTGAACAGAACAGCTGTGCGGTGTGTGACACTGTGTGTCACATGTGTGTTCTTTAAAGGGACAAAGGTGAGACACAGGGCCCCGACTGATACGGCTGAATGTGACCTTCCCTGGCACTAGGCTGCATTTTGTTAACCTGTGTTCCCTGCATGTCGCTAACAAGATATAACTGAATTAAGCTTAAATCAATCATGCAATGACCTCATCCTGAGGGCTGGAACCACAGAATAGAAGTTAGTCATTTGTCAGGACTTTTTCTTCCTCCCTCTTTTGGAATTATTGATGTCTTGGAAATGATTGGGCATGCCCCTGGGTGTGAAGCTCTTGGTAGCAAGAGAGCAGAAGACTGGGGAATTCATTCATTGAGTCCATGCCATTGAATTCACCCCTTTAAAAGCCTCAGGGGGCTGAGTATAATTAAACAACATTAATTAAAATACTAAAGAATAGAAAAGGGCAGCCCACAGGAGGGACAATGGACTGACATCAAAGAGATGGAAAATAACAAAAATAGCAGCAATCACTATGCATTAAAGCCCAGGAGGCTGACAGCTCAGCTGGAGCAGCTTCAGAGGAAACTTCATGGACACCAGCCCCTTAGGGCAACGTGGCAACGAGAAAACATGGTGGCAGGAAGAAAGGGACCCAAGGGTGCACAAAAGGGCTCCTTTCCCTTTCCACAGAAATCCAAGAGGTTCAAGGTCTCTGCAGATCATAATTAAACACTGTAATATGATTACCTTCAGAAGTTTCTGGGAATCCAGAACGTACCACACTGCCTTTGTGGTTTAACTATGCTGCTGTAGAGTCTCAGCATTTTGAGTTTTATTTCAAAAGAAGGAATTCTGGCATCTTGCTAAATTACCGAACGATTTCTCACATGAATTTCTCTAGCTCACCTCCACTCGATGTAAAAATAAAGCACTGAAAGCCACCATCAGTAGTGGTGTGGTTCCAGTTCAAGGCTGAGGATGACGACCCCAAAGTGGAGGTGAGAGGGGTCAGACCAAAGGGGTACTGACCAAGGCAGCCCGACCCCGAGTTCCTCTTCCCAGAGAGAATAAGTGTTGCCAACTTCTTGTATATCCTCCCAGATATAATCTACGCACATACACACAAATACATACACAAATATATATATTTTACGGAAATACTAATATATTATACATACCGTCTATACAATTATTTTTCATTTAAAAATATATCTTGAATAGTCTTGCTGTTCACAGAGACGATGTGAGAAGTAGTTTTCAGTGATGAAGAAATGAAGCTAATGCAGGAAAACAGATGTGGGGCGTGAGGAGGGCCAAGTCCCAGGTCTCGGTGGAGCCCCTGGGACGTGCCCGGCCAAGTGTGGGTCCTTGGCTTCGGGCAGGAAAGAATTCAAGAGCGAGCCACCTGTTGAGTAACGGTAGATTTATTTAGAGAGATACACACTGCATAGAGTGTAAGGCAAGAGAAAGGCAAGGAAAGAGGTGTGGGAATCGGGTGCTCAGGTTAAAGTAAAAGTAGGTACACACTCCACAGACAGAGTGAGGGCCTGTCTACAAAGGGGAGAGAGAGAGTAAAAGGCCACTAGGCGCACTAGGCGTGGTGTTGTCACCTTTTATGGTCTCAGTAGCTTCACATGCACCTACAGGTGGGATCAATCCAACTGCCCTGGGGAAGCGGCTGGGGTTCCCAGGGACTGGGCCACCGCCCATTCTTTGGCCTTCTAGTGGGTAGCCTTGGGGCTGTCATGGCGCCTGCGGGCATGTTATTTGATCACGTTGCTACAATGAGCATATAATGAAGCTCAAGGTCTACTAGGAGTTAAACCTCTTAATCCTTAAGGCCAATGAGGAGGTGAATCTTCCACCATTTTCGTGTTAAATTGCTGTCATTCCTTGAGTGGTTGTGCCCTGCCCTCTTCCCTCCTGCCTCAAAGTCATTCTTGACATGTTAGATTTTGAGGTATTTATGGTATATTCAGGTGACTATTTCATCTAACAATCAGAAGTACAGCCAGATTGTGGTGAAATTGCCCAGGAAATCTATTAATAGAATTAATGTTAAGGTGGGTTAAATCAACACCTCTCTGTGAAAGCATGATCAGTGCCAAATAAAACTGTTTAATAAATAAATAAATAAATAAATAAATAAATAAATAAATAAATAAATAAATAAAAATACATCTTAGAGACTTTTTTATGTACCAGATCACACAGTGCTGCCAAAGTCTTTTCAACACCCACAGGTATGTTTGTATATATTTCCATTGTATATATTTACCATATTTTGTTTAATCAGCCCTCTAGTTAAATTTCCTCTCTTTGTTACAAAGAGTGCTCAAATGAATAACCTTGCACGTGGGTCAGTTTTATATGTGCAAGTACATTTATAGGATAAATTCTTATAAATGGAATTGCTGGGTCAAAGAGTGTGTACAATGAAGATAAAAAACAGCATCTACCTCCTTGAGCTGTTTTGAGGATTACATGAGCTGTTCATGCAAAATCAGCCTGAGAGGGAGCAGGACCCTGTGGGCCCTCCCTGATAGAAGTCCTTTCTGTCTCCCATTTCTCTTTTGTAGGAAATAGCTTCATGCCGCCTCTTAGACCTTCCCAGAGTTCCAAAGGGCAGATTCAAACAGTTGCTAATCAGGGAAGGGAGGGAAAGCAGAAACAAGGGAGGAATAGTCAGGAAACAACAGTGCAGCCCTGGGGCAGGGTCCTGGTTCCTCCTGAAGGAATATATATAAAAATATCTTTAAGTTCTTCTGCAGGAACTAAGGCCCCCCAACCCCTGCCTCTTGTTTATAGCTGAGCAGAATCTTCAGAGCTAGTTTTCTGGGGGAACACTGGGTCCACCAGATTGCCAGCATTCTGACTAAAAGCAACTTTCCTTTTTGTTACCAAGGCTGTTGCCTCCAGGATCATACCCTTGCCCCTCCCACAACTAGAAACCAATTACTCTTATCTAAGTCTCAAGAGGCAGCTGCAGAGAAGAAACAAGAACTGGTTAGGACTAACGGAGTCCAAGACGGTGGAGGATTTGACTTCCAGTGGACCTTGAGCCTCATTATACACTCTAGCATGGTAAATGACACACCCACCAGCACCAGGACAGTTGACGATTGCCATGACAACAACCAGAAAAGCCTGTACAAGGATGAAACAGCTCCATCACACCGGGAAGGAGGACATGATGGCAGAAGCCTTCCATCAAAGTCCACGTGGCCCGACCCAGGCTCAAACCCGGTGGAGAGCTTCCTTCCCCCACTTGAGTGCTTTTCTTCCCTTCTCCCTGCTCGAGCGCTTTCCTTCCACTTCCCCTTCTGAGCAATAAAGTGGCTGTTCACTTTGTCCCTCAGCCTCTGCTGTGTGAATTTTTTCACAGCCAGCACTTTGGCGGGCTTCCTAATTTAGGGGTCCCTCCATCTGCTAACAAGACTAAAGCTCAATAAATAGCCATTGTTTTGCAAGACACTGCATTGGGCGTTGGGAGAAGAGGAAAGGTGTAAGGGACAGAAATTCCTAAACAGAAGTGAATTCATAGTCCCTTCCTTAAACGCTTAAAGTTTAGGAGCAAGTAATTCTTGATAGCAAAGCACACTAGTAAATGCTATCTTGGACGTATACATAAAATTCTAATAAGCTCAGGGAAGAAATGGAAAAAATCCAAGTGGAGAAGTTTTTACAAGAAATGGCGTTTATGAGCTGAGTTTCGAGGATGGAAAGGATCTAAATAGGCACTAGGAGGGCAGAGGCCACTTCCCAGATGGAAAGAATCACAGGAGCAAAGACTAGGCAGGCAGAACTGAGCCTCTGAAGACTGTGGAATTCTTGGAGATAAAGCTAGGAATCATCATCTGTCTGGATAAACCTCAGGTGTATCACTTTGAAAAAAAATCAGCTAGGGACTGGCCAGCTGAGACTCAAGTATAGTACGTGTTCGTGCAGAGCCTTGCTTGACTTCTCATCTTGGAAGGATGCTCTGAGGACTTAGGGACTCCAGGAGCTGGGAAATTCTTCTTAAAGCTTCAACATGAAACAGTCATCCCCTCAAGCCAAGTCCCCTGAGATATTACACAAAGCCTCAGCCCTGGTTTGCACTTCCAGAGTAAGAAGGAACAGTGATTCCAGGTGGCCCTTGAGCAGTCACCAATATTTCATCTAAATGTTGCAACTACCACACCTGTTCTTACTGATAACTCTCTCTTCCTGGGGAATAGAGACTGATAGCTCACATTTCACAACTTGGCTTTAAAAACTTATGGGCACTGCATGGCTTAGCTTGACTCTTAATGGTGGAGCTGAAAAGTTGACAAAAGAAGCCTACAATTTGCAGGTTTCTATGAATGCCTGAAGAGGGTTGTTGTACTTGCCTCTGGGGCTCCATGGATATTTCTGAAGCATCTCTCCTAGTTGGGGCTGAGTGGTGACTCTGGGGAAAAGACCACATTGCCCAGGAATAGCAAGTAAGGGCATTCTCCCGAGCCTGGTTGCCCATCTGTATGTCAGGAGCAACAGGTCTCAAAAAAAAGGTGAAACTTTTCATGCAGGAAAGAACATTGACAGATTTTATGAACCAGGAACTCATTCCTTACATAGTAACTGTTGGGTCATTTTATAAAATTCTTAGTTCAGCCCTGCTGACATATCATTCAAGCTGCAAATCTCAGGGCGATCTTTGGACTCCTTTCTCTGTAATCTCCTCCCTCTCCCTGCCACATCCAATCAGTCACCAAACCCAGTCGTTTCAACTTCAGCATCTTCACGTGGACACACTCCTCCTACCCCTCTCAGTGCCATGGCCCTAAGCTCTGGACCTCAGCCTCTCTTCCCTGCATCGTGGCATCAGCCTCTAACCAGTTTGCCCTGCATCTGGTCTCGCTCTGGCTTACACCATCTCCATGCAGCTGAGAGAGTCCAGAGAATGTCACCCCGAAAGATGCCACTTAAGCATATTGATTATTTTGAGTTAAAGGCATTTGAGAAAGAGCAGATGGAGGAAGGGCACTTCAATCCATTACTGAAGGCAGGAGCTGAAATTCCTATAGGAAAGATGTCCCCCCTGTACCAGAAGGAAAGCAATGTTCTTATCGTCAAGGACAAGTTGAGATTCAGAGACTTGTACACAAACAGACCTTGTTAAAATAAATTCTGATCCCCCTCTAGCCTCCCCACATAAGTTAGTTACTTTTCCACAATTGTTTCTATTTTTCAACCTGCTGAGACAGGAGGGAAGGGGACGGGGCACAACCACTGAAAAAAACACACACACAGCAAGTAGCACCAAGACGGTGGAAGATTCAAATCCCAACAGACCTTGAGCTTTAATATTCGCTCACTGAAATACAACAGGATGCTAAATGGTGCTCCCACAGGTGGCAGGGCAGTTTTAAGGCTGACCATAAAAGGTCAAAGGGTGGGTGATGGACAAATTCCTGGGAATCCCACCCCCTTCCCCAAAGTAGTTGGAATAATCTTCCCACTTGTTAGTATATAAAGTTACTGAGCCCATAAAAACGACCAACACAGCCTCGTGGCCCCTATCCCTTCTGAGTGAGACAGACCGTACGCTGTCTGTGGAGTGTATATCTACTTTTACCTTAAACTGAGCTCCTAACTTCCACACCTCATGACCTTTCTCTGCCCTTCTGAAACAGCCTGTACTCTGTCTATGGAGTATGTATCTCTCTGAATAAATCTACTTTTACTTAACTGTGGCTCGCTCTTCAATTCTTTCCTGCACAAATCGAAGGACCCACACTTGGTGGGGCACGTCCTAGGGACTCAACTGAGACCTGGGACACGGCTATCCTCTCACCCTACATTTTTACCTGTATCACTACTATAAAAGCCTATAGGTTCTGCCATTTTGGGGGGCCTTTGTTCCATATGAGAGCTCCCTTGTCACACAGAATGGTATAAATTTGTATGCTTTCTCTGTCTTATGTCAGTATAATTCTCAGATGAAAACCTTAAGAAGGTAGAGGTAAACATTTGCCTCCCCTACAGGGTTACAAGAGTCCCCTTTCAGAAACCTAGATCTTACATCATTCTCTCTTTAGGGTGTGCCCATGGCCACCAAAATAAAACTTAAACTCTTCAGTTCATCATTCAGGACCCCTCCTGTTGTGGCCCCACCATCTACCCAGCTTCATCTCTTTTCATTCTCTTCCATTCCCTGCGCTACCCACACACTGAGATTATTTGGCGCTCCTGGAATAGACCATAAGCTCCCACGACTTAGTTTCTTCATCCCTACTGTTGATTCTGCCTAGAAGTCTCTTCTTCCCCACCTCTCCCCATTCCTCAACCCACAGTTCTCTGGAGCTCCCCAAGCAACCACCAGCAGAGGCAGTCAACCATCCACGCAGCTCCAAGAGTGCTTCGTGTCCCTTGAAAGCCCTCTCCGCAAGGAGACTATGTTCGAGAGAAAGCCAAGTCCATCCTGATGGGAACAAAGTTCCAAAAGACAGATTTAAAGTCTATTTGGATACTGTATGATATCACTTATAATATGTGGAATCTAAAATATACAACAAACTGGTGACTATAACAAAAGAGCAGCAGACTGACAGATACAGAGAACAAAGTAGTGGCTACCGGTTGGGAAGGGGGAGAGGAATACAGAAGTAGGGGAGTGGGAGGCACAGACCACTGGGTGTAAGATGGGCTTAGGAATGCATTGTACAGCATGGGCAAGAGAGCCAACATTGTGTAATAACTGTAAGTGCAAAGTAACCTTTAAAAGTTATACAAAAATTTAAAATAAAATTTTAAAAGAAAGAAAAAAAGTCTCTTTGGAAACATACAAGGTTTAAATTCACAGAGTTCTAGGAAAATCTTTCCTACTTCATAATTCTATAGATCTACGTCCTCAATAGTCAAAGACAGTCCCAATTTGCCTTGTTATAAAATATGGTTCCACGTGAAAAAGGTGATTCTCCTACAGCCTATACAATTAAACCATCCCTAAGTTTTCTCCTCAAGACCACAGGTGCTTATGTCGCTTGTTTCACATTTTGATTTTGTGACACATTGTCACTAAAACCTTGTTTGAGAGTTTTTTAGAGACTAATGATGAAGTCACTTTATTTGAATGATAATTATAAACATTTAAGTAATACCGAGAGAACTAAAACCCCCAGAAAAGAGAACAAACCCCCAAACCTCCCCCAGACCCTTCGCCCCAATAAGCCATCAATCATCAGACTGGGTGACCAGGGCCAGTAATGCCTTTTCTGTTAGAAACTGGGACTGCACTCCTCATGCATTTAAAATAAAAGATATTTAATGTGATTTTACTTATATTTAACAGAACAAAGAGGACTTGACAAGAAACCAAAGAAATTCCAAGCTTCAGGCAAATGTTTCCTCACCACATACTCATTCCTAAAAGTTCCCTCTAAAATTAGGAAAACTTTAACTAGAAATAAAGATGTGAGAGTCTTCTTTTTTTTAACTTTATATTTGAATTGGGACCCAAGACTAGAGTTCATTCATCCATTCACTCATTCACTGACTACTGACCACTGACCACATGCAAGACTGTGTTCAGGCCCTGGCAATTCAACACTGCAATGAATAAATACAATTTCAGGTGGAGGTGTGTGCTAGGAAAAGAAGCAAAGCAGGGTAAAGTGTTAGAGGGGCCGATGAAGATCAGATCGTCACAGAGAGCTTTCTCTGAGGACAAGAGAAGGAACCAGAATGAGATGCAGTGAGCCAGGCAGATGTACGGGGGAATGCACTGTGGGCAGAGGGAATGGCAAGCACAGATGCCCTAGAGCGAGAAGCAGCCGGGACTGTAGCAGCACCGGCAGGAAGGCCAGCGCAGGGGGACCCTGAGTGAGCAACCGGGATGGACGTGGTGGGCAAGGAGAGGAAGCTGGAGGCCAGATTGGGCAGAGCCTTATGAGCCTGGGCAAGGCATTTAGATTTTATCCCATATGTAATGAGAAGCCATTGGAAAGTCTTGCACAAGCGAGTGATATGACCTGGTTTGCTTTTTGAAAAGATCACTCTAACTGACATATGGAAAATAGCCCACGGTTATTGGACTTGGACAAGAATAGAAACAGGAAGGCTAATTCTCAGGTGACTGCGGAGTCCAGAAGAGAGAGGACTGAGGCATGGGCTTGGTTGTGGTGATGGAGATCAGAGGTGCCAGATTCAGTCTAGCTTTTGAAGGTAGAGCCAAGGCTGGGTGTGTGTCGGTGTTCTCGGGCTGCAGTAGCACAGTGCCACAAGCTGGGGGGCTTAACAACAGGAACCGATCGTCTCACAGTATTGGAGGCTAGAAATCTGAAATCAGGATGTCAGTAGGTCTATTTTCCTTCTGAAACCTGCAGGGGAATCCTTCCTTGCCTCTTCCTGGTGGTTTGCCAGAAATCTGAGGCATTCCTTGGCTTGCAGCTGCATGACTCCAATCTCTGTTTTTATCATCACATGGTGTTCTCTCTGTGTCTGTCTTCACATGGCCGTCTTCTTATAAGGACACCAGTCATATGGGATTAGGGTCCACCCTACTGCAGTATGGCCTAACTTTGATTACGCACATCTGTAAGGAACCAGTTTCCAACTAAAGTCACATTCTGAGTGTTGGTGCCCAGGGCAGGCTGCCCTAAAAGTCAACCCATAATAGGATATGAAAGAAAGAGGGGACTTGAGAAAGATGTCCTGGTTTTTGACATAAACAATGGTGTGAATGGTATGCCGTTTCTGGAAGCAGGGGAGAAGGGATGTCCCCAGGTGTGACCAGATTTGTGGGAAAAAAAGAATTGCTTTGATAACGCTATTTGAGATAGCTGTGAGACACTCGAGTTGCGGGCATAGAGGAAAATAGTTGCACTTTCAAATCTGGAGGTCAGAAGAGAGGCACGGGCTGGAAAGGTAAACTGGAAATCATTAGTTTATGGAAGGTTTTTTAAATCCATGGAGCTCGATGAGATTGTGTAAGAAGTAAATGCAGGGAGAAGACAGTAAAAGCCTAGGAATTATACCCTGGGACACTCCAGCCTGCAGAGGTGATGAAAAAACAGAGGATCAAGCTAAGAAGACCGAGATAGAGCTGGCATTGAGGTAAGAGGAAAACCAGGAGAGTACAGAGCCTCAGAAACCAAGTAAGAAAGCCTTTCAGGAAGGAAGGGAGTAAATCACCGTATTCGACACACTGAGGGATCTAGCAAAATGAGGATTTGGAATTGATCGTTAGATTTAGCATGAAAATCATCAGTGACCTTGACAAAAGTAGTTTCAGTTGAGTAGCGGTAATTAGACCTGTGTAAGAGAACTTGTAAGTATAGAAAACACTTCAAGGATGTTTTTGCCTTTAGAAGAGCAGATAAATAAGGCTATAATTGGAGGATGATGTGGG
Organism: Camelus ferus; assembly: GCF_009834535.1. Lineage (NCBI taxonomy): Eukaryota > Metazoa > Chordata > Mammalia > Artiodactyla > Camelidae > Camelus > Camelus ferus. Next base: position 7,633,023 of record NC_045722.1, read on the forward strand.
GTCCAGGGAGTTATTTTTTTATATGGGAGATACAGTGTTCTGTTTAAATGGTGGTGGGAATGGTTCAATAGAGGAGAAAATTGTTATTGAAGGAGAGATGATAATTACAGGAGCAAAGTATATGAGTTGGATAGAGGGTCTGGGATTCAGGGCGCAAGTAGAAAAACTGGCCTGAGGCAGAAGCAGGGTGGGTTTATGAAAGAAGGGAAGACAAACTTTTGTAAGTACAGGTATTAGTAGGCATGCAGACCTACTAGTAGACAACAGGGACACTATTCTGCTCACTTGTATTTTCCTATATTTCAAAAAAGGAAGATCATAAGCTTAGACTGAAAAAGGGATGGGAGTCGGGTGGGGGTTTGGAAAACAGGTTGAAATAGGTATTCCAGGAGTCTGGGCAAAGGAACAGACCAGAAATGGAGAAGGCTTGGAGACCAAGACCATTGAGCGTGGTTGTGTTTTTCTCTAGTTGCCTTTAGCTGCTGAGTTGCCGGTGAAAATTGAGCAAAAAGCTGCCTTTAGCCAGATTAGGTGAGTATGGCAGAAGGGGAGAGGGGAGAGAAGTGGTTGAGTGGTTAAGTAAGTAAGTTGTCATACTGATGAACCACTGGGATTCATGATAGATAAAAATGAAAGTAGAGAAGTGGAGTTAATGACTGGCAGCCCTTAAAGGGTCGACGAATTGGCGGACTTTAGACTAGAGGAAGTATGCTAGAAAGATAAGAGGTGGTGGTAGAATGGGAAATTTGAGTCAAGATTTTGGAAGTGATGTATTTACCAGTAATGGCTGAAATGTGACAGAGGAAAAGATCACAAGAGAAAAGGAGATCAAGAAACCTAGAGACTATGTTTTTGGATGAGAAGTCTACTTGGATGTTGAAGTCACCAAGCATGATTGGACAGACAGGCAGTAAACCCAACTGCTAACATTTCAATGAATGATCTGGAGGGAATGACCACAAAGATTGGGCATCACAACAAAAAGGAGGACTAATCAGTAAAACTGATGACATTTGCTAAAGGAGCTGGAAGTTCTTTGGGAGAAGGGAGGAGCAATGGTCAGGTAGCAGCAATGAAAAATCAAGGTCCTATGACATAGGAGTGTTGGGGTTCATAGTGGGTTTCTTCTCTCCTGCTCAGCACTTCTCTTCTACCTTTCTCCCCTGCTCACTCATCTTCTAGCTGATCTGTCCACAGTTGAGCATAGGGGGAAAGTGAATTGAGAGAAAACTCTTACTTGACTGGTACTTTTGTGACATCTAGAGATTTTTATAGGTTTCTTGGAGTCTGAGAAACTGGGAAACTCCATCAGAAATTTTTATGATGGAGATGATGCCTTTCCTGTAGCCTGCCCATTTATTACTCCAGTTTCTGAAGACTGGCATCCAGAGGTGGGCCTCATATACATTCTCCTTTTGGAAGCTCATTTGCCCTCCTAGTAGCCCTCTTGGACAACATCCCTTGGGCAAAGTCCACCTCCCATGATGGTTCTTTCCTATAGGGCCCATGTCCACTCTATGGAAACACTCTTGAAAGTTTGTCCTGCCAGAGGTGGGGGTGCTCCAGCACAGTCCTTCTCCAGGTTCTGCATCCATGGACTGAGAGCATCCTGCTATCTCTTGCCTTTAGAGCTCACAGGCTTGAGTTCACTACCAATCCACTGTGTCCTTTCAACCTGAGAACACCTTCAACCTCTAAAAGTGAAGACCTTCTCCTTAAACCTTGGATGATCTCAAAGCATTGTTCCTCTCAGCAATTCTCCCTGGCCAAGAAGGGGGAAGATGCCACAGCACTGCTGCAGCTTTCTCCAGGGACGTTTTCTCTTTCTGCATCCATGTCCACTCTTTTATATTCTGCAGGAGAGTGATGGACTAAGGGACAAAAGAACTTGTTTTTGGCTACTCCCTCCAAAAATTCTGCAAAGGGGAGTCAGCACCAAACTTTGAAGCAAGAGGAAGCATGGTACCTATTATTTTATTCTTAGCCTCAGGGATATAATAAGTCATGTTTAACACTCTGCTTAATATTCTCAGCCTTCTTCACTCCTCTGCAACTTGAACTTCAGGCTTTGTGAGTTACATTCTTTTTACTTTTCCAAGGTTTATAAATCTTGTATTTGGCTCTGTAACTATAATCCTCACAATAAAAAGACCACCAGTCCTCAGTTTGTTCATTCCTCAGGCTGTGGGTTTTGTTTTGTTGTTGTTGTTTTTAATGTTTTGATTGGCTTGATTTCATTGTTAGTTCGGTTTTTTGCTCCCATGTATTTTATTCACATATGCCTGAGAGAAAGACCCTTGCTCAGACACTCAAAAGACCACTTTACTACGTATAAGACTCTTATATTGCATTTTCTTTTGCTCAAAACTTTATAGATACTGCTGCACTGACCTCCATCTTCAAATGATTTGTGGACTTTCCTTTTGTGAACTGTTGCTTTGATTTTACAGTCGAGTTGTTTTATTGTTCTTTTCTCCCAAGAAAAGCTCATGTGTGCTATAATTCTCATTTGAGCATTTCTATTTATGGTCTTCATTTTTGAAGGATGATTTGGCTGGTATAAAATTATTGGGTCAAACTCTTTCTTCCCTTGAACTTTAGACCTTGCTCCATTGTGTTCTGGCATTCAGTTTTGCCGTGGGAACGTGTGAGGCCAGCCAGATATTTTCCTGTGTGGGTATCTTGCTTTTTCTGCCTAGTACCTGAAGAAATTTCTTCTTCTTCTTCTTCTTCTTTTTTTTTTCAGTTTATAAATTAACAACCTGTATTCAGCAAATTCTAACATTCCATATCATTCTGTATCAATTTTTCCTGGAACATGGTGGGTTCTTTCAATCTGCATATGGGGTTTTTACTTATTTCAGGGAAATTCTTCTTCAATTACATTTTTTGGCTATATTTTTGTGTGTCATTTGTCTCCATATCATTTATTCTCTGCTTTCTGGCACATAATTTATTTCATGCTGGGTCATCTTTATTGAGGATTTATGTTTATTATTCCTTCTTGAATTCCTCTTATTTCTGATTCTTCTCTGCATTCACTCAAGCCTTTCTTCTTTGTTGACAGTTCAATTTTTAGCTGTGTCTATTTCAGTCCTCAATAATTCCAATTTAGTTATTAGTTGTGTAATCCAGTTGTTTTGGTTCTACTTTTTCATTTTGTTCTTTTTTTTAAAATCTGTTGTCAAACACTTATTTTATGGAATTCATAGTTTTACAAGATCTTTAGAGTAAAATACTCTCCAGTAACCTTCTTTTCCTTAGGTTATCCTCTTTTGCAGACTTTCTTCATCATCTTACCTTTTTCAGTACTATTCTTAATAAAAAACATTTTTCAGCTTTATTGAGGTATAATTGATAGATAAAACTGTAAGACATTTAAAGTGTACAACATAATGATTTATATATACATATGCTTTGTGAAAGGATTTCATCAAGAGAATTAACACACATATCACCTCACATGTTTACCTTTTCTTCTTTTTTTTTTTTGCTCAGAATATTTGAGTTCAACTCTTGCAGAAAACTTCAATTATACAATACAATGTTATCAGTGTTTTATATTAGATCCTCAGACTTTATTCATCTTGTAACTGAAAGTTACCCTTTAATCAACCTCTCCCTATTTCCCTCACCCCCTGCCAACCCCTAGCAACTACTTTTCTACTCTGTTTCTATGAGTTCAACTTTTAAGAAAAAACTTTTTAGATTCCACACATAAGTGATACCATGCAGTGTTTGTCTTTCTGTCTTCCTTATTTCAATTAGCATAATGCTCTCCAGTGAAACAATTATTTTTATTGTTTACAGTTAGTGAGTGATTTTCTAGGTGCCAGTTCTATTATTTATTGACCCTCCAATTCTCGTAACAACCTTGTGAGGTAGATACTAATATTAGCCCCATTTTAAATATGATGAAATTATATGTTTAAATAGTTGTTATGATATTTCTTTTCATTTTGCTCATGTGGCCAGTTTTATCCATACCTTTTACTTGCTACAGTTTAGTATGGAACAAGTCTCTTTGGCACCATGTTTACCTTAACATCATATCTGCTTATCTTCCTTTCCTAGCTAAAGTTTGGGAGCTGGAGTAATGTGTCCGGTTGTTCTTAATCCTAGGGTTTGGGAGTAAAGGCAGGAAGAGAGGGCTACCTCTTCAAAATTTGGTGAAATGTCCTAGTTCATTGCCTTTAATTCAAAATGCTCTGTAAAATCTCCAAATTTAGCTGAGAACCCTAAACAATGAAAAGTCCTGGGTTTTTTTCTGTGCACTAGATGACATCCTAGGATGCTGCAGTGACTGGGAACTGAGGCTCATTCCCTTGATGATTTTCCTGGATATTTCCTCCAGGTGGCTCACTCACCTTCTCAGTGTTTGGGATCTGAGAAAAAATTCTCAAGATTTTTTTAACCAGTTGATCTTCTTTCCCTGGTACACTTTTGAGATAAGATAGAAGTGGTACTAAGACCCATAAAGAATCTTGCCAATAACTCTGAATTCTTTCTTAGGAGCTTTTTTTTTTAAGTTGGAACATAAAATAGAACCACTTAAAATGGTGCTACTTCCTGCTTCCTTTTTGGTTATTTTACTATTTGTTACTTCTGTGGTCAGATATCAGGAAGGGGAAGTTCCTATGACCTGACTTCATTCTATCATCTTCACCTAAAACCTGGCTGGTCTTTTAGGACTTCCTTAAATAACTGTATCTTGCAATCAGTGGGGTTTTTTTTTTCCCCAGGACGAAAATTTCCATTTTATCATAAAATGGAATGCAAAATATGGTGTCAAAATACTGAGATTCAATTACAAGAAAAGTTCTGCTTTTGCTTTTCTTAATATATATGTTCCATGGACTAAGTACAGCCTGAAAAAAAAAAAACACAGTCCTCAGAAGTTCCCAGCAGTTCTTCAGAAAAGCCATCTTCCACACCCCTCCTTTCCTCCCAGGTAGCATACTTGTGTGGTCATTTTGGGGCCAAGATGTTTTTTGTTTCTGGACATGGTCTTCCTACAATCTGAGAATAGAAGTTGATCTTTTAAAATCAAACCTTAGAAACTTTAACTTTGTTGGGAGTAAAATGAATCAACAAAAAAACTCAAAAGGAAATGCTTCCGTTGTTTATTTTTCAAATGAGTTTCTCCCTTTGGAAGCCTCCTCTGAGGAGATATTTTTAAATGTTTTTTTTTAAAAAATAATTTTTACAGTGTTTTTCTGAATTGCTAAATTGAGATCTGATTCATGCTTCTGATTTTGCTCCTTGGGATGGGCGAAGGGGGAATAGAAATGATGGCTAATTGCCGAAGAGCCACTTCCACGAAGCCACAGCGGGGGGAGGGGAGAAGCAGATGCCGAAGCCACTTCGGAGGGAGACTTGCTCTTCCTCCTTCTTTGGCTTGTGTCGTTTTGCCGCCAACTGGACTGTGTTTTCATATTTACTTTGTGTTTAAAAAAGATGCAGCCAGTGAAAGGGATTAAGCTGCCCTTGACATCAATAAAGCTGATGAAGATGGAAAAAGGAAAATCTAGGTACATCCGTTCCTAAGGTTTCAACCCCAGTACTTCTGGCAAATTCAAGCGATATCTCTCTCCTGAGCTCCAGACGCCTTCTCGACTTCTCCTTCTGGAGGGGTCTCAAAGTCAGCGTGGCACAGACCAGCCTCAGTTTTTGCCAGACTCACATTCACCAAATGCCCGCAGATCTCTCCTTTTCTCAGTGGATGTACCACTTAGGCAGACCAGGAACTCGGGAATCATTCCTTCCTCTACTCAGTGCAGTCAGGAAACAGGTCATATCAATTTTACTTCTGAAACAACTCTCAGGGACATTCTTTTCTATCACTGTTGCTCCTGCCATGCTTTAGGCATCCTTATCTCTTGCCTGAAATATCATAATAGCCCAGCTAGTCCCTGTGGTAGACGGTGGATGGTGCCCACCAAGGTAGCTGCACCAGTGTCTCCCATCCCCCATGCCTGTATGCAATATGACCTTGACTCTCCTGCATGGGGGATGGGGTCCCCTCCCCTTGAACCTGAGCTGCCCTGTGACCTGTTTCAATTGATGGATGCAGCTAAAGTAACTTCCCAGGCTGGGGCTTCAGAGATCATTTCCTACATTGCCACTTGGAATGCTTCCTCTGGAAGCCAGTCTCCGTGTAAGAAATCTGATGACTCTGAAACCACTATTCTGTGAAGAATGCCAAGCAACCCCCTTCCCACTGGAGTGAGAGAGGCCACGTGGAGAAGCACGGCAGGGCCAGGCAGCTACACATAAAAAATTGACGGAATGAATGACACTTAGAAACCAAGAGGAAACTGACCAGTTCTGACTGAGTCTTCTCTTCTGGCTGGTTTCTAAGCTGTGTCTCTCAGGCTGGTCTTGGTAACACTGACTTACTGTCCACGAGACAGCATCTTCTCGGCCTTGACCAGTTCTGATAGCACAGGATGCCACTGAGGCCGGCCTGCATGAACGGGTCTCCCTACAGCAGCCTATGAGTCCTTGTTCAGTTTCCACTCACAAAGTGCTGCTTGTTATCCCTATATTCAAGGGTGATGTGTCATTATATCAAACCCACTGCTGCATCCACAAAGGTTAATGTTTATTTCTGCTGCTGGGTTCCTTGCCGAGTAGGCAACCTTTAGCTAGGTGCCCAAGAGAATAGTTACTGATTTATTAAGGATGGAGAGAAATAGAGAGAAGCGGTAATGACAAAAATGAGCTAAAAGAAAGTCAAGTAATGGCGTGTTTTCCAAATTAAAATATACTCTCTTCGGTACTAAATATCCCAAAGTCAGTTAAACGAGTACCAGCTGACTACAACTATCTATTCCTTGAATGAGATTCTATATACTCTTATCCATCTTTACAGATTTTCTCTTGGAAAACTGTTTTCTCAAAAATTTGTTTCTGGAGAACAATACAACTTTCAGTGATGCAGAATCATCTTCCTATTTTAACAAAGGAGACCCAGAGTTTGAACTGGAGTCAGCCCTGGAGGGAAGGGTGACCCTAAGTCAGCAATCAAAGTAGCCCCCCATCATCCTGCATGCCTTTTAGGGCCCTGAGAGTGCTTCGTGCCCTAGTTGACCAGCAAATGTCACCACCCCTTTTCATTTAATTTTAAGTTGTTTATCTGCTGGTGGGTTTGATGTTTGTCCTGACCGTGAGCAGCCTAGCAGCCTGCCAGCCTGCCAGCCTGCCAGCCTGCCGGCTAGCTCTGCTCATTAATTCAGAGCTTCCCCCCAAGAGCCTCATTCCTGCTGTTCTGTAACCTAGGCTCTCAGGATTTCCTGCCAAGTGGGACATGGTCCTGTCTCACATCTGCATTTGTGGCTTATTCTCAAAGACACCTGTTTTCTCCAGTGACAAGGCTCACACCTCAAAAATCAGCCAGGCTTTTAACACAATGGACCTTGACTGCATGATGTTTTCATTTTCCTCGAGTCAGAGGCTTGACTCTCAGGTTCAGTCCTTGAATAGTTTTGCAGAAAAGAAGCTGACATGAATATCATACACTTAGTTTCCTAGCTAATTGTATTGTTTCAAAATCTATTTTTGAGAAAGTGTCATGTGCCAGATACAGTTCTAAACACTGGGGATATAGCAAGCAAGCAAGGCAAACTATATGCCTCCTTTAAAAAAGCCTCTATTCTTTGTGGAGGTTGGGTGGGGGGAGAAATAAACAAAGAAGTAAGAAAATTTCAGATGGTGAACTGTGCTCTGAAGGAGATAAAACAGGACACTATGATGGAGAGAAGCTTCTCTGATTAGATGATAGTTGATCTGTAACCTGAATGTTGAAGGAAGGCCAGCTGTGCAGGAATCTGGAGGAAGAGCACTCCAGGCAGAGGAAACAGGAAGTGCAAATGTCCTGTGGCTAGAACAAGCTTGGAATGGCTGAGTGTGAGAGAAACAGAAAGCTGGCTAGTATAAATAATGTAAATTGATGAGGAGTTTGTCAGAGAGGCAGACAAGGGCTAAATCATGCCATTTAATAAAGTGTACTGTTTCTCAATCTCTCTCATCATGTATAAATATAAATATAAATATACGTACATTTGGCTCACAGAAGATAAGCATAGATAGAGATACCTCCTATTAGAAGCAGAACATATTTGGGGAGGGAACGTGCAGAGGTGGGGGGTTGTTCACAGTGATACAGGTAAAAAGATGTATTGATAAGCTATACAATATCCTTCTCTCTCCACTCAATTTAGAATTTCAAGTCTATGTATATTACTAAGAATACCAGGTATATGACACTGGATGGCTATTCATTAACATTTATTCAATACTTAGAACATGGTGTCAGATGGTAGGCTAGAGCAGGGATCAACAAATCTTTTCTGTAAAGGTTCAGATAATGAGCATTTTAAGCTTTGCAGTCCACATACCATTTCTCCCACACACACCGTTTTGTCTTCCGCCACTCTTGAAAATGTAAAAAACATGCTTAGCGTGAGGGCTGTACACAAGCAGGCCACAGGCTACATTTCCCCTGTGGGCCATCGTTTGCCAACCCCGGCCCGAAAGTAAACAAAATACGTCTCTACCTTAAAATCGCCTTGAAACTAATGGAAGAGAAAGCAGACCTTATAACACAGAATGCTAGAGGTGAATTCACAACTGGATGAAAGGGCTCAGGGAAGGCACCTAGCCCAACATCAGAGGACCAAGGAAGGCTTCCTGCAGAAGTGGCTGGTAGTGGATGGTAGGAGCCGGCCAGGTGGAGCGGGAAGGAGAGGACAAGCAGAAAGACAGCATTGGCCTGGAGAGGAAGGTCACAGGATCGAGTCTAGGAACAGCAAATCTCTACCTCTGGAAACAGAGGTTGTAAACTCAAATGTCTGTAGAGGCTGGGGGTGAGACAGCAGGGGGAAGCAGGCTACGGGAGGGGCCGCAGCACGGCACAGTCGGGCCAAGCTCAGTGTCAGCCTCGGAGACACAGTGAGGAGTGGTGGGGACTGTGCCCTGGCTAAAGAGGCAGCTGGTGTTTAGTTCCTGCTGACGGAATGTGGCCCACTGTTGGCAAATTTGATTCTTCAAAAGACAGAAGGAGTTTTAATTTTAATGTGAGAGCTCCATATTTTCAAAGATTGGTGATGAATTTTTAATAAATTTAAATATCGTGAGGGTTGATAATGTGTGGGCCTAGTAAATGTCCTCAGTCTAACTTAGGGCCCTTGGCCTCTTGTTTACAGGCTCTGGGCTACAGCATAGAGGGCAAGGGGTGAGACTACAGAGGCCAGTCAGGACCTCCCCCACCTCCACCACCAAAGTGTACCAGCTGGAGAAGGAGAAGGAGAAGGAAGGGGAGGGGAGGGAAGAGGAAAGGGGAGGAGGAAGACGAGGAGAAGGAGAAAAGGAAAGGAAAATTACCTGGTCGCATGTCAGAGCTCATGTGTAACCGGACAGTATGATTTTTAAGGGAGAGATCATGTGGGTGAGCTGAAACCTGCAGAGCACAGGGCTGGGTGGGAACACTCATGCCCTCTGGAGACCAATGGCCGGGAGCAGAAAAGTCTCAGCCTGCCATGTGAGATAAATCCTTCTCCGGAATGGAGGGGTACAAGGAAGGAAGAATGGGTTCCAGGCTCTGGACCAAGTTCATGGGCAACTGGCCAGCCAGTGAAGCTGCAGAAGAACTCAGACTGGACTGACAATGTGAGGTGAGCAGGGAGAGATGAGGGCAGGAGGTCTAGAGCAATAGTTGAGGAGGAAAAATATGCAGAAGATAATCAAGGAGCAAGAGAAAACCCTGCAGAGAGAATTGGGGGAGGAGATGCTGGAGGACAGGACCCATCTGTTCTTAAAGCTCAGGATCCATCCTCCACACCCTCACTGCCTCCCAGTCCTCCAACTCGGAGGCTCGGCTACCTTGCTCAAAGCTGGTCAAAGATTTTCCACAGCATCTGGAACCATCCCCCTATCAGGTCCTGGAGAGTCCCTCTACCCTGCTCTGAATCCTTTCAGACTAGTGGGGCACCAGGGCTGGGTTCCAGTGCCCGTCACCCCCACCCAAGGAAGGTACCATGCTCAGAACTGGGGGACCCCAGATACTCCTCAGCTCATGTCATATTTCAGAATAAAAAATGTTTAGTATTTTCCACTTCCTATCAGAAAAAACAAAAACAAAAACAAAAACAAAACCTGCATCATGACCTCCAGACTGATTCGGTTTTAGTTGTGTCTAGCCTTCTCTCTCATCTGACATACATGAAAGCGTGTGGTCATGTTGTCTCATAAAATCAGTGCAGTCGTTTATCATCTGTATCTGACTAACTGTTCTCTAAAGCAGAAAACCAATGTTTGATACACACAAACATTTACTCGATTTCTTTTATAAATGTCCCTTTGCAGACATATACTACTGCCATATCACAAATTCAGTAAAAAGAAACTACATATTGATTGACAATCTTGTTTTTATAACACTATAAAATGGATAAATCAATTACATTAGTTCTGCATCATTTTAATCCTGACCTGACTGCTTTTATTATCTAGCTTACATATCATACAAGATGGGCTCCATCATTTTTTTCCAGTGGTATTTATATAGTCCTTGAAATCCTTATTAGCATGTTTGATTGACCTGAAAAAAAAAGTCAGATGTTTATCCTAACAGAAAATAAGAATGATCTGACTGTTTTTTATGGTGAGGATTAACTTTGCCAAATAGATTATGTGGCAGATATTTTACATGTATTTCATAAACCAAACTTATAGTTCCAAGGTTTTGATGAAACTATATTCAAAGCACATGATGATAAAAAAAAAAATCACTAAAAAAGATACAAGGAAGCAAGGTGGAAGGCATTAACTGTATGTTGATATTCCCAACAATTTAAAAATTATATCTGGTTAAACAAGGTGCCTGTAAGTGAAAGAATAATCTAGATTATTAATAGATAATTTATAATATTGTAAAAGCGTTTCTTGTATACGTCCCAGTAATTGAAAAAGTGAATGACTCTCTGAGCGGATAACAAATCCTTTTCCAAGCCAGGTGGTTCCTAATTCTTTGCTCTTAACGAAATTGAAAATAATTTTGATGATAAATCAGCATGATTTTTGATAAATAACCCCAAAAGTATTCAAAATATTAAGTAACAGTGGCATAGAAAAATTCTATTTCTGTGCACTTTTTTACATGAACAAGTTTTCTCAGTGTTTACATCTATTAAAAAATACTAGGAATAAAATTGATGCTTTCTTATGGGTGAGTCATATTCCATTACATATATACGTGCTGCATCTTCATTATCTAGTCAACTATTGATGTGCACTTAGGATGCTTCCATATCTTGGCAATTATAAATAATGTTGCTGTTAATAGCAGGGTGTATGTACCTTTTTTAATTAATTCTTATTTTGTGGTTGGCTTTATTCCTTTGATAACTATGTAAGTTTAAAAAGCTAAAGCTCTAAACATTTTTAGAAACAGTGAACAGTATATATATGTAAATTTAAAAATACATGTGCAGTTAAAAAAAAAAAGAAAGAAATGAGCTATCAAGCCATGAAAGACACAGAAGAAAAATAAAAGACATATTACTAAATGAAAGAAGCCAGTCTGAAAAGGCTGCAAACTGTACGATTCCAACCAAATGACATTCTGAAAAAGGCACAGCTACAGAAACAATAAAAAGATCGTGGTTTCCAGGGGGCTGGGGAGAGGGAGGGAGGGAGGGATGAATAGATGGAGCACAAGGGATTTTTAGGGCAATGAAATTATTCTGTGTGATACTATAGTGGTGGCTACATGTCTTTATGCATTTGACAAAACCCATAGAATGTGCAGCACCGAGACTGAACCCTAATGTAAACTGTGGACTTTGGTTGATAATAATGTGTCCATGCTGGTTCATTGACTGTACCAAATATGCCACACTGATGAGGGAGGGGAGTATATATGTGTAGGTGGGGAGGGCTATGTGCAAACTCTGTATTTTCTACTCAATTCTGCTGTGAGCCTGAAACTGCTCTAAAGAAGCAAAGTCTATTAATAAAATTATTAAAAAAATAAAAGAAGAAAAACAAAATGTGTGGCCCTTAGGCAGTAATAGCATGCTCAGTTGCAGCCTGAATTTTAAGGCTTAGAGATTAGCACACTTGGAATGTGTAAGGCAAAAACACCAGAAAAACAAAAACAGAACTTTTTCATAAGACACAATTCAAATTACACTAAGCATGATATTTTGGAGTGATATTTTTCAGTTATTATTTAAAACATTTATATTCATCAAAGAGAAATACAAAGAATAAAGTGTAATTGGTACCACTCAAATAATTTTTTCTGACATTTTAAGAATAAAAGTTATAAGAGAATGAGAAGACAAGCTACAGACTGAAATAAAACATTTGCAAATTACAATCTATTAAAAGCTTCCATCCAAAACACATAAAGAACTCTCAAAACTCAAAAATCAGAAATCTAAATAAAGTCTGGAGTTTAGTTAACCATAACACAGTAATGTTGATTTCTTAAGTTTTGACAACTATACCAATGTGATGAAGTATGTTAACAAAATGAGAAATGGGGTGAGAGTTATAAGGCAACTCTCTGTACTATTTCTGCAACTTTTTTTGTAACTAAATTTTTTCCAAAATAAAGTTTATTTGAGAAAACTCAACAAAAGGGAAATAAACAACCAAATTCAAAAATTGGCAAAAGATATGAACACTTCACCAAAGAAGATATATGAATGACAAATACACACATCAAAAGGTGTTAAGAACATCAGTGAAAATGGTGGACTAAGGACAGTTGAAAATTCTTTCCCCTGTTCCTCCATAAAAGCAACAAGAACACGGGCAAAAACTATCTAAGTCAACATTTTCAGAACTCTGATTTTAACTAGAAGCTTTCAACAATCTGAAGAGCATTTAGTTTCTTAAAAAAAAAAAAAAAAAAAAAAAGAGCTGGATTTCAGTAAGAATAGCAAACTCTGTGGCCTTTAACTTGCCCTATACTCAAACCTCCCCTTTCCCCCATGCCAGTTCCACAGCTGCCTTGAAAACCATCAGCATCCTACAACCACAGCTTTGGAGATTAAACAACACACTTCTAGGTAACACATGGACCAAAGAGAAGTTTCAAGAGAAATCCAAAAATATTTTGACCCAAATTAAAATAAAAAACAACTTATAAAAATATGCATGATGCAGTGAAAGCAGTGGTTGAAGGGAAACTTAAAGCACTGAATGCACACACTAGAAAAGAAAGACCTAAGATCAGTCATCTGAGCTTCCATCCTAGGACTTTTAGAAAGAAGAGCAATATGAGGCTAAAGTAAGCGGAAGAAAATAAATATAAAAAATTGGCACAGGAATCAATGAAATTAAAAACTAGAAATCAATAGAGAAAATGAATGAAAACAAAATCTGGTTCTTTGAAAGATCAGTAAAAATCAGTAAACGTCTAGCTAGGCTGAAAAGAAAGAACACACAGATTATTAATATCAGAAATGAATGAGGGGTCCATCACTACTGATTCCAGGGACACCAAATGGCTAATAAAAGAATATTAGATTTTATGAACAAATCTATACCCACAAATGTAATAGAATAGATGAAAAGCAACAATTCCTTGAAATACACAAACTGCCAAAACTCACACAAGGAAAATAGATTATATTAATAGGTCTATGTCTATTTTTAGAGTTGAATCAATAATTAAACTTCCAAAATAGAAATCCCCAGCCCACATGGTTTCAGTGGCAAATACTACTGAACATTTCTTTACAGTCACATCCAGAAAATAGAGAAGAGAACACAGCCTAACTCTATGCAGCCAGCATTACCCTAATACCAAAACTAGACAAAGATACTATAAAAAAGAAAAACTGCAGTCCAATATCTCTCATGAACATTGGTGCAAAAATAATAGCAAATTGAACTTAATAATGCATAAAAAATAATTACAAGTCATGACCAAGTGGACTGTAATCCAAATACATCAGTCTGGTTCAACAGTCAAAAATAAATTAATGTAATCTACCACATCAATAGGATAAAGAAGAAAAATTATATGATCTTATCAATAGATGCAGAAAAATCATTTGACAAAATTCAGCACCCATTCATGATAAATTTTTTTGAAAACTAGTAATAGAGGGGAGTATTGGTGGATATACAGACACACGGATCAACAAATAGGTTATTTTCTGATAGAATAGTAATAGAGGGGGACTTCCTCAACTTGGTAAAGAACATCTGAAGAAAACCTATATTCTTTCTAGTGAGAAACTAGATGTTTCCCCCCTAAGTTCAGGAATAAGACAAGGATGTCCACCACTCCTATTCAGCCTCATCCTGGAAGTCCTAGTTAAAGAAAAAGACAAGAAAAGGATGTGAAATACATACAGATTGGAAAGAAGAAACATATGGCATGATCGTGTAGAAAATGCCAAAGAACTGACCAGAAAAACTCTTGGAACTAATAAGCACCAATGGTCTGAGAAAAAAGAATTGATTTATTCAAAATAAAAACTCAAATATTCCATTTGAATTAATGTCTGGGTTTATGTGTGAGCCGTCTAGATTTCATTTTTCCATTAGTCACCAAGATCATTTGGACCACAGGTTTTGCCCTACCCATTTCTAATTCATTCCCTCTTCCCTCCAGGTCCTGTGCCCAGTGGCTCACGTCTCAGACTAGGAGTTGTGTCGGGGGTGGCGGGGGGCGGGGGGAGGCAGTGCCCCAGGCCACGGGTGCTTATAATTTTACACTACCGATTTTATCCTATAGTAACAGCAGAGAGTGTTAAAGATGTCCTCCTTCCCTCCCTCCCTCCTTTTTTCCTTCCTTCCATCCTTTTTTCCTTAACACAAAATGTGTAACCTCATTCTCTTTGTAAAAGACTGAAGTAATACAAAATTATGAAGCATAAGATGTGACTGTTCCTCTCCAAACACTCCTACTGCCCTCCCCAGAGATAACAACCATTCAGCTTGGTGGGTTGACCCATTCCATAGTCTTTCTCTCTATTCATTTTCATCCACGCAAATGTAAATATGAACTATTTTTATTAAAACAGAACCATACTCTACACATTGTCCTGCTTTCTTACTAATAGTCTGGATGGTACTGAATCACCGCACATCGGCTTGTGTCATGTTTTTTGAGTGCTACATGACAAAGTATCTCATACTTAGGTGGAGGTGACTGTGTGTAAGGATCTATTCAAAGTGCTTTACATTATTAATTCACTTAATTCTCACAATAACCCTGTGAGAGAAATAAAAGGCTTATGCTTAATTTATAGATGAGGAAATCGAGGAAGTTAGGTAATTTTCCCAAGGACACACAGCTAGTTAAGTGGTGGAGAGGAGGTTCAGCCCCAGACAGCCTGGCACCAGCATGCCATGCTTTGAACTGCAAGGCTACTTACTCCTTCGTAACATAAATGTTCGATGATGTATTTAAACAGTTCCTTATTAAGAAATCTTGAGATTGTTCCTAATTTTTCACCATTATAAACAATGCTGTAATTACATCCTCATACGTGTAATCAAGTCTATCAATCTTTTCCTTTACTGCGTCTGAATTTGCATCTTGTGTGGGAAGGCCCTTCCATCCCTAGGTTATAAATAATCCTTCATTTCCTTCTATAACTTTTATGGTTTTGGCTTTATTCTTTTAGCACTTGAGTCCCTCTGGAACTTGTTTTGATGCATGGCGTAAGTTAGAGGTCTAATCTGATTGTCTTCCGTATGGATAGCCAATTGTCCAATACCATTTTTGAATAGTTCATCTTTTTTGTTTTTGGTTAAAGAAATATTTCCCAAGAAAATCTTTTAAGACTTAAAAAGAGCTTACATCAACATATTCACTATCCATGCTTAATCAACTGTTGAGACATATAATCGTAAAATTGTTCATTAAACATACAGGAAAATCCAGTATATAGGTTGTTGAAAACAAGGATGGAAACCAGGGATTTCTCCCTACCCCCTATATCAAATGCACCAAATAGATATTTTATAATGGAAAGATTTTGGACTTACCTCAGATCCTGAATCTGTCCCTTAAAAAATAGTTGGTCTTGAATAAATATCCTATGCCTCTGTTTCCTCATCTGTAAAATGGGATGACAGTAACACTTGTCTCAGAAAGCAGTTGTAATGATTAGAGCACCTGGCACTCATTAGGTACATTATCCAATATGAAAGTTTTGAGTTCCCATTTTTTGTTAAAGAACTAAAGTGTCCCCCAAAGGCAGTCCTGTTCTTATACCCAAAAGTCTTTAGGTGATTCAATGTCTGTTATTTAAGAACATTTGCTTTTATGAGACACTGTACACTGTTCTCAGTTTGACCTTGGTTTCAAGGGACAGATTTCCAGAAGCAGATGTAAAGGTTTTTGTTGATTTCTTGGGGAAATAAAGAGGATTCAATTCCTTTTATTTATCTTTACAGGCTCAAAAACACTTGGAAGAAAAAAAATTGTTGAAAGGAAATTATGTCTCCCTTTGTCCTATCTTCCTTCTCCATAGCTGCTATTTCAAACCTTGTTCTTTCTCAGTCCTCCTACTGTGCCACCACCTTTGACAACTAGCCTCATCTCACCTCCTCCATCAGAGAAAATGAAACTCATCTTCCCTCAACTTCCTGCTGCCAAAATCTCCAGCACTTGCACCCATACTTGGTCCATTCTCCTTCCCACCAGTCCCTCCTGCCCAAGGTTGATTCCTTTCATGTCCTCTGCATCCCTCCCCTGACTGCCTCCCTGCGTCAATAGCCCCTCCGTCCCCATCTCTCCAGCCTCTCCCTCTCTATATTGGCTCCCTTCAATCAGGTCCTAAGCATGTCTCATCTTCACCACCACCACTGTCACCAAATCCTCCCTCAGCTCTACATATCTCTCCAGCTGCCACCCTCCTGCAATTCCCTTCACAGCCCGACTCC
Source organism: Camelus ferus (assembly GCF_009834535.1). Taxonomy (NCBI): domain Eukaryota; kingdom Metazoa; phylum Chordata; class Mammalia; order Artiodactyla; family Camelidae; genus Camelus; species Camelus ferus. Next base: position 7,649,940 of record NC_045722.1, read on the forward strand.
TTTACAAAGGAGGTGCACCCTTGCTATATCCACTACCTCTCCTACTTCAAAACCTCAGCATACTGTAATCTGGCTCCAAATCTGCTTCACCAAGATCAGCAAGAACTTCCTTGTGCCAAATCCAACGGACACTCCTCAGTCCTTACCTAGGTTGACCTTTTGGCAGCTTTGGGCACTTCTGACTACTTCCTCCTCCTAAAACACCCTCTTATCTTGGATTTCATGACACTAAGGTTTCTTGGTTCTCCTCTAACACTATCTACTTCTTCCTAGACTCCTTCTGGAGCCCGTCATCTTCTGCCCAGATCTTACACGTTGGTATCTCCAGAGTTCTGGTCAAGGCCCTCTTCCCTATTTTTTTTACATACATTTCCTGGGTGTTCTCTACACTATGGCTCTAATTAACATTCATATGCTGGTGACTTTCAAAGCTGTAAATCCATCCTTGGCCAGTGGACCCATATGTGCAACCTCCTGATAGACCCATTTGACAACCCACCTTGAGCACAATATAACCACATTAAAGTTCATCAACATCTCTGCTCCCACCTTCATTATCTAGGAAGACGGCCAGATACTCAAGTCATCTTTCTCTCCACCTTCTCCCTCATCCCAAGTCCTGTCCATTCTACCCTTAGACGTTCCTTGAATCAATCTACTTCTCTCCAACTCCATAGCCTGTTTAGCCCACCATTATGTCTCAGCTGGATTTCTGCTGCTACCTTCTAATTGGTCCCCTCCCTGCCATCACACCTGCCTTTCTCTTGTCCAGTCTGCACTGCAGTCAGCTTAATCTTTTAAAAGCTCAAATCTGATCTTGTTATTCCTTTACTTTAAACCCATCAATCATTCCTTATTGTGCTCAGAATAAAATTCAGAGTTTTTGAATATGGCTTACAACCCTGCATGATCTTTCCTCTGCCTCTCTCTCCAGCATTATCCCTTACCATCCCCAGCCTCATTTCCCCCAAACACACACACACACACACACACACACACACACACACACACACACACACACACACCACAGTTCACTTATACTGAACATCTTTTATTTCCCCAAATACCCTTTTTGACTTTTGCATATGTGGTTCTCTCTGCCTGGAATATTCTATATCCAGCCCCACCACAACCATAACCACCTTCTACTCAACTCATGCTTCAGATTTCATCATACAGCTCACTTCCCTTGGGAAGCCCTCCCTGAATCCTCTCCTATGAGGTCCTGTAGCAACTAGGCCACCCTTTATTAGGATTTAGTCCACCATAGTAAGTTACAAGTACTAGTCATTTGTCTGTCTCCCTCACTGGTTTGTGAGTACAAGGACCAGGTCATTTGGCTACTGTTTCCCATCACCTAGCACAATGCTGGATCAGAGTAGACACTCAAAACACTAAAGGAAATCAGAATATGTCACCCCAAAATATGCCTCTTTGACATAAAAATTATTTTGAGCTGAAGGCAGTAAGAAGCAGCGAATGTAAGAAAAGCTTTCTCTACCCTCCTCCTTTTCTGCCTAAAGGCCAGATACAAATTTTCCTCTTACTGAAGACAGACTCTTGGCAGCACCTGAGGAATCTGTTAACAGACCTTGCTCCGTTAGTACCCTCCCATGTATTTACCCTCCACAGTTTGCTGCCCTTGGATGCCTAGAACTTCTTCCCTTTGTCCTGTCATTTCTCTTCAAAATGTATTGTTCTTTGCTGAAGATGCTACATAAGCCATAGTTCTAAGCCACCATGTAAAGTCACTCTTCACTTAGTTTACTCCCATGTATGCCACACAAGTTAATAAACTGTTTTTGTGTTGTTAAGCTTTTGTTAAAGCCTATAAGCTGAAAACCTCCTATGGGTGGAGGTAGAGCTTTGCCTCTCCTACAACACATCTTTAAATGAACGAGTGAGACCTGCTTTCTTGGTGTGCACTGTTTTATCAGGAAATGTATCTACAACCATGGTGCTCTAACCAGACACCTAGGGTTAAGAGAAACATATAATTAATATGGCCTTTTTTACTTGAAAAATTGCTATCAGTATTTATCAAAATAAATTCTATTTTAAAATTATGATAAATGAGATGCCATTTATAGCAAAATTCGTCTTTTAAAAGAACATCCCTCAGCACTTCGAAGCACATTTCCCTTCCCACGACTTCACAGATGACCGTTTCCAACCTGACTCTGCCCAGGACTCTTGTCACTTCTACCTGTCATTCTCACTCGCAGAGCCCAGGAGCCTGTCCATGTCCTCAGGAGACCTGGGACATTTTGCTCCAAAATGGATCAGAGGCACCAGGACTGAGCAGAAAAGTGGCCTCTTCAGGCTTTGAATCCTCTGTTTTTCCAGCTGCAATACTTAACATCAAATTTCTTTACATCCCACCTGTTTTCTCTGACGTGCTAACAAACAAACTCGTATTTTCCTGATGTGTCCACCTGAACTGAAACTAAAGCTTCGATAACACAGCATTCTACACGGCGCCCCTTTCTCTCTTTCCAGGTGATTAATCTCTCACCACAGTAAATCTCAGTGCTTTCTCCTAGCAAGGAGCAATCCAGAGGGTCACCTTATAAACACTGGGGTGGTTACTAATGTATCTTTCTACTGCCCCCTCAAAATCACTGGAAATCTGCAGTTTTCCCTGCCTAACTGGTCTATTGAGAATTGAAAGAGGCAACATTGAGCAAAGAACATGCAGTTGTAATAGTATAGATCTGAGCTTGATCTTAGCAATTTACTTAAACTCTCTGAGATTCAGGGTCTGAGAAAAACAGGAATAATATACCAGCTTCATACAGTGGATTATGAGGATTAAATGAGATCACATATGTAAAGCCCCTAACATATGGATTGGTACCTTCCTCCATAGACTGGTCAGGCCCAACTATTTACAATAGCCAAGAAATGGAGCAACTTAAGTGTCCATCAACAGACGAATGGATAAAGAAGATGTGATTATATACGTATTACTCAGCTATAAAAAAAGAATGAAATAATGCCATTTGCAGGAACATGGATGGACTGGAATTATCATACTAAGTGAAGTAAGTCAGACAGAGAAAAAAATATATGATATCACTTATACGTGAAATCTAAAAAATAGTACAAATGAACTTATTTACAAAACAGAAAGAGATTCACAGACATAGAAAATAAACTTACGATTACCAAAGGGTAAGGAGTATGGGATTAACAGATGCACACTACAACACATAAAATAGATAAACAAAAAGAATTTACTAGATAGCACAAGGAACTACATTCAGTATCTTATAATAAACTATAATGAAAAGAGAATTTTAAAAAAGAACATAGATATATCCATATATATGCATATAATTGAATCACTTTGCTGTATACCAAAAACTAACACAGTATTTAAATCAACTATACTTCACTAAAAAATAAACAAATACAATTTAAAAAAATAATAATAAGGTCAGGTCCAAAGAAAGGCACCCAAGCTCAAGTGCAGATGAGCAGGCGATGCCTCCTCATTGTAAGGGTTCAAAGTCATTCTCTAAACAGACTGAGAATATCTCTTTTCACAGCAATTAGATGAATGAGCCAGAGAAACCAGGATGGGCCTGGGTGTCCATCAAATGGAGGGGCCCTAGGTGAGCTCAGAAACCCAAGAGCTAAAGTTCAGAAGTCAGAGTCATGGCAGTCTCATTCCAATGTAAAGGATTCAAGATACTTTATGTTGCCCCACAAGGAGGGTCACCATCCTGGTTCCCCTGGACTCTCCTGGTTTTCATACTGAAAGTCTCAGATTATGGGAAACCCCTCAGACCTGGGAAAACCAAGATGATACTGTCATGTACATGAGACAATGAAACCCCTGGCTGGTGAACATCAAGGGGAAGTTTCTACCTGGTCTGAAAGCAGTGACTGCAACTGGGTTTTCCACGCTCTTTGGTCCTCCTCTCTAGTGCCTGGAAGAGCTCATACTCCCTAGCCAGGTTTTAGAACTCAATGGCTCATGACCATGGCCATACATTGGAATTCCCTGGGGAATTACCACCAGTGATTTTGACCTAATTTTTCTAGGATGGGACCTGGGCAGGTAGTTTCATAGCACCTCCAGTTGATTTTAATGCACAGCCAAAGTTAAGAACCACTGGTAAATTCTTCTCAAGAGTTATTGTCTCCACATTCACCCTTCAGAAACTTTAAAATGCCTTTTGAATATTAAAAGTGGGATTAAGAATATAAAACAACCTCTTTTCACATGTGTAAGCAAAACTAGAATATGCTTAGGAATGGAAAATGCTAACATTCATAGTAAAACTGTCCAAAAATTGAGTTAAGGATGAATATACATAAAGGGCTTTTGAGGAAAGCTTTGTCTTCAACAAAGATCCTGGAGTTATATATCTGAATTATTATGTCCCTCCAAAGTAGTTACTACATGAAGATAAGCTATAAAACCTATTTTAATGATGCTGCCACAATGGAAAAATAGATTTATTAGAGATAAATTTCCCTTTGAGACTGAGGCAGATTTATTAAAATGTCTTAAGTGGTGAAAAAAAATTTTGATCTTTGGTAGCAGATTTAACCTATGGAATCAAAAAAAAAATCACTTAAAATGAAGTCAGGTGAGTTGGTAGTTAACCAAGCTGGGAGCTCTCATTGTAGGTGTCAGGTCCAATGTCTCTGAGGGGCCCTTGCTAAATCTCATGGCCCTCAGTAACTAGCACTCCTCCTGGCACAGGGCACAAGCTCAGTGACTGAATTTAAGTGAAATACTATGACAGACTATCACAAGTGGCCCTGAAGGAGAGATGAGAAATGGCTGGAGCAATACTGGTGTCACTGGAATAAGGATGTGGTTTTCCAGACAGGCAGTGTTCAGGCCATATGTTTGTTATAAATCCCATTTCAATTCTTCTTAAAGATGATTGGATTACACAAATGACAAATGCTGAAGAGGCTGTGGAGAAAAGGGAACCCTCCTACACAGCTGGTGGGAATGCAGTTTGGTGCAGCCACTGTGGAAAACATTATGGAGATTCTTCAAAAGACTAGGAATAGACTTACCATATGACCCAGGAATCCCGCTCCTGGGCATATATCCAGAAGGAACCCTACTTCAAAATGACACCTGCACCCCAATGTTCATAGCAGAGCTATTTACAATAGCCAAGACACGGAAACAGCCTAAATGTTCATCAACAGATGACTGGATAAAGAAGATGTGGTATATTTATACAATGGAATACTACTCAGCCATAAAAAACCGACAACATAATGCCATTTGCAGCAACATGGATGCTCCTGAAGAATGTCATTCTAAGTGAAGTAAGCCAGAAAGAGAAAGAAAAATACCATATGAGATCGCTCATATGTGGAATCTAAAACAAACAAACAAACAAACAAACAAACAAAGCATAAATACAAAACAGAAATAGACTCACAGACATAGAATACAAACTTGTGGTTGCCAAGGGCGTGGAGGGTGGGAAGGGGTAGACAGATTTCAAAATTGTAGAACAGATAAACAAGATTATACTGTATAGCACAGGGAAATACATACAAGATCTTATGATAGCTCACAGAGAAAAAAAGTGACAATGAATATATATATGTTCATGTATAACTGAAAAATTGTGCTATACACTGAAATTTGACACAACATTGTAAAATGATTATAAATCAATAAAAAATGTTTTTAAAAAAAGATGATTGGATTAAAGGGGAGTGAGGAACCCATGGCAAAGTCATGGTGGCTCTAAGAGATGGTGGTGGCTGTGTCTTTGGACACAGGCTCACAGGGGACATTCATTATATTAAATACCTAAAATCTAGGCCTGACCCTTGGCTATGTAGGCTCAGAACCATAATTGCTACTATGGGGAGAATGGGTCTGACTCTCAAGGCTGGATTCCCATTAACCAAGACGGTGAGAATGATGTATAACTCTAGAATTCCAATTAGGTATGTTACAAAGAGAAGTATAACAGTGTAGGGCCCAGAGGCTAGTAATTATGACCAGCACACTTTATTTCAGAAAGCAGACCTGGGTGGGAAGTTAAGTTCCAGCAGAAGGTGGTATGGTGAGCAGGAATTCAAGATCAGATGAGTGAGTGAAGGCCTTCAAAGCATCTGGGTGGGGTAACCTAAGGACCACTTCTCACAATAGGGAGAGCCCTTCAGAGGGAATGCCACTCACATTGAATGAGCAGGATTGCTTCTCCCCTATATTTAGGAGAAAACGGCTCAAGCTCACCTCTCCAACTATCTTTTAATGTTCTTTTCCATCACTGTCCAACCTCTTTTCTGACTGACATATTTTTAATCTATGTTAGTACATTCAATCATATCAAATCTTGTGAGCCTTAAAGACAGTGGCTTTTTAAGATGACTTTGCACATTTTGCTCTGGTCTGTTATGAATTGATCTTATTGCTTGACTTATTTTCTTGTTTTCCAAGTTAACAAAGTTCAGGAGATACACCTAGCTCATCATTGTCCTGACAACAATTCGTAGTACCAGAAGTCTCTTATGTTTAAAAAAAAAATTCAGAAGAAAAATCTATTATTCTTTTAACAAATATTGATTGTGCTAGATTGTTTTCTAAATGCTGGAATTCAGTAGTAAACAAAACAAATAAAGATCAAAGCCTCATGGGGCTTACATCCTACTTGAAAAAAGCAAATAAATGAGAGAATAGTTATATAAAATAACTTCACATGGTGATAAAGTGAAAAGAAAATCAGAAACTCCTATTAAAATGTTCATTTGCAAATAAGAGAAAATTGTTACCTCTGGGAGATTTCCAAGTCTACCTTACATGGCTCCAAGATGACTAGAAATACCATGGTCAAAGTAGAAAAATAAAAGGGAAAGTCTCACTCAAAAGAATACAGAAAAAATATGAGATCAAGGACCTTGGAAACTCACATACCCGTGACAATGAGAATAGGACCTGTGTGGTTCTGCACTCCCAGAAACCCATGCCAGTGAATTTCCTCCCTGCCAGCGCTACTTGTGATTTTGACAGTTTCCTCAGGATCTATGGCCTTAAATGATGCATGGAGAAGGGGGAAAATGGAATTACTCCTTTGTGCCATACCTGAATTTAATGTCTCACAGCAATGCCCTGCATTTTTACTTCAGGCCCTGAAAAAGTAATATCTCTCCATAAGGGGGGGGAGGGGGCAAAAATGGAGGCAGGAAGTACCTGAGTGCCTGAAAATAGAACCATCATATTTAGCCTAAGAAATGGGGAAGTGGCAGCCAGAAGTAATTATGATCATTACAGCAGGCATCACTTATTGAAGACTCACTATGTCTTATGTATTGAAGAGGTATTTGCATATTTTACCCAAATAAACTCAAAGATCCAGTGTAACCCAATTTCCAGGCAAAGTCGCATTCAAAGGAATACAACCCAGTAGTCAAAAGAAATTTTAAAATAGTTCTGTTCATTACTTGCATTTTGAGTAACTACCTAAAACTCCCTTTCGTCTCCTCTCTATTCTCATGTACCCTCTGTGCTCTAGAGCCTCTCATCCCTGCTTCACCCTCCACTTCCATCCAGGATGCACTGAAAACACACCACCACCGGGGTAGCCTCTGGCCTCTTTTCCATTTCTTCCTTTTTCTTCCCATTTTTCTGGCTCTCCATCTCTAACCATTCTTTTGAATCTAAATCAAAAACACTCAGACAAGCAAGCCAGAAATCATAAAATGAGGAGTGTCTGAAATTGGAAAGACAAAGACAATATTATTTTTATTAAGTTGGGACAAGGGAAGTGGCAGAAAGAGGAAAGGCTGAGAACATTCACATCTTAATAGGTGTGAGAAACAATTACAATCATGGCCCTAGTGAAGCCCCTTCCCTGCTTTCAGCCCCTTTGCAATGAAATATGCTTCTCTTTGAATCTGGACTGGCTTTGTGATTTGTTTGGATCAATAGTATGTGGCAGAAGTGATGTTGTGCAAGGTCTGGAATCTTGCCCTGAAGTTTTGCAGTTTCTGTTTTTTCTTTTGAAACTCTGAGACCATTCTGCTGGGAAGAAATTCAGTCCAGCCTTTTGGAGGATGAGAGGCCAAGTGGAAGAGAACCAAGGCATCCCAGCCATCAGCCAACACCTATGACAGGACATGTGGAGTGAGGCCATCTTGTACTCTCCAGCCCCAGTTGAGCCATCAGATGACACAGTCATAAGTCCTGGCAAGACCCACAGAAGAACTAACCAGACTCCCAACTCATAAAATTATAAGAAATAACAAATCATTGTTTTGGGGATGGTTTATAATGGAGCAAAGATCATTCACATATATTACCAGCTCATGTAATTCTTACAACACAAAGTAGGTTATTCTTATTTTATAAATGAGAAACCGAAGGTTCTGCAAAATTAAATATCTCAAGGTCACAGAACCTCCAAATGGTAAAACTAGTATTGGTATCCTGGTCTGCCTGATTTCAAATCTCATTCTTACATGGTCCTTTGTCTCTGTCTCTGTGAAATCCATGAGTAATGTCTACTACAAATGAGTCCTTCTGTTAAACTCCTAGAAAGTAATCACTCAAAAGTCTCCTACTCTACATCTCCCACCTCCCACAACTTTAGGACTTATGCATGCCCACCCATACTGTTGGAACTATGTACACTTTGTGTTTAGTTTGCCATGGCACGTTATATACGGTTAAGGGCATCATTCAATTTGGACTTTGAAGGCATTTTAATGGCTGTTAAAACTTCTTCATTTTTGTTCACTTATTTACTCTCATTTATTAGCTATAATAATCACTATCAGCTGTTCAAAGTTTACAGTGGGTTAGATGCTCTACTAAGCATTCTACATGCAGTATCTCATTTAACCTTCACAACAACCCTGTTGTGTTGCAATTGTCATCCCCATGTTCTACCAGGAACCTCAGGCTCAGAGAGTCATACAGCTCGTAAGTGGTGTATCTGGGACACAAACCCAGGCCTCTCTGATGATAAAGCCTGTGCACTTAACCAGCAGATTGTATTCAGTGGTGTTGTGGTAAGTGGTTTACAACTGGCTCTATGAAAAAAAGGAAGCCATGATTTATAGCCTTTGTGATTTCCATGGTATAAATACTTCTATTATCATCGATGTCAGGTGAACAAAGTGACTTTGCTGAAGGCAGAGTTGGGAGAAACAGAAAACCCAGGAAAAGCCCCCTACCCCCCCCCCCCATCCTGTCCAAGAGTCAGACATGGCCTCTGACAAGAGAGGCATAAAAACTGGGTGATGGCACAGCTGGCCATCTTGAAGCAAAAGTGCTGACAGAGAGCTGTGCCACAATCCAGAAAACTTAACCAACAGTCAGATGTCCCAAAGATGTTTCTGTTTTCCTGTGGTACCCTGCCAATTCACCGACTGCCATTATGGCAGCCCATGCTCCAGGAAGCATCACGCAAATCACCTAGTCCAAAGCCGGCAGAGACCTCAAAAGGCCCCTAGCCCAACTTCCTTTTCTGAATAAACCCTTTTTTCCTCATGGCCAGTGGAGGGTAACCTGGCCAAGGTATTGGCTTCATGGGTTGGGAGTTCCAAAGGAGCTGAAATGAAGGTATGAATTTCTACCTGGGTCAGCACAGGGCATGGACACCCAGAAAGGGCAAGTCAAAGAAGCAGGAGAGGAAATACGGCTCAGAGTGTGAACTCCAAAATCAGAGAAACCTGGATATGATTCCCAGTTCTATGCAGTGTCAATCATGGGACCTTAGCAAACTTACTTAATCTTCCATGCCACAATTTCCCCACCTATGAAATGCAGAATCTAATACTACATGCGCTAATGTGCATGAAGGTCTTAGCACAACTCCTGGCACATAAAAATGTTCAACAAAGAATAGCTCTGAGCATTATTAGTTACTGCCCTTTAGGAAACGCTGAAGCTCAGATACCAAAAGGTGAAACGTTAACTACTGAATCTGAACAGCAAGAGCAGAATGGATGGCAAGGATCGAAATCAGCAGTGGGGAGTTTTAAAGCAAAGAACCAGATCTCAACTTTGTATTTTAGGACGAAAACCTTGGCAGGTTATAAGAGTAGATTAGACCAGAGAAAAGGAGACCCCCTCAGTCCAACCGAGTGATCACAAAGGCTTGAGCTAGGAGTGGAGATGGCAGGAGAGTTTTGAAAGGAGCATCAGTGGTGGATGAGCCCGGTGATGGTAACACTGAGGGGGGCTAAGCAAAGGAGAAATTCAGTCTCTGGTGTGGGTAGCTGTGTAGATGGTGAGGCCGTGGAAGCCCAGGAAGGTGGAGCGTGTGTCTGATGAGGAAAGCCGTGAACATCTGTGGTAGACGGCTGGGAGGTGAATCTGGAGTGCTGGAGGCAGAGCCAGGAGCCTCAGGCCTGAGGGCTTCTGCCTCCTGCAAACAGCCACCCAGCTTTCTCCTGCAGGTACCAAATCTTTTGCCCATATTGATCTAAATCTCAACAGAGCACTGATTCCTGAAAACTAGCAAAATGGTAAAAGAGGTTTTGTCTGAATAAACAAGGAGGTGATGAACAGCAGCTGCTGGAAAGATAACAGCTTTACATGGCAGTAAATAGAATCTTGGAGAAATTTAAAAGTGGGGAAGTATTTTAGAACCACAGCAGAGCCTCTCAAGATAGCAGTAAATATAATAGACAGTCAAAGAAATTAGAAAACCAAGATTCCATTTTAGGATGAATTTTTTTCCCATAAAATAAATTAGTTTTCCACTTTTGTGTATATGAGAAGATTTAGAAAATGACCGAAAAATGGAAAGAAGCAGTTTCATACAAACACTATAGTTAGATAAACATTTTAGAATTTTTCCAGTCTATTTTTACTATGCATAAAGTTCTTTTTTTGTATAGTTGAGAATATATATATTTGTATTTTGCTTTTCCCCTTACCATTATAACAAAAGCCATTTTTCAAGAACATACAGGATAATTCCTTCAACAGTAAAACTAGTCTTAAAATGGACCATTTCAGACAGAAGAATTTATCAAATTATAAAAGGAGTATTTAAAAAACAATGAGAAAGGGAAGATTTATCAATCATGTTGGGAAATTGATTAGCAATTTGAAAAAAGCATTCATTTAGGTCCCTATCTTCTCGCTTGTGCTAAAATGAATTACTGATGGATTTTTAAAAATTTTTTATTAAACAAATACAAAACCCAGTGCAAATATAATTAAATATTTATTGGACTTCTGGAGAAAAAGAACTGTCTCCTTTCCAAGCTAAGACTTGATAGAATAAATCAAATATAAACTACAAAGCATAATAACCTCTCTTCTTTGAGAACTCAGTCAAATCAATAAGAAAATCACTAAACTCCTAATGATAAAATGGTGAAGGTCATAAACAGACAAAAGAGAAATACAAGTAGTCAACAAACTGAAAAATATGTGACTCCAGTTATAATCAAAGAAATGTGAACTAAACACAATGTTACCATTTTTTCTTTTTTACCCACTAAATAAGCAAGCTTTAAAGACTGTACTCAGGAAAGCAATCAGTTATGCTGTAATAACAAACAACCACACAAAAACCTCGGGTAAGGGTCTCAGTGGAGGATCCCTGTCTGCAAAGCCCAAGAAGCTCCATCATCACAGCCCCCAGGCTTCTCTCTGACCCACAGAGACTTGCCTCCTTCAAAAAGACATGTTGTATAGGAAAACACTTGCTTTCTTAGTAGAGCCTCTTATTCTAAGCAGAGCATCTTCATCTTGAATAGATTTGTGAGGGAAGTCAGGTGTAGCCAGGGCAGGTGTTTGGGAGGCACGGGTAGAGAGACTATAACCTGCCCAAGGGCTTACTGTCATGGGCTTGACAATCATTTCAGAACAAAGTATGAAAGGTTGCACCCTTAAGATAAATGAAAATGCATTTCATTCATAACTAAATTAAAAAGCTTCCAGCTCTGTGAGTAATCTTGGGTTGGTCTCTCTATATTTTATTCTCAGTCTCCTAATTTAACCATCTGGAATTCTTTTAAAAATGCCATGCTATTCAGCATTTAGAAATGAAGGATTGGACTTTAAATGGAAAATCTACATTTCATTATGAAGAGAGAACTCAAGTTCTCCTATTCTGCACAAATCACAAATATGTATGCTTAGTGATGGTAAAGGATATCTCCAGAAAATTCATTTCACACATGATGGGAGATGTGCAAATTATGAACTGACTGAAAAACCTGAAAAACGCACCCTCTCCCCAGGGTCCTGAGGTCCTAAGATATCTTTTCCAAGCATGTGGAATGTCCAGCATCATCTATACTACATCATACTCAGGTGCAGTGTAATGTGTAGTGGGTGGTGTAACCCTAGACTGAAATACTTGTCCTGGTTCTGCCAACAGAGTTTAACTCAGTCTTGGTTTCTCGATCTTCAAAATGGGGCTGAAAACCAGCCTCACAGTGATTTTCTGATGCTCAAAAATTTAAATAAAAGCATATGTGTCCTTAACACTACTGAACTGTATACTTAAAAATGGTTAAGATGGTAAATTTTATGTTATGTGTATTTTGCCAATTAAAAAAAATTTTTTTAATGAACTGAGTGAATGTCTGTCATGTACAACTGAATGTTTCCTGACTTTAAAAAGAAGGAGGACCCATGCTCTTGGATTGGAAGAATCAATATTGTTAAAATGGTCACACTGCCCAAGGCAATCTACAGATTTAATGCAATCCTTATCAAATTACCCAGGACATATTTCACAGAACTAGAACAAATCATAATAAAATTTATATGGAACCATCAAAGACCTAGAATTGCCAAAGCATTACTGGAGAGAAAGAAAGAGGCTGGAGGAATAACTCTTCCAGACTTCAGACAATACCATACAGCTACAGTCATCAAGACAGCATGGTATTGGTACAAAAACAGACTTACAGACCAATGGAACAGAATAGAGAGCCCAATGAACCCACAAACTTTTGGTCAACTTATCTTCGACAAAGGAGGCAAGAATATACAATGGAATAAAGACAGTCTCTTCAGCAAATGGTGTTGGGAAAACTGGACAGCAGCATCTAAAGCAATGAAGCTAGAACACTCCCTTACACCATACACAAAAATAAACTTAAAATATATCAAAGACTTAAACATAAGACAAGATACAATAAACCTCCTAGAAGAAAATATAGGCAAAACATTATCTGACATACATCTCAAAAATGTTCTCCTAGGACAGTCTACTCAAGCAATAGAAATAAAAGCAAGAATAAACAAATGGGACCTAATTAAACTTACAAGCTTCTGCACAGCAAAGGAAACCATAAGTAAAACAAAAAGATAACCTACAGAATGGGAGAAAGTTTTTGCAAATGAAACCGACAAAAGCTTGATCTCCAGAATATATAAGCAGCTCATATGACTTAATAAGAAACAATCAAACAACCTAATCCAAAAATGGGCAAAAGACCTAAACAAGCAATTCTCTAAGGAAGACATACAAATGATTAATAGGTACATGAAAAAATGCTCAATATCACTAATTATCAGAGAAATGCAAATCAAAACTACAATGAGGTATCACCTCACACCAGTCAGAATGGCCATCATTCAGAAATCCACAAATGACAAATGCTGGAGAGGTTGTGGAGAAAAGGGAACCCTCCTACACTGCTGGTGGGAATGTAGTTTGGTGCAGCCACTGTGGAAAACATTATGGAGATTCTTCAAAAGACTAGGAATAGACTTACCATATGACCCAGGAATCCCGCTCCTGGGCATATATCCAGAAGGAAATCTACTTCAGGATGACGCCTGCACCCCAGTGTTCATAGCAGCACTATTTACAACAGCCAAGACACGGAAACAGCCTAAATGTCCATCAACAGATGACTGGATAAAGAAGATGTGGTATATTTATACAATGGAATACTACTCAGCCATAAAAACCTGACAACATAATGCCATTTGCAGCAACATGGATGGTTCTGGAGAATGTCATTCTAAGTGAAGTAAGCCAGAAAGAGAAAGAAAAATACCATATGAGATCACTCATATGTGGAATCTTAAACAAACAAACAAACAAACAAACAAAGCATGAATACGAAACAGAAATAGACTCACAGACATAGAATACAAACTTGTGTTTGCCAAGGGCGCGGAGGGTGGGAAGGGGTAGACTGAGATTTCAAAATTGTAGAACAGATAAACAAGATTATACTGTATAGCACAGGGAAATACATACAAGATCTTATGATAGCTCACAGAGAAAAAAAGTGACAATGAATATATATATGTTCATGTATAACTGAAAAATTGTGCTCTACACTGGAATTGGACACAACATTGTAAAATGATTATAAATCAATAAAAATATTTAAAAATGAAAATAAATAAAAAGAAGGAGGAAAAGGAGGGGGAAATATGTTGTAGAGAAAAGAAAGAAAAAGATAATGGATCGAGCACCGGAGAACCTCAGCGTTTACACAGAAGCTGGAAGAAGAGTAAGTGTGCAGATGACCAGGATGAAGCCTCCCAGAAATGAGGGTGATGAGTCAGCGGGAAATGGTGTGAAGGAAGCCAAAGCAGAAGCGTCTCAGGACGGAGGGGTTAGTCGACAAGTCTGAGTGAACTTCTAGAGGCTAAATAATACAAAAACTGGAAAGTGTCTATTGGATTTGACAATTAGAAGGTTTTGGCAGAGCTGGTTCAGTAAAACCAGAAGAGAAAGTTTTGATTACAGAGGGTGGAAGAGTGAATGAGTGGTGAAGAAAAGAGACAGAGAGCACTGACAGCTGTGTAATGACCTTACAAGACTATCACTGAGAATCGATTCCGTGAGCATAGTTTACAACGGATAACAATAATGAAACAAAAGTTAAGAAGCAGTTCTAACTGTGGCCACATTGGTAGGAAAGAGCAGGAAGACCTGCCCTTGATCTAGTCCGGTGGCCTTGCCCAGGGGACTTTCTGTTGACAGCCTGCTTTGGAGACTCAGGCTGGCCTGCTCTCTGCCTCAGCCCCTCTTCTCCTTTAGAGTGCCCTGTGGACACAAATCCGGACTGAGCTCTGCACTGTTCACCAGCCTGAGTCTAATCTTGGCCAGGAGGGTTTTAATTAGGACCAGCCCTACACTGGGGCACTGAGCCCCAAACCCTCATTTGGTAAGTTGACCCCATCCTTTTCACTTGTTGTAGCTATGGAGCTGTCTCCTCTCCCAAAGACCAGTGCCCCCTCACATCCCAGTTTGACGATGAGGGTTCTGCCCTGCTCCATATGTTTATGGTAGATTCACCTGTCTCCCATCTGCCCATCCTCAGTGGTCCCTATTCTCACACTCTATGGCTAGACCCATCCAAGATCATTTGCATGTGATAGCCCATTTAATATTCACAATAACCCAATAAGGGTTGGACTAGTGTAGAAAGTGGTGCCCAGAGAGACTAACTAAACTGACCAAGGTCAAATGGGTAGGAATGAGCTGACCCTGGCATCTCGCCAGGTCATCCAGTTCCAGTGCTTATGTTCTTCCACACCTCAGCAACTCACACATAGAATCCCCCACAGGCATACCATAGCCACGCATCTCTACCTGAATGCCGCATGCTCTCTGTCCCTATTACTGTCCTTCACCACCTGTACAAATACTCCTAACACCCTTCCATTCTCTGACAATTATTTTTTGCTTGAATGCCCTCAGACCTGCTGTCACCCTCTGAATACCTCATTTCCTCGCAACTCAACTTGTGGTCCACAGACTGGCAGCACAAGGTATCACCTGGAACTTGTTAGAAATGCAGAATTTGGGGTCCTGCCTCAGATCTACTGAATCAGAAATTATTTTAACAGGTGCATGCACAAGGAAATTGAGAATTGCTGCTGTATTTTACGTGTTAACTGGGCTTCCTCTGTGACTTATGTCTATAGCCAGTCCTCCACCCTCCCAGCCCCACCACCCAACCGGAGCAGGTCTCCTTCCAGGTCCAAGTGTCTCCAGTTGGCTCTGTCCACACTGTGGGGTGGCCATGCCAGGCAGGGCCCAGAAATATCTCAGAGTTCATCCATGACTTCCATAATGGGATACCATGGTTTAAGATCTTTAGAAAGACTCTCTCCGTAAGCTAGATTTGTATGCTTCTTTTCTTGGTTTCCTTAGCGGAGTGAGAGTGTTTGCATCTGGAAGGGATTTTAATTTTTAGTCTTCTATAAATAAGCCAACAGATGATTTCCTTCATCACACTCTGCCTGGTGCCCCTTCACTCATTCATTAGCACCCACAGCTGGAGCATCCGGCAGCCCTACTTCCACTCTCTCCAACCCGCAGGATCAGTGTAAACTGTGGATTTGAGGCCTGGGTGTCAACACCAGTCCTGTAGTCCTGGCCTGGATAAAATGCCAGACCTCACACTGAGCCCTGGTCAACTGGCCTCGGCTTGTACTTCTGGTTCAAGGCTCCATTCCTGAGTTTCCTGCCTGTACGCAACCCCCTTCTGGAGCCCTAGGCCTTCCTTGACAAGCTCCTCTCATTACAGTGGCTGGATCTGCCAGATGTTTAACTGTTAGACTTGACTCTCCTGCTAGGACATCTACCAATTCATCTCACAGGTTGTTTGCCAGTATCATCCAGAATCTGCCATAACCTTGGAAACCTGCACTGATTTAAGTCTCAGACTGACGGATGCTAGAATAGAGGATGCTCTTGGCAGTAGATCTGGGAGGAACTTCAATAGGACATGGCTGGTTAATTTTTTTTTTTTGAGGTGAACAGAATGGATTTTATGTCACCATAGTTTTCACATGAATTCTTTATACACTACAAACTGTCCTACTTAATATCACTTTTTTTTCAAGTCTGGGTGCCCTTGGGACAATAGATTGTCCAGGGTTCTGACTGGGAATCGTGTCTCTGGTACCTGGATGGTGACAGAACTGGGAGGGGCTCACATTCACCTCTGGGGCATGGCATAAATTTAAGTCAAAAGAGCCCTGGGATTAAGGTAGCTCTGAAATTGTAGCCCAAAGATGTCAAATGGAGCAGGGAGGCAGGCAGAGAATGAACATGAAGTCTAAAGTAAAGAATCTACCATTGAAATCAGCAAGACAAGACAGGAACAGGAAGCAAAATCTGGAGAGATTCCTGGGGGTGCAGGTCCTGAGAAAAGAGGAGGGCACCTTTAATATGGAGCCCATGAACCTGCCATAGGTCAGGGGAGAAACAAAAGGGCTAAGCTGGTTCAGACCAAACAAAGCAGGACAAGGGATGCTGGTTGGCGCTACAGTACACAGACCCTGGACTGATCGTCTCATTGGAAGAAAATTGGATACAGGTCATTCTACCAAGTTGACATACCAGTCCAAAGTCAGGAGTATAGCACTATAGGACACTGCACAACGTGGCCAATAAACACACAAAAAATGTCCAGCATCATCAGTCATTAGGAAAACAGAAAACTGCAGTGAAATATCACTACTCATCCTATAGAATGGCTACAAGTTTTGAAACTGAACATACAAAGGGCTGGTGAAAATGTGGAGCAACTGGAATTCTCATAAACTGCTGGGGGAATGTAAACTGGCAGAAACTCATATAACCACTATGGAAAACCTTCACTCCTAGGTATGTACTCAAGATAAATAAAAATATATGTCTACACAAAGATTTGTACCCAAATGTTCCCTTCATCATTATTTATAATATCCCAAAACTAGAAATGAGCCAAATTTCCATCAACAGGTGAATGGATAAACAAATTATGGCAGATCCATACAATGTACTACTGCTCAGCAATGAAACAGGATGAACTACTGATGCACACAAAACATGGATGATGTCCACAAATCATTATGACAGTCGAAAAAGAGTGCATGCTGTGTGATCCATTTATAAAAAAAATTCTAGACCAGGAAAACCAGTCTACAACAACAGAAAGCAGGTTGGTGTTGCCTGAGGATGAGGGTGGATGGAGGTATGGATTGCAAAGAAAATGAGAAATGTTTTGGGGGTGATGGAAGTGTTCACTTTCTTCATTGTAGTGATGATGTCAGACATGTATGCATGTGTCAAAATGTATCAAATTGTACACTTTAAATATATGCAGTTTATTATATTTCAGTTATACTCCCCAAAATTGAATAAAAGCAAAACAAAATAAAATAAACAAACAAATCCAGTGTGAAATTCACCATGTTCCCTTTCTTCTTCTCGCTGTGGTGACCTGCTACCAACAGATGGGGGTGAAGCCTCTGTCAGCCTCCATTCCTGAATGAGACATGGAAAGGGTCTGCCAGCCAGGATGGGATGAACATGTGGCACAAGCAAGAAATAAGCCTTACTGTTCTAAGCAAGTGAGATTTAGGGGTTATTTACTTCTGCAGCATAACACTAACACATCTGACTGGCAACAATCCCCAAACCTGGCATATTGTCCAAAGTCTCATTTAAAAAGAAGTTAACAGTCTAAAACATGATAGAAGATGAAACACTACAGTATATAAAATCTGCCCACAGAATTTATGAAACATATATCAGACTTCTACTGGCTCAGGTGACAGAGTAATCCTCAAGCTTATTTCAGGACAGAAACTCTTGAAGACAAGCACCACACCCATCAGGAGTCATGTGGTTAGAGGAAAGTTAGAACATAACGAGGGGGAGATGGGAATTTTGGCTATGCCACAAGTCACTCCTGTCTGACCCTATGATACTATTTAGAGCAGACTGAAGAACACAGAATACACTCTAAAGAAAGAAAAAGGCAGTCATATGATGGTCACTTACAGTGGGATGAACTGCAACACCCCTCTCCTCTTGGGCAAGAAATCTGAGGTCACGTAGAGACTATTAGAGGATGACACCATCCACCCCAGGTAGTTTAGACGACAGGACTTTCTCAGTTAATATGGGGGCTCCTTGGAGTGAGAGCAGAAAGGAGATGAAGACTAATGTTTCACAAGAAGCAGGGCTGAAGGAATGCTAATAAGAAACGCAAATTCCTGACAAGAGACTAGACTGGCCTTTGGAGGAAAATTAATACTTGATGTCATAAAGTATTTCATCTTGGGCATTTCGAGAAGGACTCTGATGCCATCATCAATAAAGAAGTGAGACTAGAATGTGGGTCCAAGCCAGGGTCTATCACAGGAGAAGTCAATGCACCACACGACCCAGCCTTATATTCCCAAAGGCCTCAGAGGTACATGATTTGATGCCATCTCCAGATGAAGTCAAACAGAATCACAGAGTACACGGACAGGACAGGGAGAAGATGCGTTTGCTGGGGAGCATTAGATGTGTAGCCCATCACCAAACACACAGTACAGTGTGAACTCATCCTTCAGAACAGATTAGCTATAGGACATTTTTGTGTTAGAAGCATTCATTTATAAAAATGTAAACTGTAAAATATGATCATTTTTGCGATCATGGTTCCTTCATTTTACAAAAACAGTGCCCCTCCAATAATGGGAATGGCCTGGGTATTCTCAGTCGCTGAGAAACTGCAGACAAAGCCGTCACATCCATACCCCCACTCCACCAACCCACCCCCAACCTACAGGACTGGACCTTACCACTCTCTGCTTTGGAGTCACTCAACATTTAGGGCAAGAGTAATGTATTCTGAGGAAGGATTCAGCCATCAGATGACAGAGCTCTTATAAAGGGGGCTGTGGGGGAAACAGGAAGAGGATGAGGGGGTAAAATTAATAAGAAAGTGTTTACGGAAGGCACCCTCTGAAGGTCTCAGTCATAAGGTCTAGTCCCCCCTTGTATCTCACGAATGGTTCAAGGTGATGAATTGTTCGTATAAACTTTCCAATGCTATACTGGTTGCTGTCGGACACTTTCTGGAATTTTCTGTAAAATGAGTCACCTAAACACTCTCAGAATTCAAATCTTCCCTTCCAGAGTCCTCACAGGTCAGTCTTTGAATGCCTCCGGTTACACGGCTTATCCACGGCAAAGTCAGAATGCTCTTCGTCCCTAGCTCTGCGCACTTTCCTCAGTACCAGACACAGTAAACAGATTTCATCTCATGTGTCAACTATTATTGATTGGTCGTGGCACCTGAAGGACAGTGTTAGGAAGATTTCTGAGGCTGCACCTAAGCTTTATGTGAAAGAGCTTCACAGTTGATGAATGATGTCTTCCATGGGAAGGAAGAGGGAGGGCAGAAGTGCCAGGGATGTGCTACCCCTTAGCTGTCTTACGCTCACGTCCTCACCCTGGGTCTGGACTCAATCCTACTTCAAAACGTCTCTAATTAGGCTTCACATGGTCTCTCTCTCTAAACCACACAATTCGTTTGGCAGGGTATAACTTCTACATAATAGAGCTAAGAAAAATATATGTGTATTTAAAATAGCAAGATAACAAGGGGAAAAAAAATCTGCAGAAGTAGGTGTTCCTCTGGAGACCTGCAATTCATGGCACGTTAGGACCGCATACCTTCCTTCACCAGAGAGCACACATTCCCTTGACACAAAAATAAAACAAGGGATGAGGGGATTAACCTCAAATCAGTTCCAAATCTGGGTGGGATGCAGGGGAGAGCAGGGGCATAGTTGTGTCAAAGACAGCCACTGGTTTTCATTTCCAAAAATCCATTATAGACTAAAAAGCACAATTACGACAATTATACGATAAACACAGAATATGCTCACAAAGTACCAATATAAATGACTGTCCTATTAAATTTTGTGTGCACATGGGCAAAAACTTGAACAAAGCATGAATAAATACAAATAGCTTGATTTGTTGTAGTGGTCGGAGCACGGGTTAATTTTTTTTTTCCTTTTCAGTTTTATTTCCACCCATGTTGTTCATACAACAAATAATTTGTAAGAAGCCATTAAGGTGCCTCGGTGACAACTGGAAAACCAATTATAAATTCCTGCATCTCTGAAATGAGACTGAGCCAATGGTGCAGAGCCACAGCACGGAGAAGCAGAGCTTCTGCACTCAGGTTTGTTTTTTTTTTTAATTTTTGCCTGAATAAACAGAAGGTTTGATTTAAAGAGGAAAGACATCTTTATCTGAGTATCGTTTATCTATGTTTTATTCTAAGAACATGGCCTACTTATGAAGGATTGCTCAAATGGCCTCTAAGCTTTATCCCGTGTATCCACTGCCAAGAGGTTTTGTTAGGCACTGACCTACTGCCACAGTGCCCCGGGCTGTACTATTAGTCACTGTCTTGGGGCAAGCTGTGCCTCTCCACAGGGCTTTCTGCATATGCTCCTCTGATACCTGAAGGAGTCACATGACATTAACTGCTCCGTCTTCAGTGCCCTAGCAAAGCTGCATTGATGGCTGGTCCCTAAGCAAAGTCCTCAGCATCCTGAGGTGAGGGGCCAGGACTCAAGCCAGCGAGTGGACTCCATCCAACCCCCAATGAGTAGCAGTTTGAGGGTACATCCTGACTGGTCTGAATCAGTCACGGTGTTCCCACCCTCTTATCAATGAATGGGCCGAGACCCCAGGACGATGTCAATCAGCCCAAGGTTTTCCTGTTTCCCTGAGATTGATACACTAGGGCCAATGAGACTCTAGAAAAGGTTGCTGGGGGTTTCTTTCTCTGGCTATGGCTACATCCACATGTGAGATCTAGAACTCTGTTCCTTGCCTGAGCAGAGCAGGGTCAAGAGGATGACAGGAAAACAGAAAGCGTGCCACTAAACTAAGTCAACCTCAAGACCACCCTCGCCCTGGATTTCTAGTCATAGAGCCCATGCTGTTTACGCCAGCTTGAATTCCACCTTCATTGTACCTTAATTGATGGCTAGACTTCATCTCTGAATTCCGTCTTCTGTTTCATCCTAAGTGATGACTAGACCTTGTCTCTGACCTCCCTGCTGAGCAGGACCAAGGAAGCCAGATGGCACTGAAAGTTGAGGTAGGCAAGCAAGACACCTCCAGGGGTTCTCTTACCATCCTTATCCCCACCCATCTCCCACACATTCACACACATTTAGCTGGAATTGTAAATTTGAAAGATAAAAGAAGTGAAACAGGCTATAGAGATCATTAAACTTCTCATAATACTGATGAGAAAATCAAGATTCTGGGAGGATTCCAACTTTTCACCATTGAGGATGATGTTAGCTGTAGGCTTGCCATATATGGCCTTCATTATGTTGAAATACATTCCCTTTGTACCCACTGTTGAGAGCTTTTTTTTATAATAAATGGATGTTGAATTTTGTCAGATGTGTTTTCTGTGTCTGTTGAGATGACCATATGATTTTTACCCTTCACTCTGTTAACGTGGTGTATCACACCGATTGATGTGCAGGTGTCCAACCGTCCTTGCATCCCTGGAATAAACCCCACTTGCTCCTGGTGTCTGATCCTTTTAATGTACTGTCAGATTCGGTTTGCTAGTATTTTGTTGAGGATTTTTGTATCTAAGTTCATCGGGGATATTGGCCTATAATTTTCTTTTCTTGTGGTGTCCTTTTCTGGTTTTGGTATCAGATAATGTTGGCTTCATAAAATGAGTTTGGAAGTAGGAAGACTGGTATTAATTCTCTTTGGATGTTTGCCCGAATTCATTAGTGAAGCTGTCTGATCCTGGACTTCTGTTTTCTGGGTGAGACTGTGCATTTCGTGAAGGCAGAGACCACTGTATTCAGTTGCCTGGCGTTAGTAGGTTGGTTGTTGTTTGTAGTACCTTGTTTTCCTGAATGAACAGAGTAAATCTTTGATTCAGCAGACCCTCATCACATCAAACACATGAATTCTAACTTTGTTCACATAGAATCTGCGATACTTCTGAATGGGGATGTGGTAGGCAGAATTTCTAAAATGACCTCCCAAATCCTTTATAACCTGTGAATATAATGAGATACCACTCCTGAGATTACGTTATGTTGTATGGTACAACTGGCCTTTAAAAGGAGTGAGGAACCTAATATGATTACAAGAGCAATTAAGAGCAGAGAACGTTCTCTGGCAGGGTGCAGAGAAGGAAAGCAGAAGGGAAGCCAAAGAGTCGAAACACGAGAAAGATCCGATGCACCCCTGCCAGCTTTAGCGACAGAAGGCGCCACGAGCCAGGGAACGCCGGCAGTCTAGAGAAGCTGAGAATTACCCCCGCCAACAGCCTGTGAGCAAACAGGGATCTCAGTCCTACAAACACAAAGGACTGAATTCTGTCAACAGTTTGAATGAACCTGAAAGCAGACTTGCTTCTAGAACCTCCAAATCAGACTCTAAGCCACAGACATTTTGATTTTAGCTTGGTCAGACTCTGAGCCAAGAACCCGGCTGAACTTGCCTGGACTTCTGAGCTATGAAGTTATAAGATAGTGAATGAGAGTTTTTTAAGGAGAAGAAATATTGTTTTAAGCTGCTAAGTTTGTACTAATTTGTTACACAGTAATGGAAAACTAATACAGAGGGTTATTAGGGCAGTGGGCAGGGGGAGGGGAGAGGAGGGGGAAAGCTTTGCTAAGAAAATTATTAGAGTAAACCAGATTTCAATTCTGATGTTAACCTACTTAGAAACAATTGATTTCCAGGCAGTTTGAAGAAGGGACTTTGGGAATCATTTGACCCTGAGGAAAGAGGTTGCATCTCAAGCCAAGTCCAGTCTCAATTAGTGTGGCTGCCAGGAGTGCCCTGTTGAGAAGAACTGCAAGGCCAAGCCTGGGTTTAGAGTAAAATAAATCTGTAATTGATCAGCAACATCCTCCGGGAGCAGAGAACATAGCAGTGATGGTATGCATGGCAAATAGCTACTCTTCCAACTCTAATCTTAATCTACCCATTTTGGGAACCACAGATCCAGGGAAAGGATAAGATTATACAGTCAATAAAGAGTAGAAGTAGGAATCCAAGCCTCCTAGCACCCAAATCTAACTTGCTTTACACTGTGCAGAGTTTACTAACCTCTGCTGAGCTAAAATATTGATCTTGTTCTAATTCACACCTCAAGACTCCCCCAGCCATGGAAGCAGCCCCTGACTCACATTATAAGTACTGATGTCTATCTGGGGACAGAATCCACCCTGAGTAGCCTACAGTCCTGCCACCTACTATCTGTGGTCAGAGCTGGCCAGTGGAAGGAAACCATCTTCTCTTCTCTCCCTCTCTTCCCCCAGGAAGGCAGAAACAAGCCACAACCCTGGCATGAAATGAGAAGGCGTCAGTCCATTGGGGGACACCAAAAAGAACTCAGAGAGACAAGATGAAAGTCAGTGGAGCACAGCTGAGAAAAAGTAAGCAACTCACAGGCCATGAGGAGCTCCCTGTGCCACCATGTTTGTTGTCACGCGTGCTGTGGCAGGCCCCACTGGGCAACTGAAAGGCTCCTCCTGGACCCCTATCAGGGCCCTGGCAGTGGCCTTTCCCTGCACAGGGAGGGGTCTGATACCTCCTGAAACTCTGATACCTGAAATTGAGGTGTCTCGGTTTCTTCTGAGAAGCCTGGGATTCTGACTGAACAAACTCAAAAGCAGCCCCTGCAAAGAGCTGTCCAAATTCTCTCTCCAAATCCTTGTGTCTGACACGATAGATTCCAGACCCATCTGTTTGCTCTGGGCGCCTGCTTCCTCTTCCTGGCTTCTTTGGGCTCTGCCTAATGGACTTGTGATTACAGCAGTCCCAGAGCGAGCCCAGCTTATATATGAGGGAAGGAAATCAGCAGGGAACATTCACCTTATGATGCATAGAGAATGAGCTTCTCGCTGGAAATGCAAATTTTGAAGGATGGAAATCTCACTTCTGAATACGTAATGGCCCCTAATTAGCTCACAGGTAATTAGAGCAATTACCAGGGGCCAGCACACTCTTAAAAGCTGTGTGCCTAGGTTTTCTTTCCCTAGGGAACATATACTCAAATGGTTAAAATTCCCTTTCATCAAAGATTTCGTTTCCCCACATATTAACACTGAACCAACTTTGGTTGTGTGTGGTCATAAACGTTCCTATTTGCAGCCTTCTTTGTAAGGCATTGCCCACAGAATCTTAGCTCCACCCTCTGTTCAGTAATGAGGGAGGCCAGCAAAGACAGCATCAGGGAGCAAAAGTTGCCACACTGAAGTGTCTCTTTGGCATGGGATGATTTGGGAGCTGAAAACAATCAAGTCCAAAAAGACTCAGGAAGAAACTTTGACTTTCCTCCCAGGTGCCTAAAAGAACGTAGACAGAGGAAGGAAGGAAGGAAGGAAGTTGTCACCATAGACAACTACAATGCAAACTAGATGTATAGACAGGGAGGAACCCAGCAAAGTCTGTTTCTTAAAATTCCTCTCTGTGTCCCACCATTTCTGCAAGGCCCAGCAAATACTTGTTTACCAAACATTTCCTTTTCAAATTGCCTTACTCCCTCGTGAAGTCCCAAACCGCCATCCCCAGCAACCTCTTTTGTCTTTAGTTGAAGATAGTATTTACAGTGGGGACCTTGGTCATTTTAGTGAGTTACTCAGTCTTCCTGGGTCTCTCCCATGGATACATGATATTAAATGTTCACTTTTCACCTGTTAATCTGTCTCATGTCAATTTAATTCTTAGATCAGCCAGAAGAACTTAGAAGGGTAGAAGAAAATTTCTTCTCCCCAACGATAGTCATTTATGGGTGAGCCAAGGCCCCAGGGTGGGTAGATTTGAAGTCTGTTATAAAGTTCTTAAAGCCATGAGAATATTCATACTTTTAAAATTCAGTAATCCCACTGTGGGGGTGTTTTTAGACAAAGAAGATCATCCTAAAGAATGAAATAACTTTATGCACTTGCCTCAGCCCGGATTGCCCAAAAAGCTGAGCTGAAATTGTAAACATTTGCATGCTACTACTTCATCATCAAGGAAGCAGGAGTGGGGAAAAAGGAGAGTGAAGCAGAAAAGGAGAAAGAACCAACACAGGGGGGTGGGCGGGAGTGTTCATTACCGAGCTGGTCATGGCATGGTATTAAGCAAGATTGATTATCTGATCCCACAAGACTGCCCTGAACAAGGTTATACAATGAACATAAATCAGCAGTCCATTTGCAAGGAGGAAGTGAAGAAATTATCCCCTGGCTCCCATCTCCCATTGGTCAAACTTTCCCCCATGAGTCATTAATTCTTTCATCCTTCCAGGCTGCACGTGTGTAGATGCGGAGAGAGTCCTTCAGCGTCACACGCCTCACGTCCAACAGGGAAGCCTGGGGCTTGCAATGAAGTATACAGTAGGATGTGCCAACATGAAGTTGGGTAGGGTCTGTCCAGATGTGGTTACTATAGAGGCAGCTGAGGCTGGACTACATGACCAGCAGCCACAGAGATGGGAAAGCTGAGGTTCTGAACAGTTTCTGAACATGCACAAAAATGTACATCTCAGTGTGGATTCCAACCAAAAAGCACAGCCTTTGCATTTAAATCATCTTCTGTGTGAACCTTAACTCTCCTCCTCACTAGCTGTAGGACTTAACGGCAAACTAATTTCCCTGCACCTAGATTTCCACATCTGTTACGTAGTAATAATACCTACCACATAGAGATGTCTCAAGGTTTGAATGAGATAATCTGTGTGATGTATGTGGCCTAGAACATAAACTTAACAAAACTAAATTCCCCTCTCCTAGAATAATAATAAATTGAAAAACAGCATAAATACCCAATGATAGAGGAATGGCTAAATAAATCATGATGCAGCCAGTTAATGGATCTCTGTGCATCCTTTAAAAATGATAATGAATATGTGGGAAAATGGAAACTGGCTTATGTATTGAAAAATGCACAAAACAAAATTGTGTAAGTATGATGTGGGAGGAGGGTGTTACATGCACACAATGTACCATATGCAAATGTTGACTGACAGGAACACATGTGGCATTTCTGGGGAAAAGGTTTGAAAACACAAATGAGTAATGCTAGTCAACACTATTCACTCTTTTCCTCTCATTAACAGAACTCCAGATTTGTTCAGAGTGGCAAAGTGTCCATCCCCAAGTGACAAATCATGATTTGTTTCAACCATGTTAGGAAAATCCTTCTCTCCAAATTCCCAAACTCCCTTGCAGCTGAAGCAAGCCATATGATCTGCTTCTGGGGAAAATGGTTTAATGGAAAGCCTGCTATGTGGAATCTAGGAAAGCTTTGCTTTCCTGATGAAAAGTGGAGTAATACAGCAGGCACTGTCCCTTCTCGTTTCTTTCCTTAGATGCGGATGTGAAGTCTGGGACCACAGCAATCATCTTGTGAGCATGAGGTGACTGGCATGAGGGAAGGGTCAAGAAATTCAGCCCTGTCATTTTTGAATCAACTGAATCAACATCAAACACTACTTTCAATCTCTATACATTTATTTGTTTAAACCTCTACGGTCAGGTTTCCTGTTACTTCAAACCAACAAATATAAGACACTGTGCTAGTCAATTTACATTTCTATCTCACTGATTTTTTAGAGTAGATGTTTAAGGTATATTTTATAATTCCCATTTATAAATAAATAAACTGAGAACCTAAGTGACTTACCCAAGGTCATCTCACTATCAAGTCTCCAAACCAGAATTCATACCCAGTCCTTATCCTGGAGTCCTTCCCACCACCTCAATAGCAAATAGTTGTCTTCAGAATAAGGGAGATTGTAAGGCAGAGAAAGGAATGCCAAGCCATGAGGCTGGTAAGAGGCACTGAGTCCAGGTTACAAAGGTTGTAGTGTGCCAGCCTAGGGGTTCTGACCTTATCGTGTCAGTGATAGAGAAGAGCAATATACTAAGACCTCCCCTTCAGCAAAAAATTGCTGCCATGTTCCCAGGGCCTTGTGCATGATAGAGCTCAATAAATATTAAATGAATGAATGAATCAATCAGTGAATAAACAAACAATTGGATAAAATTCTCCAGGTACATATGGAGGATGAATCAGAATAGACAAGGTTAGAGGCAAGAAGACCGTCTAAGAGGTTACTGCAGTATCTGTTCCACATGAGAGATGCTAAGCTATAAACTGTGGCAGTGTCTACAGGACTGGAGAGGAGGGAACAAATTCAAGAGCAATTCAGAAAACAATTGTTCGGGTCGCAATTCTCACTTGGCCACCAGCTCATCTTCTTAAAAGAACATTTTATCAGGCCACTTGGCTGACCATAAACCTTCAGTGGCTTCCCACTGCTTGTAGAATACTTCCCAAAGTGTGCCCCCTGGCATTCATGGCCCTTTATTAGCTACCAGCTCTAAATTTTAAGAGTAACTATTCATCAAATACTGTGGAATAGTCAAGTTAATTAATTGTTTGATTTGCATAATATTTAATCATTTACAAATGCCTTCATCTACATTATTTATTTATTTGGGTCTCCCTTCATTTGTTATTTATTGTTTCCCAACAACCATGTGCATTGAGTAGGGGGCAGGACCGAGCAGTTGCAAGTTGCATGGCCTTACAGATGAAGGAAGCAAGATTCAGAAACCCCAGCTGTCAAGATGACCCTCTGGTCAGAGCCTCCTCATCTGCTGGCCCTGCAACTCAAGACCAATCCTGTACTGCAACTTGGCCCCAAGGTCATGGTCAGCTCACTCAGCTTATGGCCCCGGAACAGAGGCCACGCCTGGTACCCAGCGCCTCTGTCCAAACCTCAGATGAACTCATGATCAAATCCCACACCCAGGCAGCTTTCACAGCAAGAAAATTGAAGTCATCACTCTTAACCCAGAAATTAGTTTACAGATCTTTGTTCCACGCGGATGGATCATAAACTGCTCTGTTGAACGCTCTGTCAAATATGAAACTTCTGAAAGCTTTTTAATGGACAAAAGATGATTCTAAATCTTTCACAAGTCTTCTCATAATGATTGTTGTTGCAAATATTCTCCCTTTGGCTGGACTGTACATCAATATCTAGAGTTTCTGACTAACTGCAACTCATCCTTCAAACCCTGCATTAAGTCTACCTCTTCCAGGAAGTCCTCTGGGGTCTACCAAAGACTCATGCATCCTTTCTAAGGGTTTGAATTGTTTTTGGAGAAAGACTGCCCAGCCAGGGACAGTATTTCCAACCCTCTAAAACCTAGCTGGGGCCATCTGGAAGGTTCTGACCAATAAAATGTGAGGGAAAGAAACGAGTGTTACTTCCAGGCTAAAATCACTAAAAACTGGGCGTATTATATTATCCCTAATCTCTCTATTCTCCCATCGGTCGGCCAGAGGTCAGCACTCATAGAGACCTTGGAAGCCACAGCGTGTTGAAGATGCAGAGTTTTTATTGGATTGAGTCTCCAAACTTGGAGCAGAACTTCTCTCTCCTCATTCCCTCATGCCTAACCCAAGTCCCCTCAACCAAGAACACCTGTAATCAGCTATTAAAGGAGTAAGAAATCTCCTGTATAATGCCAAGCCACTGAAATTTTGGATTTTTTTGTTGTTATTGCTGCTGCTATAGCTAAAAGTTTCATAACTAATAAACCCTTTAAAGCCCTTCAGTACACTTTTTTAAAAATTTTGATTGGATTTTATTTATTTCTTTATTTTAATGGAGGTACTGGGGATTGAACCCAGGACCTCGTGCATGCGAAGCATGTACTCCATCACTGAGCTATACCCTCCCTCCGCCTTCAATAGGGTTTAACATTTTTTTAAGCTCTATCAGCTTCATGAAAAAGCTGTACTAGAAGAAGATTCCAGGGCTGCTCTTTTATTACAACACAGCTCTTCATATGTCCCTCTTTCCTACCAGCTTATATCTCATCAGGTGAAGGGTGGGGTCTTTCCTAACTCTGCATCTCCAGCTATTGGGACCGAATGGTTAGTCATTCATGTTTGCCAAATTAATTTTTTAATAAACAGATTTAATTCTGTAATGTTAAATAGTTTACAAAGTTCTTCCCCCTTATCTGATTTCAGTTTTGATCCCCACTCGTTCAACATATATTTGTACAAAACTATTTTGCCCTCTGAGCGAGGAGACTACAGCATTGCAGTTCTTATTATCCTGGTTTTACCAAAAAACAAAACAAAGCAACATTGAGGCTCTAAGAGTTTAAATTGTCAGAGTAGCCTGGCAGAGTGCAGACCCCAGGTGCCACATGGTCTGGTGGCCAGTAATGACAGTCTCTGGTTTCCACTTAGACGCATGTAGTCGAGGTACCCTAGTTAATAACTTATCTTCTGATGGAGCAATGTTTTCTGTGCTTTGCTCTTTTAGGGATTTTTAAGAGACTTCACTGCCTGGTGGGATGCATGGGGGATGTTGAGTCTCCCATCCTGCCTCTGCCCAGCCTGAGCAAATGCCATCTCAGAAACCTGGCTGTCATAAAACATATATAATTACTGTGCAAACTGTAGAGAGAATAGCAGGTGAGCTAGTGCTCTGCCCGCTGGGTTTAGTGAAGTGTGATTTATCCTGTGATTTACTCATTGATGGGTTTAAGTCCAGAAAATTAAAATGCAATACTGAATGCCAAAGGTCAGCAGCCTCGCACTGGCACCATCACTGTAACAGACCCTGCTGCTTTGCCTACTCGATGGGCATTCTCCTCTTCCTCCTTGCTCTGCTTCCAGGAAATCCAGCTTCCGCATGGACTCCTGTTTATGAATGGGCATATGGTGCAATGCTGGCCAAGGAGATGTGAAGGGGAGACTGTGGGGGACATTCTACAAAAGATAAGACGACACACATAGAAAGAGGTGGTCCCTCTTTTTCAAGAAAATGTGACCAGGCTTGATGTGATGCCTGGAACTGCAGCAGTCGACTTGAAAATGAAGGCAGCATGCAGAGGGGGTGTTTTTGCCTGTCCTTCAGCGCTTGAGGCTTTTGTCCCATAGAGGAGAGATCTGTTCCCCTCCTCCACACCTGCACCACAAAAGACACTTTAGTAGGCCTCTCACCCTGCCACCAGTCCTTTTTGAGAGCACCTGTTGATGTCCTTGGAGAAGAGCCTCAGGTGGGTCTGAACTCCCCTTGTGTCTGTGGCCCTCAGAGCCTCCAGTCTTCTCTCACCAGCCTGTGCCTGCCTTTAACAACTTCTTAGACATTTGCGCTGCACTCTTTCAAACACCCAGAAGTATCTGCCCCCCGGAAGCAAATGCTTATATTCTATCTCTCCTTCCTTATGTTTCAAGTCAGCTGGTTTTCTTACAATGTCAAGTCTTTGATGGATTCAAAGTTGTGAATCTATAGGTTTTCAAATGTTCTTTCAATCATAAGGATAGAAATTATTCTCTTTCCAGCTTCTACATCACAAACAGGAGCCAGAGTCCCAGATGCGGATTGTTCTAAAATTGTATAAAATACTAAGCTCAACTTCATAGTAATAAATTTTGAAATCTCACCAAAAACATATTTATTTCTGTAAATCTTGTTTTCAACTTAAAAATTATAAAATATTTTGCTATTATGAAAGATTGGAGATAGGTAACTGGTTTTTTTTTTCTTTTTTTTTTGATAATCTGAACTCAGTGGGACCTAAACCTACATTTTTTTTTCTTTCTAACCACTGTGACCTTCAACTCTACCTTGTCTGTTTAACACCCTGATGACATCTAGGTCAAAACCTATAGTTTCCTGGTCATTTTTAGATAATTTTTTTTTAAGTCCAGTCTTATTTAAAACTTCAAGTTCCTATTACCTACCCATCTCCCAGGTGGTCTCGGCTATACTGACTGGTCAGCTACGTCCTCTGCATAACAGGCACCCAGTACTGGTTCTCAGGGGAGCCCACCACGAGTTCCTCAGAAGGGTATGCTCTCTTGTACAGCAACCCAGTGTGGT
Source organism: Camelus ferus (assembly GCF_009834535.1). Lineage (NCBI taxonomy): Eukaryota > Metazoa > Chordata > Mammalia > Artiodactyla > Camelidae > Camelus > Camelus ferus. The sequence continues at coordinate 7,681,563 of NC_045722.1, forward strand.
AGATAAATAAACCCTAGCCTGCCCTCTTTTGAACCACTTGCAGCCTCTGCTTTGTGGTACTTCCCCCCAAAGCTTCTTACTGCTGGGGTTCCTTCAGCCAGCTGCCTTCCACAGTGTTCTTGACCACAGGAAACAGACTCATCCTTGCCACCCCTGACTTCCCCTTCCCCCACTCCCTTGCTCCCTGTTCTAAAGCACAGAGCGGGTGTCAGCAAGCTCACAGCGCAAGTGGCTGTCCAGCCAGGGAATGATACCCTAGTGTCTTCTACTTGTGGAGCCACCTGTTTCTATAAGGGAATCGTGTCAGGCCTCTACTCTTGGCTTAGAGGCATGGGGCTGATGAATCCTTAAATGTTTAGTCTTCTGCTCAGTGGGATACTTGACACACGAAGTGAATCATTTTGTTAACACTCCCAACCTCTACATGACAAAATTATTTTCAGGAATGACCATGAAATGAAACAAATAATAATAGCCAGGAAAAAAATATCAGAGGGAAAAAACGCTCATTGAATATCATATATACAATCCTGCCTGTAACAAAATAAAATAAATATTAAAGCACAAAAAAGTTCAAAGTAAGGGATTAATACTTTTTAATTAATCTATTTTTAAAAAGAAAAATTTATATATACATATTGGGCTGGCACTGTAATAAATAATATCATTACAGTTTCTATTTTCAAGGCTTCGTTTCTGCAAATTTGTCAATGACTTCGAAAAAGTGATGCTCTTTGCATGTTCGTGCTCAATAAACAGCATAGCCAGATCTGTCATATCATTTTTCTTATAGTTGATAAAGGAACACTTTTTATAAATTCTAATTTCAAAAAGTTTCTCTCACATGAAGCAAGAGATATACAAATAGGAAAAAATCTTAAGTTTGACAGAGATTCATTTAAAAAACTCATTTCACAATAAATTCAAGAAGTCAAAAAAAAAAAAAAATGCCCATGTCTTTGTTTCCTTGGGATTCACTCTGGAGGCATTCAAATAGAAAACTTCCCCTAAAATACATCACTGGGAAATTCAACATAAAGGTCTATTGCATTTGGTAAAAACTTCTGAAGTTTTTCTTCTTCTGCAAAGATCAGAGAAAATGGCTGATAATAACAAACAGGAACACTATTTGATCCACTGCTTTAGAAAGAGTGTCTGCTTTTTGGTGAAAATAGTTGCCCTTTTGACTTCCCCTGGCAGTGAGGACAGGCATCTTCAGTCACTTCTGCAGGTATTCACAGAACGACAGAACTGGAGTCACTTGGGCCCTATTTATTTGTCTTTACAGTCACTGTGCTACCCTGGTAACACACTTCTAATCTACTGTATAAATGTAGATATGTGTAGTACGAGGGATGGAGACACCAAGTGTTTCTTTAAAAAGCCCAAATGTTTCTGAATCCTTACTCTACAGAGAATGCAGGAAGCTGAGTCCAAGGGGATGGGCTGGGAGGGGCGACTGTAACTGGGGGTTCCCTGAACTGACTTCCATGTAGATTACAATGTTTAAAAGGGGTAAGTAAAAATATGTGCAAATGTGAGGCATATTTACACACATTCTGCGGAAACTCAGTAACTACAGCAGTTGTTAGAACTTAGACAAAAATAACTAGATCAGGGTGGGCACTATTATATTACTGACACTGTTTGAAATGGACAGGGTATGGTGCTGACGACCCACCACAACTACCCCTTCCACAGGCTGGCCTCAGAAGTGGGGCTGGCGAGAGTCACAGGATGGGTTCAGCCGCCTCATACCAAGACATGGGGAGATGCCTCCAGCACCTCTCTTGATGCGGAATAGTTAGTACCGATTTCCCTCAGCTTTAGGACTGGAGCAGGAACTCTGTAACAACACGGAAATTCTTGCCTGTTACTCTGTTTCATACAACCTTCCCCCTCTGTGGTATAACTCCTTCATTTCAAAGAGGGAAACGACATCCAGTAATGTCACCCGGTTACCTTTCAGTGGGTCCCCAACACTAGAAGGGTGATGCTTCAACCCCTTAATCGAGGGGATACAAAAGAAGAGGGGCAAACAGCTAACATTTTCTGAAATTCTCCTCTGGGCCAACTGCTTTACATAAGTTATTTAATTTAAACCTTACAACGTCCTTGAGAGGTATTGTTATCCCGATTTTTCAACTGAGGAAACGAAGACACAGAGAAATTAAGTCCGTGAGACACAGAGAGATTAAGACCTAGCAGCACATAGCTAGAAGCAGAGATGTGGGGTTTGCACCTAATTCTAATTCTGAAATTAGACCCTGAACCTAAGTCAGTTTCCAAGCCCAGCAGGTCCCAGGACCCTGTGCTGCTCTTTCATGATGGACCTTCTTCTGTCTTTAGGCTGGAGGTGCCCCGCTCCCCACCTGGGCTGCACATTGGAATCACCTAGGAAGCAGTTCACAAATATTAAGAGGGGTGGGTGGGGCTAAAGAAGTGTAGTCTCCTCTAGGCCCCAGGGATTTTAACATGCAGCCAAGACTGAGAACCCCTGTTTTACAGCTCACCTCTGTTCTTCTCCCCACATTCTCTGTTCTAACCTCCCTGAGGGGCTTAGGGGCTCTCCAGCATGGGTCATGTGTGTCCACATCTCAGGGCCTTTGCACTTGCTGTTCTCTCTGGTTAGAAAATCTGCCTGCAATTCCTCTGTCTGCCCACCCACAAGATCCAGCCCCAGGGACCCCCTCCTCTGGATCTTTCCCCAGACCCCTACCCCAGGCACAGGTTGTTGCTCCTCTACCCCTCAGGCATTTTGTGCACAAACCTGCTGACATTTATCCCAAGTTATTTTAATTCTTATTGTCCGGTCTTCCCTTCTAGAATCGGAGCTCTTTGAGAACACAGATGAGCATTCTCCTCTGTGTCTCCATCTCATAAGATCATCCATGATAGATAACAGACCCTCAGAAATACATGTGAAATTCATAAATTTTACTCTCAGGGGAATAAAAACCACCCTTGGGCAAGGAAGGCTTTACTTGTTCTCTGATTCTGCTATTCCCCCTCCGGTAAGCTTGACCTTGAAACCACATGAGCTGAGGCCAAGTTCCTTCATTTACCAGGTGACCACCCTCCAGATTTTCCTCCTGACACACAGAGAACAACAAGAATCCTGAGAGAGCTGGCCTTGCAAACTCGGCCCCTCCAAATGGCAGCTTACGAGGCAGCTGGCGTACAGCTGCTCCAGCCAAGCCCAGGTCCCAAGCTGGGCCCTTCCTGGTTTGACTGCTGTCCTGCTCCCTGGACATCTGCAGGACAGGATAATTCCAGCTACCCTTTCCCTTCACTCGGGGAAACACCCGATCGTGGAATTAGCTTGGAGTTCCAACTTCCCAGAAACTCTCAGATGTAGAATGGGCTACAGCGACCCTGAGGAGTGGGGGATGGGGCTGACACTCCGCACAGCCCTTCAGAGTCCATGAACCACTCTCACACGTACTCTCTTTAAAGCCTCTATACTCTTGAAAGTGGGCATTGTTATCTTCATTTTACAGATAAAGAAACCAAGGCCAGAGGAAAAAGAACTTGTCCCGCATCAGCTAATCAAGGGCAGAGCTGGGATCCGAGGCCAGATCTCCTGACGCAGCAGCATGCACCCCCATCACTTGGTGCTGCCTCATTTCACCAGGGGCATCCCCTAGAGGGAGTTGAAGCGGGGTTTCTCAACCTTGGTACCGCTGACATTTGGAGCCAGATAATTCTTTGAGGGGGCCTGTCTTGTAAATTGTAAGACGTTTAGTAGCATCTTTGGCCTCTACCCACTAGATAACAGTAGCACCTCCTACTTGTAACAACAACAATGAAATGACTCCAGAAATTGCAAAATAACCCCTGGCAGGCAAAAACTCACCCTGAGCTGTTTGCAAGTTCAAGGATTTCACCATTCCAGTCACAGATCTTCCTTGCAAATGACTGCAAGTGATTTGGTTAACTTGAGGGAGAAAAGGGCGGCTGTATTGGAATGATATTGGACAACTCATAAAATTGATGTGGCTTCTTAAGAATAAGGTCGAGAAGAAAGGAGAGGGTCCAGGGGAGATCAAGCTGCCAAAATCGCACCACAAGAAGACTTCATTCTTCCAATGAATACTTGACTTTAAAACTATGGATCGAATGCCTACTGTATGCCAAGTACTTGGGGTATGTCAGCAAGCAAAACAGACAGAAGTATTCATCCCCATGGAGTTTGCTCTCTAGGGGGAAAGGCACTAAACAATAAGTATTAAAAAAAAATAAGTAAATAACACAGTACGTTAGAAGATGGCAAATGTAGCCTTTTAAAAATGTAGAACAAAGTAAGGAAGGACATGAGTGCTGGGAGTGAGTAGTGACAGGTCTTCTTAAGCCTGAGTCTAGCTGAGACATCACTGCCACACCCAAATCACTACTTCTGGCCCCTGCTGCCCACTGGAGACCACTAGGGTCACTGCTCCTCTGAGACAGTGGGCGTCACTGCAAGGCGTCACTGTGAGGGGAATGAAGTCTGTGTTCCCTGCTTCTTTGCAGCACTAGCCCAGCTTCACAGTCTCAGGTGTGAGCATCTGCTTGGACAAGCCTGAGTCACAGGAGTGAGCGTCCCAGCTCCCAGGACACAGGACAGCTGGCGTCTGGCCATGTTGGCTTCTGTAGTAAGAAGTTGGTTCCCCCCCACCTACTAAAATGTCCACACAAGATGCCAGGCAGAAAAAATAAAAGGATGCCCACTGTGAGGACATAAACCTAGAAATTAGGCCAACAGGCAGGGCAGAGGAGAGGAATGAGGTAACAATATCAGAGCACATTAGCAGGGGGTTGATGAGATGAGACCAATATAAAAGATTCTGTTTTCAGAAGCCAGCTCCCATTGGCTGAGCCCATTATGTTTCTTCTTATAAACAGGTCCTTTTTTAAAAAAAACCAACAAACTGGAAATAATTCTGTACAAACTAGATTTCCACTTCAATGAGTCTGTGTTAAGCAAAGTCTGATGAAGAAAAACTGAGCCATCTAAAATGGTGTTCCCATAACCAGTACTGAGTATCACATTTAAATTTGTAGGAACAGTGATTAGGGCACAGAGGGTCATCGCTTCAAACACAGCATCCTTCTCCTGTGTTGTATTAAACGCCTCTTCTAGCTGTTTGTCTGAATCTGAATGGGGCCTTGATTCATCTTCTAATTGTTGTCAAGATGCAGTTCGGTTGTGGAGGTTAAAAAAACCAAGTGCTTAAATTGGCAGAGAACTGAACATTAGCGCTCCTTCCCTTTCAGTTCATCTTTTTAAGCCTGTTTTGCATTAATCATTTATGAGACTTTTATATTGGCTGGTGGAATCACAGCTAATGTTCATTTAGTCCACACTGTCAGAGGCAATCCCTCTGTTTATGGCCAGTACCTACCACGATTGACAGGTACAATAGTGGACATTCAATATTTTAATACCTGTGGATAAAGCCATTAGGGCAATTGGCCCTTCTGTAATAGGTGATGAAACAGGGATTTGGAAGTGACTTTACAGGGAATGGAACCAACTCTCATTTCACAGGAGTGAAAAAGAGACGCCAGCAAAAGAGAAGGACTTCTTCAAAGACATGCAGCAAGTCAGTGCCTGCCTTGTTCCCTTCCTGGTCCGAGATGGGAAGAGAACAAAAGCATTACAATTAGAGCACCTAGAACAGCTCTGGTCCAGTAGCCACGTTCTTTAAAAGTAAAATAAAGAGACTGGTAAAGGAAATGCTACTAATGTAAATTTTATGTAACTCAATACATCCAAAATACCATCAGTTCTATGTGTGATCAATGGAAAAAAAATAATAATGAGATATTTTACATTCTTCTCTTTCTACTAAGTCCTCAAAATCTGGTGAGCACTTCTATCTTTACGGCACATCTTAATTGGGAGCAGTCACATGTGGCTAGTGGCTACTGTACTGGACAACAGAGAAGCTGTTTTATCTTTGCATCTGGGAAGTTCCGTCTCTAATTAGCCAATGAGTTCTCAAAACATCTTTAAGAGTGGGTAAGAATAGGACCAATTAATTAAATAATTAGAAATTTAAAGTTAGGCATTTGGAAGAATTTCACTGCCTTGTATTGTGTTTCCAGGGAAGATGAGTACATTTCCCGCTTTGGCAATTTTAAGGCATAATTCACCTCCACAAATAGTCTTTGAGTGCTGACTGTACTAGGCACTAGGGAAGCCCCACTAACAAGACAGGCTTTCCCTGCCCTCCAACTTCTGGCTCTTCAGCAGAGGAGTGATCTGTGCAGAGAAGGCCACCACGGCTGAGAGCAGGGGAGCACCAGGTCTGTGGCCCTGCGGTTCTCGCATAGTTTTCTGGGAAGCCTGTGGCCACATGAAAGAAAACAGAATGAAGTGTTGGAATTGAGAGTGCTAAGAAAGCATTCCTCTTCCCTGCAGATTTTAACCAGTTGAGAGAGGCCAGAGGGTTCAAGTGAGGATCAATGTGTCAGTCTGAGGGGTGCTAGTTAGACCCAAGGATAAAACAGGTTTTCCTCTTCTTCCCTGTGGATTAAACACCCTCCTAGTCAAAGAGAGAATAGCTGGACACGTTCTAGCGGCCCATCACATGGAGGAGGACACTGAAAGTCACCATAGCACTAGCCCTCAACCACGGTCACCCTTAGACCCTAGAGCAGTTAGCCCAGGGAACTCTAGGTTTGCAGAGTGCCATGCCCACTGCCACCTAGACCCACACTGCTGTTGTCCACAAACCATCTCGTAGAGATTTAGTGACCAGTAAACAGAAAAATCACAAGAGGAAAAACAAGTCCTTCTTTGTTTCAGTCCTGCCAGGATGCTGGCCCACCTGTGCTGGTTGTCTGGAGTTCCCCATCCATGAGAATTCTCTCAAGTGGAAGAAATCCCTCATCAAGGGTGTAATTGTGCTCCCAAGTCCTCCTTCTCCCAAACCAGGCAGAAGGCCAACAGGCTCTCAGCCCTGGGGCTTCCCCTGGAACCTTGAATAGAGGCAATGCCCTAAGATGAACACAAGATAGAGCCTGCTTGGGTAACCAACTGGCCCACAAGGACCACCTATACTAAAGAAGCCTGTTCAGCCAGCATCTATTTAAGCCGTCTGCACACCTATGAACACCAGCCATGGTATAAGCCATTGCAGGTTACAAACAGCAAACCATCTAACTAAACCTTCCAACCCAGCTGCACCAGTCAAATCTTGCCATGCAAGATTTTGGTCACTGACTTTTGACTGTTTCCTATTAGGAGTTCCTGGTTAGCCCATCATATGCTGAAGATTCAAGGTGCTAGTTAATCATACCTCTCTCCATTCCACATTGTGAGAAATAGACAAAGAAATTTTATTGCTGGTAAAATTGGATAAAATTTTAAAATGGGACTTGGACCCAAGGGCAAAGTGGTCTTTTTCCCCCTCAGCAGCAAGCAGACTATCTGAATAACTGCAGGCTGCCTGTTGAGGCCTCTCCCCCATGCCCAGCTCCACCATGCCCTGGCGGGGGCAAAGCCTGCCCCTGCTTGCTTGTCATATGTGGGAGGCAGAGAAGAAGAGAGAAGGCAGGTGATAGAAAGATTCCAAAACAGGGACAGCAGTGGAGGAGGACAACCCTCACCTTTCCCAACCCTCACCTACTAGGGAGGTCACCCCCTCCCACATGAAAAGAGCTAAGAAAGAGTGGAGAGAAAGGCAGACGCCATCTCCCAGTGCTCTCAGGGGCAAGTTCCCATTTTTCCAGCTGGCGGTAATTAGGGACAGGATATGGATGGTTCCATCTACAAAAATGTATGAATAATTAGCTCTGATACAACTCTTCAGTAACTGGTAGAAAGTTGGCCCCAGAAGGGCTCTTAAGACCCAGAGAAGCTAACTGACTTGTTCAAGGTAATACAACAAAGACAACCTGACACCCCAGACCTCCAGGTGCCCCAGCGTGTGCTGTATCCTGGGACCGTGTATGTTTATTTATTTATTGTTAAGCTAAAAATTACTGATCACTCACCATATGCCAAGCAGATGGTATCTATCACATTTATCTATACAAGAACCTTATGAGGTGGGGACAATTTTATGACCATATTATAGATACAGACATTTGGGCACAGAAAGGTTAAATAACTTGCCCAAGGTCACACACCTAGTGAAAAAGACAAAGTCGGGCTTCAGACTCAGAGAGTCTGGCTCCTGATCTGTGCACTAACTATATTGCCTACGTCCAGCAGGAGCCTGCTCCCAGAATCTGGACTGGGCAGCTCTCTACACACATATCCCCTTTCTAGATTCTGGTAACTACATATCATCTCCAGGAAAGGTGATTTTCTAAAAACTGTTTCTGTGGACTACTCACTGGATCCCTGTTAATATCCACAGAGAGGGGCACATTGGCCATGTGAAAAAACTGCTCTTGGCAGCTGGGTGTATTTTGCTGAGTATGACCTTGATTTCTACACAGCTGCTTGGAGCTCCAGCTCTTACGTGGGTTACATGTTTACAGAGATTCATAAAATCATGCATTCTGTAGGAAGCTTGAAGAGGCAGAGGATGGAGGCAGAAGGTATAGAAGACAGAGTTGCTGTATAGAAGACAGAAAATGTATTTTGGAGCCAGACTGAGCGTGTCCTTGCATTCTGTGGAATGCCTGCTAGGAAAAGGCAGAGAGAGTCTTGGATCCAATGCAAGAAATGAGGCTGGACCAGGAGGTGGGGAGAGACAAGTCCTAGGCTGGGGAGAAATGCAGGAAGGTTGACCGATCTAGGCAACAATCTATAAGAATTGAGGGGCTAATCTGCAGCAACAAGGATGGACCTGAAGGTGGTCATTCTAAGTGAAGCCAGAAAGAGAAAGAAAAATACCATATAGTATCACTTATATGTGGAATCTAACAACAACAACAACAAAAAGACAAACGAACATATTTACAATACAGAAACAGACTCACAAACATAGAAAGCAAACTTATGGTTACCAGAGGGTAGAAGGGGGTGGGGAGGATAAACTAGGAGTTCAAGATTTGCAGATTCTACTATATATAAAACAGATAAACAAGTTTATACTGTGTAGCACAGGGAACTATATTCAACACCTTGTAGTCACCTATAATGAAAAAGAATATGAAAACGAATATATGTATGTATATGGATGACAAACAGTATGCTGTAGACCAGAAATTGACACAACATTGTAAACTGACTATACTTCAATTAAAAAAAAAAAGAAAGAAAAAAAAATAAAAAAAAGAATTGAGGGGCCAGAAAGCTGGTGGTCAAAGAGAGGGCTGACTGCAGATTGCTGTGCCTGCCTAGAGAAGTGTGTGGTTGAAGTGATTTGCTGACCCAGGTTCAGTTCTGAAAAAGGCAGAGTCCCTAACTGGCATGGGACTCCTCCAGACTCTCAGTTACAGTTACCTTGCAGTCCTGGGGGAGCTGGAAGTTGAAGCCCAGTAACAAAATGTGCTTAGTCAAAGGCAAGCCATCTGAGTTTGACTTGGGTGGCTGTGCTTATGTTCACAGAGGACTGCTTCTCCGGCTTGGAGGATTTCTATCGGGAGTGAAGGAAGTGATAAAGAAAGGCAGCAGCAGGGGAAAAACAGAGAAGAACCGCATAAACAACAGCAGTGGTCCTGGTCCGGGTCTGTCTTTGCAGAAGACAGAGGAGACAGGATACAAAGTAGCCAACCAAGGAGGGTCATCAAATACCCAAGGAAAAGCTGGTAAGGCCAGTGACTGTGGCAAATCTCAGGGGGTGCTTAAAGGAAAGCCTGCTTTCCAACCCACACCATCTGCACTCACAAATTTAGATGTCTGTGCAAAAGGCATGAGTGAAATTAGGGACTTGTCCCTTGGCTGGATTGAGGCTAATATAATAATCATCCTTGCCACAAGTGATCACTAAATCTAGGGTCCTGGTTAGACGTTTAAAGGGAAAATCAAGTAGGGATATTTGAGGCTGAATGAACAGAGTTTTAATTAAACAGCACACCGAAGTATATCAAGCGTTGGAGAGGTGGTTCTGTTACACTGATGTTTCTGTTATTCACTGAGAATTTAATGAGTCTTTGTCTGAAATAACATCACTGAGAATGCTTGCAAATCATGTTTGCTAAGAGTAAACAGCCGAATTTTCAATACACCTCACTTAGAAACTAGCATAGTGCCTTGAGAGTAATTAAACATCATTACTTTAGAACCAAAACGTCCCACACAGTGGGTAAAATAACTGCATATATAATTGTCTAGACATGCCTTTAAACAAAAGAATTCTTGGTTTAAAGGGAGATAGGTGATGGGACGGCCAGACCATTGTATTGGTTTTGTTTTTCTGTATGAATCTGAAGATCCACGGTGGTGGTTCCCATAGTTTTAGAGTTTTGTTTTTAACTAAGAATAGGAAATTCTTTCATGATGACCTGAGAGGTTCATATTTCCTCTTTAAAGTCTCCATCTGTCTTACTGCAAAGTCAGTGTTTACTGGCTATACCTGCTTACTCGTGTTGAAGCCCTGAGAACCCAGCTAGCCAAGACTCCTGGCCTTGATCACTCGCACACGTGCCTACACACACACACACACACACACACACACAAACTCCAAGCCTTAGAACAGGGGTTCTCAACAGTGGCATTGTTGATATTTGGGGCTAGATAGTTCTTTTTTTGGGGGGGAGGGTTGATCTTGTCCATTGTAAGGTGCTTAGCAGTATCGCTGGCCTCTACCCACTAGCTGTCTGTGACACCCTACCCAAGGGGTGGCAACCAGAAATGTCTGCACATGTGTCAAATGTCCCCTAGGGGACATCATCATCGCCCCTAGTTGAACACCACTGACCAGTCAAGGTCTGCAGTGGACCTCTCCTTCTTTTTCAAGGAAATATGAGGTCAGGGGCCTGACTTAAGAGAGGGACTTGGCAAACATTTGGTTTGTGCCCTAAAATGGGCCACCAATCTGGGCACCAGCAATGACACATAACAACCTACACAAGTGGCACAAGGAAATTGCTGAACTGGTTCAAAGCTACTCTGTTTTACTCCATGGTGACTGAACTGTTCAGAGAAAAGTACAGCCCTGTGAAGGAGCGTAGGGCAGAAAGACAGATATAGTGGGATTACAAAGTGCTGAATGGCATGATCAGACATAAATTTCTTTTAGTGAGATACGACTTACAGGAAGAAAAGTGCATACAGACCAAGGAGTATTACAAATGTAAACACCAGCATAACTAATATCCAAATAAGATATGGAACAGTTCATCTCCCCAGGGACCCCCAGTCACCTGCCTACCCTTACCCTACAATGACCACTGTTCTGAAATCCTTTACCATAGATTAGTTTTGCCTGTTCTAGAATTCATGTAAATGGAATCATATGGAATATACTCTTTTGTATGTGGCTGCTGTGCAAACAGGAGACTGTAGAGAGACAACGGTGGATGTGAAGAGACCCAGTGGTAGATAAAGACCATTCAAGCAACCATGGCGATGGTGGAGATGGAGGGGAAGTGGATGGATTGAGGAGGGAGCTATTTTGGAGGTAAAAATAAATGGTGAAGAATTGGATATGGAGGTTGAGAGAGGGAGGCATCATGGATGGCATTAATGTGTTTGTAGACAATTGGTTTGGAGTCTTGGAAAGCCCAATAGAGCCAACAACTTAAATTGCATGTGACAATGGTGGTTTCTCAAAATAGTAAAGACAGAATTACCATATGAAGCAACAATTCCTGGGTATATACCCAAAGAGGGACTTAAACAGATGTTTGTACATCCCTGTTCATAGCAGCATTATTCACTAAAGTCAAGATTGTAGAAACAACCCAAATGTTCATTAGTGGATGACTAGATGAATGAATAAATCAAATGTGGTATATACGTACAAGGGAATATTATTCTACCTTAAAAAGGAATGCGATTCTGATACACAGTACAACACGGATGGATCTTGAAGACAGTATGCTAAGTGAAGTAAGCCAGTCACAAAAGGATCAATACTGTATGATTCCACTTTTATGTAGGTACCTACAACAGTCAAATTCACAGTGATATAAAGTAGAATGGCATTATTAGGGGCTTGTGGGGAGAAGGGAATGGAGATTCAGTGTTTAATGGGTACAGAGCTTCAGTCTGGAGTGATGAAAAGAGTTCTGGAGATGGATGGTGATGACTGTGGCATCACGACATGAATGTACTTAATACCACTGACCATGAATATACTTAAAAACGCTTAAGACGCTAAATCTTACATTAGGGTAATTTACCGCCATAACAACGTAGGGGGATAGCTTAATTTGACTCTCATTTCCTGCATTAATTAAAAGATTATTTCAAATGTTTAAACTGCACATAAGGACAGCCTTCTTAAAACTTCCTTGGTCCTCTTTTACTGCTAAACAGTTTTAAAGCTCCCCTGGTACTTTTCCATAGGTCCCCACCCACCCCCCAAAACACAGTCCCAATGTCTCTGACATTTCTTCTTCTCTGCTCACACCAGTTTTCTGTCAATTTGGCTATTAAAGTTTCCTTAATCTCTTGCCCTGATTTCTAGTTCCGACGTACGTTCCATGCGTTTTTCCAGTGACCTTCCAAAAAGTCCTGCATTTTTGCTTAAGCTGCTTTGCTTTGCTGCTTAGGTTGTGGCACATGGAAGCCCAAGAGAAAAGGACTTCCTGTGTTTATAGTGAATGTAACGCAAAACAACGTGACAACTGAAACTAAACCTTTCACTAACATTAATAGATGTAAATAAGCTGAACTCACTCACTCAAAAAAAAAAAATATATATATATATATATATATTCAGATTAGGTTAACAGCCAATACAACTCATGTTTTTTAATCGTTGAGGGACCCACACACAAAACTAATTCAGGAAGGTAAAAATAAAAGGTAAAAAAAAAATGTCAAGATGAATATAAAATGAAAGCAGGTGTTATGATCTTAGTGTAATCTGTAATTCAAAATTAAAAGAATTAAACAAGACAAAGAAGGATATTTCATAATGCTAAAAGCCACAATGCATAATGAAGTTACTACTGTTATAGATTTCTATGGGCAAAATAAAAAAGCAGCAACTTTAACAAAGCAGAAGCTATAGAAGATAAAAGTAAAACTAGACAAATCCACGCTAATAATAAGAGAATTTAAAACTTTCTTCTGACCTAGACAGATTAAGGAGAAAATGTCTAGCAAGGATAAAGAAAACCTAAATAATCAATCAAGTATATCTTACAGCTATATATCCAACTCTGTACCGTAATAATACAGAATATTCGTTCCTTCCAAGTACATTTAGATCATTTATGAAAACAGACTATATTTTAAGTCATAAAGAAAATCTAAATTAATTCCCAAAACAGAAACATTATTAAGAGCAATCTGACCAGAATAAACAGAGGTTGTGACATGGCATCTATCTCACTGTGGTTTTGATTTGCATTTCCCTAATAATTAAAGAATTGAGCATCTTTTCATGCACTTACTGGCAATTTGTATATCTTATTTGGAGAAATATCTGTTCAGATCCTTTGCCATTTTTAATTCGGTTATTTGTCTCTTTTGTTATTGAGCTGAAGGAGATCTAAATACCAGCCCCTCTTCAGACACATGACTTGCAAATATTTTCCTCCATCTCATGGGTTGCCTGTTAACTTTCTTGAGATTATCCTCCAAAACACAAAAATTTTTAATATTTTGATAAAGTCCAATAGATCTATTTTTTCTTTTGTCACGTTTGCTTCTGGTTTCGTATCTAAGAAGCCGTCTCCTAATCCAACATCATGAAGATTTATTCCTGTGTTTTTTTTTCTAAGAGTTTTATAATGTTAGCTCTTATATTTAGGTTTTTTATTCCTTTCAAATTAATTTTTGTATATGCTTTGAGGTAGCTGTCCAACTTCATTCTTTTACACGTCGATATACACCTGTTCCAGCACCATTTGTCAAAAAGACTACGTATTCTTTCCCTTATTTATTTTAGCACCTTTGTCAAATATCAACTGGACCATAAATGTGAAGGGCTTTTTTCTGGATTCTCAAGTATATTTCATCAATTTATATGTTTATCCCCATGCTAATTTCACACTGTCTTGATTACCGTGTAGTAAGTTTTAACGTTGGGAAGTGCTAGTTCTTCAATGATTTTAGGGGGGAGTATTTTGGGCTTTTTGCATTTCTGTGTGAATTTTAAAGTCAGCTTGTCAATTCTTATAAAAATAGCAGCTGAAATTTTGATAAGGATCGTATTTTTTACATGTCTTGTTTTGCTTCATTTCATTTCAATGATGGGATTCTGATCTGTGGACACTTTGATCAAAGTGTAGACCACTGAGCAGGAGAAACTGTGTAGTTTGCTCATGTGGTGCCAGCCTACACACCAAAAGTCTATTAAGTGACCTAACAGACAATGAGCCAAATCAGTCTGTTTTTTCCTGTGTCACTCCATGAACTCACAGGCCACAGACAGCTACTAAAGGGCTGGAGGCCTGAAAATGGTGACAAAAAATCCCTTTCTGACTCCCATTCCTAATATTCTTATAAACTAGAAAACTTACTGATTATTGCAATTAATGTTCTCAGGTGAGAAGTGGACATAAGTCAGCCCTTTCACTAAATTATATCCGTTTGAGTTTGCTACCCATTACACACACACACACACACACACACACACACACACACACACTTTCCAATTTGCCCTGCAAAGACTTTAAACTTCTAGATAAGCTCAATCATGCATGGTAAAGTGCTTTTTCCTTCATTTGACAATAGTTTTTCAAGAGAGGCCTGGCAAAAGCAGAAAGCTCAGCTGTAGGGCTGCTTCTGAAAGAAAAATTGGCTTCTGATTGTACATAAGTGATAATGAACAAGGAGTACATATGATGTTGCCCAGATTTGCATATGCAAATTAGGCTAGCTTCCCTTAATGTCTCTTTCTCCAGCAAAAATATGGTAGGGGATGCCTTATTCTGATTAAATGTAAATATTCATGTAGACCTCAGCCATCTTTTGGTGAGTTAAAAGCCAGTATATTGAACTGCATCAGATAGAAAATCATTCTCACATCTATGTCCTAAAATTGGACTAACTTTGCATTAAATAAATTTATTTTTCCCTCTTAATAGACTTAAAATGGAGGCTGGTGCTTTGAATAGGTATGTATAGTTGAAATCCAGGTTTTACCACATACTAAATGCATTCTTTATAAATTCATCCTCCAGGGACCAGACCTATGGTTTGAATATTCTGTTCACAGTCATCAGGTAGAATTAAGGTTACTGCTGACCGTGCAGACTCTTATCTCTACAGGTTCACCTGCAGTGCTGGAGAGCAGAGAATCTAAAAGTGGGAAAGAAAGTAAGTGAAATAAGGTGATTTACACAGAGTGCTTTGTAGGCTACTGCATATAAAAATACTATTTATTTCTATGACAGTGATTATTCTCATTATCAGATTAGAAATCAGGAGGCCTTGATTCTACTCTCTGGCTATGCTGTCTTTTTCAGTTTTCTGATACCTTGGGGGCCCTTAGCCAGGTGCAATAGAATCTGACCCTTTCTTTCATGGTGCCCAATGTGCAGAGTAGGATTTCTGTCCCACAAGAATAGGTTGAATGGGGCTGTCTTCTTTTCTGAGTGGAAGACAACAGGCCTCTGATTTGGGGATTAACCTTTAGAGCCTGATTCCAAGCATTTAGACTCTCCATCTCTTCAACCCCTCTCCTTGTCACCCCCACTGCACTCCATCGACCACTTGCCATCACCATCAGAAAAACTGAGCCCACACATGAAGAACCTGAGCCTTGGAAATATGGCCCATCAATGGCAGATGTGTGGAATCCCACAAGGAGAAAGCGGAGGGGGCATAGTCCTTACACAGCAAGATGGAAATTCTGACAGGACGTATGGTAAGATGATGAGTGAATGGTGCTAAAGGACCTTAGTTTGGAGTTAGAGAAGAATGCCATATGGATCAACTGTACAGATGAACCACATGTCCAGTTTCCTGGGCTGCTAGACATGGCCTGCCTCTGTGTGGTTGCTGAGAAGATGGAGCAACAGGTAAGTTCTTTGTTTGCCCAACTGATGCTGCCATGAGTGCAATCCACTGTGAGCAAGGCCACATGAAACCATAAGTCTGAAATTATGTTAAAATTTTTTAAAGTTCCAAAAATAATGTAAACCATATAAACACTCCAAGTAAAAGGCACTGTCAAGAACATGAAAAAGCAAGTGCAGACTAGGAGAAGATACTCCCAAAATACATTTGAGAAAATACGTAAAGAAAAGACGTATTTCATCTAAGTACGAAGAAGACAACCTCATTTTTTTAAACTGGCAAATAATTTGAACAGTTAGCTCACCAAAGAGGATAAACAAGTGGAAGTGAGTATAAGAAAAGATGTCCAACATCTTTTGTCATTAGGAAAATGTAAGTTAAGACCACATTAGGATACACCTACACGCTCACTAGAATGGCTAAAATTGACGGCTGACAGCACCAAGTGCGGCTGAGGATACAGAACACCCCAAAACCTCACTCACTGCTGGTGGGAATGAATCAGTTTCTTATAAAGTTAAACATGCACTTGCTCTACGATCCAGAAATCTCACTCCTAGGCATTTACCCACAAAATATGAGAACAGAGGTCCACATGAAGGTATACACTTTATTCAGAGCTAGAAAACAACCCACATGTTTACCAGCTGGTGCACAGATACACTGTTGTACAGCTGTTCAGCAGAACAGTACTCAGCAATAAGAAGGAAGAAACACTGATACAAGCAAGAACGTGGACAGATCGCAAAGGCACGATGCTAAGGGAAAGAAGTCACAGACGAATACACACTGTAGAATTTGTGGAGAGGAAACTCTACGCAAAGCAAAACTATGACAGAAAGCAGAGCTTTCAGGGACCCAGGTGAGGGGAAGGGACTGGCCACAAAGGGGCATATGGGAACTCTGAGGGGCGGGGGAAGTGGAAATGTTCTCTTATCATGATTGTGGCAGTGGTCATATTACTGTATATCTTTCTCAAAGCTAATCAAATTGTACTTTTTCAACGGGTAAATTTTACTATATGTAAATTATCTCAGTAAAACTAACCTTAAAAAACGCTCTTCTTTCCTAGAGCAAAGGATGCATCAGCCCTCCAAAACAACAAAGCTAGCCTTCTGCTGGGCCTTTTGAGAGAAGAAAGGAGAAAACACCTAATTTCTCTAGCAGATCATACTGCCTCACCTATAAAACATCATCCTTCATCTTAATAAGTTTACATTGATTTCCCTCACTTGCAATTAGAAGAGCTCTAAAATATTTCTTGATGGAAAGAAAATTAAATTTCTTAAAGATTCAGAAGTCCAAACTACCTAGAAATGTAATATCATAAAACCTTCTAATATTGTATTTAGATGGCTTTATCTCTTCTGGAGTGCTAATTTTCAGCTTGCCTTCTCGCTAATATCACTCCACACATATTCAGAACCATTCCACCACCCAACTTCCCGCAAGTCCATTTGAGGACTAAACTCATCAGACTATAATGATTCTAGAAATGAAGATGTTCCTGGCAGAATGGTCGCAGTGTTCATTCCTCTGGCAGATCGCACGATTTAAAGTTTAATTCTCTGTGATGACTCCATCGAAGGAACAGTACGTGTGGAAGAAATTATTCTAGTGCCGCCCTTGTTTGGACCAGACACTCGGACAGCTCTGGATGTTTCCAGCAGAGGGAGGAATGGCAGAACTCTAGGGTGCATCTAACTCCCAAGGGCTCCTGAGCTGTTGGCTCCTGCCTCCTAGTCCTGGGGCCCATGTGACAGCTCCACAGAGTGCACAGCCCTCCTGATTATTAACCCACGTTGTGCTTGCCGAGAACAGCAGCACTGCTGGGCAGCGAGCATCACACAGGGAACGGCATCAGCCACGGCACGATGGCTCGTCACGCATCACAGTTCCACTTGAGGCTGGGCGTTTCATCCGAGGAGCCCAGCAGCCAAACACTGAAGGCTTTGTATCATGACAAACATAATTATGAGACAGAAAGACCCTATTAGCTTGACTGTATAATGTTAAACCTCAAACTGTCAGAAAGAAAATTCCTCGTCTTCTCCTTCTGAGAAGCTGGTTATCATTCCAGTGCTCCTAACAGCTCACTGGGTAGCTGGTTAAGTGCCCTATCTGAGCTGACAAAGCCTCACTCCGTGCTGGTTCAGGTGTCTGAAGAGTTTGGAAGCAGGAGGCTGGGCCAGATGACCTGAGGAAGCCCCCTGCTTCTCTAAGCTTGAGTGTGACACTTGACAAAGTGTGCCTTAGTCTACTGTCTGTTTTTAATTAGAAAACTGTGATTGACACCAACAGGTGTACATGATTCTGCCTGTGTGTGTGTCAAGTGTGCACACACTGGTGTTTGTGGGTCTGTGTGAGTCCCTGGGGACTTGAGTGTGAACATCCACATCCAATCATCGGGATTCTTTTCTCTAAGTTGGCCTTGGGGTGTGAGTTCATCTTTCACAGTCTGGGCCTTGCAGTTAGCTGCTCTGTCTCAACCTGGTCCTCCACCAGCCTGTGAGTCCTGGTGATGGAAAGAAAAGTGCCCTGGGCAACAGACGAGGGCTGCAATGATTAGCTGTTCAGCATTAGGCAAATTTCTTTACCTCTCTGATGTTTCTCCATTTCCTGTGCAGTACAATGAAGCTAAGACTGTTTAATTCGTGGGGTCCATGGGAGGATTTGCGGAGCAGACTCATGCAGGCAGCATTTGCCAGAGTGTATATTATGCAATAATAATGGAACAGCATCGTATTGTGTAGTAATAGTTCTTGTCTTTGTTCGGGTTTTTCCAGAGGTAGATTCTGAGACAGGGCTTCAAGGTCAAGTAGTTTATTTGGGGTGCGGAGGACAACAGGGAAGGGAGACAGGGAAGGGAAGTCAGTCAGTAAAGGGTGATTTATAAACCAGCTACTGTTATGCGGACACAGCTTAACCCCACAGGGCCACCCTGGGAAACAGTCAGAATACACTGCTTGGGGTTACCCCCACCCAAGCCTAGGGTGTGATGGGACCCTGCACCAACTCTGTTGGTCACTGGCAAGGAGCTGCTGGAGGGCAGCCCGTTTCTTAGCACCCGCAGCCTGCCGCACAGGACAAGGGCCAACAGCGGCAGCCCCTGGCCTGTGGACAGTGGCCAGCTCCTGCTGAACGCAAGAACTGAGGTCTGGGAGCAGGAGCTGGGCAGCATCTGGTTCCAGGTTAAAAGAGCAACACTGCAAAACTGGATTTCACAACAAAGACCTAAATTCTGTGCAGGCTTAGATTCCAAAATAGGAAGTGCGAAAAGGGTCATTTCAGGGAGACAACGAGCCAAAAAGAGAGATCTTTCAGGCCTACCTGCATTTGAGTCTGTCTCTCTTTCATTAAGTCACAAGGCACTTACTTTTGAGCACCTTTCTATGTAGACCCCATACTTAAGTGCTGCAGATACATGATGAACAAGACAGACTTGCTCTGCCCTCCTGGAGCTCTGGTGGGGATGCCCGAAGTAAACCACCACAGAGGCAAACATGCAATTACGCGCGGTAATGAGTGGTAAGTGCATGCCATCTAGGCTGAACGACGGATGGGGCAAGGGGTCGCGAGGGAAGACTTCTCTAAGTAAGTGACATCTAAGCTCAGACTTGAAGGCTGAGTAGGGGTGGCCAGGTGAACAGGAGGGAAACTCCAAGCAGATGGTCTCGCATGTGCAAGGGCCCTGAGGCAGGGAAGAGCTTGGCACTCACCATGTGCTGGCAAATGTATCTGGGCCCTGGTGAGAGGGAGCATGCTGGGAAATGAGAAGTAGGGAGAGTCAAATCAGGCAGCATAAGAAAGACTATGGCTCTTACCCTGAGTGCCTTGAAGATCCATGAAGGGTTTAAAGCAAGGGAGGCCCCTGATCCAACTCGAATCTGGGAGCATTGCTGTGTGGTGATGGGACACCTGGAGTGGCTCTAGTCATCATATGTCAGCTGGCCCAGCCTGATGTGGGATTCAGGGAAGACCAGCTCTAGGGGAGCTCTGGTGGGATGACTCATGAGACAAACACTGTCTACAATAGAGTCCAAATACAAGGGTTTGGAAGAGGTGAGAAGGAGATCGAAAAAGCCTTCCTGGGGACGATGGCGTTTGAGGCAGGCCTTGGAGTGTGGGTGATGTTGGACCCAACGGTTGGTGAGGAGAGGGTACCCAGGCAGAGTGGCCTGAGGCAGCAAAGGCAAAGAAGGTCAGGTTGCTGTCCTTGGTGCCCGGGCAGGAGGTGGTTTGCCACCACATGCAGCATCTTGACTGCCAGTGCAGATCGTGGTGGTGGCTCAAGAATCTGGAGGGGTTGCCCTGATACCAAGGAGGCCAACAAGGTCACTCAAGCCTGGACTGGAGATCAAAGACGCCTGGGAGTGAGCAGGAAGCTCCCTTAGGGCACAGCTGGACAGCTGTTGAATGGGCTGGGTGCTGGGGTTATTACTTCTAGTTAAACTCACCCTTGCTCCACTCAGACCCCACACAAACAAATGAATAACCACCTAAAACTACTTTTCTGTCTGGGAATTTCAGCAAAGCTGCGTGTGTGTGCACACGCACACCTGTGCACATGTGTCAATGTGAATATGCATCTGCAAGTGCCCGTGAATGTGCCCCACGCCAAGTTCACTGAGGGCTCCCTTCTCACGTGAGTCACCTTATTTACTCCCCACAGTAGCCCCAGGCAGTAGGCAGTACTGTCATCCCCACCTCACAGTGGAGGAAACCCAGGTGGGACGTGAGCCAGATACCTCTCTGTGTGCAGAGTGCTTACTTGTTCCTAGCATCCTAAATCATGCATGGCCTCCTAGAAAGAAAGAGATTTTCATTTTTCATCAAGGTCACGCACAGAGACAATGGCCCATGCTTCTTTCCCGTCAAGCCCTTCAAAAAACTCGACAAAAACTGGACGTGAAATGAAACTGTAACAATCTTTGTGTAGGCTATTATCAGATGTCTGCCCAAATATTAGGAAAATGCATGTAGTCCACCCAGGAAATAGAAAAATCACCTGGTAGGGTACAGCATAAAATGGCATGTTTCACGATTTCTCTGCTCTTTAAAAAAAAATACATGCAATGAATCTGATCTCTGAAGGCATCTGCTCTAAATCCACCACCTGACTTAATAACTCTAAAAACAAACAAGTAAAATTTAATTTGCTCATAATGAATATCGTTTTTAGGTTTCCAGCACATAAAAATAAAACCATCAATAAAAGGCAAAGCAGTCATTTTGGCTTTCCAATCTATTAACTCATTTCAGCCTCATGTCCAGCTTTCGAAAATCGGAACTGACTTGTAAAATGATCAAGTTAATTAGCGTGGAGGAATCCAAAGTGTAAGTGAAGCTGCTGGCCTTCCCTCTGTGCTGACTCCAAATAAAACCGTGCACATCTTTGAGAACCCTTTGCTCCTTCTTTCCCAAGGAGAATTCACAGAGCCCTTAGAGCCACGCCTGGCCCACGATAAGCACTGTAAAGGTATTCGGTACAGGTACGATGATAACAGTTGCCACCACCATCCGCTTTCCTCTCCTGTTAGTGCCATGAGACATGCATTCTCTCAGCCCACAGTTGAAACGGCCTCCCAAGACCCCTGCCCACCCTGAATTTTATCTTAGAAGTCAGCAAGCATCTCATTTTTCACATCCCCTTCACATCTCTCCACTCCCACCACCCCGACCTTCCCTGAGTCCTTCAAATTTGCTGTTTTTCCTCCAGCAGTAGGACCTCGCACACTCTGTTCCCCAGCCTGGGACACCCTTCCTGCCTCTTCTCCCACTTAACTCCTGCTCATCCCTCAGACCACTGGTTAGGTGTTGTCTCCCCAGGAAGCCTGCTTTGAGCTCCCTGACAGTCAAATCTCCCTACAGTGCACCTTCACCACTCCGTGTCCTCCTCCTTCAGGACACTGTCACAGTGAAAGTTCACACTTGTCTGGTGGATGATCTGTCCCCTCTCTAGTGCATCTCCCCTGTTAGACTGGAATTTCAACGAGGTGGGACCACAGAGCCCCGGAGCCAAGCACCTGGGCTGGAGCATAATAGACACTCGGTAATATTAGCTGCGTGACTTCACAAGAAGGGGCTTGAAAACAGTGTGAAAGGGAAAGGGCTAGAAGAAGAGCGACAGCTGAGGCAGAAAGGAGACCAGATGCTCTTGCTGGCTCTCCTTCATCCACCCTCTAGGCCTCTCCACCCCCAGCCTGCATCCTTCCTCAGCCACGAGACTCAGACCCATGCTGGTGGCTTCGGAGCCCATCTGGCTGCAGCACAGTCGCTCTGCCCAGAGCTCCTAGGATGCACCTGGTACATCTCAGTGACAAAGTGGCTCCAAATAATACCCAGTCCCTGTGTCCAACCCCCCTCCCTTCTCTCCCTTCCCTGGAGGGGGGCCTCACGACATTCCAGTGCCATCTGCTTGGACACAGCGTGCCAGCCTCCCCCTGGCAGGGAGGGTCTTGATGGCAGCAAGGGTCCCTGGGCCACCAAGGAACCAGCACCCATAGTAGGTGGGCAGAAGCCAGACACAATGGTCTGGGGTCAAGGACACTGTCCCAGCTGCTGAGTCCCACAGAGGACATGGGAGGTGAGCGGGAAGTCTCCATGGAAGGCATGAAGGTGGAATGGGCCAGCTCTGGGGGGAAGTGGCCTAAATTCAAGACTGTCCCATAGCAATGGTGGGGGGGGGGGCGTCCTGCTGGCACTGGGTGTGCCCTGAATCCAGAGGGTGAAAGAAAAGCAAGAATCCAGTCAGGACAAGGTGAGGAGTGGCTTAACATCCCAAAGGCCAGCCTGGCTGGAGGAAAGGGGTGCTGTGCCTTTGTTACATTCGTTAGTAGAGCCCTGGGTGGGGTGTCAGATGGTGAGCCACAGTGCAGAAGGCCGCAAGCGAAGGTGGTACAGAGAAGTCCATTACTCACAGGTCCGCAGGGAGGTCGGCAGCACGCCTGGAGGGGCCCCACGGCGAGGCCAACGCAGGGTGCAGACAGTGCGAGCAGCAGGACCTGGGGCACACGCCTTGTTAGGGTCCACAGGTGGAGCGTTTCTGGGGTTCCCAAGTTAAGGCAGGCCTGGAAAAAGAGCAGGGTTTCCGGTGAGCTCCGTGGGGGGTCTGATCTAAGTGCGAGCTGGGAGGAGGGAGAGACTGTCACCAGGGCCTTTGGGGAAGTCATATCAGGAACTTACACTCACCTGTGACTCTGTGGGCTGTCACCTAGGGCATGTGCTCGAGGGAGGGGCTAGCATCAGTTCTAGGCCCTGCAGGAGACTCCACCACACAAAACGGATGCCGAGGCAGGAGAACTATGGAGTAGTTGACCTAAACTCTCCACAGGGGCTATTTGTGTGTCCTCATGTACCAACTGGAGCCAGAATCACATCTAAACCAGCACAAGGGCAGGCAAGAAACATTCTCCAGACAAGGAGAGAGGCCACCACCAGCAGATCCAGGGTATGGAAGGCCATGGTACTGCTCAACTGCGGCAAGGCCACTGGTGCTAGGGCCAAGGCCATCTGCCATCTCGGAAACAGGCTTGCTGTGTGGCATTCCCTCAGGTGCAGCAGCTGCTGGGAACGTCAGTAGGAAGGGCAAGTCTTGTAACTGGAGATGTGTGGGTATGAATTCCAGCTCAGTCCCTACCGGTTGTGTGACCTCAGGTAAGTCAGTTAACTTCTCTGAGCCTCCTCATCTATACGGGATTTGTAAATACTGCTTCACAGGATTAAGATTTAGGTAAAGTGCTCACTTTGTGCCAAGCAGTGAGCAAGGCTCTGCAGATATACTTGTGAGCAAAGCCCTGCTCCTGCCCTCTTAGGACTGATGGCCTAGTGGGAGAGACGGGCATGAAGCAACTCAGCTCACAAATAAATGTTTCATCACAAACTGCAGTAAATTCTAGGAATGAAAAGTATCAGAATGCTCAGCGCCTCTAATCGTCAGGGAAATGCAAATCCAAACTACCATGTGATAATACCTCACACCCATGAGGATGGCTACTATCAAGAAACCAGAAAATAACAAGTGTTGACCAGGATGTGGAATTATTGGAACCCTTGTCCACTGTTGGTGGGAATGTAAAATGGTACAGTTGCTACTGAAAACACTACGGTGGTTCCTCAAAATATGAAGCACAGAATTACCATACGAGGCAGCATTTCCATACGTGCGTGTACACCCAACAGACCTGAAAGCAGGATCTCAAACAGGTATTTGTACACCCAAGTTCACAGCAGTATTATTCACAAGTGTCAAAAGGTGGAATCAACCAAAGTGTCCACCACAGATGAATGGGTAAACAAAACGTGGTATATAGACAATGGAATATTATTCAGCCTTAAAAAGGAAGGACATTCTGATACTGGCCACAACATGGAAGAACCTTGAAGACATTACACTAAGTGAAATGTCAGTCACAAAAGGACAAACGCTGTGTGATTCCACTTACACGAGGTACCTAGAGGAGTCAGATTCATAAAGAGAGAAAGTAGAAGGGGGGTTACCAGGGACTGAGGGGAGGGGGAATGGAGATTTCTGTTTAATGGGTCTAGAGGTTCATTTAGCAAGATGAACAGAGTCATAGAAGGGAATGGTGATGATGGCAGAACAACAGTGTGAATGTACTTAACGCCACTGAACTGTACACTCAAAAATGGTTAAGATGGGAAATACTAGGTTTCATATATTAACACATAAACTTTTTTAAACTGAAAAAAAAAAGTATCAGAAGCTAGAGAGTGGGTAACAGCCTTGACCTGGTGTAGGAAAGCGGGGATGGGGATCCTCCTAGAGAGTGACAACATCAGAGTTCTGATAGGTGAACAGGGATAGGTGACGCTCTCAGAGCAAAGTCATCGGGAGGGAGAAGGGCACCCAGGAGAGCGCAGGGCGTGTGGCAGTGCCTGGGAGCTGACACTTTGGAGGGACTGAGAGGAGGTCGAGGAGGGCAAGGCGAAAGCAGCAGGCCGGGGTCAAATCCCAGAGGGCATGTCAACCCCAACAGGAAGCTGCGACAAGCTCCCTCTAGTCGGCTCAGCATCCGTCAGAATGGCAACCTCCAGCATTACACACAAAAGAGCACAGCACCTTCTCCGGGATGATATCCAGACTATCCAGACATTCCCGCAAGAGCATAGGGCAGCCTTGATTAAGAAATCTCTGAGTTAAGAAATCTTGATCCCTTTGTCCCCAAATCGGGCTTTAGTCCCAAGAGGCCTCTCTACTACTGCTCTTGGAAAGCCCAGCAGATCCTCCGGACAACAGGGTTCCAGGGAGCCGGGCTAAGATCCCAGGATTCTCAGGATGGGTGCACAGACAAGGGGAGCTCCGCATACAGCCTCTCACTTAACAGGACTAAGCACGATGCTTACATCCAGGAATCTCCTTGTCAAAGGACCAGCAGGGATTCTTTTCATGCATTCCTTGGCTTCCTCCCCTAGGTTGCCTTTTCTTGACATATCTGCCCACAAGCTCCATAGCTGCAGCTTTACAAAAGGGAGGATGCAATACAGCAGTTCCAACCTCTCAGCTCCCTTAAGTCTCTGCTTCTTCTCTCTCTGTCTGCTTCGCCTCTCTAGAGGGTATAATTAAACCAAAAGAGCCTGGAAAAACCCCTTCTAATCAATAATTCAAAATGTTGGTCTCTTGGGACATTTTTTTCATTACAGTTCTGCAGGTCAGGCATTCATTAATTCTCCAGGATGGAGCTCCCCACTGGGACATCCAAGTAGAATTAATGTAGTCTTTGGGTAATTATGTATTTTTTAATTATCCTTTTTTTTCCCTTAACAGCCAGAAAGAATTGTTTATAAATAAAGGAAAATGTTATGGTCTCAGGGGTTGGGCATTTGTAAAGAAGAAGATCTAAATGAGAGTACAAATGAGAGTAGCAGGAAACATTCGGGATATTTGCTGAGTCAAGAAAGACGCATTTAGAAAGAGGTGAAAATAGTTCAGGCACCGTTTAAAAACTCCTGACATGACATTTCAGCTTTGTAATGAGCACAACTGAGGTATCAACGGCCTTGAGCCCTCTTCCTCATGCTCTCCCTCCTCCCTCTCCCCCCGCAATCCCATCATCTCTTGCTTCCTAGCTGCACTGCGATAGACATTGCTAGTGTGTCAACCAACACCCATTCTTTCCTTCTCCCAATATTCTATTGCAGTAATAGAACCCTGACTTTGTTCAGCATAGCAGCATGTCCAATTTAAAACATCTCCCCAGCACCACTGCAGCTAGAGGTGACCAGGTGAACCTGTCTGGCCAATGACAGGTAAACAGAAGTCTACTGTGTGGAAGCTTAGGGAAAACGAAACCGACTCAGCTGGCCTATGCCTGTGTCTTTCTGTCTTCTTCCTGCCTGGAATGGGAAAGTGATGGCTAGAAACAGAGCAGGTACCTTGCAACCATGAGGATAAAACACACAGTTTAAGAATGGCAAAGCATAGAGCCAAAAGAAACCTAGACTCTTGGTTTCTTCCTTAAGCAGCTGCGCCGGCCCTGAATAGGCTTCTTTAGGGAATTCCTGTGTGTTTAAACCATTGTTAGATAAGTTTTATGTGACATGCAGCCAATGTAAGCCTTACATGACACACATTTCTAGGTATCAAGACACTCACAGAGCCAACTAAATCACGCCGATTTGCAAGAGTTCCCCTCTGCTGGAGCAGACAGTTTTGCTGACTCTCCATTCTGGGAGGGGACTTCAGCACGATCTAAGACTGTGCTTCATCCACTCAAACAGTAAAAGGACAATGGGCACTTTTGCAAGCTCTACCAGTCTATAGGATGGGAATGCAGAAATGAGTAATACGACTACAGTGAAAACCTCCCGTGTGATTCAACATACCTGTTCACAGCATACCTGCTGGAGCCCCAGGTTCCAGAATTTCCTCCCGCAGCAGCACAGTATCTGGTTGACCCAAACTGCCTGAGTTCGCTCGACCCCACAGCTCTTCCCACCCAGGGGACCACTCTATCTTCCTCAATACATTTCCCTCTCTGGGTTTCTGCAGAATATATATATAAACACACACACACACAAGGGAGAGAGTGAACTGGCTAGAGAAAAATGAACATTACTCCAAGACTTTATATCCTCTTCTGAGGGGACAGTGTTAGTGCCTGTTTAGTGCCTGCTTGGTTGAATGTAGGTTAGTTGTAGCCTGGGACACTGAAGCATGACTTTGTCATTATCTTTATTTGGAGACTAAGTATGGCTTAAAGAGATGCATGGGGTTGCCAAATTGAGAAGTGGACCACAGTGACTTTCTAAAGCAACAACTTGGCTAGGCTGAACTAACCCCTTTCCTGTAGGGCACTGGGGACATCATGGTGGGAGATCTGGGCAGTGGGAGGAAGTGGCAGCCATTCTGCTCACACACATGGTCACTGATCTGCTGACCCAGCCCACTGATGTGATGCAGCGGCCAGGCCTGCAAGTGCCCCAGCTTCCCTCCTTCCGCGTCTCTAACTCCTGGGCCAGGTGTGTATGGTTAGCCCCAGGACAACGGGCCTGGCTCCTGCAGACCACCCACACCATCAAGGCCAGGGGCAAAAGAACTGAATGGGTTCCAGTCCATCCTCGTGGTCTCCAGCTTGTACTTGTGGTTCCAGAATGTTCCTTCTCTCCTCTATCCATCTTCTCTTCCCGATACCCCACCCTGTAGGCTTCAAGCTCCAACACCAGATGCAAAAAATGGAATTCCTATAACTAGCCCTGTGACAGAACCAAATATATGTGTGTACAAATTCCTAGGGGTTCTGCTTCTCTGATTAAACCCTGATTGATACACTGAGTATCTTCCACCTGCAAGATATGCTTGAAGAGGTGCTGGGCCCAGACATAAAGCTATACCTAGAGCTCTCACTATTATAGATGCAAAATGGGCTCAAATTAA
Source organism: Camelus ferus (assembly GCF_009834535.1). Classification (NCBI taxonomy): domain Eukaryota; kingdom Metazoa; phylum Chordata; class Mammalia; order Artiodactyla; family Camelidae; genus Camelus; species Camelus ferus. The sequence goes on from NC_045722.1 coordinate 7,709,480, forward strand.
AGGAAAAAGGGGGACAAAGGCCACAAAAGGGGCATGAACAATGTGCTCCAGGGGTGTGCAGTTAGCAAAAGCTTTGGAGACAGCCAGGCCTGAATCATAATCCTGGCACCACCACCTACCAGCTGCGTGATCTTAGTAATATCACCCAGTGGATACCTTCATTCCTTCCCCCTTTCTCTCTGGAAGGAACTTCAGAGGAAAGACGTTTTTGATGGTGGGGAACGTGTTAGGGAATGTTTCATAGAAAAAGTTGTGATGTTTCATCCGGGCCTTGAAGGAGAGTGGTTCATATTTTTCCACTGTGTGTAGAATGAGTTAACGCATTTTGGTGGGATAGAGTGGGAAAAGGTCATTCTGCCAATATTCAAAAGCAATTTCATGAAACAGTGGGCTCTCATCCATCTGCTGTAACAAACTGGCTGGGCACTGTGGAGCCTTAAGCACTATACATTCAGTGAAATTATGACTCCCATTGGGGATATATCATATTTTTTTCAAGGCTGAAATGAAAAGATATACAGTACACTGTATACATGGACCTATTATGCTGGGGGAAATCTCAGAGCCAGTTTTGCTGTTTATGGAAGATCAGTGATAAATCAACCTGTATAATCTGCAACCGATGGTTTCATTTGTTCTTTAATGTTCCTCTGATCTTTTAGAAATGAAGGAATTTCACATAAAACAAGTAGTTTGATGAACTTTAATCTTACCCATAATTGGGTAATAAAACTGGGTACGTGCAGTAATTAAAAGGATTGTGATAAAAGAGTCAATTTGCAGTTTCATGTTGAGCCTCTTCCATAAACTGAGGAGTTCAGTTCAGGGCACATTCAGAAGCAAAAAGGGGCCCCACGGGCAGGAAAGCTGCTTTTATGTTGTTGTTGTTAGAGGGAAGTATATTTATAGAGAAGATATACCACGTTAGTGATGGCTAATATTACCACCGAAGGCACCGTGAGATCAGGGACATCAGTTTTAAAGATGAGGCTTTGACCCGTTAGTGAGCAGAAGTTAAGTGCTCCATTTTCACTTAGGTGAGTTCATTTTTCCAAGTTATCTTTAAGATCAGTTTATCCATTACCCATTCTCCATGGCTGCCTGTTTTGCATAAATGCAGACTTGCAACTTGCACACAAGTCTGCATAAGTCAAATCTTTGTTTCTGAGCTCCCCAGTAATGCCTGCCATGTCTGCTCCCAGCCTTAAAAATATCCAGTCTCTCTTCTGACCAGTTGGGTCCTGCCGGCTCTGCTCCCATATCTTCTTGTGGCCTTCAAGTCCTATATCTGGCCACCAGGACCCTGCACTGTACCTCCAGGGAAGCCACCATTCCTAGGACAGCCCCCGCACCTTGAGCAGCTCTCTTAACCACCACTTTCTGGTTTTCCAACACTTCTCTTTGGCCTGCTCCAGTCCTGGCCATGGCTTGTGACCAGCCTCTCCATCCTCAACTAATAACTGACCACAGACCCAACTACGTGGTCTGTCTGCCACCCAGATCCTGCCACACCAGGCCGCTCTGGTTCCTTCACGGCCTTGCCCTCCATGATTGTTAGGGAGCTTTTCTTTGCAGTATGGCACATAAAACTATGACGGGTTACTCATTCATCAACTGATAATAAAAAAAACCCAACAGCCCACAAAGTGTTATCTCCTTTGATCAGTCCTACAAGATGCATTTGTGAGGACAAAATAAAACAATGGATTGAAGAAGAGATGGAATCAGGAAAGCCTGCAACACATAGGAATGCTGTTACATGGAACAAGGGCCACTTCTATTTCACAGATGAAGAAACTGCCCCTCAAAGATCAAGGTGACCAGCTCAAGGCCCCTCAGAGCATAAGAGGCTAATTCGGGACTAGACTGTAAGCCACTCTCCCCTACATGCTAGTGATCAGTATTCCTGTTTTTTCTCTTTTTAAAATAAATCATGTTTCTTTGATTTTGTGTATGATAAAACAGATACAGTCATATTAACACCTTAGTACATATTCTTCCATCACTTTTTCTACAAAATGCAATTGCTGTTCCCCCCCAAAAAATGCAATTATTGTCACATATTGGTTTATAATCTTTTTTTAATCTTTTTTTAAACCTTAGCACTTGAACATTCCCCCTTTTTAAATACGCATCAACAATATTTTTAATAGCCATGTAGTGTGCAATTGGTATAAATGTATCAGTCCGTCCTTGTTGCATGGCCATATTTCACTATGTAACACCAATTATCACTATGAAAACAGCCCCACGCTGAACACCCTGGGCATAACTCTCTGCATATAGCTTACATTGTTTCATTGGGATGAATTCCTGAAAGTAAAAACACAGGGTCAGAAGTTATAGAAAATTATAAGATTTTGGTTACATTTTGCTTTCCAAAAAGACTGAGAAACTTATACTCTTACAGTATCTGAGACTGTCCATTTCCCCGCAACATAGTCAAAACTCAATATTATTGTTATGATTAGTTTTTATCACTCGCATGGTTTGATTTGCAATTCTTTGATGATACATGAAATTAAGTATTTCCCATATATTTATGGCTATTTGTGTTTCTTTTTTTATGAATTACCTTTTCATGCCCTTTTCTCTTTTTTCCCTGGGCATATTTCATTGTTTTCTTATTGCTGTGTGTAGCATTTACTGGGCAGCTCATGGATTAGGATGATGTGAGACCTCCAAAGTGGGACTCATCCTCCTGAGCCAGAGAGGACTAGGGAAACTGGTCTTGCAATATGGTCCAGAGAAAAGGAATCTGACAGCTGTGCCTGCCTGCCTGAGCTCACCTGCTGAGAGGTGGTTCTGGAGCGAGCTGTGGTAAGGAAGATGGAGAGGGGTATGCAAGAGGATACTACAGCCACTGTTCTGATTCTGGAATTGGGAGAAGGAAGAATAGGGCAAGTGGGGAAGAGAGAAGGAAGAGAGAAAAAGGAGATGAGGGAGAGAAAGGAAGGGGAAGAAGTTAATGCAGAGAAGCCTTGTCAGGGGACTTGGCAAAACAGCAAGGAATCCTCAAGGAGATGGCGGAGGAACCAGCAAGGGTTAAAAAGGATGTCAGTGGTGAAGCTCAAAACTGCACTCTAGCCCTACAACTGGCAAACTTGGAGGGTGACAAGCAGATATACTCAAACATTACATTAATGGAGGGAGGAGGGGAGGTGGCAAGGGACTCCTACAACTCTTATGCCACCAAAGTCCCCTGGGCTCATCCCTGATCCCTGGATTTCAGGTCCTTTTCTACAACATCACTCTGTCTTCTCCACTAAAGTCATTGCAAATTAATGTACCTCTAAGGCAAATAACTTCCTCTTAGACTGAAATGCTGGCAAAAGACCAATCATTTTTCATCTCTGATTAAAATGTCTAAGGAAGAAATTGGAAATAATTCAGCAAAGGAAGCTACTCTCGAAGTTGCAGAAAGCAAAATAAATTTGGAGGTGGTATTAAAAAGGCAGCGTGCTGCTCTCTCTGCACATCAGAGCAACTAGCTCTTTCTCACCAATATACACAGGTTTATTGGTAGGTAGGGTCACTGGGGTAACTGGAATACGCTTAGGCAGCTAGAATACAGCTGGAGTGTGCTCAGGACTCTAGAGTCATTTGTTCACTGTTTCTCAGCTGTGGTTTTTTTTTTATTGAAGTACAGTCAGTTACAATGTGTCAATTTCTGAAGTACAGCATAATGTCCCAGTTATATATATATATATATGTTTTCATATTCTTTTTCATTAAAGGTTATTACAAGATATTGAATATAATTCCCTGTGCTATACAGAAGAAATTTGATTTTTATCTATTTTTATATATAGTGGTTATCATTTGCAAATCTCAAACTCCCAAATTTATCCTTTCCCACTCCCTTTCCCCCAGTAACCATAAGATTCTTTACTATGTCTGCAAGTCTGTTTCTGTTTTGTAGATGAGTTCATTAGTGTCTTCTTTTTTCTTTCTTTAGATTCCACATATGAGTGATACCATATGGTATTTTTCTTTCTCTTTCTGGCTTACTTCACTTCGAATGATGATCTCTGGGTTCATCCATGTTGCTGCAACTCAACTGTGTTTTTGTTTAGAAGTACTTGTTAGAACTACAAATTACCAGTCTTTTTTCCTAGAGATTGTGACTCAGTATGCCTAAGGTAGGACCAGGAAATGAGACTTTTAAACAAGAGCTTCAGGTGGTTCTTATGATCTGGCAAGGAGCTTAATTTCTCCAGAGCTTCTCACACTAAAATCCCCTGAGGAGATTAGACAAACAATAACATGGAGTTCCATTTCGGCCTGTGGCACACAAACTTATACAGACCCACTCTTCTACCAAGAACAAATAAAAACTATAAACAAAATTATATATATATATATTTTTAAATTCTGTTTAAAAACATCAGAGAGCTATCAAATGTGGCAAGATCTTAAGGCACTGAGATCTCAGAGAGAAGGAAATCACAAGAGGTGATGTCTGGCACAGCTTTTTGCCTTGAAGTATTTGCTGATTCTTAAGAAAAACCTAAAAGCTGAGAAATTGTGCTTTGTAGAAGCTGATCAGTGAAAAAGCCAAAAGAAGGAGAAACAAAGTAGAAACCAGCAGCCAAGAGGATGTAAAGCTAAGCAGTGATGTTGTTAGCTCAGCAAACTGGGGGAACAAGGATCGGGGTTCAGGGCAAGAAGGGGGACCCTGGTATGCAGCCCAAGCTTTCAGATGGGATCTGAAGCCTAGGAATAAAGACTAATCAGAAACAGAGCAACCTTCACAAAGACTAAACGTCTAGTTTCAAATTTACTCAATCCCAGACTGGATTATGATGATCTGCCCATACCTTACCTTCCAAAAGCAAAAGTAAATCCTCTCAAAATCTCAAATTATCTCATAATTTTTCATACACAACATCTCACATTCAATAAACAAATTACAAAGCATACTAGGAGATGTGAAAGGCCAAAAATCAAGAGAAAAAAGAGAGATAGAAAGAGATCCAAGGAGACTCCAATATTGGAATTATCAGAGAATTTCAAAATAACTATGAATCCCAGAAAATGAAGGACAAGATGGAGAATATTAGCAAAGAACTAAAGAGTATTTTTTAAAATCAAATAAAAATTCTAGAACTGAAAAAGATAATAACTAAAACTAAGAAATCAATAGATGAGTTTAACAGTAAGTTAGGCGCAGCTGAACAAAGGATTAGAAATGTCACAGACAAGTCAATAGAGAATATCCAGATTGAAAGGATGGAGAGCAAAAAAAAATAGAAAATACTGGGCAGGGAGGGAGGGGCAAGTATATAAGACAAAAGGGACATGGCAAATAGGTCCAACACACATGTAACTGGAGTCTTGGAGAGAAAAGAGCAAATGGAACAGAAGTAATTTTGACAGAGATAATGACTGACCAAAGACATCAAACCATAGACTCAAGAAGTGTTATAAATCCCAAACAGAATAACTACAAGGAAAATCACATATAGGCACAACTAGTAAAACTGCTAAAAACCAAAAACAAACAGAAAAAACTATAAAACAAGCAGAGTTAAAAATTAAATTTTAATTTACTAATGCATTTTATTATTTACTTTCACTATTTATTAATGACCAATTATATCAGAATCTCTGAGAGTTGGTCCAGGACATGGAGTGGGGAGTGCTTTTTACAAATGTAGGTTCTAGAGCCGCACTACTGGAGACTCTGATATGGTCAACTTGGGGAAAGGTCTGTGAATCAGCATTTTCAGCAAGCCATTGAATTGACTCTAATGTAGAAGTTCACAAACGACACCCCTTCAAACCTAGCTATGTCTTTACACCTTTATGTGACAGCTGAGGAAACTGAGGCCCAGGCCAGCTACGGGTCACACTGTGAGTGGGTGGCAGGGTCACAGTGAGTGCACTGTACAGTCAGGTGGCAATTCTGAGGCATGGCTCTTCTGGCTTGGTGCCTATAGGATCCTAGTCCACTGCAAGGGGGTCTGTAAGGATTCGTAACCAGAGGAAAGATGGCAGGGAGGGAGTGGAAATTCCTGAGACAGGCACTGCCCGAGGCACTTTCACAGACCTCCTCTGATCCTAAAAGTGGGCTCAAGGCTCTATATACCATTTACCTAACTTACTGTGTGCCAGGACTGTATTCAACACTTTATCCATTATCTCTCTTAACCTTTACCATGAAAATAATAAGGTAGACATTATTTTCATTCCCTATTTGATAAAGAGGCACAGAGAAGTTAAGTACCTTATATAAGGCCACACAGCTCCTAAGTGGGAGAGCCAGGACTTGAACCCACAGAGCTTGATTTTAAAGTCTGTACTTGTAACTCCTATGTTCCATGGCCTCTACTTAACTCCTCTGCACCATCCACTTACCAGTTCTCATGCATTTACCCCAGAGGCCAAAAGACAGCTCCTTTAAAGTCTCCCCTCTAGGTTGTTTTGGTGGTGAGGTAGCCTGATAGAGCACAAGGTGCACGTGACCAGGACTTGGAAAACCTAGGCTACCACCCTAGCTCTGCCGCTCCAGTCTGTGGCTCTACATGTACGTTCCCTCCCTCCCGTGCTCATCGATTTCTTCACCTGGAATACAGAGGCAGTAATACCTATCTCAGGATTGTGATCAGGATTAAATGCTTTTGAAGACCCATCACTACTCCAGAAGCAAGCTCCAGGATGTGGCTGACATGGGAGGGGATGGGTCTGGGTTCTACCGCACTTGGACAGACCTGGGCCCTTTGCCTGCAGGGCAGCTGGCAGCACAGTGGCGGCTTCCTAAGAAGCTGTAAGGCTCAGTCTGCAGTGTGACCCTGTGCTGCTGGCCCGCACCGTGCCGCAGTGTTCACTTCTGCGACAGCCAGTGCCTGCCTGGGGTGAGCTCATCCTCTCTGTCCACTATCCGCACAGCCAACAATTCCCACATTATTAAATGGCTCACCTAGCTGCATTTGTTTTTTTAAAATGGCTTGAGCAGCCATGCAGTTATCTATAGGTTTTTCAATAAACTTGGAAATCTGATCATCTCATTCTCTGAAATTTCCCTTCTGCTGGCTGATGTTAATGGGATTTTTTAAAAACTTTATCTAAGCTTTAATAAAAAACTGATGGCTTCAATGGTAGAAATGAATGCATTTACAGGGGATAATAATACTGGCAGGACTCATTCTGGGCAAAACTGTCAAGAAGATAAAATGAGGTATGGAACCCTTCCCTTCTCCTTCTGCCACCTTCTCTCTCACTCTGGGTGGGCTGATACCCACATTCACCCCTGCAGCAGCTGCCCCAAACCCTGCACCTTCTGGTGATTTTCCACAATATTCAGGAATCCTTCATGGCCCCTTAGCCCCTAGCAGAACAGTCCCATTGTACTGCTTTCTACTAGACAGCATTGGGGGATCTCATAATCATGTGACAAAGACCCTTCCTCTGTAGACAGCCCTATCCCCCTAGGGTTCAAAGCAAGGGGGTAGGGGAAGAAGAGAGGGGAAGGGAGAGGAATTGAGACGTGAGACAGAGTTGGAGCGAAAGAAGGAAAGGGAAAGAGAAGGAAGGGGAGAGAGAGAGGGCAGAAGGAAGAGAGGGAAGGGAGAGGAGAGAGGAGAGAACGAGAAGGGGAGGGGATGGGGACGTGTAACGGTGGGACCATCTGCAGAGAGACCAAAGAGCAAGAAGCATAAGCACTTGGTGGATGGCAGGCTTATAAGGAAATCAAGAGAAAACCCAGATCTGGGGGAAGTTGCCAGCTGAGGACTGGTTGAGTGCTGGGGCTTTGTGACCAGACAGAAGTAAACGTAAAGGGCATTCTTGAGCTGATGGAGAAACCCCAACTGGCCTCATCCTGGAAAAAGCTGATTTCAGGAACTGATTTCTACAGACTCGCCTGGAGGGGCTAAGCTAACGCAGCTGCCCTCACCTGGCCCAGGGGTCCCCAGTGGGAGGCCCAGTGAGACCACTAGAACCACCTCTTTGGCCTTGTGATGACAGCTGGCCTGGCAACCAGGCATAGGTCCTGAAGGGGAGACAAAGCCCAGCTCCACAGGAAGGGAACCCTCTCCCCAGCCTTCACATCTTATGCCACGTGACTGTCTCTTTAAATCTGCCACATACCAGAGTTTGTGGACTCAAGTACTTGAGGGAACTCAAGCAACCAAGCCCAAACTGAGCTGGTGGCCCCAGGACCCAGGAGAGCTCACTGTGAGTGTTCAGGAAGAGAGCCAGGAGTACTTCCTTTCTCCAGCATTCTACATGAAGGTGGAGGCACAGGGTGGTGAAAAGAACATGGGCTAAAATCAGAGAAGACTTGGTTCTAATCCTGAGCTACCACTTACTTAGAATATGATCTTGGTCTCAGTTTCCTCTTCTGTGAAATGGGCACAGTCATACCTCATTGAGTGGTAAAAGCCTGAATATGTTAACATTTGTAAATGTATGGAAAGTAGCTGTTCTATACTTCAATTTCCCTGGCTTCACGATCTCTGGTGGAAGACTTCAGCCAGAGTAACACTCCTGTCTTCTCTCCCCTCCTCCCCCAACTGATTGCTGAGATTTACAGAAAGATCTGAGCATGATGGACTCCACCCTCTCTGGTTTCTTTGTTTTGGATCTGTCTCCCCCATAGAAAAAGTGCTCTCTGCCACAAGCCAAGCTCTTGCCCCTGCAGGAAGGCCTGCAGGTGTCCAGCCAGTTGTACTCCTGACTGGCTAGGGGATGAATGTGTCAGGAGTCACGCACTGGGAAGCCCAACATCTAAGCCACATCCTCCAGCCATTTTAACCAGGCTGATATTTGACCCGCTGTCGGAGCCCTGAATCTGTCTCTTAGGTGGCTCTGAACTCAAGAGGAGGAAGAAAGTAATGTTTGGTGGGTTTTGGTACATAGAAAGCACTCCTCCTTAAAAGCCTGCTACACACACATCCCCCAGAGGTAGAGTCCTTCCACCAAATCTGGCAGAACTGCTGGTGATTCTCGGTCTGCCTGAGGGACACTGGGCCTCCTACACGAAGCAACCCATCGAGCAAGAACCAGTCAGCAAAACAGCCTCCCATTCGGGCGACACCCCCTGATGGGCCTTGAGGAAACCTTCTAGGGTTTTATTTCCACTTGCCCCAGGGCCTTGACACCATGCTTGGGCAACATGTGAGCTATGGCGTCCTCTGCTTAGAGCTCCAGTCCTCAGCCAACTTAGTCAACTTTTTCCTCCAAGAAAACTTCAGATACCATGGGCCAGAAGACACCTACTGTTTTTCTTTCTTGTCCACTATTCCAAGAAGTTCTGATAGGGCTGCAATCACAGACCCTTCTTCCTGACCCTAACGAGCTCATCATTTATTCCCTCCCAGGAATCTGAATACTGAGAAGAGAGGTTTATAAGTTTCTGCCAGCAAGCTCCACAGGGCTGCCCTGTTTTCTGTCCTTCCTGTGTTTAGTTCTTCCTTCAATTCTGTGAACTCCCCAGTATTGAGTTTCCCAGAAAACAGAATGAGTTGGAGATTGGTGTGCAGGAAGTTGATTGAGGACTGCTCTCAGGAACGATGGGTTTGATGGAAGGAAAGAAACAGAACTGGGCAGGGAGAGAATTGGAACTGAAACGCAGTTGTGCACTGCACACCAGCCTCAGCCAGGCCCACGGGTGCTGCAGTGGGGATGGCCCTTGTGTGGTGGCCAGCCCCGAAGCCAGGGGGCCAGGCCTTTGTACCTCCACAGTGTCCAGGCTCTGGGTACAGGCTTCCACCAAGAAGGGACTCTAACCTTGGGAAAGAGGACTGTTAACCAAGGGCAATTCCGGTGGAGGGCCTCAGCTCTGAGCCGCCAGGAGCCAATATCCTGGCAGCTGGAGGAAAGCACACTTGAGTCCTAAAGGGGGATCAGGCAGTGATCACAGCACTACCACTCCTTCCAACATCTTTTTTTCTTACTTAAGTTCTGTCTCTGCTTGAAGTAAAGAACCATAGCTGATCTATTAAGACACAAAGTAACCTCAGATTACAATAGATTCCAATTTACCTCCTGCCTTTGGAAAGCTCTCTCCAACCAAATCAAGGTTTATCTGCCCACCGTACACCACCCTCATTCAAAACCGAGAACAAGAACGTGAGCTTACATCAACAGGAACGCCGTGCAGACTGCTAACCACCGCGGGGTTCCACTTTGGCTGCCAGTCTGCGCCTGTCAGCGTTCCATTTACAATTACCATGTGTAAAAGGTTGATACTTGGGACTTTTCCTTTTGTCTGGAGCTCTTGCAGTCTCCAAGGCAGGGACAATGGGCAACAGGTATCCATGCATTCTAAAGAGATGGACACGTTGTTTTAGCCCAGGTCCCCTGAAAAGCACACCCTGGGACAAGGAACTGTATACAGAAGTGTATTTTGGGAAGTGGTCCGAGAAGCAGGAGTGGGGCACTCAGAAGACAGAAACAGAGAAAAGGACACAAAAGTTCAATGCTACTAGTCTGGTGATCCTCTCAGGAGCAATGCAGAATAGTCTGCCCACAAGTTGGAGGTGGAGAGAATGTATCCACAGGCTCCTGACCTGCACTGGTCATCACTGCCCCTTAGGGTGCAGACTCCCTCGCACATCCAGGTATGCACACGCGCCAGGATGACTGAGAGGGTTTTTCTGCAAGGGTCTCATTCAGACACGACATTCCAAGATGGGAAGCCCTGCAGGTGAGGAGAGATGCTGTCCTCACCTGTACGCAGCCAGCTTGCTGTAGCAACGGCTGCAGGAAAAAGTAGCCTGAAGGGATGTAACAGGAAATTTGCCATACAGGAGGTGTGCAACACACATGCCCATGTGGGATTTACCAGCAGGTAGAAAACAGCCAGCATGATTCTTCAACTTGCCATCACTGTCATCCATCTCTGGTTTGTATTAGAAAAGACAAGAGATTAAGAAGACTCTTTGAAATAAGGGACTTTGTAGGTATAGAGAACGCTGTGTCATTTCCTTCCCCTCCTCTGACTCTAGAGGCAGCAGCCGGGCAGAGGCTGTCGGAGGCCAGCTGGAGAGTGCTACCGCGCATGCGGTCCCCGGCAGAGGTTCTCACAGAGCACCTCTATGAAGGCCAGCCAGTGTCTGAGCACTGGACACACAGAAGGCACTGATGGCCAGGTTACACCGGCACCCACTCAGGTTAGCTTTGTCCTTTTCCTCAATGGTCAGAACTTTCTGAGCCAGAAGAAAGGATGTGGAGCAAAGGAAGTGAAATACCACACCAACACCTCTCTCCACTTTTGAGCTGGGAGACAAAGGAGGCAGGGAAGAAAGAAACAAGCAGAGAGTTGAGTGAGAAAGTGAAATTTTGATATAAGATTGGACTGAACTTTTTGAAACCTGAAAAAAACTATAGGATTTGCCCAAAATACGTTCCTGCACAGGAAAGGGAGAGCCAAAAGACCTAAAGAAAAAGAAGAGAACCATTTCCTGATTGTACTTGCCCAGCTTGAGAATCACCCCTGAAATTGAGTGCAACCTCTGGTCCTCACCAGATGTTAGCACCTGGTGGACCAGAAGGCATGTGGGATCAGCGAACACATCTGGGACTCGCTGCACACCTGTAGAATGCTGCTGGCTTGAGGGTTTATAACTCTCCCACCCTCTGTAGCTTTGATGTCAGAGGTCAGCTCCACCAGGTGAGACCTAGTGCGCCTGTAGACAACTGGATATACTTTTCATGGCTGGCAAGGAGGGCAGTCCAATTTAAGCTGAGCGGCCCCATGTCTGTCTCTGATATTCACCTATTCCCACATTGCACTTATCTCTAAACATCAGTTTAAATCCGTCGACGTGTTCCTGTAACTTTAGTACGCATTAAGAACCTACTGGGCTGCTTGTTTAAAATGCAAATTTCCGGTTACCATCTCCAGAGATTCTGACTTAGCAGGTGACCTGTAGAAAACAGCATGAAAACTCGTGCTCTAGAAAACAGTGCTGCCCAGTAGAACTTTCTGCAATGATGGCATTGTTTTATCTCTGTGCTATTCAATACATTAGGCACTTAAAGTGTGGCTAGCATGACGAAGGAAGTGAATTTTAAATTTCATTCAGTTTTAATAAATTGAAATGTAAATAGCTACATGCGACTAGGGCTACCATAGTAGACAGCACACCTCGCTACTCCAAGTGTGCCAGGATGCACAGCACACCAGCAATAGAAGTAGCGTCACCTGGAAGTTTGTTAGAAATGCAGAATTTTGGGTCCCACTGGTCCCACTGCATCAGAATCTGCCATCTAACAAGATCCCCCAGCAATCGGTATGTCAGTAAAGGTGGGTGTTCATCGTCAAGAACATTTTGGTGCCTCGTTGAGAGTTCCCATTCCTGAACCACCTGCTGTCTGTTAACACAGCTTTCTTGTTATAGACTAATTCCAATATCCATCTGTATAATACTTTAGTTCTTGCTGAGAATATTGGATTTTGATGTGACTAGCATTGTTGGCTAGAATAAATAAGAGGGTGTGTGTGTATGTGTTGAGAGAGAACAAGGGGAGAGAGCTATGAAGAGAGGTTGTAGTAAATTAGAAAGGGTCCTATATGCAAGCTGAGGTTTTGCACCTTACTCTTCGGGCAATAGAGAACCATCAAAAGCTGTTAAGCAGGCAAATGACATTAGTAGTTATGTTTCATGACGATAATGCACGGAAGCATGAGGGTGGAGTGGAGGGGATGGTTGGCCACACATGTATCTCCACTGTCCACTGGGTGGCACATTAAGTATAATTACAGGGAGCAGCATTTGCTACCTTATCTTTTTGTTAGATCTGAGGGACAGCAAATATTTAGGACTTACAGGATCTATTCTCCAGCATCAATGTCCACAAGTATCTCAGCCCAGATCTTCAGAATAATACAGTGCTCTTTATGTCTTTCCTTGAGAGCAAATAACAAATACTTTTTGCATTTCAACCCTGAAGAGATCATTTCTCACTGATAAGCCAAATGTTGACTATTTCTAATAGTGAACTCTTTGGGAGCTGACTCACCACTGAAACAATTGTTTGCTCTGAAAGTACACTTTTTAAACATACCATTTTAGGACTAAGAGTGTAAGTAAGATTCACAGGAACCATCTAATCAAAACAGTGAAACACAGTGGACTTCCCTTCAGGTGTCTTGTTCATTAGTTTTCACGTGGCCTGTTGTCACAACTATCAAAATGAAAACCAGCTGCACCTGGTGGTGGGCAGAGGGATGAAATGCAAAGAGGGGCCGTGAGGGACTTAAAAGAGTGCTTCTCGTATTTCATCTAGTCCCAGAAATCCTTTGATGCCCCCAAAAGGCAGGCACGGGTCAGCCAGGGGAAGTCTGAAAGGAAAAGGGCCTAAAAGAGAGGGATCTTCTGTTTCCTGGGTGACAGGGTTCTTTAAGGCACTCTGTTTTTAAAGGAATAACAGAAAGAAATGATTCCTTCTACTACACAAACATCGTGGGCAAGGTAGCAGCCGCAACAGAGCACTCGGACGACAAGGAGACTGGTACTGGGACACAGGGGACCAGAAAGATGAAGGGGTCATGAGAGGCCAGACACATACACATGGTCAGCAAAAGCCAAGGAGAGGAGGGGCCGATGAAGTAAATGCCCCTGCAGCTCAGGCAGAGTCTTTCAGTGGAGGGACCAGTGAACCAAGCCCTCATCTCATCCAGCTAGGAGTACAAGTCCTTAGAGCAGTGGCCTCCCAAACAGGGTGACACGCCCCTGGCAACAGGCAAGGTGATCCGCTGGGGTCTGGGAAGAAGAGATTAGAATCTCTATGTATATTTACTTTTTATCTTTAAAAGACAAGGAATTAGGTTTTGCTAAAACTTCAGATGTAGATTGACGTAAGCCCCGCACTCGGTCAGCACATCCAGAGGCCCGGTATCCGGCTAGCACACAAGCAGTGCTGGGGGGGGGAGTGTTGTTGGATACTGTGGGAGGAGGTGTTTGGTTCCTTTCAGCGTACTGAGATTTTTTGTTTTTCAGTGTACTGTGGGTTTTTTTTTTTCCATATTCCCAGGCACATGGATTTATCTATTATACTATGTAGTTTTTTACTAAACCAACCATCTTAAAATGGTTAAGTGGCTTAAAAAGATTCTTGCTAAGAAATAGCAACACAAAGATAATTCTAATAGTACAAGCACAAGCGAGCAACAGTAGCTGACACTTCTGCTCCTCGTAAAAGCTATTCATTGCCATGTGACAAGGGGGAAAAAAACAGTAAGATCTGACAAAAAGCAAGCCCCCAAATTTGAAATTATTGCAAAGCTATTTTGTAGCAGGGATCTATGCTCATCATAGTAATGATGACCCTCACTCTTCATATCCACAATGACAGGTGTGAAGCCATCCTGGTTAGCAGAAGATACAGATCCAAAAGATGAAGACAAACCCTCCACAATATTTTCAGTGACAGTTAATATTGTGAATTACTAACTCTAATGTATTTTTAACAATGTTCACTAAATGTAATCACAAGGGTTGATGTCTTTTAAGTTTTCTTCCTTAAAACCAAAAAACAAGAAGTAGCATATCCTGCAAAAAACACTTGCCCTTTCTGCCATGGAAACTGGATGAAGTATTCACCAAACGATTTAGAGGGGACAAAATCTGGGCACATCTTTTTTTTTGTCAAGAAGTGCTATTGGATACCATGCAGAAAGCACTGCTGACGGTCTAAAGAAGTAAGTACAGGAATACATTTTTCAGGGTGGGAAGTCGGGTAAGAGGAGAGATATTTCCAACATGTCCCAGCTGACAGTATTGTTACAAGAATAAAGATATTCAGTAGAGACAGTAAAGATATTAAGGTAGAGATCCTATGTGTCAAAATTAATTGACTTTTTTTAAATCAGTGTTTTTTGGACAAACTATTTAAGTTTCACCCCTGATGAAATGGCTACATTGGAGGGTTTTTTTTTAAAGGAGGGAGGTGGATGGATTCCACATTAACAGATTCAGCAACCCATACATAATTTACAGACCAGAAACGCACCACATGGTGAAGGTAGCACTTGATTTTATCAATTTAAGACCTTTAAGATATAGAACATTTATAATACTCTGTGATGTGATAGGAAGTATCAATGAAAGTTATTTTGATTCACCTAAATTTCTCTGATTGTCTCAAAGTAAAATACTTTGTAAAAAAAATTGTTAAGCTTTTAGATGAATTTTGCACATATTTTTGTACACAAAGTGTTCCAAACTTTCCGGTTTTTCTATGATTATAAATGGCCACCAGTAAATTGCTTCCTAAGCAAATACCTGCCCCCACCCAAATACATCTAATTTGAATCTTTAGGGTGAAAGTCATGTTTCATCAATGAGACAGAAGGGAAACACCTTTTAAAAAGAGACATGATACAGAGAAGGCGTACTGAAGATATTTATTTGGAAATATTTTCATCATTATATGATTATGTTGCCCGAAACTATGCATGGCACCTATAAACACTGTCATGTGTAAACAACTGAAAAACTTGGAAGCAGAATTTTTCTAACTAGGTTTAAAATCTTTCAAGGAATTTCAATAAGTTTTGAACCCATTTGCTAATAACAAATGCGTAGTAGCATCTTCTGATTAATATGCAAGAATGATCCACATCAATAAAACGGATATTTACCAATCTGATTTCAATTTAAAAAAAAAACTTTGCAAAACTGATAGATAGCACTGAAAATTTCAGTAAGTACAGTACTGCTTCCACAAGGATCTGCTTATTGCTGAAGGGTCTCTTTTTCAGCTATAAAAGCCCTTGAAACCAAATACTGAAATAAACTGAAATTAGAACCAGACTTCTGAATTATCCAAAAAGACTTAAAATAAGGTTTTAAAAAACAGTAAATTTCCAAAAAGTTTCCATCATGTTGCTCTCCTTTTCCAAAATTAGGTACCTTATATTATAAATTATACATAATGTATGTTTCACTAATCTCATCTTTTTCTTTTATGTGTATGTTTCCTAATGTGCATAGGATATTATTTTTAAAAAGAAGTTTGCCACTAATTTTTAAGCATATAAATAAACACATTTTGGGGGCAGGGGCTCGCAGGGATTAGAGATCTCCCTTAAAGAGCAGGAGGCCTAAGAGCATCAGGAGGAAAGGTGACCACAAAGATGCAAAAAAGAAAAGCACTAACAAGGCCCAAGAGCACAGATGATGTGACACACACATACGGGCTGGTCGTGGAGGGCAATGCAACTGCAGTAATAGGAAATGTGTTCCAGAATAATCCAACCCTGGGACAACGCTGAAAGGACAGAGTCTCAGCAGCAAATAGCAGACAACATAAAAACCGGCAAATGCACCACAGACAGGCAACAAGCACACTGGTTTATTCCTTCATCAAGAATTTATTGGCTATTTATTTTGCACTAAGGATGGTGGTAGGTAGTGGTGTAAGCCAGAAAATCTGCCTTTGGGGAGAATTTCAATGATCTCTAAAAGAAAAAGAAAAAAAAAATCTGAGGCCAGGAACGAATAAGCTGCTGTATCAAGCCAGCCATGCCTAGACATCTTTACCAGTCTCTTACTTAGTAGGACTCTGTGATTAGTGTACTGTTCTTACTGGTACCAGTTAGATAAGCTAAGGCAATACAGGTTACTTTCTGGTTAAATTAAGCACAGTTCTATAGAACAGGCAGCAATCACAGACTTACATATATTTCCATTACTCAATACTAACAATTGTTTTGCTCAGATCAAGTTGCTATTTCTCTTCTGCCTAGACTGTCCCCTGGCCTGAGACCTTCATCATTCCGGGTTCATGCTGGCTCTCCTTCTTGGTTCAAGGCCTTGTCCTCAGCCTCTAACTGTGCCCTGATCCGTTACAATGTCATCATCACCTGCATTGTCAGGGTTCTCTCCCCTTTCCCATACCCTCTGCACAGTGACCACTGCCCATTGCTAGACACTAGGGAACGGTCCTCTTTCCCGGTGAGAGACCCTGCAGCCTTCTGACTTTCCTGAGTCTCAGCACCGTGGGTCTTCTGGCCAGCTGATTCTATGTTCTGTCTGCACCTGAGGAGCTAGGAAGTGGTTTTTAAATGCTCTCCTTTCATAGAATAACAACAGAGACTGAGTTCTCAGTGCTAAAGTTTCCAACCTGCAGCAGTTCAGGAATTTTGTTTAACCATTTCAGACCAACAGTCATGTCAGCTTCATTAACATTCACGCTAACTTTATTAAGAATGAAGTGACCCTTATGATTTCTAACCAGTACAGTAATGTGATTTTACAGCTTGCAGATATTGTTTCCCTCCCATCGCTCAATGTATATACTATACCGTGAAAGTTCAATTTTAGCCCCATCTACTTTTTTTAAGTGTTTTTACTTTTGTGCATAAAACATCAAATCATATGCTATTATCCAAAGAATATGTATCCATGTTTCAAATGAAACATATATGAATGTATTCAACTAACTCATTCAAAAAAGTTCTCAAACACCCACTATAGGTCTAGGTGTCGAGCGAGTGTGAGAATATAAAGATTACCCCTGCTCTCTGGAGCTCACAGTCTGATGAAGGGGTAGACACGACAACTAGTAATCGACGTGTAGGACGACGTGATACGGAGGACGATGGCCAGGGCCATCTATAAACAAGTGAAGGAACACTAACTCTGCCTGGGAACAGAGGAAGACTTCACAGAAGAGGTGACACCGGAGCTGAGTCTTGGAGGATAAACAGTTTTCCAGGTGAATAAAAGAGGAAAGGGCACTACAGCCAGAGAAAAAGCACACTTACAAGGCACGAAGGGCAGAAGCAGCCCGTAGGGCCCAGGGAGCCAGAGGAATGTCTGCGTACATGGTACAGTGGGAGAACATGGGGAGAGCAGAGGCTAGAAAAAGACAGGTAGGAGACCTTGCTTAAGGGGCTCAGTACCCCAGCAGAAGGCCTGTGGTAGTCCCCCAGCAGGCGCTGCACAGACACTGAAAGACTCCAATCAGGGGTACCTCGTGATCAGGTTCATGTTTTTTAAGATCACTTTGACTGCAGTTTGAGAAATAAATCGAACTAGGACCAGGCTGAAGGCAAGCGAAGCCAGGGATGAGGCTCTTGCCCAGTTTAGCTTAGAAATGCTGAGAGGCTGGACAAAAGGAACAACAGGACGAGGAGAGGAGAGAACAGATGTGCGAGGCATTTCGGAAGCAGAATCAACGGGACCTGGTGACAGGCAGGGTGTGGGGTGCGGGTGAGAGAGCAGCATCCAGGCGGACTCCTGGGTCTCCAACTGTAACCAGATCTTCCCCTCACAAAATTACCGTTCCCTAGCTGTGATGCCATCTGCCAGCTTTCAGCCCAAATTTCATTTCCAAAGCAGACACCACCGATAAACAGAAATAATTTCTAAATTACAGGATATCAGATCTTAAACTCATACGTGGCTGGCACACAGAACAGCAGAGATGGGAAGAAATCAGCTGAATTAAAATATTTAAATCATAAAAGGTTTTAGCCCATTAACCATCAAAAACTACAAAGTGTCAGACATAAAGTTCCAGGTTGAGTAAATGAAGCCACGATGAAACAGTTTAATATTCTTGGGGAACTCTGTACACAAAGCAAACACCAACGAATGTTTAATAACTGCTGAGTCTCCATGTGCCTGCCAGACTGACCGGGCCCATGACGGCTTAGTGAAAGTGTCCCCTCCCAGCGAGTTTACTTTCCTCTCACACTCTGAGTTGGAGCACAGTTCCTCATGAATATTTAACGTAAACTGCAAAGCAGGAAGAGCAACCTGTGACATTAATACAGGAAATCAAGCTGAAAATCATATGGTGATAGCCCCCATTTTAATCAATGTTCTATTACTCACACTGCTGTTGACTTTTAAAAATTGTTTCACAGTAGGTATCTTATAATTACATCAAGAACAACACGGCCTGTATTCACATTCGTGTGCAATTTCCACTCATTTCTCACAAGAGAAAATACATGTATTCTGCTTTTCTCTGGTGCAAAACATTGATTATTTGGCTGCCGTCATCAGGACTTAAGGTGCTGAGGAGTCTTCGTAAAGGACTTCATCTACTTTCACGTCATTTTCATCCACTGGGACCTGGGGACAAATCTGTTCTCTGAAAGCCAAGGCCAGGGTGTAGGGCTTCCCATCCTGGGACTGCAGACAGCGCTTCAGGTAGGTGTCGTAGTAGCCCTTGCCCCGCCCCAAACGGTTGCCATGGTTGTCAAACCCAAGACCCGGCATGAAGATGAGATCAAGTCCCCCTGTGGAGAAGAGGAACAAATTCACCAGGGTTAGTGGTTTCTGAAAGAGCCCGATCACTTGCAGATCTGGCTTTTGTTTTTTAATGGCATCTATTTTTCCTCTGATTTCTAAAGAAATACATGATCACTCTAGAAAATCCTAAAAGCATAGAGCCAAACGAAGAAAGAAAAATTACCCAGCAACTAGTTAAGTCCATTATCCATCCTTCCCACAGTTCTTTAATGCATATATGCACAAAGATGCCAGACGCCCAGCCCCGGTTCACAGAGCATCTCCGGGTAGGGCCTAAGAATTCCTTTTGTTTCTTTCTTTTTTTAAGTATACAGATGATCCTACACACATGTCAAGTTTGGGATTCAGTGTCCCAGGATAATGACACATGGAGGGGTGGGATAGGGTCAGAAAGAAGCCAGAAAGGACGGAGCTATTCTGAGTCAGTGAGCAGGAAGAGGACCAGCTGTTAAGAGGACTCAGCTTACTCTCTTCATTTCCCCTCTTACTGGGGAGGGAAGGCCAGGTTGTCAAGCTTCCCTGGATTCACACGACAGCAAGCTCAGACCTATTCAGGGGCATTCCAAAGCCACAAGATCAGGCCCCATAATTGATCCTCTGGCTGGAACTCTCCCAGGGAGCACAGGGATCAGAACTGGCCACAGCATCATCAGGATAGAGCAGGCTGCTTGGGCTCAAGGTGGAAGGCAGGCTCACAGGAGCGATAAAAACCTGACTACAGTGAAAGATGTGAAGGCAATAAAGGTCACGAGGATCTCCAGGGAGTTTCTGAGGCCCAGGGAATGGTCCCCAGCCCCTGGCAAGCAGCATGACACACCTGCACTCCTCAAGAGCCACATCACATATCCAAACCAGTGGGCTGCCCTGTAGCCTTCTGTACTGAGCCTTGGACTCCTAAGGGCTGTCCTGGGGGCTTCTGGGTGATCTACAGCTTAACATGGACTAACTACTCGTGCAGCATTGCTGGCAAGGACATACCAGGGTTGGAAGCCATGAATTCTCTGGAACAAGGTGTTCAGAGAGAGACATTCAGACTGCCAGCTAGGCTGGCGCCCCGCTATCAACAGCTGTTCTGACTACCTGCAGTACCATGAGGTGAACTCAGCTTCTCTCCAGCTCCCAGAATACACCTGTCAACCCCTGCCTGCCAAAATCTAGCAGAGCACATCTCAGATTACAGTCATGACCTTCTCGTGGGAACCTGCTTGTCTATTCCAACCCCAACTTGCCAAAAGGTCCTGGCCATAGACCTTCATCTTTCCTCTGTCCTTGCCCTGCTCATCTCTCTCTCTTGGGAATGATGGTGGCTTAATCTTACTTTGCTGTTTCCTCCAAGTCCTCTTACTGCTGCCAGAGCACTCTCAGGCTTAAAGTTCTGCTCTGGTGCTATACCTAGGACGGACACACACACACACACACACACACACACACACACACTTTTCCTAGGCTTCTTGCCTCTTCACAGTGCAGCAAAGGTGCTTCATAAAGTCCTCTGGGGGATACACAGATACGCCCCTGGCCTTCCGGAGATGGAGTTTAGTTAACATAAAATATGTACACACACTGTAACATCCATTCCAATGCAAGGCAGCAGTGTCTGCCAGCTGCCCTAAAAAGCAATAGAGACAAGAGTCCTACAGACCTCAGCAGAGAGCCAAATGACGGGTGGTCAGGGAAGGGTCCATGGGGAACTCTGACTTGACCCAGGTTTTTAAGGATGGGTCAGAGTTGGGTCTGGGTATATTTCAGATACCAAGGGAAGGGTGTCAGGAGCAGAGTGATGAGGAGGTAACAGGGCAGAAGGATCAGGCTGAGGAGTAGCAGAAGACATGTGGAGTTCGTCAGGTAAGGGTATGGAGATTTGGGAGTTAAAAGCAAAGAGACCCCTACAATCCAATGACAAATAAACTAATTACTCAATTAAAAATGGATGAAAGACTTGAACAGAAATTTCTCCAAAGAAGACCAAAAAGTGACCAACAGGCATATAGGGAAAGATGTTCAATATCATTATCATCAGAGAAATGCAACTCAGCACCTCAATGAGCTATCACCTCACACCTGTCAAAATGACCACTATTTAAAAGAAAAAAAACGTAAAATAATAAATGTTAGTGAGGATGTGGAGTAGCTGAAACCTTTGTGCACGGTTGCTGGGGATATAAACAGGGATAGCTGCCATGGAAAACAGTATGAAGGCTCCTTAAAAAAATTAAAAATAGATCTACCATAAGATCTAGCAATCCTGCTTCTGAATATTTACCCAAAAGAATCGAAGTCAAGGCCTCAAAGAGATACTTGTACAGCCACGTTCACAGCAGCATTATTCACAATAGCCAAGAGGTGTTAACAACCTAAATGTCCATCAACAAATGAATGGATAAACAAAATGCAGTGCACACAATGAAATATTATTCAACCACAAAAAAGAAGGAACATCAGTCATACACTACAATGCAGAAGAACCTTGAGGACATTAGGTTGAGCAAAATAAGCCAGCGGCAGAAGGACAAATACTGCATGAGTCCACTTACAGGAGGTATCTAAAGAGCCAAACTCATAGGAGCAGGAATTTGAGTGGTGGCTGCCAGGGGTTGGGGGAAGGAGGAAATGGAGAGTTGCTGTTCAATGTGCACAAGATTCAGTCCCGCAAGATGAAAAAGTTCTAGAGATCTGCTGTGTAACACTGCTTATAGTTAACACTACTGTACCATATACTTAAAATTTTGTTAAGAGGGTAGATGTCATGTTATATGTCATTTACCATAATAAAAAAAAGGCAAAGATACCAAAAGGAAAGCTGGGAAAATAGTCAGGGTTTCCACCAGAGTCAATACACAAGAAAGAGAAGGTAGAATTTCAGAGCAGCCACCTGTGGGCAGTTGGCAGAAAAGAATAAAGGAAGGAAACAGAAAGGAACAAAAATAATGTTCTCAAATCCCTCAAGTTAGCATTAATCTTGCTCACTCTGTTCTTGCTCCTCTCTGCACTTGATGATTATAACTCTCACTGAAGCCCACCTTGCACTACAGCTATTTGTACATGTCTCTGTCTGCCCTACCAGAGAGAAAATCTCCTTGAGGACCATAATTTTTTCCAAGTCATTCTCCATGCTTGAATTCTAATAGAATTCTCGGCCAAAGGAACCCTGAAAGACGAGTGTATTATCCACAGAATGGATCAATCCTAGCACGACATCCCCTACTTTAGTAACTCCAAGGCATATGAGTTTGAGTTACCATGTTATGGGACTAGAAAATGAACAAAGTGTTACTTTGTACGGCTGCTTGTTCAAAGTGAGCTCCACAACTGTTGAGCAAGAAAGAGAACGGCTCTGGGATTCTCAGGTGATGAAAGGCTCTGAAATAGTCCTTCACAGGCAGGGGTCTAGACATCCTATTTGGGGTGTTGCTGTTGGCCCCCCTACCCACAGGATTGGTACTGCTGCTCCCTGCAACCCTAGAGTCCTCTGCTGCCTCTGGCTTCAGTTCTTTAGAATCCCCTTTCTTCCTGGTCTTCTGCAGTTTGGTGAATCCAAGTGTCTTCCTGAAACACGTAGTATAATTCCTTGCTTGACGTCATCCATTTGTTGCCATCCTTGAAGCTCTTGCTATGCCTTTCCATCATCTCTGCACGCATACTCTCTTCCCCCACGCACACACACCTGGGCTCTTCACACGTTCATGACACTGTGCTGGATGCTTCCTCTCCCCAAAGGTGAAGGAGCCACGGGGCTTGGAAATCGCATACAGGCTCAGCAAGTTCCCTTTGCACATGATGATCCCACGGGGACCATCCCCACTCAGAGGTAGACCTCAGACCCACCCTAACACAATGCAAGAACACAACTCAGTAGAGGGAACCAGCAAAAAACCCTTAGTCCATGCACACGTTCTTTAGAAGCCTCTAGCATGGCTCTGTTTTTCAAATCACCAAAGGCTCATTAAGAGAGGACACTGACATTAGTACCACAGGCAAGAAGAGCTGACCTGCTTTTGTTTAATCCTGTGCACACTTGCTTCACAGGCTCCCGCTAGCACAGAGTGTGACCAGCACAAAGAACCCAGCTGCATCAGGACTGCAACCCGGTGTTCAGGCAGTGTTCTCTGGGAATGGCAAGACTGCTCTGCAGTCGTGGCGTGGCGGGTATGCTTCTCCAGGCTTCACTGGCTTCGTGATGTGAACATGCACTCCCAAACTGCAGGGCTAACCTCTGGAAAACTCACCAACAGCTTCTGTCTTTCCCACCTGGTGCTGCTCCGAAACACCAGTGCCCTCTGGAGGCAGTCCAGCAGCGAGGTTAGCGGCACGGGCCCTGAGGCTGCTTCTTCACTGTTGGCCATGGGCAACCTAATACCCATTCAGTAAAACGGAGCTAAAAACCATGCCCGCTTCACAAGGCTGGTCGTGAAAATTAAATTAGGTAAGGACTGTGAACGCCTGAGCACAGTGCTCAGATTATACCTTATACATTATATTTGCTTTGACAGCTTTTCTTTTCTTACTTTAGAAATGTTAGGTAGCACGAAAGGCGGTAAAGCTTCTTCAGGGCTTCAAGGGATCTTTAATCAGAGCCTTCACAGCCTTACCTCAGAACTGGCTCTTACATGTTCTCTCAGCTCTGGAGTTTGACGGAAAACCAGGGGAGAGTGAGGTTATAAAATAAAGGTTAGCAAACTTTTCCCGCAAAGAGCCAGAAAGTAAATAATTCAGGTATTTAGAGGTCACGAGGTCTCAGTTACAAATGACCTCTGCCATGCGGCGGGACAGCAGCCACAGACAACACACAAACTGGGTGTGGCTCTGTGCCAATAAAGCTTTACTCACAAAGACAGGCGGTGGGCCAGACTCGGCCCGTGGGCTGCAGTGGGCCGACCCGTGTCACAGAATGTAAGGAAAGCGTTTCAGGAAGAAGGGAGCGGAAACAGCATCAAAAATTGGCAGACAGGACAAGTAAGATAAGGGCAGGAAAGTATCATTAGATTCAGCAATGAGGGAATTACCAGGGTAAGGATAATCTAAGTGGGGAGATGGGGACAGATGCTGAGCTGCAGAATCTTTATCAATCAAAAAAAAAGGAAAGGAACTAGGCCCTGAAAGGAAACGAAAAGAGCAAATTCTACAAATGCTTTTATATATTCTGGAGTCTATGCTAGGCACTGAGAATTCAGTTCACCTTCACAAAAATCCTTTTTAACTGTGGCCAAGGAGGTGGCTGCTGGGCCACAGACACCTCTTAGGATGCTCTGAACTCAGACTCCCGGTGCTGGGTTTTTCAGAAGAGTATAATCAGTCTGGCCTGTAGACTACGCCCGCCCCAGCACTGCGGAGAAGGCTGAGAAGAAGGAGCGTTAGAGCCCAGGGGTGATACGGGCTTTCTGGCGCCGGTGTCAGCATGCATTGCTCACAGACTTCTATTTCTTATCCCTTCCACTTCTTTCTAACTCAGGTTTTATGGCCCTGTCTCCACAAACTCCTCCTCAGGAGCTTCATGACTCAGTGCCTCCTTCTCCAGTCACCCCTCTGCACTATTCCACTTGTCATTCTGAATGTGCCATTTCTCCTGGAGGTACAACTAGTCATCCCACCTTTGGGCACTGCTGGTCCCAATCCATCCTGAAATGCAGCCTTCATCATGACTCCCCTCAGCCCCCTAAACACCTGTAATCAGTAACAGTCTCTTAAAGAGTACATCCAAATCTCTTAGCTGGGTGTGCAGGACCCACTACACCCTCATCGCAATCACCTCTCCAGTATGAACTCCCATTACACTGGGGCAATCCTAGTTAAACAGATGGATCCTATTTTCCCACAGACCCACCCCATGACTTCCTGCCTTTGCTCCTGCAATGCTATTCTCCATGCCTGAAAGGCCCTTCTAATCTTTTTATTAATTTGTCTGTTCCTGATATTCATAACAAACCTCGGTTACCTCCCTCCCTGCCCACGCAGTTTGCCGTGGCCGGTCCGTAGCCTACAGTGCATCAAGTACGAGGGATCCTTTCCCCTACCTCTGGGGGCAGAGCTTTTGGTCTTTTCCCACAGAGATGTTGAGTTCAGCTCTATTTACTATGAAAGGAAGAATGAGGGTAAGAGATTAAATGAGACGACTCTTGACCATATTTATCTTAGTTTCCTGACTATATCCAAGTAGCTACCCGTTCAGACCATCCTATGCGACATCTCTTACCCAGAGTCCAGCTTCTAGAAGAGAAGAAAGCACAGAAGCTAATATTTGTTAAGTGTCTACAATGTGTCAACAAGCACTGTTCTACACCCCCAAGGACAGAAGGATGAATTAAATCAGCTGGTCAGTACATCTACCTGGTGAGGCAGGAAGGGAAGGATTATTATCCCCTGAAATTTCACAGAGGAAGAAACATACGCAGTGCTCAAAGAGGTCAAATTCCTCCTTAAAGACAATCTGCTCATAAGAGATGAAGCCGAGGGCTTACTGCCCAGGTAGATAATGATTCAACAGCACATACTGCTCCCACTGCTGAAAGGGACAGTGGGACTGGGCAAAGGGATGGGAGAAACATGACAAGGGCAAGTACCTTAGAGGCAGTGGAGCAGGGAGCTGAGTGTGCAGGCTTTGAGATAGGCTGCCTGGGTCTGAAACCCAGCACCACCACTTATTAGCTATGAAACATCAGTCAAGATTGCCTTCACGTAAAGTCTAAAATGGGTAAGCATTTTATGATGTAGAGAGTCCTAAGCTATTAATGCCAAATGTCAACTTAATCAATTGCTGCATGCATACTCCTTAGGCCATGTGGCTGATTACCGAGACACAGGCACTTCTAATTAAACATGCTTCTCAAACACGAAGAAGCTGAAATCCTAAAATAAAATACAGAACCAATAATTCAAAGGAGATTTTATGGTAGAACTCTCAAAAATCAATACCATATATTCATTATGGTTGCCTCAGAAAGCACAGATTGAAGCACAACTCCCTTGAATCACTTTTCATCACTCTTCATAGTAAATCAGTACAGAGCACACAAGGTAGTAAACAAAGCCATTTATGTGATTGTACTCATAAAATATATTCAACTTCTGATTATATACAAAAACTAGGTTTTCAAAAAATGTATTTCCCTGCAAATCCATAATGCTCTTAAAGAGTATTCAACTAAATCACCTAACAGAGATGGCTGTTTTTTAAAATTACATTGTAAATGCACCTTCACTCTTTCTGCAATGCTTGGTCACAACGTATTCTGGCCATTTGGGAACCCCCATGTAGAATCAGACAGCCCTTCCCTTTGCAAAGGATCCTTGGAAAAGAATCTGTTTACAAACTAAGGAAAATGGAGTCGCTCTTTTACAATCCATTTCAGCACTTAAAAGCCATGTGCCAGACACTGTACTAAATGTACTGCACAGACAGGACCTCATTTAATCTCCCCAACAGCCCTATGAGGTAAATATTATTATGTCCTTTTTTCAAATGGGAAAACCAAGGCTCAGAGAGATAATTTGCCCAAAGTCATACAGTTAGTAAATGTAAGAGCTCTTCCAAAGTGTGGAAGCTCTTTGGTTCTTAACTGGAGAAGTAAAGTAGACAAGGAATGTTCTACTCCCCTGCCTTGCTGGGGGGAATTAGTTAAACCGGACACATTTTATCAGTCAGCTCAGGGTCACAGTGAGGTACACTCAAACTGGCAGAGTGAGAGCAGTTCGCTAACGGAAGGATCCACAGTAGGCAGGGCTGAGACACAGCAGTAGAGGGGCTAAAGAGCACTGACCCTCCCCCGCCCCCACCCCCGCCCCCGCCCCCGCCCCCAAAGGTGCAAGAGGTGCAGGTGGGGAGGGCAGAGTTACAGGCTTACAGGCACCGAAAGAGCTGCGATCAGAAGGGCTGCCTGGCAGGAGAGTGGCTCTTGGTAGATGAGGCCCTGGGGATGGGGAGGAGGGGAGCAGGGAAATAAACACCCCCAACCTCACTCTCCTGCATTCCTGAGTCTCTGTTGGTGCTTCCCATTGGCTAAAGAACCAGAAAGCAGGGCAAGGGCACCCTGTTGACGTAGTCCACACAGGGGGACCTTCCAGAGTACCAAGCAAGTGGAAAAGGTAGACGGTGGATCTGGAGGAGCCAAGCAAATGGATCCAGCAAAAGATTTACGTATGACTATTATCAGTAGTTAGCATGGGGTTTGAGGATTTGGGTTTATTTTGTATTTCTTCTTTACATCCTTCCGTATTGCTTGAGTATATCTTATCTTTCTAATCAGAACAAGGTTATTTTCCTTTATAAAATTCATTTTTATGAATATTAAGAAAAATTTCCAGTTTTCTTTTGATGATGTACTTCAAACATGTTAGTTATTTTCTTAAGTATTTTTTATTATATCATAAGGCTAGCAAAGTATATAGGAAATAACTCTAAAGTTGTAAGTCAGTAGGAAATGATCATTTGATTTACATTATTTGCATAATCATAACCATCATCACCAAAAACAGCTACAACTATCTCCTGTATGAAAGAGAGCAAGCTAGGTGCTAATAAGGACCAAAAAAGTGACAATGAAAGTCCCAACACTTTATTGCAGGGGTTGGAAAACTATGGCCTACAGGCCAAATCTGGCCTGCTGCCTACTCCTGTAAATAAAAGTTTTGATGGAACACAGCCACACTCTGCTTTCACACTAAAAAAGCAGAGTTGAATAGTTGTAACAGATATTGTACGACACATAAAAGCCCCAAGTATTTACTATCTGGACCTTTACAGAAAGTTTGCCAAGACTTTCTTTAGAGCATCCACTGTAGGCTAAAATAGAAAAACAAAACTATATTTCAGCTAATCTTATCTTAGCAGATATTGACCAAAGTAAATCTTACTAGAAAAAAAGAATTAAACTGTCTTTATTACAGATATACAAAAATGCTTTGCAGAAAACAGGAGCAGCAGCAGCAAGAGCAGCTTCATGCAAATGGCATTTTCTAAATGTTTATTTTGGCTCTGAGTCTGAGATACTTTCACTGTTGTTAATAATCAGGTGGACCTAAAAAAGTTCAATAAAACTGAGAAGAAATGACAGAATCTCCTATGATTTTTCACTAACCTTAGGCAACCTCTGGTTGTCTGACTTTTATCATCTGTAAAACAGATGGATGGGGAAGCCACAATTTTTCAGATCTCTTTAGACTCAAAGCTTAGTGATTCTGAGAATTTTAAGGACAATTCCTTGTGTATCTGTGTGACACAATCAATAAATAAGCCAGTCACAAAAAGGCAAATACTGTATGATCCACTTATCTGAGGTATCTAAAATAGTCAAATTCATAGAAACAGAGAGTAGAATGGTGGTTACCAGGGGCAGGTGGGAGGGGGGAAGGGGGACTGTTTAATGGATACAGAATTTCAGTTTTGCAAGATGAAATGGTTCTGGAGACCTGTTTCACAACAATGTGCATATACTTAACACTACTGAACTTACACACTTAAAGATGGTTAAGATGGTAAATTTTATGTTATATGATTTTATCACAATAAAAAAAAAAAAAAGGAAAGAAATGAGGCATCGGGGTAAACTGGGGTGAGTCTGGCGGGCAGCCCACCCTGCGGCACAGGTTCATGGGAAGGTGCGCTCCAGAAGGGCAAGCCTGGTTTCCTCGTGAGAGCAGTGAAGGACAATTTCTTCAGACACAGAAATACATGGGTGCTTCTGCAGCTATTTCCCTTTGTCTCACTTTTTAGAAGAGGAACTCTCCAAGTCATTATTCTAAATAATTATAGCACTGCATGATTCCTAAGCCTTAAGAGCTTTAGCAAAATGGAAACTTCTCTGGGTAAAACCATTTGTTTTACCAAGACGTTAAACAAGCACTTGAAAGTCCTGCAAACTTTCTGGTTCAGTACATTTAACTAAAATAAAATTACATGGTACATTATATTTCTTCTGCTTGCTCTCTTCTTCTATGCCTAGGAGGATTCGTAGCTCGGCTAATATAAGCCTTGTGCCATCTAGAACAAATTCTATTACTGCAAGCCTGAGATAAAGTAACCTATTACTTTGAAATAATAGTACCTGTTTTTTTTCTTAATATAATGTCCTTTTCCAATGAGTTCCAAGTGCTTTTTTTCACTCCAACTACCCTTGTTATCTGCTTCAACAAGTCTTCCTCTGGTTTCTTAGGGGAGTAACTTGCTCTTGAAACCCTTAATGTTCCCCCCAAACCTGTTAGAGCAGCCTGACGTTTATGTATGTGTATGTATATTTCTGTGCAGTTTTGTCACATGTATGGACTTGTGTAGCCACTACAACGATCAAAATACAGACAAGTTTCATTACTACAACGGAGCTTTTTTGTTTTACCCTTTCTAAAGAGCTTTAAAAGCTTTGAAGGAAATCCAGTTTTCTATTGGATAAGTTAGGGATATAACTGTGGTGTCCAGCGTCCAGGGTCTTGTGTTTGCAGCCCAGAGACCTAGCTGATAAGGGCCCTCTCAGGAGTCCCTCTGACATATTGCTGGGATAAGTGTGTGGAAGGCTTATCCCAAGGGATAAGGAAGAGTGTAGTTTTGTAACAAATGTTATAAGGAATGAAACTGTTCAACTAGGAATATTCCATGTAGAGTTTTTTTAAATGGCAGCAAAGATCTATTCACTTTTCCCCTGGAATTGTCTGCTCAT
This sequence comes from Camelus ferus, assembly GCF_009834535.1. Taxonomy (NCBI): domain Eukaryota; kingdom Metazoa; phylum Chordata; class Mammalia; order Artiodactyla; family Camelidae; genus Camelus; species Camelus ferus. The sequence goes on from NC_045722.1 coordinate 7,739,340, forward strand.
TCTCTCTGACTTCCCTATCTGCCAGTGGAGTTCTGACTTTCCTGAAGACTCAGCGTGGCTCTCTGAAGTCACCAATTGTCCCCTCATTTTCCTCTCAGAGGCCAGTCAGAGGGTCCACTGGCTCACCCTGCAGAAGTAAGATTTCTTACCCTGGCATTGGAGACACTTCTCAACATGGTCTAAATGTGTCCCTCCAGCCATCCTGCTTTTATTTTACTCTTAAGTCCTTCCACAGAGAACCAGTCACCGGCCCTGAACATATACCATGCTTTCCCAAATCTCTGCCTTTGCTCATTCTGTTTTTATGCATGATACTCTATCCCTGCCTCTCCCTCTTGATCCTTCAAGATCCTACTCATCCTTTCATTGCTTGTACATTAGACCACCTCCTTGGTGAGGTTTTCCTGGGTTTACCACCTCTTCTCAATAGAATACAGTTTTCTTCCTTTTTACTTCTTACCTTGTTACTTACATTACTCACATTACTCTAGCCCTTATTACAGTTACTTAGCTGTCTGTATTGTGCAAGAGGTCATTATCGAGGGAAGCTGGGGGAAGGGCACGTAGGACCTCTCTGCACTATTTTTGCAACTTACTATTTCAAAATAAAAAGTTTTTCTTAATCTTCAGAAACATCTCATACTGTGACCTCCACCTCAAAGAGTCTAAAATCAAACCAGCCCAATCTACCCTCAATCCTACCTTCCTTTAATTGACCTTAAGCTCTAAACATAATCACCTTTTCACCGCCTGCTCTGACATATTTCCTTTCTAGCCTTCCATACACTGGTCCCACCTTTAGAGTCTCTATACTTTACCCAAGTCCCACCCTGTCTTTAAGACTCAGCCCATGCTTACTTACTTCCACATGGGCTCTCACTACTCAAAAATCTAGTGAGCACTGGGGTCAGAGGGGTAGGTGCTTAGCATGCGTACCCTGGAAGGTTCCCACCTCTGCACTGAAGATTAAATGGTCCATATTTTTTCTACAAGCAGATATTGATAGGGTGGAGTCAGCTGATCAAAGGATGGATATTCTCTGATACTGGCATTCTACCCACTTCATAACTTTGTCTAAGTGTTCCCCTGGTTTCTTTACCCAGATTTCGTCTAATACAGAACAAAAAACACTCTTCTATTACTTGGTTTATTTATTTGAAAAGATTATAGATTCTTGGATAATATTTTGTGACACAAGTAGAACTGAATGATTTATACTATTTCTCCTCAACATAACCAATTAGGCTGTGCAGAGACAGGGTCGGGAGTCACTCTGTTAGCCATACACAGGTACTGACGTCACATCCACAGTCCGAAGAACATCCAGTAATTCTACATTCACGTAACAAAAGCCAACTTTTCAGTTCGTTTCACTGAATTATTACAATCCAAGAATCTAACATCTATTCATAAATAATTTTGAAATATTTACTTATCCAAACAAATTGAACCAATCTGCTTCCCCTTCTCCCAAATATACCTTCTCTGTTGGACTCTACATTTTTTCTTCTCTGTGATTTTGGTGACTATTTTTTACGAGTCTTAGAGAAAGGGGCTTTTAGAAACAAGAACACTTGGGTTTCAGCCTCACTCTGTGTGATTGTATGAGCTTGGACAGGTCATTTCCTATCTAGGCCTGTTCTTTCATCTACAAAATGAAAAGACTGACTCAGTGATCTCCAAAATCCCTTCCATTTCAAATAATCCCCAGTACGTGAATTAAATGACTAAAGGATATACAAATGTGGGAGACTGCAGATAAAATCATCGCCTCAGACTAATAAATTTGTAAAACACTGACATCTGCTGGAAACTGGGAAAACTACTCAGCCCATCCAAAAAATAGCGGACTTTAAAAATCAAGTCTTAAGACACTTCACTTTCAAAACATGTTATCAAAGATGCAAGTTTCTCAGAAATAGACTCATAGACATAGAATACAAACTTGTGGTTGCCAAGGGGGTGGAGGGTGGAAGGGAATAGACGGGATTTTAAAATTGTAGAATAGACAAACAAGATTATACTGTATAGCACAGGGAAATACACACAAGATCTTATGGTAGCTCACAGAGAAAAAAATGTGACAATGAATATATGTACGTTCATGTATAACTGAAAAATTGTGCTCTGCACTGGAATTTGACACAACATTGTAAAATGATTATAAATCAATAAAAAATGTTTAAAAAGATGCAAGTTTCTTATGAAATTTAAGTTTTCTGAAACTTCATTTTCTAGAACTTCAGAAAATTTTGAAGAAAATAACTTTAAAATTACTTCAGAGGCTTCTGCGTAAGTCTGGTTCAACTGGAACCATTTGGAAATTTGAACCTATGTTCCTATGCTTTCCTATACAACAAAAATAACCAACTTGAAACATAATGGAAAAAATTCCATTCAACAAAAACAACTAATATTAATTGATTAGGAATACACTTATCAAGAAATGTGCAAAACAGCATGACTAAAAGCAAAAACACCTACAAAGGAGCACAGAAAAAGCCTTGAACAATTAGGGAGGCATGCTGTATTCCCAGAGAAGGCTGAATGTTGTAAAGAAATCCATTTCCCCCAAGCTAATCTAAAAATCTGACACAGTTCCAATTAAGATCTCTAGAGGATCTGAGGGGAGAAACTGACAAAATAATTTTAAAGTTAATCTCAGAAATGAAAAAGTTTGCTAAATTTTTTTAAAATAAGAATAATGGGGCAGGATTTATTCTACCAGGTGTTAAAATGCATTAAGCAGCCTTAATACAACTATATTAATCAAAACACCACGGCAATAGCACCAGAACAGGCAAACATCAATGGAAAAGACTAAAACGTCCAAAAACAGACCCAAACATATGTAAGAATTTGTATGTGAAAATGGTGCCATTTCAAATCATCCAGAAAAGGACAGATTATTCACTAAATGGTGTTGGGACACTTGGCTATTTTTTAATACAAAGTTAAGTTCCTTCTCTACATAGTAACACACTTTAAAAAAGGATTAAAATTTTAATATTAAAAAACATAAAATAATAGGATAAAATGAAAATTTATCAATGCTCAAGAACAAAGAAAGACTCCCTAAAAAAGACATCAAAGGTACAAAGAGTAAAGGGAAAAGATGGATAGATTTTACTAATTTTAAAATATCTGTATCCCCCTCAAAACAAAAACATATACAAAATTTTTTAAATAACAACAAAATAGATAAAAAATATTCACAGCATACATGACAGACTGATGATTAAATTCAATAGATAAAGAATTGTTACAACCAGAAAGAAAATGATGAATACCAAAAAAAAAAGATAAATTCCCCGAAAGAAGTTGGGCAAGTTAAAAGACAAATTAGGAAGGTTAAAAAACATACAGAGAAAAAGGAACCCTTATATACCATTGGTGGAAATGTAAACTGGTGCAGCCACTATGGAAAACAGTATAGAGATTCCTCAAAAAACTAAAAATAGAACTACCATATGATGCAGCAATTCCACTCCTGGGTATGCATACAGAAAAAATGAAAATACTAATTCGAAAAGATACATGCACCTCAATATTCATAGCAGCACTATTTACCATAGCCAAGATATGGAAGCTGCCAAGTGCCCATTAATAGATGAATGGATAAAGATGTGGTACATATATACAATGGAATATTACTCAGCCATACAAAAAGAATGAAACTCTGCCATTTGCAGCAACATGGATGGACCTACAGAATATGTTACTTAGTGAAAAAAGTCAGAGAAAGACAAACATTATATGATATCATTTATATGTGGAATCTAAAAAAAAATACAAATGTATACGCAAAACAGAAAAAGACTCCAGATATAAAAACAAACTAGTGGTTACCAAAGGAGAATGGGAAAAGGGGAGGGGCAAATTAGGAGTACAGAACTAAGAGATACAAACTACAATTTATAAAATAGATAAGCAACACGGATATATGATAAATACAGGGGATTATAACCATTATCTTGTAATAACTTTTAATAGAGTATAATCTGTAAAAATACTGCATCACAGTGCTTACACCTGAAACTAATACAAGACTGTAAATCAACCATATTTTAATTCAAAAAGCCTATTATATATTTTGACATTTTCCTTAATGAACACATATTAACCACTGTTAATTTTGTGAAGGAGGAAATGAAAATAAAATTGAAGAACTACTCTTTTAAGTCTTCAAAATAAAACCAGAAACATTGATAAATCAAAACTAAGTTATTTCTAAGGTTGAAAATTCAAGTAGTAGGGGTCATAAGAGGACCTAAATGAATTTCTTCTGAGACCGTTAACCAACTTTTTCAATATACTTATATGTTGAATACATTTTCAATATATTAGTGAGGTTTCCTGTGACATTGTACTTTTTTGAGAAACTTATTAAAAGGGATATATTTCCTCCTGATACAACCTCATGACAAACTACTATTCTCACTTAAAGACTTGGCTCAGATATTACTCCTCTTCCCAAACACTCTCAGGCAAAGAGAACCCTGTGCTGGGTCCCCAGGGCTACTCTGGACTGTGATCATTACCACCAGGACTGAGACCACTATTCCATGCAGAACAGTAATCATCATCATCACCAAGCACTTACTACGCAATGGGCATTACACTAAAAGTTTTATACAAAATTTATTATTCAATCTTCATAACAATACAGAGAAACAGACACCCATTTTCAAATGAAGGAACAAACACTTAGGAAGATTATAGAGGGTCTACTGGTCCATTCGGCTAGTATACAACAGAACCAGTAACCCAACTCTCTCTGAGACCGAAACACCAATCCTAACCACTCCTCATCCTCCTTCTCCACACAGCTGCCTTCCCCAACAAACTGAGCTCCTCGTGGCCAGAGATCACCACACCTCATGCATTTTCTTCCCTTTCCAGGGCATAACATGGAGACTGGCATATGACAGGTGGTCATGAGTGTGCATGTGTTCATTCTTTCTTTCTTTCATTCACTCACTCGTTCATCCAAGGAAAGATCAAAATACTCTTTCTTATATGATGGTGGTGAATATGTAAAGTGGCACAGCCTTTTTGGGAAAGCAATATGGGAAATATCCATAAAAGTTTAGGATCCATGCCATTCCACTGCTAGGAATTGGTCCTATTTGCATAAGTATGCAAAAATACATGACAATATTCTTTATGCCATTATTTGTGACTTTTTAAAAAAAGGAAACAACTCAAATGTCCATCAGCAAAGGACTGGTTAAATAAATTAGAGCATATGCAACCATTTAAAACACTATGGGAGATCTACCTGTGCCGCTATGAAAAGAATTCTAAGGCTTATTAACCAGCAAAAAAAACAAGATGTAGAAGAGAATGTACAGTACAAAACGTAGCTGTACAATTTTTTTTTTAAGAATGCACACATGAAGGGAGGGTATAGCTCAATGGTAGAGCGCATGCCTAGCATGTATGAGGTCCTGGGTTCAATCCCCAGTACCTCCATTGAAAAAATAAGTAAGTAAATAAACCTAACTACCCCCCAACTCAAAAAAAAAAAAAAAAAGAATGTATACATACAGATCTAGAAGGATACCCAAGTATGTTAACAGTAGTCATATTTGAGGAACAGGCTGGAGAGAGGGGAAGTGAGACTTTTACTTTCCATCTTACTCCCTTCTACACCACTGAAATTATTTACCGTGGGCATGTCATCACTTTTACAGGTTAATGGATTAACTGTGGCTCCACCATCCTGTGGCTCTTCTTCTTCTGTTTGTTTGTTAAACATCAACATAAACTGAGAACATAGTACAGTTATCTTGGACTGGCCAAGAAGGCGAGCTGTGTGTATCAGTCCTCTTTATTCCACTTTTTTCCCTCAAAGTCTATATTCTTATCTAAGGATGTGGCAGCTTGTACATGGATATGCCTCCTTCCTACCACCGAAAAAGAAACAAGTAAGATCATCCTTTCCTTCAGCATTTTTTCATTTTGTTAAACCTACAGAGGGTACATGAGAGAGGCAAGTCTTACCTCGGGGCAGCTAGTTAAATCTGCTTTTATTTATGGTTTATCACTAACTGAACATGTTGCTGAAAATACAAAGTTAGGAATTGTTCTTGGGAGGAGAGATTAGGAAAACTGATGGGTGAGTGGCAGAACATTCTTATATTTCAAATTTCCTGTTCTCATTGATCATATCAGCCTTAATGAAAGACTATCTTGCTCAAAGACACCATTCTTTATTCCAGCATCCGTTTATCATTTTATCCTGCTCCTTCTAATGCAAAAGCAGAGGTACCAAAAAGCCACCTGTATCTGTAGACTCTTAATTCTAACACATTATGAATACCCATTTCCATATACTTAAAGATTCTGCTATTTTCTTTCAGCTAACCCTTCCCAAATTTACATTTATAGTTTCTCTCTACTTTTACAATTACTCTAGTCTAACAAATAATTAAAAAAACATGTGACTTAGAAACCTCACCTAAAATGGGAAATTAATATTAGTCTAGTCCCTATCTGTCATGGCCTCATCTCCTCTTCTGTTAATAATCTCAGGGTTTACCCTATAACCATACTCTGATGACTCCTGAATCAATTATCTCCTATTTCCTGACCTCCAGCTCTATACATCCAACTAGCTACCCACCAGAAACTCCCAGAAACCCCAGAGCAACCTCAAGTGGGATTCATCATCTGCTCCCAAACCCCACCAAACCTGCTCTCCCTCCTGCATTCACTGCCTCAGTTAGTAGCCCCACACCCAGAGGGCAAAGTCATACTGTCCCTCAATGTCCTCAAATGGTCAATGGCCTGGAGACTACATTCTGTATGTGTCAGAACTCACTCATCCTCTTCAATCTTCAAATGATCATCATTTCATCATTCATTCTGTCCCATCAGATTCCAATGGATGCCCCACTCTTAGTCTCTTTGGCCTTCATCTCCCCAGCCTATCCTCCTTATGGCTGGCAGAGCAATCTTTCCAAAACAGAGAACTGGTCATGCCACTCCCCTGATTGAAGTCTTTCAACAACTCCCCAGTACCTACAGAAAAAAGTTCAATCCTGTATGCATGACATACAATACCCTCTGTGACGTGGGCCTGCCAGTGTCCTTCAGCCCCGAGTTAGCCCATGACCACCAACTGAATCACAACCTGCCTTGGGCTGAGGTGGTACAGGCTGCTGGTTGCCCACCTCAACATCCATTCTCCCCTTCCTCCTTAGTAGCAGAACTAGGACTTTATCCAGGAGGCCATGAATTCTACTGTAAGACTGTATTTCTCAGCTTCCTTGGCAGCTACATATGGCCTTGTGCCCAAGTTCTAGCAAATGGAATTTACAACATAAGGGAGGTGTTCTTTTTCCCCCATCACCCCCTTTTTCATCCTGCTGCCTGGAATGCAGAGTTGACAGCTAAAGCCTGGGATGCCATCCTAGACCATATGGCAGAGGCAACAACACTTGTCCCTGATGACTATGGGACTTCCATGACAGCCACAGACTTCTAACACTACTCCCAGACTTCTTTCCAAGGAACCTACTGTCACTTGGGGGGTTTCTGCCCTATGCGGCCAAACCTAATTCTAACTGATAGGCTGAACACACCCTCCTCTTACCCACTGCCAGGTACATAATGGCAGCGTGGAAGGGCACTGTGCTGTCTCACAAGAGCAGGCCTCTGGGTGAAGCAGACCTGGCAGAAACTCCTGGCTCTGACTCTTGACTGCAGCATGCCTATAAATAATGGTCTGAGACTCACTTTCCTCATCTGTGCAACTGTGACAATATTGTTGTTATGATGAATAATGAGGTTACATATACAAAAGCAGTTAGCACAATGCTTAGTCCTTAGTAGACACTCAAAGGGTAGCTACTCACAATTCACTGGTATCTCTGCTTCTGAACATAAAGCAACTTGGGAGGGTGCTGCCTCACCTTCTGTGCTCACTGCGATTAAACCTCCAGAAACCGAGCTCTCATAGTCCTTTACAGTGCTTCTTCCAAAGGAGTCTAAGAAAGCCTGGCCCTTATAAGCAGGCCCTAGGCTATGCCCATTTAGTCCTCTCATGCTTGGCACAATGTCTGGCACAAAGTAGGGCTCAGAAAGTATTTGCTGCATAAATGACTGAACAAATAAAACATTTTAGAAAGAAAAAAGGGCAGAGTGTCATATAATTGATTGCTGGGCTCAGTTTCTGATTTTTATTTACCTAATTCTGATTTCTTTTAGGCTTTGGGCATATGGAATACAGTATTTTTTTACGGCTGGCATTTACAGTTTCTTACAGTCAAAAAACACACAAAGAAGTTGTTGTTTAAGCCCCTGTTTCACAGGTTCTCTGTTTTTTACTGTCCAGTGCAATTCCCAACTGAAGTACAGTACCCAGAATATACAAACCCACAAAGAAAATGTTAATAAAGTCCCAAAGTGATAAACTATATGTGCCAATATTCTCTTACTCCAAAATAAAATTAGAAAGTGGTCAAAGCACTTTAGAAATTTGTTTAAATGTTAAATATCTCTGGAGCCAAAGAAGCATCCCATACTACTATTATAAAATGGAAGATAATGGGACCAATAACATTATATGTCAAAATTCATGGAAAGTCACTAAAGCTGTACTCAGAAAAAAAAAATAGAAATTTTAAATGTTTTTATTAATAAGCAGGAAAGAATAAATATAAATGAATATGGAGTCAGAAAAAAAGTCACAAGGTAGTAGGAAGGTAATACTCAAGAAAGATAAAAATAGACACTACTTAATTAAACGCAAGGAGGAAAAAAACGAGGAGATACTAGCCAGAGGGTACAAAGTTTTGGTTATGCAAGATGAGTGAGGTCCTAGAGATCCACTGTACCACACACTGCCTATAGTTAACAATACTGTATTGTATACTTTAAAATTTGACAAGAGAGTAAATCTTATTATGTAAGTGTTCTTCTCACAAAAATAATAAATAATAGAAGTGGGAGAAAACTTTTAGAAGTGATAGGTTTATGGCATATTATTTTTAAATCAGTACCTCGGTTGTATTTATAGTATATGTAGATGTAATTTATATGATACTCACAGCACAAATGGGGGAGACGGAATGGAGTTATGTAGAAGCAAAGTTGCTATATTTTACTGGAATTTGGTATTAAACTGAATGAAGCAAACTGTGATAATTAAAAATGTAATCCTTCCAGCAACCAGCAAAAAATTTTTAAACATGATTTTAAAATCAATAGAGGAGTTAAAATAATGCATCCCCCAAAAATATTTAACACAAAAAAGTTCCTCTCTCTTGTATTCCATGCTTTCAAGATCCCACTAAGTGATCAGCATTGCCCAAACTTTTCCACCAGTTACAACTACAGAAAAGGCCAAAACCCCGGAGGCCTGCCCGAGGTGGCCTGCCACAGCCAAAGTTGTTTTTGTTTTGATATTTTGTGTTTTAGCTTTAAAATTCATGAATTTCACTGATCTTTCATTACATATTATATTTGTGCTTATTTTGGTATAAAAATAATGTGGGGTTTTGTTTGTTTTTCTGCATTTGTTTTTGCCAAAATGTTTAAGTAAAATTAACACTTGAAGAAAACATATTAATGTTTGTCCTACTGCTTTATGGGTCCACTGATATTCCACCAGGAGTCCCTAAAAGATACACGACCTTTGGGGAAGTAGAGGCCTAAACCAGTGACTTTCAAACTTTCTGGGACCTATGGTAAGATAAACATCATGACCCATTTTATATACAAACAGACATAGATACACCAACACAGACCCATACAAAGGCATACACACAAACCTCTAATCTAAATAAAAGGGTTTTTTCTATGTCTTTCTTGGTTTTGTTTCTTTTTAATACTACAAAATTGAACTTAAAAGCCCTAATGGGTCATGCTTCAAGTGTGAAAACAACTGGTCTAAACAATCTGAATCATTCATCCCAGGACTTCTTAATGAGTGATTCTGGCTTCCAATGTCCCTTTACCCAAAGAACACAATTTTTTACGTGTATTTCACTACTTTAAACCAAAGTAATGAGATGAGCAGTTAAGAAGACATTTTAAAATTTCTGTTCAATTTCCATCTCATAACTTGCTGTCCACTTCATTCTAATAGTAATATTGGCTTGTTCTGCTTGCTTACTTGTGGATAATTAGTTAAAATATAACTAACTTTATAGATGACGATTAGCGTAAAAAATAAATGAACATTGCTGGATTATGTTTGCATTTCTTTACAGCTACTATTGGTCATTCATTCAACATACAATTACTAGGCTTATACTTCAAAAAGAGTATCAAAGCTGGTGAAGAAAAAGGTGATACCTCAAATTCACTGGGGTACTGTGCTAAGCCCACACAATGACAGAAATGTTTCAAGACTCTATTTGTTTCTCTAAGGGGTGGCAGAAGGATTGCCAGGAGAGTTACATGAAGGCACAAGCTTAAAAGAGAATAATTTCTAACCTTTAATAAACCGGTCTAAAATGGAATGGGCTTCCCTGTTAAGTGGTGGGCTTCCAATTCCTGCAAATATTAAAAGTAAGACAAAAAATCTTTTAAATTACCAGAGTGGGATGTAATAAAGCCAATTCAGTAACACAAAGCACACTGAGGTATCGTAACATAGATAGAAGTACAAAGGAAGAAATGTTTAAATCTGACTGGGGAATCTAAGGAGGCTCCTGGAAGAGGCAGTATTTAAATTGAGACTTAAAGGATGGGTAAGACTCCAAAAGTCAGACAAAGAAGATGGGCATTTTAGGTTGAGGAAACTAGAAGAATAAAGACAGAACGACCTTCCCCCAAAGAAAACATAGACATACACACACACTTTTATTCTTCCTTGAATCTTGTTGCAGAATCTGGACTTATTATCTAGGCAATGAGGACAAAGTTTTCAAGTGGTGGAGTAATGCAATCCAGGTGAGTTTTAAGGTCACTTTGGCAGGAACGTGAGACTGAGAAGTCAAGTGTTTGGAGAGGGATGGTCAGTTGGGAGGTCACCACAATGACCTAAGGTAGAGAATTCAACCCCAACATTTGCCAAATGGACAAAGGCAAAATTTCCTTATACTTTACTGGTCCAGCTTCCTTGAACTCATCTCTTGTCCTCATTTTTCAGTGGAGAAAATTCCCTAACTCACTTTCCTGGAAAGAAGAACATGTTACAATTCATCATAAAGAAACATCCCAGTCTTGTGGCCTTTCAAAATGAATAAAGAGCTTTAAAGGGCTGTTTTTCACTGCTGAAGGCATTCGAGGAAATAGATCCTCTTGGCTCTTGTCCACAGAACAGATGAATAACATGAAGGCTATCCCCAGTCTGCAGCTAGACCGCTCCACAGAACGCCAGACTGTGCCATTAACCCTTGGGGAGCGAGTGAGAGAAAACAAGAGAGAACTTGCTGAAGGAAGGAGGAGTCGGGGAGAAAAGACACGTTCTCCCGCGTCATGTAAACCCACCGTGGCATTTATTTACGGGCAGGTTTTCATCGATCTAACTTGACATTAAAGGGTCAGAAGACTAAACTAAAAACAACTGATTTTTTTCTAATTCAAACTCTTCTTAAAAATTCTGCCTCTTCTTTCAAACGAACATACAGAAACATACATAAACCTAGTAGACAAAACATTTTAATGTCTCAATTAAAGATAATAAAATAAATACTGAATTGGAAAAGGAGTTTAAATACCTGAAGTTCTACATGTAGGGAGTTTTAAGTCACCTGGGTTAGTCCTTTTAATGATACTTCAGTGTTCCACAGTACATTCAGTGAATCATTATGCCTGGGTAGAACATTTAGCAGGCTAACCCATCTTGGCAAGAATAACAGGCCATAACCCCTAAGGAAATATCTTTTAATCTTAATGGGCTGGGAGTTAACAAAAAGTAAATTACCACTCTCCGAAATGAGAATATATTCTAAAGTTGCTGCTGCAAGAGATAAAATAGACAATTCTGGAACAGCTCCGAGGAAGCCTATCATGAGTGCATTTACTCAGATGGAAGGCCAGTTACAAAAGAAAGCCTCGGCTGTCCTTCCTTTGCATTTACTTGAATATAAAATGACTGCAAAAAAGCTTAACTTCAAAACCAGTGGACTTTCAGATACCCATGACTTAGTGCAAGGTCTTTCTTGGGAAAATGTGACGATGTCCCCATGAATACCATTACCAACAGTACCTGTCCATGAATAGTGGTTCTAGTGCAGTATGCAGTCAGGAGAGAGAGAGAAAATCCAGGTGCTAAAGCAACTTTAACGAATGAGGTGTTGAGAAAAGAAATGGCACTTTAGAGGGTGCTGGAGTGGAAAACAGAACTGGGTGACCATTGCATTGTTATTCACTGCCTGTGTGTCCTTGGGGAAGTCACTTGGCCTCCCTGGACTTCAATCATCCCATCTGAAAACAAGGAAGATAAAGGGAGAACCATTAGAGTCTGCTCCACCTCCAACAGTGCCTATCTCTGAAGGCAAAATTCTCAGCTGTCCCGAGGGAGAGGTCACCCAAAACGCCTGCAAAGGTACGTGTGATGTGCGAAAGCACAGTCCAAAATTACAACTGCCTTGACTTCTTTTCAGTCATGACATGTTATCTTGAAAGTTCAAATAAAACTGGTGAAGGGGATTTCTGTGAAGCAAAAGAGATGCATAAGGTTTGCGGTAAATCATATCGAAACACCAAACGATGGAGGATCTTATAACTACTTATTTCTTCTCTTAGCAAAAATTAAACAAACAAAAATTCTCACAGACACTCTGAGAGTCCTTTGTGGTGGCAGGGCTGTGAGAGTGTCCACAGAACATGGCCAGATAGCACCCATGGACTGGATGATGAATGTGGCATGGACCCCGCGGCTGCTACAGGATTCACCTGGCACGCTGACTCAGGAGACGCAACAGACTGCCAATCTAGGTATTACTGTGTCCTTAGCATCATAGAAAGATATAGAGCAGCATCTTCATCTCATCCTGGGCCCAGCAGCGACCCTGGCACGCAGCTTCTTTTGCCCCCTCACCCACATGGGATGCATCAAGAGCAGGTCTGTGCAGGTCCCCTCTGCACCTGTGGGTCTGCCAGCCTTTTATGTGCATCTAGACTCAGACCCAAGGCCTACCCACCAACTCCACAGTGTCACATAGTTAGAAAGCAGCAAAAGCAGAACTCAAATCCAGATTTATCTGATTTATCCCAAATCTTTGTTCTTGACTGCCATGAAATACTGTCTTCCAGCAGACTACTTCGGCTGAAGCAGCAGAACCGCACCAGGAAGAAGCAGGAGTCAAGGTGAAAAGACAGGGAGGCCCACACAGTGGCCTGAATGTTTAAATTTTATCCAGTGTCCCTTCTCTAGGCAACAATCAGCTAGCAGGAACCACAGTCTGCTCAGGCATACAGATATACACTGTGTACAGGGAAAGGCTTGATCAGGGTAGGTGACCTGTACAAAAAGAGATACTTCAGGAGAAGCAACATGGCCAGGAAACCAATTAGAAGATTATGCCAACGGAACTGATGTGAAGAATAAAAACTGTAAATGAAGGATTCCTCGAAGCTAGAATTAAAGAGAGAGAGAGAGATGATAAAAACATTACAAAGGGAAATCTGGTGAGACTTGATAACTGGATGGGTAGAAAAGAGACAAGGAGAATTCTGTGTTCACAAACTGGCTGCTAACAGAAACGTGAAAAGCACAAAGACAATGATAAGAATGAATTCTGACTCACTAAAGTCCAGGGACAGTGGGACATCCAAGCGGAAACAAAAAGCTGAACAGGACAGAACAAAGGAGAGTGCCCTGGGATGTGCTGGCACAAACCTGCCTCCATGAGGACAACAGGTAGTTAACTCATGATGGTGGGGACCAGGTCCATCCTGTGCCCTGGTCCACCCCCATCACACCTCACACAGAGAGGTGCTCTATAAATATTTTCTGAATAAAGTATTATGATCCAATCTAAATCCCTTCAGCCTGTCCTCAAGGATATCATGACTCTGCCAAATGCCTTGATGAAATTCATGCCCACTCTCTTAACTATATTCTTGCAGATGCCATGCAACTCTGTTAAAGAAAGAAATGAGGTCAGTTTAATGGGAATTACTTCCATGAACCAATCCTAACCTCCCCTCCAAAAAGGACTGATCATGAACAACCTACAAGGAAGTTGCATATGTCATGTTCAAAGAGTCTGTCCTTAACACTGCTCCATTCAATTACTTTAAAATGCTTTTGTTGAGGACTACAAAATCTTCATTATGCTCATTTATTTATTTAAGTTATGTGTCAGGTACCCACACATGGGTACGAATTCCTAAAGAGCTTCCAGAAAGATCAGAAATAGAAAATAAGCAATGAGAAAGTTATGGCTGCAAAGAGCTTGTTCTAGTCTGTAGAACTTTCGAAATGACTGACAGCATAGGTGAGTGTGGTTTTGGACTGTCCAGTATCCATTCCCCTTGTTCTGGAAAAAGCACTTGTTCTTCCTGTGGTGAATCACTCCCAGCCCACTCTCAGCTCAGAGATTTGGGTTGCAGAGACGGGCACAGGCCCCCATCTGGTCAGTCAGCACATCTTTTCTCCCTGGTTACAGTGAATGGCACAGGGATGGGCTTGTAAGACCCAGGCCCAAGTCACTCAGCCTAGTCCACGTCCTTCGCCATAGTGACTGACTGCAGAATAGCCACTGGACCCAATGTGGATCAATGAGAGTTAAGACCAGGACTTTACCAGGACTGTTAGAAAACAGACTTGCTCTTCCCTACTGGGACTGCTACCAGTAAGGATGCTGTAGAACCTGGAGTTACCATGGGCCACCTGTGGCACCAAAAACTGAAGCCAACACAGATGAAAGCAGAGTGACAAGGCAGAGACAGAGTAGATTCTAATAATTCTGATCCCACCACATCTAAAGCCAGCCCTTCTGCGGGTTTCAGTCTCTGGGCCAATAAAATCTCTTCTTTGCTCAAGTCGTACTGAATTAGATTATGTACATTCAATGGAAAGATTGCTGGCTGATCTAACTGTTCAAGCAGCCCTCGCTTTGAGAATAAATTCAATAAAGAGGCAGCCCCTCTAATTCATTTACCCATCTGTTATTTTGCCATATACATAATACAAAAATACCCTGTGTGAAATTTTTGCTTAGAAACTTATCATTGCAACTAAGGACACCAAAGCTCACTTTTTCATAAGCTGCTGATAACGTGAGCAAACCAGAAAGAGAAGCAGGCTACACAAGCTATCCTGGGGACAATCTGAGCTCTAATCAGGTTGTCCCAAACACTGTGAAGCTAGATTTATGCTTCAGCACTGAAGATGCCACATTCTAAACTGCTGATGCAAGTGAAAGTCCATGGTGCAGAACGTGATGCTGGGAGACAACAAACAGAGGAGACTGCTTACTCGAACGTTTCTGGAAACAACAGCAAAGCGAGTCACCTCCCAGACTGCAGCTGCAAGACTAAAGGCATTGGGGGAGGGTATAGCTCAGTGGTAAAATACACGCTTAGCATGCACAAGGTCCTGTGTTCAACCCCCTGTATCTCCATTAAAAAAAACATAAATAAATTAAAAAAAAAAACCTAATTGCTTCCCCCCACAAAAAAATACCCAAAAACAAACACACAAACAAAAGCAATACAGGTATAATTCCCTATCCCTTTGCAACCCAGATTGCAAGTGTTGGCAAAGAAAAATATATGGGGAGAGAAAGCAACCTGTCCACAAATACAGCATGAATAAATGCTATGGAGAAGAAAAAAAATTAACAGTTCAAGTGAACGTTTTCCTATTCATGGCCACGCCCTGAACTTCTAGTCTTAATATCCTGTATCTTTTCATTTGACACTGATGCTTGACGTATACTGCAGGTGGGGATGCTCATTCTATTTACATACGTTTTCTGTCTCCCCAGCTAGAGTGTGAGCCCCTTGACATCCAGGACTTTATCTTTCCAGAGCTAATACAGTGTCTGATACAAAGTAGATGCTCTGGAAATTATCAAAATATTAAACACTCAGGGAGCATTGAGTTGATGGCATAATGAATAACCCTGCCTTCCTTGTTCAAAATTAATAATAGTTACCATTTACCACCTCACTCCTATGTGTCAAATGATGTGTTAAAACCCATACGTAAATGATTTAGCTCATTTACTTGGGCTGAGTTTATCCTAACCGAGAAGTACACTAAATTAAGTAGAAAGATCATGCTTCTTCCTTACTCTTCCCACCACTGTACTTAAATAGAAATAGAATAAATGCATGAAGGTTCAGGGTGACACATTTTAGCTCAACCTAAGGAATATATTCTAGAAGAGGCAGAGCTGTTCTACAAAGACAATGGGCTGCCTCTGGAGACACTGATTACTGGATAACAAAGAGCATTTCAATTAGCAGGGACAGTACAGAGATGATGCAAGAATTGGAGGAACTGTTAATATAGTCAGCCAGAACTAGGAAAGTACCCTGAGCTCCACCCATTAGCCTGAGAGTCTGGAGAAGTAGGTGATGAAGTGTGAGCAATGTCGGAGCCTAAAATTCTTATCCTTCCTTATCTATAAGCCTGGGCTACCTCCCAAGATACACTATACCCCCTTATATCTCATTGTCTTAAAATGCTTGCAATCTTTCTTCCTGAAGATACGAAAAAGTTCTATAATGTCAGCATTCATCTGGTCTACTGATGTAGGACATGAAGGAGGCAGATCTGAGTGTACTTCTAGTGCCTAAATATCTAGCAAAGCATAGGATTGGATAATAAAGGAGAAAATGTAGCAAAATAAAGCATCCCCTATTACCATGAGCCCTTGACTCTGTCCCTTCTCACACTGTCATATATATTTTACAGGTTATGTTGTTACATTGAAAAGGAAAATTGAGAGAAGATTGCATAAAGCTTTGCTGGGGTTTCTTTGTAACTATTTAAGTCTTAATCAAAAATGTACACCCCTAGGATGAGTTTGAGGGACTATATTACAAAATAGTACCCTTAGTTTGTTTTGCTTCCAGCTCTGAGACTGATTGATAACGATTAAATCTCCCAAGTGGCTGTTGTCCAAGGAACAGCATGTATAAAAGTCCAGCAGTAGAGAAAACAAAACGGGGTTGGCCTAATTTAAAAAGATACACCTACCCTAGTGTTCATAGCAGAACTATTTACAATAGCTAAGACCTGGAAACAACCCGAGTGCCCATCCACAGATTACTGGTTTAAGAAGATGTGGTATACATGAACAATAGAATACTACTTGGACATAAAAAGGAATGAAATATTCCCATTTCCAGCAACATGGATAGACTTAGAGACTATCATACTAAGTGAAGTAAGTCAGACAGAGAAAGGCAAAATTATATTACGTGGATGTGGAATTTAAAAGATAATACAAATAAATCTATATACAAAACAGAAACAGACTCACAGACGTAGTAAACAAACATATGGTTACCAAAGGGGAAAGGGGAGTGGGATAAATTTGGAGAATGCGATTAACAGACATAAACCACTATATATAAAATAGATACGCAACAAGGATTCACTATATAGCACAGGGAACTATATTCAATATCTTATGACAACCTATAATGGAAAAAGTATTTGTATACAAAACTGAATCACTTTGCTTTACACCTGAAACTAACACAATGTTGTGTATCAACTATACTTCAGGGTTTTTTTTAGAATGAGGTTGGGAAACAGATTCAGAGTGGCTGGAACTTAGACTATAAAGTGAGGGAGTAGAAAGATGTGAAAACGTAAAGATAAAGCAAGGTCACCTCAGGAAGAGGCTGGTTAAGGAGTGTTTACTTCAAACTAAGCATAGCAGAAAGTCACTGGAAGACTAAACAGGAGAGAGGAGTGCTCAGCTTTGTGTTTCAGAAATCTTGTTTCAATTTCTATGCAGATAATGGACTGAGAGGGAGCAGAGAAGACAAGATATAGAAAGGAACAAGTGTTAGGAGGCTGTTATGATAACCCAGGCAAGGGGAGACGGTGGCTTACACTGCAGGAGTAGCAGTGGGATTAGAGACAAGTGGACAGATTCAACAAATACTCAATAAGTAAAATTAACAGGACTTGGCAGTAGACCACACATGGGGCATGAGAGAAGGAGACGAACCAAGGATGATCTTGAGATTTACAGGCATGGTCAGGTGGGTAGGCGTCTGACGGTGCTAAGCACGAAGAGAGACACATGGTAGTAGGGGTTGAGGAAACATGATTTAGTTTGGAATGTGTTGTGTTTGAGATGCCCGTGTGATATTCAAGTAGTTGACAGGTCTGAACTGAAGATACAAATGCTTATTAGCATTAATAATAATGTACTCATTAACATACAGATCATAATTTAAACCATGTGAAATGACAATATTATTCAGGGAAAATGTATAAATCAACCCACAGGTTACAGCAAGAGTCTGTGAAAAGGCAACAATACCTTTTACCTTAATACCTTACTATTATAGTTGACACTTCACAGCTTACAGAGGACATCTTACCCTAAGCCAGGTGAGTGTCTTGGAATATAAGTGAAATACACATTGATCCCTGTAGAAAAAGTGACCTAAGCATAACAAATGGATCAGAGGTCTATAACGACCCCTCACTAGCCCGACAGCATCCTCAGACGCCAGTTCTAACACCGTAACACTCACCTGTTGACAAGGCCTCCTCCCGAACCTCATCCTCACCAGGCTGAGGAATATTCCAGGATGTTCTGGGAAGTGAAGAGATTTCCTCGGGCGATGCTAACCTCACCATATCCATGTGACTGCTCTGGAACTGGTACCGCGGGATAAAGCAGGTTTTGCCTTGTCGGAAAATGTCCTTGATGATCTCTTCGGTCTCGATTTCATCTTGCATGCTCAGAAAGATGGAGATTCTTTTGGATTTTTGATACTGACTGTGGGCAATCACCTAAATGGGACATGATGGTAATTACAGTTTCTAAGATTGCACTTTTAAATATTAGTGACTTCCCTTAACAGTTTTTAACATTTTCTCTCCTTTTCCCTCAGCCTTCTCCAACTTCTTTATCCAAAAACAAAAACAGAAAAAAGTAGAGTGGTAGAGTAGGTCAAAAAACACTGCATCCTCAAGCCTGATTTCTAGTTCTGGACCCCACACTTACTTCTCTGATCCCTTTATAACTCTCTGGCACACCTACTCTGGTAGGTGCGAAAATTCTTTAAGAAGTCACTGTGCAGCCCTGCTGCCTGTCTCGAGTATTCCAAGCTTGACCCCCACCTACCCATTCTAGCAGCCTTCCGTCCTCTCATCCACTTCCCCAGAGTCTTTGCTTTATTTTAACTCTGAACCTTGGCTCCAGACTTCCTCACTTTCTGGATTGTCTCCTTCTCTCCACTCAAATTCCATCCACACAAGGCCTAACTTTTCATGACTCCTGCAGAACCCTTACTACGTTTATAGAGTTAATATATAACTTAACACTTAGTTATGTGTTCTCATGAGTTGATTATTGTTTTGTGTGCCCTAAATGTAGCATCCTGGCCAGTCTGTAAACTCCTTGGGGGCAGAGAACATGCCATACAATTCTCTTAGTTCTACCCACCTCCGTCCCATTTGCTAAAACTCTTCTGCTCAAATGAATGTTAAAATGTTCACACAGACGGGAGGTGGGGGTATCCTGGAGCGGCAAAGATGCTCTAAAAGCAAGGGCCATGTTGTAAGAAGGTAGACCTGCTGAAAGAAGCTTCATATTCAGTTTAATCATTCATGAAGCGGGAGAAGGGGTTGAGCTTTGCTCACCACAGCAATGTTAACACTCTCAGAACTTCCCCAGACTCAGAAGGTAGCTCTCAGCTCCGTTTTTTCCCTTCCTTTTCTAATCTTCCCCATTCTCCAAGCTAAAAAGGAAAAGTTACTGCAAAAGTAGCTTATAAATATGACTGCTAGAGAGACACAGGCACAGAAAGTCAAGTCATTCTCAATAAAAAGGGACACATAGAAATTAAGTAGACAGAGCACACCAAACCAATGCTAAGAAGGAAGTTAACCCCATCTTTCTGAGAAGTTACAAAGCTGTGATGAGGCCTGAAACAGGCAGAGCAAATGAAACTGTGAAACCCAGAGACTGGGCGGATCTGAGGCCTTCAGCACCCAAGTACTTTCAGGAAAAGCTAAGTGTCTATCTCTTTAAAGCAGAACAGAAAATTAAGAGCTGAATAAGCAGTAACAAGCATCAGTTAAAATTCAGTGTTAGACAGGGTACACACATTTATCTTTCTTCCTCAAATCTCATTTATATGACAGTAAAGAAGCAGGAAAAAAGAAAGCCATGATAGCACTCATACCAAGAGAAAAGAGATCTGACTGATTTCCGGAAGACAGAGAGTGGATGGGACAGTTTTGACAGACAAAATAGCAGCAGATACAACACTCGGAGAACATGGCTGTAGGTCAAACAGAATCCATTCTTCCTGTGAAATCCCAAAGTGACTACGAAAGGAAAGGAAATCCCCCTTAGCTATTACACTTTCTTTCATAGACATGTACAGATAATAAAGGTTCATCAAACATTTCAGAAAGCCAAAATACAAAACAGAAGGGTTTTTTTTTTAAAGGGAGGGATGGGGGGGAGTAATCCAGCAGGAAACAGATGATTATAATTTAGAGAACATGGATTTTTTTCAAATCCTCATTAGTTTTCTCAGACAAATTCAAGACAGTAGTATCTATAAAATAACAGGTGTTTGGGAAAGAAAGAAACCAGAGAAGTAAGAAAAAATACTTGGAAATTAAAACTAAGACTATCAAAATTGGGGGAGAGGGTATAGGTCAGTGGTAGAGCGCATCCTCAGTATCCATGAGGCCCTGGGTTCAATCCCCAGTACCTCCATTAAAATAAATAAATAAACCTAATTACCTCCATCAAAAAAATTTTTTTTAATGTTTGATAAAAAGATTATCAAAATTAAAACAATTTAGGGGGAAGCCTTAAGTAAGGGAAAAAAACAAAGACATGGGGAAAATGAGAAAAAAATGTTGAGACATAGGAGATCGATCTAGAATTTTTACTACTTAACAGGAATTGCAGAAAGGAAAAGAAGTAATCAAAGACATAATGGATAAAGATACCAGTCTTCCGATTGAATGGAGGTCATAGGTTCTGAGCAGAACAAGGAAAAATAATCTTAAATTTGAAATTCAAGCTACCAGTGAATTATGAGAGTAAAGACATTTTCTAATGCATAAAGCATTAAAAAGTTCACCCTCATAGATATTTTCTACCAATAACAGTTACTTGAGAGTACACAAATAATAAGATGACAAGAAGGAAAGAAAGAAAGAGAAGGAAAGGAAAGAAAAGAAGGAAGAAATCCAGGAAAAAAGACAATGGATTCAAGAAACAGCCCGAACTCAGAAGCAGAGTAGGAGGAACCCCAGAACAACGGCTATACCACAGGCTAGAAGACAACCAGACCAGAGGGAGCAGTGGGCTGGAATGATTTCAAGAAGAAGGTGGATTTATTTCAGCAGACAAAAATCCACTGTTTAAGATAAAAGCATATTCTTGTTTTGCCAAAAAGGAAAAATAAAGGCAATCAGAAACTCCTTGCAAAACACAGAACTAAATTAGAAATTTATACTCCAAATATGAAAACTAAACATGGCATAATTTTGAGCAATTACAAAGCATAAAAAAGAAAATATTTGGTACTGACACTTGAAACATGCCCCACCTGGCCACACCCATCTAGTGACACAGAATTATATACCCTTTTCTCACATATTCAATGATACAACTTGGTTCTATAGTACCAAAATACTGTAAATACCATTTACTTAAGTTTTAAGTTTGAAAATCAGGAACAGAAAATGCTCAGTAAACTCATTATAGTTATGGAACAGAGTACAAATATTATAAAAACTTGACAGTGTAAATATAATGCTACAGGTGTCAGAAATGGGGAGAAAGAACCGAAGACAAAATGAGCACGGGGCACTAATTTCCTCATCTTATTTAGGTGAGGAGTCAAGATACAGCATAAAGTTGAATTTCTTTACCACACATTACTTTTCTGATAAGTTTCTAAATTATTAATAAAAGTGTATTGTGTCAATAAGAATAAATATACTTTTTAAAACAATTATCAGGAGAAAGGCATCATTGAATACCTTTATTGAACATGCGCTACGGCAAAACACTGTTCTAGTCACAGTACATTGATGTTTTGGGCCTTGATCCATTGGTTGGTCATGAAATCAATAGTGGGTTACAACTGGCATTCTCAAATGAAATAGAAAATATTAAAGTTCATTGTATACAGTAAGGGTGGGGAAGCATTTAGTTGTGAAACAGATTTCTTATATGAGTACGTTTGTCTCTATGGGGTAAAATGTATTTATTACTGAGTCACGGGTCTGCTTTTTTAGTTTTTCTCTCTCCTTTTTCTCTCTCCTCCTTTGATGCCGGCTCTCAGTTGTCAATCTGCTGCTATCAGTGGTTCTGCCTCTACATAGCCACTATTCCCACCTGGAGTTTTTACATTCTAATCGATCACAGACAAATAAACCAAACTGAACTCATCTTTATTTTCTCCATGCCTCTCCAAAACTTGCTCCAACGCCTACATTCCTTGTGCCTATTATTGTTAAACACCCTTTATGCCCAGCTCTAAATTCTGGAATCATAGGTGCCTCCTCTTTTCCAGTACTCTCTAACCTCCATTCAATTAGTTGGCAAATCCTGCTGATTTTCACTACCTAGTCTCCATTTACCTGCCTTCCCCCCAAACTTCACCGCTCATGCCCTTGTTTACCTCTTTATTACCCCTCACCTGAATTATCACAACAGCCCCTAAATGATCTCCATACATTTTTTTCTTGTTCTCCCCCCCAACCCATTTTCCAAAAATGCTGCTAATATTCTCTTCCTAAAGGATATATCAAAAACATGTAAAGTACTCAACACATCCTTTAACACACCTCTTTAACCCTCACAGTAGGCCCACAAGGATGTTATCCCTTACACAGACAAGAAACCAGAGGCTCACAAAGATTAGGAGACTTGTCCAAGGCCGTACGCAGCTCAAATGTAGTGGAGCCAGATTAAATACAGACCTGCATAGTTCCCAAACCCATGTTAAATTGTGTCTTTCCTTCTCTTGCCAAAATATTCCTGCACATTTTCACCCACCCTATCTTCCCTTCACCTGACAAAATTCATCTTGTACTACAAAATATATCTTTAACACCTCCCTATAGAAAGCCTTCTGATTCAAGTGTCTATAGCTTTGGTGTTTACCTGACAGCACTACGATTCTTTATTCACGTATCTGTTTCCTCTTCCAGGCTCTCTGTTCCTTTAGAGCAACAATCCTATCCTTTTCATCCCTACAACCCAGTGCATAGCAAAGTATGGACCACAGTAGGTGCTCAATATATGTGAATTAATTAGCTAAATTTTAAGCACCTAGAGAGTAAGGATAAGATTCTGTATTTCTCTACATCCACTAAAGTGACCAGTGTCTTCCTCATAATAGCTAAAATCACTCATTTTGAGAAAATAAACTCACATCTGCATAGATCCCCTCATGCACATCCATGTATATGAAAAGGGGAGAGGATGCTTGAATTTGCTTTGTTGCTTTAACCCATAGGAACCTTGAATTTGAGAAACTAATGGATGATAGGATAGTGAAGGGTAATTAAGACATTCTTACGGCATATCTAATTTCAAGGGTCATCGAGGGAAAAAAAAGTCCAGTACAGCACTGGTATCTATGTCAGAGACAGGATTTAGGGGAAGACAGAACATTAGTTTGACTTACAACAGAATTATTAATATTCACGTATTCACAGGACATCAATTTTTTCCCTCTACTGTCCAACAAAAATCAGTCTCCCACACATCTTTAGAACATGCCTTCAGGACAGGACCTGACTGCCGTTTCATTGACAGGAAAACTGGCATTACATGAACAGACTGAACATATACAGCAAGTCAGTCCGCAAAAGTAACAAACCTGAGGCATTATAACCTTCAGGCAGGGAACCGGACTCATTCCCCTAACTTCTCTCCTCTGCTTCCGACCTTCTCGCGCAGCGTGAGTAGGAGAATCCGTTCTTTCTCTCATGAACTCAAAACAGCATTTAAGGTTCACCTAGTGCGTGACAGAAGGCTAGGCCCTGAGGCAGGTAAGACACAGGCCCGGCTCTCCACTGGTTCAGTGAAGGGCGGCAGCGTCTCTGCACTCTTTTTTGTGCTCCCTCGTCTGAGGTAATAGGATCTTTCTCTGATGATGCTACTGATTTGACTGGACTCTTCGTAATTCATTGAGACTCGCTGAAGGCACCCTGGCGCTCAGGTGTCTACCCGTCTCCCCCTCCACGTCTTTCTGTTCTCAAGCTGCTCTTACCTCAGCAGTCTGTCACCCACTTCCATCCTTTCCCTCACAAGCCCCTTAACTCTCCACGCCGCGTTCACCCCCTCTTCCAACATCTCGCCCAAGAAAACCCGCGACCCACAAAGAGACATGCGCGCGCTCAGGCGCCACTGCGCACGCTCAGGGGACGTGCGCGCGCCGGGCGTGCGCGTGCGCGTTCGAGGCCTGCGCCGGCGCAGATCCGCAGGCCCAGCGTCGCCAGCCCATGACGCCGCGGTGGCTGTAGTCGCAGTCTCCCACCTTCTGGGTCACGAGCCGGGACTGGCGCAGCCGCTCCTCGGCACTCATCGTCAGCAGACGCTGCTTCAGCTCGCTCCGCAGGCTCCGCTTGGCGCCGCTCACCGCCGCCGCCGTCATCTCGCGGGTGCGAACCCGTCCAGTCCTCACGGCGCTCTGTCCTCCGGCCCGGGGGAGGGTCCAGGGGAGGGTCCGGGCTCGGCCGCGCGCGGCCCTCGCTTCCGGGTCGCGGGGCGCACTCCGCCTCCCGCCCTTGGACCCGACTTTCTTGCTGCCTTCGCGGTCAGCTCACGCCCCTCCCCAAGCGAGTCGGGAACGGCGGAGTGGGCACCAGCTTCCCTGCTGCTCGCTGGCTCAGCGGCCGTGATGACTGTGCGCCTGGCCTCCCTGGGCCTGTAGCATTGCTGGAAGGGGTGCTCTAATCCACCGCAGTACCCTTGATTCCCTGCTTGCCTTGTGTCGGGTAGTGCTGGAGCTGCCTGGGGCCTGAAAAGGCGAAGGCAGGCTGAACAGAGGAGTACACACGATAACGCAGTCCTGCTAGTTAAAGGGAAAGTGACTTTTTTTTTTCTTTCTTTTTAAAAAATTTTTGTTGGGTGATAACGCCTTCCTCTTTCTTTTCCAGTAACTGGGAGGGAGTTGGTTTACTGCTGATGGGCGGGACAGATTATTGATGAAGCAAGTGACCTTCCCTTTACTATCCGTGTCTCTTCTGTTCACCTCTGGAGAACTCAGGACTGAAAGTAAGTTGCCCTGTTCATTAGAGGCTCAAGGCCCAACAATATTTTCACTGTAGAATAACTGAAACTTGCTCCTACTCTAAAAGTGCTATTCACAGGGAAATATACACAAGATCTTACGGTAGCTCACAGAGAAAAAAATGTGAAAATGAATATACCTATGTTCATGTATAACTGAAAAATTGTGCTCTACACTGGAATTTGACACAACATTGTAAAATGATTATAAGTCAATAAAAAATGTTAAAAATAAAATAAAAGTGCCATTCAGAAGCAGATGATGAGGAAATGGAGGCACCAGGACTTTTTTCTCTTGCAGGGCACGTGACCTGGTTTGGGAGGTGAGAAGATAGTAATTCAAGAGAATAACTAGGTGCAGAGAAAGGCTCTTGTTCATCAGATTGACCCCTCAGACGTTCACACTCAGAAATCTGATGAAAAGATGAGAAAGTTAATTATTCGATGGATAAAGAAAGTGAACTTTGAAGTTGTTGGAAGTTTAGAGGAAATAGCAAATTTATGTGAAAGTTTAGTCAACTTTACTAAAATTTGTATGGAAAAAGAAGCATTGAAGAATAGCTAGGAAAACACTGAAAATGGAAGACCGCAGGGGAAACTAGCCTTTCCAGACCTTGAAACATATTATAAAGCCTCTGTAATTAAAACAGTGAGGTACTGCCACTTGACTATACAATAGGCCAGTGAAAGAGAATAGAAAAGATGGAAATAGGCATAGAATGGACCTCCTCATCTCCATAATCACATGAGCCAATTCTTTATAATCTCCTTATAGATGGATATTGTCTGTTGGTTCTATTGTGATACACATATATATGTGCATATTGAGATAATATGAATAGGAGATATGTAACTGTGTACATTATTAGGTATATATAATAAGATGTACATATAAGATTGGGGGGGTGTGTGTATATATCTTCTATTGGTTCAGTTTCTCTAGAAAACCCTGATTAATACAGATTTCTATATACTAGCAATGAATACTCTGAAATTTAAAAAGCCATTTCCATTTACAATAGCATCAAAAAAATGAAATACTTTGTATAACTGAAAAATTGTGCTCTACACTGGAATTTGACACAACATTGTAAAATGACTAGAACTCAATAAAAAAAAGTTAATTTTAAAAATTAAAAAAAAAAGAAATAAGGAATAAATTTAACAAAGGAAGTGTTAAACTACTGAAAGCTTCATGGCATTGTTGAAAGAAAGAAGACCTATAAATGAAAGGACAGCCTGTGTTTATGGACTGGAAGACTTCATATTTTTTCAAAAGCATTACTCCCCAAATTAATCTATAGAATCAATGCAGTTCCTATTAAATTTGGCTTTCTTGCACAAATCAATAAGCTGGTCCTAAAATTCATATGGAAATGCAGGGAACCCAAAATAACCAAAATCTTGAAAAGGAAGAACAAAGTTGGAAAACTCACACTTTCCAACTTCAAAAGTTACTACAAAGCTACAGTAATCAAGACAGTGTGGTCCTTGCTTAAGGATAGGTAGCTAAGAAAATGGCATAGAATTGAGAGTCCAGAAGTAAACCTTTACATTTATAGTCAAATGATTTTTCTTTTTGATAGGAGTACGAAGATAATGCTATAGGTAAAAAATAGTCTTTTTTAACAAATGGTACTGGGACAGCTGAATGTCTGCATGCAAAATTTAACTCAAAATATATCAAAGGCCTAAATGTAAGAGCTAAAACAAAACTCTTGGAAGAAAACATAGGCATAAATCTTCATCACCTTGGATTAGGCAGTGAGTGGTTTCTTAGTTAGAACACCAAAACACAGCAACAAAAGAAAAGGTAAGTAAATTGGACTTTATCAGAATTAAAAACATTTGTGTATCAAAGGACACCATCAAGAAAATGAAAAGACAACCTATAGAATGAGACAGAATACTCACATATTATATATCTGATAAGGGACTTGAATCCAAAATGTAACTCTTACAACTCATCAATTACAAAAAGAAGATAATCTAATTTAAAAATGGGCAAAGAACTTGACTAGACATTTCTCCATGTAAGATATGCAAATGACTAATAAGTGCATGGCAGGATCTCAATATCATTAGTCATTAGAAAAATCCAAATCAAAACCACAGAGATTCCACTTCACACTGGGGTGGCTATAATAAAAAAAAAGATAAATGTTGATGACAGTGTGGAGAAATTGGAACCCTCATACTCATGGGAATATAAAATGCTACAACACGGATGGACCTTGAAAATTGTATGCTAAGTAAGAGAAGACAGACACAAAAGGCCAAATATTGTATGACCTCATTTATATGAAATATCCAGAGCAGGCAAATCCGCTGAGACAGAAGGGAGATTACTGGTGGCTTGGCACTGGGGGCAAGAGGGAGTGGAGTACAGGGTTTCTTTTGAGGATTGTGAAAATGTTCTAAAATTAGATTGAGGTGACTGAATATACTAAAACCCCTGAATTGTACCTGCTAAAAGGGTGAATTATATTTCCATAAGATAAAAGAAGAACAGGATAAAAGAAAATATCCATGTATTTCTGGGGGGAAAAATGCAATAAATATAAACCAGAAACTAAGTTTGGGAACTTACAGGGAATGGGTGGAAAGAATGGGAGAGTAGGAATGGAGTAGCAGTGATGAGGAGAAAGGGCCCTTTGCTGATGAAAACAAGTGATACTTGCTTAGTTATTGCTCTGACTCTTGGAACCATGGCAATGTTTTACATACATATACATGCAACCAGGGTGTGGAAAGAAGCCAAAATAAAACACAAGGAGGGACAAACAAACCGAACTGTATTGTCAATGATTAACATAACCACAGCGGAGTGGGTGGAGAACAAAAGAACTAAGTTAAGTAACTTTGGAAAGCAGTATTTTGACTGTGCTGTAAGGCTAAAGACAAAAATAACTTTATACAAATATTGCAGCCTAGTTAGTACATTTGTTTTTTTGCAGGGGTGTGTGTTAACAATTGTGAAATGACTTTATCCATATTCTACAATTGAGCAGATAACTAAAGATACTGTAGATAATGAAAGTCAGGTTTCTCCCTGTTAGAAAAACAAGTTACAAATAAGGGAAGAGAGAATTGGGGATGAACCCTGTGGTGCTGGATTGTAATTAGATATGTCAATGCGGTGGGGGAGGGATAAACTAGGAGTTTGGGATTAGCAGATACAAACTACTATATATAAAATAGATAAACAACAAAGTCCTGCAGTATAGCACAGGGGACTATATTCAATAGTTTGTAATAACCTATAAGGGGAAAAAAATTTTTTTAATGTATATATATGTGTGAATCACTATGCTGTACACCAGAAACTTACACAATGTTGTAAATCAACTATACTTCAATTCAAAAAAAATTAAAGGATGGGTCCAAAAAAAAGTATCAGTATGAACTCATGGTTTTAAGTATGTAAACAAATGGATAGATACAGAAATAGAGACACGTTAAGTACATAAACATACGTTTCCTAGCTCTGCTCATGAGAGAACCTAGAGGCTGTGACACTCCACTAGCAATGGAAGCTAGCATCCAGATCTTGATTTCTGAATATTATTCTCCAATAAACAACCAGGGCTGCTTGATTCCAGAGTTGTGACAAGAACAAGGCAGGCCTGTAGCATCCTGTGGAGCCACAAGGTAAGGAAGTGATCAGAAAGGAAGGAAACATGTCAGAAGGAGCCAGGAACCAAACTGGAGTTTTCAGTGACCAAAGCTGGGACAATCTGAACAACAAAAATAATAATACTCTTATATTACAACCAATGGAATAAAATAAGTATCTGTTAGTCCATACTTATATGTAAGAAGGGACATACCTCCTTAGCATATAATTCCAGTTAATAAATGTGGAAGAAATATTGGAAATAGAAAATCATCATTTGGCAAACGTTGCGCTCCTGATTATTGTAGGCACACACTAACGACGGTTACTAAAATCAACGGGTGAAAGAATGATAAGCAGAAAAGGACATTTTCGTGGTCTTAGAGTATTTCCCCACAAGATACTTAACAGTGATGAAACCTAGCCAGCACCACCTTAACCAAGTAATCAGCGTTAACATCACCGGTAGTCAGACACCCAAACCCCGTAATGTGACCCCCTGAAAGAGACACAACTTTGTTTCTGGGGTATCTCTTCTACCAGAAAAGTATAACTCACTCTAATCATGGCAAAAAAATAAAAAAGCCAAATTCAAATTGGGAGACATTCTATAGAGTACCTGACCAGTACTCTTCCAAGTCTCGAGGTCAGAAAAGATGAAAAGTTGAGAAACTTACTGAGGGAAGGAGACTAAGGAGGCATGACAGCTGGATCCAGCCCAGCTGTCCTAGAACTAAGGTTTAAGCCAGGAAAAGGTGTTAGTGGGAACTCTGGTAGAATTGGATAAGGTCTGTAGATGCAGGGTACAGTGTCAACGTTAATTTCTTTCTTTGGATAATGGTACTGTTACCACATAAGATGTTATTGGAAGCTAGATGGAGGGTATATGGGAACCCTGCACTGTTTTTGCAACTTTTCTGCAAGATTAAAATTACTTCACAATAAAAGTTTAATAAATAAGTAAACTCTGAAAGCGTGGAATGGGAGAGACCATCCTGTGGAATGTCAGCTGACCCAGGAGGAAGTCAGCATTCACCAGCCATCTGCTACTGCCGGCTCCTCACTGATCTCTCAGTCATTAAACTCCCCCACAGTTGGGGCACATCACTGACAGACCCAGTTCCTTACAAAGAAAACATTCTGACCGTGTCACAATCTCTTAAAAATTACTTTGGATACCAGCTTCTCATTATGGGGCCAAGGCTCCTGTCAGCCTGGATCCAGATTGCCTGGTTCCATCACTTACCACTCACACCGCAGTACGTAGTTCCGGGACCCCTGAGCGTCGCTGGCTTCAGAATTGTCATAGTGTATGGATATGCAGAAAGTTTTATTCACTAGGAGAGTTCCAAGTATATGACCTTTTTTTTTTTTTAAAGAGAAGAAATGCTTTGGTTAGAGAGTATAAGCCAGAGTGTTGAAAAGATGGTCCTTGATCTGCTGGACGTAAGATAATCAGAGGGCTTTATGTGCTTCTCAAAGGGAAGAGAGGGAGGGTAGTGACTCAAGTAGGGGGGAGGAAAAGGATGGTGGAGGTAACACAGCTAGTTTCCCCTGCATTTGAGGGAAGAGAAGGAGGGAGAAAAGTCCGTGAAGGCAGCACAGCCAGGAAGAGGGACGTTGAAGAACAAAATACCTAAAGGATTTTCTCAGTTGTGTGCTATTTGATGGTTGATTAAACCCTTCTCATTTCTCTCTCTGATGGATAGAAGCCTTTAACAATAAAAGAACTCTTGTCTAGTTAGATAAAGCTTTGCCTCTCTTGGGGAGAGTCTTCCTCATTTACTCCAGATCTTTGAGAGTAACAGTTTCAGCAGCCATTCACTGCATCTCTGTCAAGGATCATGCTTTTCAAAGCACTAGCACTGCGCCTCTATGTACATGTGACACCGGGTGTGATGTTCAGTAGAGTTCTGAATCCCCAGAGAGCTCTGTGGGCCTGCAGTGAGGCCTCATGGTAGAGTCATCGACATGCTTGTTTCCCCAAGTCTTTTATCCACAGGGGCCATGTAGTATCAAAGGCAGAAACCAAGATCCTGAAAGGAGACTTGGAGGAACTATGAAGCCTCAACTGCTGGGCAGAGGGTGCTTGGCACAGCGGGGAGGCTTGTTGAGCAAGGGAGAGGTGAGGTCAAGCTTTTCACAGGGGAGGTAGACCAGGAAGGGGGCGTGTAGGCCATTGTAAGGACTTTGAGGACTTTGGCTTTGACTCAGGATAAGTTGGGAACCACTGGAGACTTTTGAGTGAAGAGGTAACACAAGTCATCTTACATTTTAAAGGATCCTTCTGGCTGCATGTTGGGAATAACTGTAGAGGGGCAAGGGCAGAAGCAAGAAGGCCAGTTAGGATGTTACTGCAAAAGCGGGGCCAGAGATATTAGGTGGCGTTAGTACTGGAGGGTGGGTATTCGTTCTGGAGATGGTGATGAGTAGTTGAGTACTGGATGTATTTTGATGATAGAAACAAATAGTATTTCCTGATGGACTGCATTTGGGGTATGAGAGAAAGAGTCAGAGGCTAAAGGATTTACCCGAGTAGGGAGAAAGATGGAGGTGCCATTAACCAAGATGGTGAAGGATGCAGGAGTTACTGTTCGAGGGGTGACAGCAGTCAGATACTCAGATTTGATACCGTGAGCTCAATAGGCTTGTTGTTCAACATCCAGGTAGAAAGACATCAAATCAACAGTTGAATATATGAGTCTGGAATTCAGGGGACTGGAGGTCTGGGCTGGATGTATGAGTTTGGGGGTTTTAAAGTCATGATACTGATGAGATATCTTGACATGTGAGTGTAAATTAGAGAAGAAAGCCAAGGACTAACCAGGGCCAATATTCAGAGTTAGGCAGTTAGCTTGCGGGGATGAGGCACTATTCGAAGGAGACCGAGAAAGAGTGGCCAGTGAGATAGGAGGAGAACCAAGAGAGACTGGTGTCCTGGAAGTCAAATAAAAATATGTAGAGAGAGTCATCCCCTGTGTCAGATGTCATCATGTCAAGAAATTTGAGGACTGGGAATTCATCCCTGAGCTTAGTGGGGATGAAAGTCTGATTGGTAATAAGGGTCCAAGACACTGAAAGGAGAATGAATTGGAGACATCTAGGATACACTCTTCTGGGGAGCTTTTCTATAAAGGAGAGCAGGGAAATTGGGTAGCTGCTAAGAGATCGTGTTTGGTTTGGTTTGTTCTCCCTTAGGAGAAATTACGGCAAGTCTATGTACTACCAGGACTGATCCAGTGGAGGGAAAATTCTGTGATGCAGAGGAATGAGGCTGAAGAAATGTTCCTGTGGAGGCAACACGAAACAAGATCTAATACATAGATTGTAGGGGTTGGCCTTGGAACTGTTGATTGACAATAGTAATAGGAGGGAAGAAAAATATACCAGTATCGATGAAGAGTAGATAGCCAGATATGGTGGGCAGGAAATGTGGAATTTCTCAGTGAAATAGGAAGCAAAGTCAATAGGAATCAAATTGTGTCAAAATAATTGTGTTGCAAGTGTCTATAATAAATGCTTCCTATATATACATTGTTCTGTTGCTCAAATAGCTTAGTCATCAACCTTCAACATTAGCACGGTTTCAGAGAACACTGGTAATGGGTTTGGCTCTCATGTGAACCAGTTAGATTTACCCCGTTAAAACAGGCAATGAATCGTAGCCCTAGGCTCAGTCAGCTGTCTTGAAAATCCTGCCTTTGGTCATTAGGCAGATGAATTAGAGAGAACCCACCAACACTGGGGGAAAATGATTTATCCATGATGCCCATTCTGATGCCCTGTCCCTGATTGCTTCTTCCAACAGAAATGGCCACACAGAGCTACCAGTTATACACAGTTTGTTTTGTTTTCATGTTCCATGGAATTATACAAAGCAACATTTCCCTGTCAGCAACTCTGCACCCTCCGCAGAAACTTTCCAGATCCCAAATCTGACGGCCAGTTGGAGCTGAGGTGGTACGACAGGGAGGGGGCCCCCCCCCAGCAGGGTGAAGGTGACAAGACGGGAGGGCCAGGACACCCACCGGCTGTGAAGACCCATGCCACCAGTAGGGGGCCCAGCCTCGCCCCGCTGCCCTTCACACACCGGCCCAGCTTGTGAAAGGGATGGGGAAGGAAGCGGAGGGTCTGGGCAGCACCACGAGATGGGGAGGAATTGCCACAGAGAGGAGACCCCGGCAGTGCGACCACCCGCCTGACTCAGGACCTGGGGCGTGCTCCTTCCCGCTTTCAAGCCTGCTTCTTCAGTTAGTAAAATGGGGGTAATATCTACCTCAGGGACCTGCCGTGGAGGTGAAAGGAGATGATTACATATCCAAAGCTCCTGGCGCTCGGAAGACACCCGCTACGCAGCCACTACTCTTCCGTGCTGTTCCCGGGAGCACGATGTTCAGCCTCATGCTGTTCCAAAGCCAGTTCCTGTCCCTCCATTGATTTCTGAAACAAATATTTTTTTGAGCTTTGATTCAACTCTGACCTGGACTCTGAGATAAAATGGTGAGCATGAGCGCCGGTTCCTGCCCTCACAGAGCAACCTGTTGTGCTGGGGAAGCAGGCACGTTGATTTAAAACCCACACAGACATAAAACCGTAATTGAGAGCGTGGTGTTCTGAGAGTTTAACCTAGTCTGGGAAGGCATCCCTGAACAAGCGATCTTTGAGCTGAAATCTGAAGGGCAAGTAAACATTACCGGGTATGGAGGTAGAGCCGTGCTCTGCGCAGAGGGGACAAGGTGTGAAAAAGTCTGTGGTACAGAAGGCACTGAAAACAGGCCACCTCCAAGGACACAACTGAAACAAAGTGTGACAAGTGGAGTGAGGGCCAGACACGCCGAGAGTCCCTGGTAGAGCATGAGCAGGGCCTTAATAAACGATAGTCCTTCTAAATGACCAGGGGGAATGTCATGTGCTTCATGATTTTATTCGGGCATTAACAGCGTTCCACTTCAGCTCAGTACTTGGGGTGATGTTTGTCTCTCTCCTTTTGTACTTTTCCTTTTTGTTTGCATTGTTTATAATGAGTATTTAGCATTTTTCCCCCAGATAAGAGCTTTTTTTCTAAATCAACTTCACTGAGATTGTATTGATATACAGTAAAACACACCTGTTTTAAGTGAGCCTTCTTACGAATTTTGACAAATTTATACCACCACAGTCAAGACATAGGACATTTTTATCACCCTAAAAGTTCCTTTCCTGGTCAGTCCCCCGACCCTAGCCCCGGACCACTGCTCATCTGCTGTCACTCTATTTAGATTTGTCTTTCTAGTTTCACGTAGATGATACAGTACAATATATATTTTTGTGACTGTCTTCTTCTGCTCAAGTAATGTTCTTGAGATTTATCCATTCCATTTGATGTATCAGTACTTCATTCCTTTTTATTTCTGAGTAACTTTCCATTATATGGATATACTACAATTTGTTTATCCACTTATCTGTTGAGGAACATTTGGGTTGTTTCCAGGTATTTTTTTGGAGGGGGTGCATTTTGAATAGAGCTGCTATGAATAGTATGAACATGTTTTTATTTCTTCTGAGTAAACACCTAGGGGTGGAATTGCTGGGTCCTGTGGTAAGCATATGTTTCATTTTATAATAAATTGCCAAGCTGTTTTCCAAAGCACTTGTACAGTTTTACATCATCACCAGCAGTGGACGAGAGTTCCTGCTGTTCCCTGTCTTCCCCAAAGCAGGGCATTATCATTCCTTTTCATTTTCGCCATTCTGGACAATGTGCAGGGGTCTCACTGTGCTTTTAATTTGCATTTCCCCGATGACTAACGGTGTCTAACATATTTTATATGTCTGTTGACCATCTGCTATTGTGAAGTGTATGTTCAAAGTTTTTGCCAATTTTTAAATTAGGGTGATGGTTGTGGTGGTACTGAATTGTAAAAGTGTTGTATATTTATTCTGGATACAAGTCCTTTGTCAGATGGTAATGTGACATGTATTATCTCCCCTTCTGTGGCTTGCTTTGAGTTTTTTTTTTTTTTTCCTTTAACTGCAGTATTGAGGTATAATTCACATACTCTCTCACTTCTTAACAGTGCCTTTTTTAAAGTAGAATTTTAAAATTTTGGTGAGTTCTAAATTACTAATTTTTTCTTTTCTGGTTCGGATTTTTTTGTGTGTGTTGTAGCTGAGAAGTCTTTACCTTCTCCAAGGCTGTGAAGATTTTTCTCCTGCGTTTTCCTCTAGGAGCTTTATAGTTTTAACTTAACATTTGGGTCTACAATCTGTCCCCTTTCATTTTTGTGTAAGGATGAGGTAAGAGCTGAGGTTCACAAAAGCCTTTTTCCTTTTAAGTCAAGTACTAAACAAAATAGATAGTGAGCTGCAGCTTGAAAGACCGAGTCACAAAGCAAGCCAGAAATGGTCAGGGATTTATTTCCGAGGGTCACTTTGTTAGAGACCATCGCGCTGTAAGAGCCAGGGTTTCTTGTGCAAGTGTGTTCCAGGTAGCAGTGCCTTTAATCACACTTCCTGTTTTGTCCATTCATGACTCTTCATTCCCACTGCTTAGCTCTGATTAATGCAAAAATGAATTAAAACCTAACACAGTTGGTTAGGGGGAGGGGATGCACTTGGCTGAAGGAGGAAAGAGAAAATGTCCCCTGCTCCCTGCAGACACAAGTTCCAGGTGGCCTAGGTGGTTGCCTCTCAGATGTGATTTGGTAAGTAAGCCAGAGCTCCTTCGGTCAAAAGTATTTCCCAACTGACTTGCCCCGGTGTCCTCATCTCCACGGACTAAGAATCAGCGTGAGAGATAAAGCATGCATTAACAGAAACCCCCTGTGAAAATGCCCACAGCCTGACGCGGGGGGAGGCTGTGGTTTCTTTGTCCGACCTATCAGAACTTCCTAGGAAGGAGAAAGCAAGCCCCACAGGGGTAGAGACTGAAGAGCAGGAAGGTCTAGAACAAGGTACAGTGCTCCCACGCTGCAGTCAAATTTGCTGACCTAAAAATCGGAACACAGGGTCTAATAATACATGACATAATTTTCTAGCTTGGGAAATTTTTTAAATGGAGATTTTAACAAATGGCTCAGTGTTGAATCTACCTAACTGTCTTTGTTCAGACTATCCCAGAGCATCTTCCAAGTCTGGTTGCCACATTCACCAACTCTAAATGGCAACTCTAAAGTTTGGTGGGGAGAGAGAGCATCAGTGGAAAACCCTAAGTAAGCATCCAGGGGCTCTGGGGACTCCAGAGAACTTGGGCCCTAGAGGCGTGTGGGTCACAGACCTCATCCACTGTCACTCTAAACTAGTGACACAGAAAATGACTCTGGGTAATGGGCATACCCTTAAGAAAATCTGCTTAAGACATCACCTTCCTGGTCATCATCCTTTGAATTCAACCTGTATTGAGCTTTACCCTTTTGCTGGACTCCCAGGCAGGACACAGATTACATATAGAGACAAATACACACAATTTATTCATTAAAAAGGGGGCAAAATTTCCATAACTCTGGAACGTCAAGCATTCTTTGTTTAGAAGTAGATGTAAGTGTTGGCAGTACTTATTACAAGAGGCATGAAAATTAGGCAGGTTTCACAATGTGGAATGTCCTGTTACGTCAATAGAATTGCTTCAGGAGACATAGTATTTCACAGATCTTTCCTGTAACTTCCAGAAAAGTCAGCCAGCCAGATTTGGGTTCGAATTTCTTTACAAAGCCATTTTCCTATGAGAGAACAAATTTAACATTTTGAAAATCAGTGGAGACTAAGTTTGCTGGAATGAAAAACAAAGAAACGTTCGTTTAAATAATGCAGATAGTCAATCTTCTCTGTACTTTGGTTTTTCATTCTGTTCATCCTCATCATCATTCTCTACCTCCAGTTCCAGACTATTCTAGAGCAAGACTATCCAGTAGAAATACAGTGCAAGCTACATATGTAATCTTGTTTTTTTTAGTAGCTACATTGTT
This sequence comes from Camelus ferus, assembly GCF_009834535.1. Lineage (NCBI taxonomy): Eukaryota > Metazoa > Chordata > Mammalia > Artiodactyla > Camelidae > Camelus > Camelus ferus. Next base: position 7,776,284 of record NC_045722.1, read on the forward strand.
TAAAGTAAAAAGAGGCAAAATTAATTTTAAAAATGTATTTAACTTATCTAAAATGTTATGATTTCACTATGGAATCACTATGGAAATTTTTGAGCTATTTTACCTTTTTTGTACCAAATCTTTAAAATCCAGTGTGTGTTTTGTACTTACAGCACATCTTAATTCAGACTAGACGCATAGCAACTGTTCAGCAGTCACAAGTAACTGGTGGCTGCTATACTGGGCAGCACGGCTCTAGAGGATAGAAAGTCTAGCTCTCTTTTTTTTCTTTCTCTTTCAATTATCTGGTATTGAAATACACATTTATGTCTGTAAGCTATATTGTGCTGAGAGTCATGAGGACCTAGCAATAAAGCCAGATTAAATCAGTGCTTCTGAGCCTATGAAAATGTTGTAGTTCTATTACAAGCCATTCTCTTTTTGATCAGACACGGTTTTTTCAATAAATAAACAAACTGGACACTGTATTTAATTACCTTATGATCTATTTTTATATACCACCCTCACTGAAAAGTACCTCGGAGATCATCCAGCCTAGTGCCTTCCCTTATTTTGACAAATGAGGAAACTGAGGTCCAGGAAAAAATGAGTTACCTAAGGTTACTCAAATTGTTAGTACCTGGACCTGTACTGGAATGCAAACACTATTCTTTTCACTCCATAAATTTCCAAACAGCCATGAAGAGGATTAGAAAATTGTTTAAATAATTTTTTTTAATGTTCATCTAGTACACACTTGCTCTGCCTCTAGCAAGTTCCATTTCTGGGGTTACACGTGCCTTCAAGTAGTTCACAGTCTACTGTGATTAATACCAAAAGGTAAACCAAGCATATTTCTTTGATAGTTGGAAGAGACTTGAGAACTCTGCAGTGCCTTGGAATTGTCTTTTTGAGCATCACAGTCAGGAGAGTTTCCCATGGGAAAGTCTGCACAAGAAAGCCAGCTTCTGCCTCTGTGTGAAGTGTAGAGCCGTGCTCAGAGGCATGATGTCACACCCTAACGAAGGGGACAGACTTCCTTCTCCTCTTCCTCTTCCCCCCGCCTTCACACACACACATTTCCCAGACATTCTAGGTATGCATCCACTTCAGAGCTCCCTTCTTAGAATTTTCATAAACCCCTTATTAATAAGGCACTCTAAAATGATTTTTATTATGATCACAATGATCACCACCTATTATGATTGGGCAGCTAGCGTGCAATCTTGTATCGTCCAAGTTCTAAATTTAAAGCATGAACAAAGGAAAAAAACCTGACAAATTTAGCTATATGAAAATTAAAAATTTTTTTAAACTCTAAGAAATGAAAATAAGAAGAACAACAAGCTGGGAGAATATTTACATTTACCATGAAAGAGTTCATTCAAATGTAAGAGAAAAATCATCAAGCCCCTGATAGTTAAAAAGGCAAAGCCTTTGAAAAGAGAAACATAAATCACAAGTATATGGGAAAAAACTCCACATTACTAGCAGTTAAATAAATTCACATTTTAATACAATCTTAATTGTTTTTTAGGCATATTAAATTGATCTCGCTATCTTAAGTCTATTAAACTCTCAAAACTATTTCTAGTGGTACTGCCCGGAGCTGGTATAGTTATGACATTGTTCCACCAACACACATCTTTTCAAAGCAATATGTATCCCAGTATGTATAAGAAGTATAATTCTACACGTATCTGCGAACCAGTCATTCTGTTGTTAGAAAGTAGTCATGAAGCAGTCTTCTAAAATGTGGTGGTGAGGGGGAGCCATCTCCATGTTCAGTACGGAAGCATTGTTTCCAAGAAGGGGGAACGGGAAACAATACAAATGTGTAACAGTTGGGGATTGCTTAAGTAAATTATGATGCATAAAGCAGATGGGATATTCTGTAGACGTTGGAAATATTAAGACGGAACAGGTGAGGCAGGTTGTTAAAAAATCACTCCGGCTGCCCTATGGGGAGCAGACCACAGCAGGCGAGGGGGGAAGCAGGGAAACTGGTGGGAAGATACTGACAGAGTGGAGTGAGAGGAAAGTGGCCTCGATGCACTGGATGTGCAGTACTTCAAAGGTGCAGCCAACAGAATTTGCTGATGAGCTGGATGTGTAGGGTAGGAGGGAAAGGGGTCACAGATGGCTCCCAAGGTCAGAGAGCTGGCACTTCGAGAGGTTTCCTGAAGGACCCAAAGGGAGACTTGAACCATGTTCCACCTTATGTTTCATTAAATGATTTTTTAAATCTCAAGCTAAAATTCAAAAGAAATATAAGAAGAATTTGACCTCCAAATCTATTTAATCAAAAGATACATATAGAATTCTTGAGACTGTATCACATCACATTGTTATTAGATCTTTATGCCTTGGAAATACCTTTGCCAAACCGAACACTTAGTCAATCATCTACCTGTCTCTGGCTGTCCTTTTATTTGGCCTCAAACTGACCAGACCGTTATTTAGAGCAAGAGAATCATACAAAAATAAAACCTACTTTGCCTAACTCTTATGACTCAGGCTTTAATATGGTGAGTTCCCTGGAAAGCAGCAATTCTGACTATACCTCCCTACTTTCAAAAGGGGCTTGCTTTTGGTATTAAAGTAGCTTTAAGAATTACATATTTAAACTTTTGGGAATTTCCCATATAACCTTCACAGTTGTATGTGACAGTTTACACTCTTACAGAACTGTTCTTTTATCTTTTCACCTCCCTTCTAAAGTAGGTATTATTGTCTTCATTATATATTATGTATGTAATTTATTTTATTTTATTTTATATTATATTATATTATATTATATTATATTATATTATATTATATTATATTATATTCATAAGGAATTTTGAGTCTCAGGTCACTTCAATGACTTAACCAAGATTACACCTCTAATCAATGGGAAAAACCAGAATTCAAGTCTCAGGTTTCAATGCTAGATCATTCAATCATTCCATCAACAAATATTCGTTGGCTCCCTTCTGTGCCATGAGCCCTCTGCCAAGCACGAGGCATTCAGTGGTGTACTAGGTAGACGTGATTCCTCCTGCGTGGAGCTGAGGGCTGAGTGGCCTTTCTGCTGCACAGGCACAGGAGGATGCTTCATTGAAGAGGGCAGAAGCAGGAAAGCCACCTGGCCATAAAGGAAAGGTAGTCCCACAGGGAGAGGTGAGTTTCATCTCAGGCACAACCTGATGATTCTTAAGAACTGGACTTCCCTCATGAATGCCGAAGACTGCTAAAAAAAAAAAAAAAAAAAAAAATGGCACTAGCTCTTCTGTCAGACCTCGTGAGAGCTCATCCACTTTCAGTGCTTCAAATTGGCAGGGGAGGCAGGAGGAAATAACGTTAGATGTGGAAGAGGAATAAAAAGAGAGACCGGAAGTAGCAAAGGCAAGAAGGAAAGGAAGGGAGGGAGGGAAGAAGGAAGGAGGGAGGGAAGGCAGGAGGGACAGAAGAAAGGAAGGAAAGTAGCTCAAGCTGAGAAAAATGAGAAAGAGAATACATTACAAGATTATGAGCCCATTATTGATACACTGGTCTTGTTTTTTCCCTTAGGGCATGTGTTTTACGTGGTGACTAACATGTAACTGTAGTTGATGATATAATTTCTGGAGATTAAATCTATTCAGGGAAGTTAGGCAATACTACCACTACTAGTAACACTAGCCCTAAACTTGTAGAGTACTTACTTGCAAAAACTGTGTTCTGGGCGCTTTATATATAAAATATTAACTGATTCAACCCTTACATCAGAGTTAGGAGATGGACAGCAATAGTCTCCCCACTTTACAGATGAGGAAACGAGGCTTAGAGAAGTCAAGTGACATGTTTACATCACATGGTAGTAGCAGGAAATGAACTCAGATCCGTGTGGTTTGGAGTTCGTGCTCTTCATACCCCTGCTGCCCTCACATACCACATGCTTGATCCGAAGGGTTTCCTAAAACCTCTAGGCACACTTAAATTTTAATTAAATTATGGGCATTCTCTAGTTGCAGGTGAAATGTTCTCATTTTCATTATAGGCATGCATCTTTGCCTTGGAGTCAGTGACAAGCGAATATGGATGACTATGGACAGGATAATAGATAGGCGATTTTTTTAGTTTTTTTCAGGAGGGTGGAAAGTGAGAAGTTGGTTCTTATTTCTTGATGAAGTTGTAAAATGCCTCCTCTACTCCTCCCCGCTCCCTGTGGACCACCTGACTCCGCTAGCATAGGCGTGTGATTGTACCATTTCCCCTGAAGTGAATCATTCAAAAGCAGGTTCATTCATTTCAGCAGATTTGTCAACATCACTATGCAGGGAAGATGCCGGTTTGCCACGCTGGTATGTACTGATTCAAAAAAGCACTGCCTGTCATTAACAGAGTCAATATCAACCATGAGCTGGGAAAGGAATATTGAGGGTACTTTCAAATGATATCTTAAAGGGCGTTTCTATCATGTCTAAGACCAAAATTATTCAAGTGCAAAAGTCAAGAGCTTAATACCTACATGAGGACTTGGTGAAGGCTGTGTATGTTTGTGTGTGTGTGTGTGTGTGTGTGTGTGTGTGTGTGTGTGTGTCTACCTCCACTCCAGATAGGTTCATCCTTGGGGGAGGGTATAGCTCAGTGGTAGAGCATGTGCTTAGCATGCACAAGGTCCTGGGTTCAATCCCCAGTGCCTCCATTTAAAAAAAAAAAGATGGGTTCATCCTGCCATAGTCACACTTAACACCTCTACCACTCCTGAAAGATGAGAACATGTCTAGACATTTTCAGAGACAATTCCATACCCTTCACTGTGAGCTTACAAAATTTATTAAGAAGTTAAGTTTCAGTAACATTTATTCACTTTCTGTGTGTTCCAAATTCTGTGCTAGGCACTGGGAATGCAGTGCAAGCCCACACTGAGCTCACAGACTAGAATTCCTCCCCAGGCTCCCACTGGGCCTCTGTGCTCGAGCACTTCTGCCTTCACTTGAAACCTACACAGCAGAGCTGAAATTTCCACCCGTCCTTCCGTATAGCTTTTCCACAGCAACCAGAAGATGTGACCAAGTCCAGCCCCACAGACTGCGGAGTTGTAGGAAGAAGAGGTGATTGAGAAAGGGGCGTGGTTGCAGTAGTTTCTTGATGAGAATACCTTCAAATGCAAACCCTCTCACTGTGCAGAGAAGCCCCAACCAAAATGCAAAAGACATCAAGCAAAACATTAACACGTGTGGTTTCATCAACTTTTAAAACATTTATAATGACCGAAGATACCTATCGTTTTAAAAGACAATTAACAAATTTGAAGATATCTGCCATATATATGTAAATAATTTGTAACCAGAATATTCAAAGAATTCTGACAAATCAATAAGAAAAAGGCAAAATAATAGGAAAATGGGCAAAAAATTTAAATAGGCGATTCCCTGAATAAGAATTACAAACGATCAACAAATACATGAAAAGGTGCTTAACCTTACCAGTAATCAAGGAAACAGGAATTAAAAGAAGAGAAATTAGGTATATATATTTCACCCAACAGAGCAGGGAAACTATAACAGATTGCTCCAGCCGTATGTTAGTCGGCTGGGTTGGAGGAAGCGTGGGATACTCAAACAAGCTGTGACGGGAGTGAAACTTGGTGGAACCACTTTGGAGGGCAAGGATCTAGTAAAGTTAAAAATGCATGTACACCATAACCCGGCAACTCTATAGCCCAATATCCATCCTAGAAACACACACACACACACACACACACACATACACACACACAAGGGAAGGCATGACTAAAGATATTCAATAACACACTGTTTGAGACAGCTCTGGAATAACTCTGGAAACAACTAAATATCCATCAGCTAGAAATGGCCACTTAACAGCATTTACAAACAACAACATATATGTAGCATCCTTTAAAATACTTTTTAAGATACCCTTGCATGAAAAAAAAAAAGTGGAATAAGTACCATGTACTATTCTACATATTTATTTCATATGTACCATTTATACATATTAAATTTATTTTTTACAAAGAAGTGCTATGTATATTTTCTATGAATAAATTCAGTAGGCAAGTTTTGCATGTAAAATAATTGATAATAGCTCTGGGGAGAGGGGAGGGCCAGGACTGAGGGTTGAAGAGAGGATCTATGAGCCATAAGTGTTATAAAAAAGTAGGTATTAAGTGCATTGGGATATTAAGAAAAGCATATATATCCAGCTGTGCAACGCCCCTTATCAACATGAGTTCTGACATAGGCCCCCTGCATGGTCTTGGCTTTTTGAGGCATTGATAATAAAGTGAATTTTTATTGGGAAATTCTTGAATTAAGTTTCTTGCTGATGCTGCAATACATTATTTTTTTAATCACCAAGCTTTAACAGCCAGAATTTGTTACATTAGAAAATTGAAAAAAAAATCAATTTGTAAGCAGTGAACTTGCAAGAATTTACACCTGTCTTTTACAACATAATAAATACCTAAGTATAACAGCGTCTAATGCCAACTCTTTCTGCACTGATTCGACACTGTCATGACAACCCTCACAAGAGCTAAGTCCTAGACTAGACTCTGATTCTGAAGATGCCTTAGGGAGGTTATCTATTAATCCCCAAACCTGACTCCAGCAGTTTACACTGTTAGGAATGAAAAGTGGAACCACAGGTATTTTCCAACTATTAAGGTCTAGAATTCATTGGAAATGAACCAGAAATTTCTTTTTAAAAAAAAAAATTAAAACTTCTAAAACAAACCACCCAAAGGAAATACAATCCTTAGGTAGTGTTTTTGGTTTTTTTTTTTTTTTTTTTTGTTTTTTAGCAAGGAAACTGTTGATTCCTATTTCAAAGTAAAAAAGAGTGAAGAATATTCCCTTTGTACATACCCAGCCTCCGTTTTGCCTTATCCATTCTCCTGTGTTTTTCGTTATGAACTCCGCAACAAAGTAAGAAATCTTGTAAGTGTCCACATCTGGGGCAATTCGTTCTCGAAGAAGTTTCTTGATGAGAATACCTTCAAATGCAAAGATGGTCACAATCCGTCCCCAGTTAATGATGCCATCTTCAAATTCCTTTTCCATCACTTGATTGAATATTGTCCTGGCAGTGTCTATGGACACGACATCAAAATTATCCAAGCATGGTTTCAAATTCTTTTCAACTTCGTTTTGGACTGAGAAAGCCACGTCTTGTAACACTCTGGATGTTTTGCTTGAACCAGATCCAGGCTGTGGTATCTGCAGCACGTACCTCAGATAGTCCTGGGCCAGCATGTGAATATATCCAAACTCGCCGTCAGTCATGGTCTTCCTGCTGGAGAGCCAAGCCTTGAGCTTACTCGCCTGGAAGTGACCGAGGCAGTCCGAAGCGAAAGCTCACACAGCTTGGCGAGGTATGACACACGATGTCGTCTGGAGGCTGGTGGAATTTCTGTTTGCATCACTTGGTAGTATCCTTCCTCCTTGTTGCTTTTGTACATAGGCTGTGTGTGAAAGAGAAAGTTTAAAATGTGACAGAGGAAAATGTTTCAGAGAGAGGCCACTTCCTCATCCTGTATGTGATTAATTCAGTTTTAAAAGTCTTAAACTCAAGGACGTGGAGAAATTAGAACCCTCATACATTGCTGGTGGGGTTGTAATACGGTGCAACCCCTGTGGAAAGTTTGGCAGGTCCTCAAAAGTTAAATATAGAATTACCGTAGGACCCAGCAATTCCACTTATAAGTATATACCACAAGAACTAAAAACAGGTGCTCACACAAATACTTATACAAATGTTCACAGAAGCACTACTTACAACAGCCAAATGGTGGAAACCACCCAAATGTTCAGCAGATGAATAGATAAACAAATTGTGGAACCTTATTCAGCCACAAAAAGGAATGAAGTGCTTATACACGTTATAGCAGGAATGAACCTCAAAAACATGGTGCCAAGTGAAAGAAACCAAACAGAAGAGACCATGTACTGTCCGACTCCATCCGTGTGAAATGTCCAGAATAAGTAAATGCCTAGAGGCAGAAAGCAAACTGGTGATTGCCGGGGGCTGAGGGGAAACGGGAGGAACTGGGTTTTGTTTTGTGATGAAAATGTTTTGGAACTACAGAGGCGGTGGCTGCACAACATTGTGAAGATACTAAATGTCACCGAATTGTTCACTTTAAAAATGGGTCATTCTACGTTATGTGAATTTCAACTCCAAGAAAAAGCCTTAAATGCAGCCCAGTGGCTACACCGAAGTAATGAAAATTTGGAACAGAGATTACTAAACAGCGCAGAAACGGGGTGAGGGCCTCTCGAGCTTTGCTCAGGGAGTGCTGTCCTTGACACTTTGGCCCTGGAGTAGGAGGATGTCGGGGAGGGGAGAAGAAAGTATCTCCTTTGTTCTTCATTTCCCATTTACCCTAGAACTTTGAACAGAAAACGAAATCCTGCTTTAAACCAATGTCTCTAATCTCCTGTTCATGAGTCAGCCAAATTGTCCCATGCATGGATAGAAATTGGGGGCCAGAGAGAACACTAGACTTGGAGTCGGAGGACCCAGCCTCTGTCCTACCCAAATCCCCCTTCCCTTACTCACTCTGTGCCCTGGGTTTGTAAAATGAGACCATACGCTTTGACTTCAGAGGAGTGAGGCATGACCTGTGTAGCACGTCTCACCATGCCTGGCACGATGCGGGGGCTGAGTCAGCCCTGGTTCCTAGTTCCTCATCATTCATTTACAGACCAATAACCAGTTGGCTTCCTGGTGAGGGCATAACTTTGTAAGTGCGGAGCTTGAAGTGAAGTGCAAATCTGTCATTTACTTAGCTTTGGCACCAATTCTGGGAAACAGTTGGCAGACAAGGTGAAATTACTGGCTAAGAGAAACATTGGGGATTTGGGGTGGATTTCAAGACTCCTTCCCGGAGTACATGGCAGTTAAGGCACTTAGAGAACCATGTCCCTGTCTGCCAGCTGCATCGTTCTGATGACTGAGGAGCCAGTGTCGCCAGTAGGCAGAGTAGTGGGTGGAAGAAAGGGGAGACAATTGAGGGTCCCTAGAGAAACTGAATTCACTTTTTTTTCTATCCACAGGTGGAGTAACTTTTACTCTTTGCAACAGTGTCTATGAACAGCTGCAAACAGAAGGGAAAAAAATCTCATGTAACTTGTATTTCTGAACTATCAATAAAGGTCTAAGGAGAAAGGGAGAGAGGCTGCTGAAGGTGCTGGTTCACAGGGACTTGCAGTGGCCATGAAAATGCACCTCTCAGACCTGGTACCACAGGAATGTCGTTAACTCAGGGCCCCAGGTGCTGGGCCCTGGATCTACGGACAAAATTTGCACTGAGGCCACGCCACCCTCAGGCTGTCCTCAGGCAACGACTTAGCAAGGCAGGACTAGTAAGAGCGGTTCCTGTAAGTCAGCCTCCTTTGCAAGGTTACTTTGATTCAATGACTTGCCATCAGCTTTGTGGTGACTTTTCTAGACTGTCCTACAGCCTGAGACTCTTCCTACCCAACCTTCCTTCCTTCTCTCCCCTCTTCACCCAGGTCAGCCCTGCACTGTGGTCTGACAGCTCCCCCAGCCGCTTCCACCTCCCTCCCCATTTTCCCTCATGGGCATTCCCCCACCCCCGCCCCGCAACGGCTCTTACACATCTGATCCTTGCTTGAGATTTTCTTGGTGGAGTTCTAAACTGACATGGGACCTACAGAACAAAGGAGCTTACAGACATGTGGTCAAGCCACTTCTCCAGGATTTCCCCTGAGAACGCCCTCCCCTCCCCTCCTAGACGACGCCTGTTGGCCCACAGGCACATGAAACCATGTGCAGGCAGCTCTCTCTCCTCAAATCACCTTCAAGCATCATAAGAACCACCAGAAGGATGGGAAATTTTATTTTCTCCCCCCATTACATTCCCAGGGTGATGAGCATTTCTGGAGAAACAGTGTAGTAATAAGCATGTGGATTAAGAGTTGCAACGAAGCTTTCCAAGATCAGAGCCTGCCTTTTTTCTCTCCCTTGCCAGTGCCCACGCCTGGACCTAGGGGAGGCAGGCAGTTGATCTTTGTTGAACAAATGAAACGCACACGTATCGCACCTGGACCAGCTACATTTAGGGCTCTATATTCCTAATCCTCCGGATCCCAAAAGGAGTTGCTTTTAAAATTCTTAAATATTGAAGCCTGCTTTCATTTATTTTGGGGAGTTTCCAAACTTTTCAAGGATAGGTGAAAGAGAGAAACACAAAGCTTTTCCCAAAAAGGATTATTTGTTTGCATATAAAGTGTGAAAAGACTGGAGTGGGGTGTGTTGGGGTGGAGGGCAGTGTGGGACAGGGACACGTAGCTGACCACGAACTGGGTGTGAAGACAGAGGGAGGTATCCTTTCTCAGTGCCACTGTAACCCGGGTCTGCATTCAGCAGGGTCCAGGATTCAGGCCATAAGGACCAGCGTGTGGTTCCCCAGCCCCAGAGCAGCTGTCTGTCATGAGGAACTCTGTCATGAGGAACCTTGTATGAAATTAGAGGTTCACTCAAGTACAGTCTGAGGGAGTCAGCCAGAACGGATGGGGTCTGGACACCATGTGTGTAGAGCACGCATTCTGCCCCTAAAGAAGTTTTAGTCTAGGAGGAACGATGCCCTATTATGGGCAGTCAAGGGAACTTCAGAAGGAAATAATTAGAGAAAGTTGCTGCAGTATAGCGTCAAATGTGGGGGTCTTTCCTGGAATCCACTCTAGGGCCATGGAGCCAGGCTTGTGGTCACATAAGAATTCTGAGCTTCTGAAATGCACATGGATGACGCTGATCTATTATGGACTGAGGGGTGCAGACGTGTTGGGGAAGGGGGTGACAGCAGAAGATGATTTTCCAAATCTGTCCGCACCTAACAAGCACCGACCTCCTGACCAGGCTTTCCTCTACACTCATTGTGTCCAGAGTTTCTACTGAAGAAGCATGGAGTCTTGGCTAGGGCTGAGTGAACCACTAGGATTTGTCATGAGAATAAGGAGAGTATAAATCGTCCTAATCACTAATTGACACCTGCTTCCATTTATAAAGTACCTTGGGCTGCACTGTTGGCAATTATTACCTTCCTGCATGTGAGCTACAGCCTCGTGTCTGCTCACGGCGCTTACATAAACGACTGCATCTTTACACGTGTGTTCCAGTTATCTACTGCTTTCTAACAATCAGCACCCCCAAACCTGGTGGCTTAAAACAATAATTATCTGTTTCGCTCATGAATGTGAAACTTGGGCAGGGCCCAATTGGGATGACTGGTCCCAGGAGTTTAGCTGGAATGACTCAAACAGCTGGAGCTACAACAGCTGGGCTTGGCCGGGCATCTCACTTAGTGTCATCTCAGGAAACTTCTGTGTGGTTTCTCCAGTGTGGCAATCTCAAGTGGTCATACTTCTCACGTGGCGGCTCAAGGGCCCAAGAGCAAGTGTTCCGGAGACAAATGCAGGAGCTGAATGGCCTTTTATAGCCCAGCTTTAGAACTCACAGAGGATTGTTTCTAATCATACTCTATTGGTGGAAGTCGTTACGCGCCTGCCCAAATTCAAGGAAAGGAAACGCAACCACTGTGATCGCTAAGAGGACTGTCAAGAATTTACAGCCATGTTTTAAAACTGCCACAGTGTGCAACTCCCATGCAAGGTCACTCAACATACACAATTGTGTACAATTTAACCAATGTCATCCCCACATAATCCTTCAGATTGGTAGGGCAGGGAGGCAACTCCAGTCTCGGGGTGACCCAGGAGGTACTTCAAAGCCATCCTGCTCCCCCCTGCTCCCCCCAGGCTACGGCAGGGCTGAGCGTCATCTGGATTTTACCCTCTGGAGACAGAAGTCTTCTAAGTGGGTTGAGGCACGACCGCCTGGAGAAGATCTCATTTAATCTCCCTCCTGATGGCAGAGATCTCACTGTAGCATAAGTCCACCCCCGCTCTGACCAAGGAGCAGAAAGCAATGACTGACAAAGGTTAAGGTTTGATGGGAAATATGAGGGAAGACCATGAGGCTACCCTGGCTGAAGAGTGGCCAGAGGAATCCAGGCTCCAGGACAAGGATCCTGAGTGCGTGACCACAGAGAGAGGCTGCTGAGGTCAACTTCTCTTTTCCCCAAAGGCAGAACTTGGGCGGAAACTTACTGGGCTTTTGGCTACTTCAGAGGAGGCGGCCCAGGGGAACTCCCACCCTGGTTTAATCTTTAGGTCTCTGAGCTTATCATGACTACTTCCCCTTTCCAAGGCTCTGGTGGGGCAAATTCTCTGCAGCGAACAATGGTCTTCAGCGGGAACACAAAAAGGAGGCGGAAGCCACCTGCGTGCCGCCCTGTCACTTCCCTTGGTCCAGTGGGTCCAAGCCTTGATCAGAAAACACAATAGAGGCAAGGCCACTCTCCGTCAAGAAAAGCCAGTGGCCCAGTGTGACGGGGCCCGCGGTGGGAGCTTGGTTCCTGTCTGAGGAGACTAATTTCCAGGAAATCCTACCAGCAGAGTAAGCAAGCCGGACTTCCCTCAGTTCTCCTGTTGTCTTTGGGAACAAGGCGTACAGTGGGCGGCTGTGAACAACCAGTTACGAAGCAAGAAAGCTGAGAGGCTGGGAGGGAAGGAGAGAGGTGTCAACCAATGTGGCTCCTGGGATAGGATGTTTGACGAGGGTTGTAGAGGCCACAAAGGAGACGGAGGAGAAAAGAGTAGGGGGGAAATGCCAGGGGTGTGTTACAATTATAGATGGTCCCACATGAGATGGAAGGTCTGAGTGCAACCTGTAATAATATACCAACTTGCCTGTCATCTCTTCTGCGTACCTCTGTGGACAGGCGTGCACTCAGACCCGTCTTTCCTTAACCTCTCTGAATCTACTTGAATAACCCCATGCTCATCCTGCTCCCTAGATCAGGATCCTCTAAGGGCTGCCTGTTGCCTGCGAAGAAAAGTCCAAACTCCTAGAAGGGCCTTCGTGCTCTTGACCTCCCAGTCAACCTCGTCTCGCCCCACCCCCACCCCGAGCCCTGACTCTGCCAGGGGCTTTTCTGGCTCTAGGAGTTTGTGTCTCCTGTTGTTTCCAATGGCAACAGCTTTTCTGTTCATCCCCGTGTCTCCAGATCTTCTCCATCTTCAAGGCTCAGTCCAAACAAAGCCTTCCCTACTCACTCTAGCCAGCAAACATCTCCCAGGGTGTGCTCACAGGAATCTGTGCCTGCGTGATAACACACCTCCTGGCGTATCTTGCACTGCAGCTGTCGTACTGTTTGGTGCCGCTGGCTGGACTCCAGGCCAACGGCTCTCCTAGGAAGAGGGCTGTCTGTGTGTCTTTGATTTCTTCTGAAGGCCCAGCACAGGGACTGGACATGTAAGAACCATGACAGATGTTGACTGGATTCCATTATTATCATTGCAAACGGCCTGCTTCACAATGAGACTGATACCGTGGCTGAAGCTATATTAGCATCTCTGTTAAGTTTTTCTTGGCAAAGCAAAAGTAAAATTATCTTTTCTTCCCCCAAATGTCATCTCAGGGGAAGTACAAGAGAAAAGCCTATTTGACTAGGCCCTTCAAGTGATTTGGGCAGAAGGGCTCGGACTTTCCACTGCCCAAAATGGCAAAAGATATGACACAAACGAGGGAAGCAGAAGTATGTTCGGTGATAGCAAGTGAAACTGGGCCCCTTAAGGGCAATTCTCTGTGGTGAGCCAAGGACTCGGATTACCCCAAAGAGCAAAGTGCAGACAGCCGACAGCCACGCGCTCCGCTCAGCAAACTCCACTGAGCGCCCACCCCGCGGCGGACCCTGAGCTGGGTCAGGACTCACAGGCAGGGGTTTGTCTCAGTAACACAGCGCTCACGGTGTCATGGGCTCTCACGCAAACCAGTGGAAAAATTCAACTGCAGAGTTAAGTGCCACAATAAAAAGTAACATGAAAGTTCAGCCTGGAGGAGAAAGAAAGGGTATCCCAGAGGAGGCTGGCATCCAAGCTGGCTCTAAGGGATGAATAAAATGCCACCAGGCAGGGAGCACAGCATGGGTAAATGTACACAGGTGTGAATCCAGACGCGCGCTTCTCGTGAGGCTGAAATGTGTAATCACGGGCTGTGGACTTGCTGGCAGAGCGAGCAGAACTGAGGTCCTAGCAGCCTTGAGTGCTGGGCTATGAGCTTGGAAGTGACTATGAAAAATCAGAGGAACTTTGGAAGGATTTCAAACAGGAGAGTAAGATGGTCTGTGACATTGGAGAAGGTCCCTAACTGAATAATAGCAGTAATAGGTGTGTTTTGAGGATTAGCTGCCTCCCCTGCTCCCAAGGCGCAGCGGGAAAGGAGCTAGCACGGGACTGTGGCCCTCAGCGAGCCCTCAGGCGGCCTAGGGCTCCTCCAGCCACTGCCCGCTCACACTAAGGGCGGGGTCGGGAAGCAGCCCTCCTCTGCTGGCTGTGCCTGTGTCCCCAGACTTCGAAAGGTAGGCCTTTTGAGCTCAGAGCACATGTGAATGTTATTCTTGCAGGACCATGTGGGTAGGGCTGCCTTGGCTTCCTCGGCCCCCAGAAAAAGTCCTTGTTTTACTCACAGTGCTATGGTGCCCCTCTGGATGCTGCCTGGGGATAGTGAGGGAGAAGAGTTACTCCAGATCAAGCCTGTAGTCTTCACACCCACAGGCTTCTGGAATGCTCTGCCCCTCACTGCCTCTATTACCTTGAGCCACACCAGGAAGCAGGAAGATGTCCCTGCTTGGTGGGGAACTCCCCGCACCCTGACCTGAGTCGGAAGTCACAATGGCACCAGCCATGGCCGGATCTTATAAAGGAGACCAGATTTCCTTCCTTCACGGAGCCACTGTCTCTGTGGTTTTTCTTCTTCAGGGTATGGCTGTAATTAGTGCTTGGGGGCCCAAGGTCACCAGGGTTCAGATAGCAGGGAACCCAGCTGTAGAGCACCCCACCTTCCAGAGGGGACACAGCCCAGCTGAGAGGAGCCTGGGCTGGAGAAGACATTCTGAGACCTGGGTGCTATTCCTGGCTCTGCCACTACCTTAAATCCCTTTACCTTCCAGAATTCCTGTGGGTTTACAATGATAATCCCTACTGTTCATAGATGTTGTGGGGATCAAATGTACTAATCAAAACAGGGGTGCTTCAGATGATTGGATAAAGAAGTTGTGGCATATATATATACACATATACTAAAATATATAATAGAATAAATATATGTGGAATATATATACAATGTATACATAATATATACAATGTATATATAATATATACTATATATGGAATATATATACAATGAAATATATATGGAATGTATATACAATGTATATATAATACATACAATGTATGTACAAGATATATATATGGAATATATATACAATAAAATATATAATAGAATACTACTTGGTCCTAGAAAAGAATGAAATAATGCCATTTGCAGCAACATGGAATGACCTAGATATAATCATACTAAGTGAAGTAAGCTAGAAAGAGAAAGGAAAATGCCCTATGCTATCACTTATATGTGGAATCTAAAAAAAATGACATAAATGGACTATTTACAAAACAGAAACAGACTCACAGACGTAGAAAATAAACTTATGGTTACTGGCGGGAAGGGGGTGGGAAGGGATAAATTGGGAGCTTGGGATTTGCAGATACTAAGTTCTACGTATAAAATAGATAAACAACAAGTTTCTTCTGTATAGCACAGGGAACTATATTCAATATCTTGGAGTAACTTATAATGAAAAATATGAAAAAGAATTTGTATATATGTGTGTGTGTGTGACTGAGTCACTATGCTGTACACCAGAGATGAACACAACATTGTAAATTAACTATGTTTCAATAAAGGGGAAAAAATGAGAGTGTTTCATAAACTTGAAAACGCCGTATCAGTGTGAGCTGCTTCACTGTGCTCTAAATATTCTGGAGTTTTTCAGAGTTCTCCTAACATATTCCCCCCTTTACAACAGATCTTGCTGCAACACTCAGTGGCCTTTGATTGCCTGGAGCTGGAAGAGTCCAGACGCTGGGAGTGCCGAGGCCTGGTTTCCAGGCCAGGCTCCGGCTCGGTCTTCCTCGGCCCATTTTCCTCACTGGGCCGCAGCTTTCCTCAGCTTTTCCACCTGCAAACTAAGAAAGTTGGACCAAAACATTTCCAAATTCCTTCCCAGCTCCATAAATTCCTCAATCCTTATCTTAGATCTTTATAAGGGTTTATTAGCCTCCTCAAATAAGTTGAGTTGCTTCTACTCTAAAAAAGGGGGGTAAAAAAAGTTGGGAGAGAGATGAAACAAGCTGGGAAAAATGTCAGAAATTTGCGAAGCTGGGTAAGGAGCACAAAGGAGTCCTCTAGTCTCTTTATCCTGGGGATGTTAAAAATTTTCCATGCTTAAAAAAGTTTTTTTATAAATAGACACTCTGTTGAATTTGTGCCTTTCTGACCTTTGTTTTCTGGCACCCTCAAGGAGGAGCCATCCTCATAAAAGGTACCTTCCAAAGGAAACTCCCTTCCTTTGTCCTCCTTGGTATCCCCAGCTCCATCCCTGCAGCAGACAGCTTTAACAGCCATGCTGCTCCAGCATTAGGAAAGCTTGGGGGAATTTCCAGAATCTTCTAGTCTTACTTCCCATTTCTCGAGTTAATTTGAACTATCACACATGTAAAGAAAAAAGTCGCAGACTTGCGAAAGTTCAAATTCTTGGCCAAGTTAAGGGCTTTAAGGAAGCCTCCTACTGGGGGCAGGTCTCCATGAGGAATCTTGATCCAGGTACCAAAGAGTTGATGGTCAGAGGTTGATTTTTCTCTATTTCATTAAGGGGATTGTGTTCTGAGCACTTTGGACATACTGAGGACATGCGAGGGCTCAACGCAGTGGTTAGAAGACCCCCTGGGCCGTGCACACACTATCTCCTCCCATCTCGATCACTGCTCCCTGGTGAACAGTTCGTAGTTCAGGGTCACCTGCTCAGGTCTTCCCTCAAGCAGAGGAACCTTGGAGCCGTTCCCCCTTTCCAACCTGGCTGGGCTGGCAAGCCCAAAGGAACATACTGCTCCCCCCACACCTAGGAAGAGCCTCTCAGGGAGATGTCTGAACCTATTCCCTTAGGAATAGAAGGACTGGCAGGATGTCAGGGACTCAAACAGAACTCCGGACAGAAGGAGGGCAATTCCAGCCCAACCACCCCCTTTTGGCTCTGTGCCACCCCTGCCTGCCAAGGGGTGGCAAGTCCCACCTGCTGGCTCCTGCCCACAACAGGTGATCATGTGTCTGCTTTGAGGGGCTGTGCTCCCCTGCACAGCTCAGGAGGGCCATCTTTCTAACGACAGGACTGGAGGCAGGCTCTCCAGACTCTCCAGGGGTGCAGGCAGGCAGACAAGCCTCTGGGGTCACTGGCAGCCAAAGTACCAGGTCAGGTTTTACCAGACTTTCTCAATTGTGTGTTTTATACAAACATAGCTAAGAACTTAGACCTGAATACCTTGGGCTTTTATCTGGCCCAGGGAGAGGACACTGGGGTGGAGGTGGGGAAAGAGAACTCCATTTCTTATCATCCTTTCATGGAATATTTACCCAATGCCTGCTGTGGACCTAGATCTGAGCTGCGTGCTGAAGATAGAGAAAAATCAGACAAGTCCTGTCCTCCAGGAGTTCCCAGACCAGAATTAGTAGCCATAAGACGGATGTAGAAGCTATTATCAAACCAAATAGAAAGCAATGAGTGTCAAGCAGGCATACAAGGTTATATAAAAATGTTGAAAAGGGAAAATGAATATTTCTTGAACATCTAGCATGTGCCAGGAATGATGCCAGGAACCTTGCAAACCTCATTTCATTTAAAGTTCTTAAAAGTATTAACTCTATTCCACAGGGAAGGAACCTGATATTTAGAACTTGGTCACAGAGCTAGAAGCAGCAGGGCCAGGAATAAAACCCAGGACTGTCTGATTCCAAAATACACAGATAAAATACTACTTACAAGTTTTTCTTAAATTCACATGAATGCATAAATGCAAACATCTGTTAGCTCCATTCATCGAACAAACAAGTCCAGTATCAGCCTTGTCACTGATTTTGGATCACTGGGGTGAGGCTGGCTGATGGCCCAGAGCCGACCTCAACAGGCCTCCGCAGAGCGCCATCTCGTGTTTCCAGGTGGGACTGCAGCAGAGGAACAGAAGCCTCAGCTGCTCTGTGCTTAATATCAGAGTGGAAAGTGCTGCAGTCACCATTACCAAAGGTTCCGCCTGGACTGAGAAAACCAGAGGCCCCAGGCAAGTGGCAACTGCAGCTCCTCCTGAGGAAGCAACTGCAACTCCTCCTGGGGAAGCAACTGCAGCTCCTCCTGGGGAAGCACCCGCAAATCAGAGTGGCTGTGTCTGTTGCGTTCGCAATAAACATCCTTCATATGTTAAGGAGTCCCTTGTCTGTGACAGCCGTTGGGTAGGCGCTGGAGATTGGGAGGGAAGACGTGGCCCTCGAGTTGCTCTCTAGTGAAGGACACGGCCCAGTGCATGACATAATCCTATGTACCAAGGGCTCTGATAGAGGGGAACACAGGGCGAGTTGGAAAGCCTTGCGATGAGATTGCAATGGAGCTGACGCTTTAGCACGTGTAGGAGTTTGCCAGGCTGAGATCGAGGCAGAGGGATGGGGTGGGAAAGAGAAAAGAAGCTGGGGGAACTGCAACTTCAATATAAACCAGAGCCCAACAAGCAGAGTCTCAACAGCCAGAGGAAGGAAGGTAAGCAGTGGGCAGGAGCCGGGTCACTGAGGGTCTTAAGCCGTGCGAGCAGGAGTAGACCTTACCCTGTGGACAGTGGGGCTTGAAGCAAGGCACTGACTCAGTCAGAGCTGCATTTTAAAAAAGCACATTTTAGGAGAGTCTGGATGGGAGAGGATGGAAAATGATGGAGGCTGGTTAGAACGCTTCTGTAATTTTGGAATGCTTGTGTAACTAGGGGGGACACTCTCAGGACCCACATTCAGGTAGAGATCCTGAGGATAGAAATAAAAATATGGATGAGAGCCATTAAAGAAGCCAACTGAGGAAACGGGAGGAGTGAAGGAGGTAAGGGACACACTTGCTGAGATAAGAAACTCAGGAAGGAGGGCAAGTTTGATGGAGAGGCTATCAGCCCGGGACATGTTTGAGGTACTAATGGAATATTGAAAGGAGGCAGTTCAGTGGGTCTGGAGCTTAGGAGAGATGTTTCAGCTGGAGAATGAGAGTCAAGGATGTGGGGGTCATTAATGTATGTATAGTTCTGAAGTCTTGCAAGAGGCTGAAATCAGCCAGGGAGAAGGGGCCCCGTGGATCTAAGAAAAGAGGAGAGGTCAGTACCCCAGGGTAACCCTGACGTTGTCTGTGAGCCTGCAGACGCAGAGCCCTGTACAAGACCAAGAAGGTGGGCCACAGAGGAATAAAGCCAGCATGTGTGGAATGTGGGATCCCAAGGGTAACTGAGGACTTTGTAAAGTACTGGAAGGACTGCTGGTGGTTTTCTCTTCCCCCTTCTATACCACAGCCCCTCATCTCCCCCCATAGTGTGTGTCCCCCAGGGTATGAAAACATCTAGGGTGTCAGGCAAAGGGCCACCTCAAAGTGTTTGTGCAGATGTTGAGAACATCACTAGGAGCCAATCAAATAGTCAGCTGATAAATTTTTTTCCACATACAAATACATAATTTTTAATGGGATCATATTACACATCTTATTTACAGCATGCTTTTCACATGGTTATCTTAGTGAGGGGATTGTAATTGATTGGAAAAGGCATTGGAAAGTCTTCTGGTTCACTGTGAAATATCTATCTTGATCAGGCTATATACATCTTAAGCTCCATGTACTTTGTATACTTTATGCACGCTCTATCTCAATTTAAAATATTTTAAAGTTCATACTAGATACTATAAAATATAGTCATGACAAGTGTTTCTTAAGTAGGACATTAAAGCATTAGCTGTAAGGAGAAGACTGATAAATTTGACCACATAAAAATTAAAAGCTTCTCTTTATCAAAGGATTCTAAGAGAATGACAAGCACCTGAGTGGTAGAGATATTTGCAATACATGTAACAGACAAATAGCATCATATTTGTATTACATAAAGGATTGATTATATATACTATATAATATATGTGTACATGTTTTATAATTTAAAAATATATTTATATGTACATATATACATATATTAATAAAATATACATGTATTTTTATTATGTGTGTTTTATATATACATGTGTGTATTATGAAGGCATAATATACATATATGTGTGAAATACATGTATATTTTAAATATATACACATATATGTATACATATATATTCAGAATAAGGAAAGAAAGCACACAGTAAAAAAAAGGAGCAAGAGACTTGAATAAGCACTTTGCAATAGAGAATACTAAATGGCCAATAAATAGATAAATAGTGTTCAATTTCACTGATCATCAGGGGAACACACATTACAACCATTTACACCCACTAGAATGGCGAAAATTGAAACCACCAACAGTACCAGGTGTTGGTACAGCTGCAGAGCACCTGCAGCTCTCACAAGCTGCCGATGGGAGCACGAAGTGGCGCAGGCACCACCCTGCTGGGTTTGTTAAAGGTGACAGTATGTACACCTTAAGATCCAAAAATTCCACTCCCAGGTTTGTACCCAGCAGGAATGCATGCACCCGTAGAGCGAGAGATACACAAAAGGATGTTCACAGCAGCATTATTCATAATCACCAAAAACTAGAGATAATTCAAATGTCTATCACAGCAGAATGGATCAATAATTTGTGGTGTATTTATACAAAGGAAATCTGGACAACACTGTAAGTGAACCACGTACAGCTACGCACAGCAACCAAGACGGATCTCACAGGGACAAAACTGAGCCCAAGCAGCAAAACACAGGAGGACATACTGTACGATTCCATTTATATACAGTTCAAAACAGGCAAAACTAAACAGTAGAATTTAGGGTTTGCATTCCTACGTGGTAAAAAGTAAAAAAAGAAAGGGCAGGGAAGTGGTTTCCATAAAAGTCAAGAATGATGGAAGGAGAGGATGGTAATTAGAAAAGGCTTTGGGGGAGGGGAGTAGAAGAGGGAGGAGGCGACGCCGGCAGGCTGTCAAGGTCCTATTTCCCGACCTGAGTGTTGTTACTTGGATATTTGCTTTATAATAATTCATGGAGCTGTGAATTTATGTTTTATACACTTTTCTGAGCGAGTGTTATGTTTCACAGTATTTTTTAGAAAGAGATAAAAAGTACTGGGGAGAAAAAAAGAAATACTAGGCAGAGAAGGGGGCAGCGGAGGCTTCAGAGGTGGGGAGAGGAGCATCAGACACACACGGGGCCTGCAGAGCCCTCGCCATTCTGTCCGGGGCAGGCGGGTCGTCTGGTGGGCCCACAACAAAGAAGGGAGCAGTGGGAGATGAAGCCAGAAGGACAATTTGAGGTCAGATTATGAGGGACCATGAATACAGCCACCACATGAGGCTGTGATGCCATGCCCCACTCATGGGCACTCAGCCAGGAGGGCAAGGCGTCCACCCTGGCATGCACTGTGGCCGCTGAAGGAAGGGCAGTCCCTTTCTCTTTTGCACAAAGCTCCACCTCCTGGAGGGGACAGTATCTCCTTACATCATTTTCTCCTGTAATTTTGAAGCTTAAAAATATATTTATCGTAAGGATGCGGGACTTTACTCAGGAGGCCCTGCTACATTATCGCGTGCACCATGCATTCTTTCAACATCGGATCCCTCAAGTCTGTGCAATGCTTCCTTCCCTGCCTAAGTTAGTGGAATCCTGAAGAGGAGCTGCTACCAAATTTTCAGCTTCTTCGCCATCCTCCCCCAACCTGCCACCCCCCGCCACCCCACCACCCCGCCCCGGGCGTTCCCAGCAACCTTGAGAGCACTGTGTGTCTGGTAAGTGTTCCCTCCAACATTGCAAACATCGCCAGCTGACACGATCCACACCTCCATTCATCATCATTACTGAGGCTGGACCAAGAATGGCAAAAGAATTAAGCCATTATAGTAATGAGTGGGATGAGGTGATCTCACAGGTGGGGCAGGTACCAGCTGCTACAAAATATTAAATACAATTTGTGGATGGTGTTGTTGAAAGGACCAGGGCAGTCTTACACTAGGTGCCCAAGGCCTGTGGCTATCTAGGCAGGTTTCCTCAATACCCTCTCCCACCCTACTCCCTTGCACTTCAGTTCCTCACCGCAAAGTTCTTGGATTGGCTGAATATCTTGGAAAGACTCTTCTCCCTGTCATCAGATGAGTAAGAAAATGAAGTGTAAACAAACATCCTTCAAGCCAGCTGGAAGGTGAGCAAGTGAAGATGAGTAGGAAGCCAAGCTATGCTGGCCATCCCTCTTGAGCACATCAGCTCCCCGCTGTCCTCCCTTCCTCTCCGTGGCTCCCTGACTCCCACTTGTCCCAGGCTCCCAGACAAGCCAGACTAGGGGCCCGAGGGGCATTGAGGGGCTTCAGCAACAAGGCAGTCTGGCTGCTGACTCTCTAACCCAGTCCCTGGGTCATGGGGACCTGAATCTCTGCCTGGACCTCAGCTCTCCTAGCACCTGTGGATCCTGCCTGGGTCTCCAGGTAGTGCCACCTCCTACCTCCCTATTCCTGGGCTAAATCACTGGTGAGGACTCCTGCCACTTCTTGAAGAATCTCCTGGGCAAAAGATAATACCGAGCTCGTCTTTGCTTTTAGTCTCTATTGCATAGCATAAATGGGATGTTTCCACTGTAGCAGAATCTTAAAACGCTGGCATCCAGCTGCATGGCTGATATCAGATCTGGTTTATGTCCAGTTCCATTTTTTGCCAATACATTCCTTCCCTGCTCTGGAAAGTCAGGATATTGGTGTGTCATGAGCAAACAAAGCTGAAGTGTTGAGAGAGAGGTATGTTATTATGTGTGTGGGGAAATGCATCCCCTCCATCCATGCTATATACCACTGTTCCCAGACGCTAACCACTCACCTGGGCCCATCGGTACCTCTTAGCAACATCCTCTGGTCTCTATACCAGGAGCCCAGTGGGCACATAGAGTTGCAGGTTCTTGACCCTTTCGACCTGTTCCATCTATTTGGAGTTAATTGCTCCATATTCAACACGTCACAAGAAAAATCAGAGGTGAGGTAACTATAGTTCAAAAGCTGGCCATCCTAATTTGATACACTAATACATTTTGCATGACATTTAGGATTATGAGGCATAAGTGGCTCAAAGTGAAACTTGGTCATGTATAATTACCATTAATGATAAGAATGTAATTTGAAACTATTAAATTAAAAAAAATTGTCTGCATTGAGAGTTAGAGATCTTCCATTAAGGACAAATCTTCATGAAACATGTGGGTTATTGTGGCCTATGGGTCTCGCTTAAACTTCACCAAAGGTGAGTTCAATTAAAAGTTCATCTTAGCTTCAAACTTTATCAAACCCTTGAATTCATTAATATTTTCAATAGCTCATCTCTCTCATTTTGAGCCCTTCAGGTTCCATTACATCTCATTGTCTGCTGGCTTTGGACCTCTTGAAGTCCTTTTTTTTTTTTTTAACCCCAGGTCTTTGGAGAGAGCAGCATTTTAATTACACAGAGTAATTTTTCAGTTCCCATTGTCTAGTCTCTCTCTGTTATTGTCAGCTATTTACCTATAAATGTTTAGACACAGCTATTCTTTCTAGGACGAAGAAGTCAGAAACTATCCTGACACTGTAATAATCTCAAAGTGTACAGGTTTTTCTCACGGCTTAAAAAACTGGAAAAAAAAAAAAGGTTTTTCAAGTAATCTTTTGAAATATGTTTACTCTATATAATGTTTTTCACATCTTTATAAAGAGTGTCCAGCAACTCAACCTGCAGAAGTGGAAGCACAGGACCCACGCCCCTCCACTCTTCCCAGCCCCCTGTCTGTGGGGCTGAGCAGGGGGTAGTGGGATTCTGGGGGAGGTCCCTCAGAACTGGGGAACTCATGGGGCTAATAGACCAAGGGGTAAAAAAAGGCTGGGGATGAAGGTAGAGACAGGAGGTGCAAAGGGGGAATGTCCAGGATGCAGGGAGGTCCCCAGCAAGGATGGAAATGGACTTGAGAATGTGGGAGGTGAGAGGTGCAATCCCATGAGAACACTGCTGGAGGCAGGTCAGGATGTAGGATCCCAGGTCTCTGGTCTCCCTTCCCTGTTGTGGTATGAGTTCTCTATTTTCATGTGGCACCAAATGTTGCTTTACATCTAGGGGAACCAGAAGTTGGGGTAGGCTCCCTCCCATGGGTGATGACGGAGCAGCTCACCAGTACAGAAGCCTGGGCGGTATTCCAGTGAGGATACCAATGGACACTCAAACAGTACCCCTGCTGCAGGAATTTTCAGCCTACTTGCCTGATTACAGCTAGCAGCCCTGCTTGAGCGCATATAGCAGAGGGTAGTGATTAAGAGCCAGGGGCCAGTCTGTGTGGGTTCTGCCACTTATTAGCTGCATGACCCTGGGCAAGTTAATCACCTTGTGACTCGATTTCCCCTATCTGTAAAATAGGGATAATAATAGGACCTATTCTATAGGGTGGTTGTAAAGATTTCATGATTAATACATGTGAAGATCCCACAACAGGGCCTGGAACACAGTAGGCACTCAATAAATATGAGCTACTATTATTATTGTTTCCACCATCTTGGTTCAAGGTACTGGCATTTGAAACCCCCCTTATAATTTTTCCCTCCTCCCCAGGTTACTCCAAATTCCTACCCACATTTCTTTACCCTTGTAGACCAAAGTCCTTATTCTCTCTTTTTTTTCCCTTGCAATAGCCCTAGAGTTCCTATCAGGAAGAGCTTTGATCGCTTCACAAAAAACCCAGGCTATCTCATAAACAACAAAGGGAAAAACTGATAAATTGGGCTTCATTAAAATTAAAATTTTCAAAGGATATTACTAAGAAAATGAGAATACAAGCCACAGATTGGGAGAAAAAATAAGCATAATATATGTATACCTGATGAAGGACTTGTATGCAGAATATACAAAGAACTCTCATCACTCAATAACAAGAAGATGAACTGCACAACTTTTAAAAATGAGCACAAGGGTTAAATAGGCATTTCACAATAGATAAATGGCTATTTAGCACATGAACAGAAGCTTGACATCATTAGCTGGCACGGAAATGCCAATTAAAACCACACTGAGAGTTGGCAAGGATGTGGAGTAAAGGGAACCCTCTGTGCACTGTTGGTGGGACTGTAAATTGGTGTAGCCACTTCGGAAAACAGTATGGAGGTTCCTCAAAAAGTAAAAATAGAACTACCATGTGATCCAGCAACCCCACTTCTGGATGTATATCTGAAGGGGATGAAATCACTCTCTGGAAGAGGCATCTGCACCTCCCTGTTCACTGTAGTATTTATCTGCAATAGCTAAGACACGGAAACAATCTACATGTCCATCAAGGGCTGAATGGATAAAGAAAATGTGGTATACACATACAAGGGAATATTATTCGGCCATACAAAGGAAGGAAATCCTGCCATTTGCAACCACTCAGATGGACCTAGAGGGCATTAGGCTAAGTAAAATAATCAGAGGAAAAAAATACTGTATGATCTCACTTATATGTGGAATCTAAAAAAACCCCGCAAACTCCTAGAAACAGAATATAAATTGACGGTTGCCAGGAGCTGGGATGCAGGGGAAACAGGGAGAGGTACAAACTTCCAGTTATAAGAATGAGTTCAAGGGATGGTGCACAACCTGGTGACTATAGTTAATACTCCTTGCAAGTTTCTGAGAGCAGATTTCAAGCGTTCTCAAACACACACACACACACACACACAAGATAACAATGTGAGGTGATGGAGGTGCTAATTAACTTGACTGTAGGAATCATTTCACAACATACACATAAATCATCACATAGTACACTTTAAATATATTGCCATCAATTGCACCTCAAGAAAAAATTGAAATTAAACACATTGAGAGATTACCTCTCAGTACCCTCTAGAATGGCTGAAATAAAAGAAACAAAAAAGACCAACAACACCGCTGTGGGCACAACGTGGTGGGCCGGTGACTTGGGTTGGTAAAAGGATTTACCAGTGGCCAAGGAGAGTTAGGAACGGAGTTTACTAGGTTACGCTGCCATAGGACACCAGCGGGCCACCCAGGCAAGAGGCGCCTGCGTGAGCACCAAGGGTGGGCATGCAGGGTCTTTTATTCAGGGGAGGGGGCTGCGCACACAAGGAGTAGGGGCTGCGCACACAAGGAGTAGGGGCTGCATGATCAGTTCATGCACAGGAACCTGACTGATTGGCGGTAAGATCCGTCAGGGACTTCTCTGAACAGCAGGTTTTACGACTTTGCTAAGGGCAGGATGTGAGGCCTGTCCGCCTAGGATGTTTGCTGTGAGACAGGCTCTCTCCTGGGGCGAGGAGTCCTGCCAGGGTAGACACACAACAAGAGATGTTTTTATCCTGCAGAAATGCAGGTATGCAGAATGGTCGGGGAGAGCGGGGTCAAGGTGTCAATGGCTCCAGGCACACAGACAGCCCAGGGGTGGGGGTTTTATGACTCCAGAGAGTGCCAGCCGGCTCCACAAACACCCAGTGTAGCCAAAATGTAGAACAGCTGGGAC
This sequence comes from Camelus ferus, assembly GCF_009834535.1. Classification (NCBI taxonomy): domain Eukaryota; kingdom Metazoa; phylum Chordata; class Mammalia; order Artiodactyla; family Camelidae; genus Camelus; species Camelus ferus. Next base: position 7,802,884 of record NC_045722.1, read on the forward strand.
TCACACTCCTGGGGGGACTGTAAAATACTGTGATCAGAGAAAAAAACTTGGCAGTTCCTTGTAAAGTTAAACACAAATTTATCAGACAACCTTACAATTCTGCTGTTCAGTATTTTACTCGAGAAATAAAAATATATCCACCCAAAAGACTATACTCAAATGTTCATAGCAATTTTACTCATAACAGCCCCAAACCAAATGTCCAACAACAGGGGAACGGATAAAAGAAATGATACACCCATGCAATGGAACACTGATCAGCGACAAAAAACGAGTTGCCAATATAGGTAACACCAGGGAGACATTTTTAAAATGTTATGCTAAGTAAAGTAAGCCAGACACACAAAAATTACATGCCATATGATTCTTTCCTGGGAAATTCTTGAACGGGCAGAATTAATCTTGTAATGGCAGAGAAAGCAAATCAGTGGTTTCCTGGGGCCAGGGTCTGGGAATTGTCTGCGCAGGGGCACAAGGGAACTTTTTAAGTTGATGGAAATATTCTCTATCTTGATCGTGCTGGCAGTCAGTTACATGAGTTTCAACCTTTGTAAAAACCCATTGAACCGAGAAAAAAACCCCACATCAAGTTGTATACTTAGAATGGGTACATTTTATTGTATGTAAATTTTACCTCAGAAAATTTGATTTTTTAAAAAAAACAGCCAACCTCATTTCTTTTGCAACAGAAAAACTAGTTCTCCAAGTACGGTGTGGTGTGGCAGTGCGTGGGAGAGTTGGCAGGGCAGTGGGGTGTGGGGTGGTGTTCAGTTTTTGAAAAACACAATTACTTGAGTTGTGCTCCCCGGAGGAGAGATGTCTTATTAATCCTAGGAAAGTTGCTCCACCCTGACCACTCGCCCCCGCCCCGCCACCCTCCAAAAAGGGCGAATAGCTCCTTTCAAGGAACATTAAAGATGCGGGGCGGGGGGGGGGGGGGGGGGGTTGCGGGGAGAAAGGGTATTACTTATCACTCCTGCAGCTCCCTCTGCGCTCTTGGAATTTCAGCTCTGCTGGGGTCAGAAGTCCCTGGTCCAAGTCCTTTTGTGGCCCAGGTCCAGGGGCCTTCACACCTCTGCCAGCATTGCTTAGATCCCCTAGGAAGAGAAGCTGAGCTGGGCCTGGGGCCCTCTAGGGCCTGCTCTCCCATAAGGAGAACCTCGAGCTGTTTAGCCCAAGAGTCTGACTCCCCACATCCCTTCTGCTCAGGACCAGGAGGCTCCTGAAAGCCTAGGTCTGCACTGAGCTGCAACACAGCCTCCACTCCCCCTTCTCCATCGCTCCCCTCTCTCCATCACTCCCCTCTTCGACCCATCACCAAGTCCTGTCAATTCTAATTCAAACACATTTCAAATGCATCCTTTTTCTTGATCTCTCCTGCCCCCAACCCAGTCCAGAGCACTTTGCATCTGTGTCCTCATCTCCCTACTGCTCTTCCTGCTCCCATTTCTCCCTCCTATAATCCATCCACAGCAGTCAAGTGATCTTTTAAAAAAGTAAACTAGATTAAATAACTCTTTGCCCTAAACCCTTCAGAGATATGTCGTTACTTTTTGGGAAGAACTCCAAAATCCTTAAGATGTTCTTTGAAATTTCACATGTTCCAGTCTCTGGAACCATTTAGTGCCTGCTTCTTCTCATTTGTGATGCTTTGGCCACCCTAACCCTCTCTCCTCTGACAGACGCTCTTTCCTGCCTCAGGGTCTTTGCACATGCTATTTCCTCTCCTTACACGTTCTCCTCCTCCACTCTTCACCTGACTCATGGTTCAGGTTTTAGTTTAGAAGCCATATACTACTCCTTTATGCTTACATAATACCCTGTAATTTTTGTTCTTCATACAATTTGTCATGTTCTTTAATTATACATTTATTTGTATGATTATTTGTTTCATGCGTGTTGCCCTAGTTATACTTCATAAAGGCAGCAACAGTGTTGGATCTGCTCATCACTCAGGTCTTGAAGTCTAGCGTCGAACCTGGCACTTAAGAAGTGTAAGTAAATACTCTTTAAATGGAAAGATGAATAAATAGAGGGAGTTTTGAAAATCTAGGCTCTATTATTTTTTAGGTATGGCAAGGGCTACAGATCAGGAGGTGACTGCCATTGAAAAAATAATTTGTTATACCCACAGATCCCAAGAGAAGAGGGCACGCCAAACCATGGGGGACGCACAGGGAAGCACCAGGGTCGGTCAGGAGGCAGAGGGAGTGCGGGAGAAATGTGGGCAAGAATCTTCACTGTGGTTTTTGCAGGAAGGAACAGGTGAGGCAGGGTAAGAAGGCTTCAGATTGGCTAGTTTGAATAATCTCAGCTGACTCTGGGCATAACAAGGGCTGTCTTTAGTTGTCTGGGGCCTAGTCCTGGGGTGATTAGGGCAGGCAGATAATGGCCTGAAGTGTGAGAGCCCAGTAGAGGAAGTAGCTGGGGGGTGGGCTCTGGATTGGCTGGTTTGTATTTAAAAGGTGTGCTCCCAGGTGAGTTATTTACTGTCTTTAGGAATTGGCTAATCCTGGGAAGCACCGTCCCTCCAGGGTCAGCAGGGTCCCAAGATGTCAAAACATCAGAGTACAGCTAATAGAAGATGTGACTAGTAACAAGGTGCAAGCCAAGTATTTAATTTGAATTAATTCCCTAGAGGATTGGTCCCTCCCTTATGATCATACACACACACACACACACTCTCTCTCTCTCTCTCTCCCCCTCTCTCTCAACCCCCAACCACAGGACAGCAGGATCAGAGCGCGCAGCCCCTGGGTCAGGGTTACTGAAAGAGGTGCTCAGAGTACAGCCCTCTGCTTTCTTTCCAGAAGCAGAATAGACCCTTCTTCCTTCTGGTTTCCTTTCTAACAGGGCTATTAGGAACAGTAACAGCCTCCTCAACCAGAAACTTGTATAATTCCCAGAGGACCTGGGCCCCGATTTCAGAAAAGGACACCCACTTAGCTGGAACCAGAGCAGCGACACAATCCGAGTCCCAGCAGAGGTCAGCACGCCTGCCCCACACTCAGAATGCGCCTCTCTGACGGCCTGTGAGCTACCAGGAAGAACCCAGCTCCAGGCGGACACATTCCTCTCAGGGGTGGGGTGTCGGTCAGAGTTCTAGGTTGGAGACCACAGAAACCACTCCAGCTAGTTTGAACAGAAAGGTGTTTATTAAGGGTTAAAGACAGATCCCAGAATCACTGGGGGAACTAAAGAAATAAACACCAGAGTGAGGCTCCAGGAAGGACTCCCAAACTACAACACAGAGCCACGCGGCCCCAGGGCCTTCTGCTTGTGCGTGATGGAGAGGCTTCAGAAGCAGGAAGCGGCCATCCCGGCCACCTCCGAGAAGCTGCTTCCTAAGGCAGGAAGCCACCAGCAGCCACCAGTTCCATACAGCCTCTACCACAATCCCTGTCACATTTTCCTCCCAGCATAATTCAACATCACAGGCGAGTCCATCTGGGATAGAAAGTCATTTACATCCTGTACTCTAGGGGGAAGGGAGTCTGGAAAATGCCATTTTTAGTTCCAGCCTCTCATGTACAATGAGTGTGTGTGTGTGAATCCATGTGTCCACCTCACATGGTTTGGTACCTTTCACTGGGCCTAGGATGTGGTTTTAAAGGACTGAACATGTTTACTTTTTTTTTTAAATGTGACTTATTGGATAAAATTCTGTCCCTAAATCTCAGTGGCTATGGCTCTACCCTATGATCCAGCATTCCAGATGTCCAAGGCTCACCTTCGTGGATGTTTAAAGGTTTATCTCCTCTACTCTCTGTCAGCATATACATGGCTTTTTGGAATGTAGAACCAAACCTTTGCCCAAACTCCAACTAAAGGCTGCACCTGCTTATCCAGAACATGATCACATTTCCCAGCTGGAAGAACCATTATTATCTGCTAGGCCAGTTCAAAAGGCTCAGCAACTGGTCTTGCCTTTTTCTGTCCCATGAAATGCATTTTTAAAAAACCCTTGTAGCCTGTAAGACACACAGGTGAGAAATATCTTGTTGGTATTCTTGGGATTTACATCAAGATCTCAGGGTTCAAATCCTGACTCTCCCATGATTTATAAGGTGTAATTTTAGGCAAGTCATTTAATGTCTTCAGATAGCAATTTTCTCATCTATAAAGCAAGCCTGCTACCAACTACTTCATAAAGCTGTTGACAAGAAGGAACAAGATAATGTATATAAAAATACTATGCGCACTGGAAAACCATTCTGAGCTAGCAAGTAGGCTTCATCTCGTGAGCCAGCTCCCATGAATTTACTAGCGCTGTCTGGAGAACTGGGTTGAGAAGGCTCTTGAGGCTGTATCTGGGTTCACTGGGAAACAGTGATATTAATGGGTAGAAATGCCTATTGTGATTACTAGCGATAGCCTGCACTGGGAGGGCACTGGCAGAGGGTGTCACAGATACCACATATTTGGCATTGCCATTCTAGATATATGGGTGTCATAATTGTCATCATAATGACAAAATGGGCAGCCTTAACATGACAGAACTCTCACTGAAGAAGCAGAAAATCACCTGGAAAAGATCGTGGCTTGAAAAGACAAGTGATTTATTTTGTTGGTCTAGGAGTTGATCTCCAACAGGGCCTCAGTGGGCTGGGAACAGAGCTGAACCCTTAGCTCCTCCTCATTTCCCTTGAGAGCCCCTTCTCATCCACGCATCTGTCAGGTCTCCAGGCCAGGTCCTCTTCCATTGTCATGACACAGACGCCCAGAGCGATCTTATCCCCTCCCATGGCCTCGCACCCAGCCATGGATATCTCTGGCCCAGATCTCCCAAGCTCTCCACCTGTGCATCCAACTGCCATCTGCACATTCACACTTGGTCTGTATGAGAACTGGGGTCTGGTTGCAAGCAACAGAAAACACCTCTGGTACATTTAAGCAGAAAAAAACCTTCATTTGAAAAGATTAAATAGCTCATGGAATCTCTGAAAGGACAACCAGGCCACATGGCAAAGAACAGTGTCAAAGATCAAGCCAGAGAACTGCCACCAGAGGACACAGGCATAGCATCTTGGGCCACTAATCCCACTGACACTGAATAGTGGACAGCTGCCACCACGGCCTCGGGACACCGGTTGCTGCCTCTCTCACCTGAATGGATTCAGCTTGCCTACTGCATTGAACCATTAACTTCCAAATCAAAGTCTGGAGGAGAAAGGTCTGAATGACAGAGCCTAGGTCGTGTGTCCATGCTTTTGACTCAGGGAAGTCTGAGAAACAAGTCTGGACTTTTCGCTTTATGGCGGGAGGTAGGCTCTGCCTCATGGAGTTTGGAAAAGGGTTTAGGTGCTAGGTGGCACTTTTGGGCCAAGGCTGGTTAAGAAGCAGGTGTGTGTTCTCCACTTCCTCTCCTCTTTAGCTCTAAGGCCCTGGGAGATGGTGGAGCCACAAGATGGAAGGATCCTGAGTCCCTAAACCACCATGGCACCATGGCACCACGCTGACCCTGAACACCTGCACGAGAACACATGTGGACCAAAACCAATTTGAAAAAAAAAAAAAAACTTTTGTTGTTTCAGGCCACTGATATTGTGGACTTTATTTCTTAGAGCAGCTGGTATTATCCTAACTTTAAAAGTGGCCAAAAAGAATCTTAAATTTCCACTTCATAGCCTCAAAAGATACCTCAAATTCAGCAGGTCATCATCTTTGTCCAATACCTCCAGACTTGTTTCCCTCTTTGGTTTTCAGTCTCCCCAGTCCTTGATCAGAACCCTGGTTGTCACCTTGCATTCCTCCCTCTGCTTCATTTCTGAAATTCAGTCACAGACCAAATCCTGCAGATTCTCTCCTGTCAATCCTCTCCTCAGCTTTCCCACTTGTACTGCTTTGGTCTACCCACCAATTCTCATCTCTTTCCTTCCCTGACTATTAGGTCAATCTCCTAAGTCCCTGCCTTCACTCTGCCTCAGCTCCAGTTCATCCAACCATCCATCCATCCATCCATCCATTCAATTTGTATTTATTAAATGTATTACCCTGTGATAGTACAAATATTATGAAAAATGAGTCTCTGACAGATGACTGTGAGGACCAAAATTAATGAAATAGTCCCACTAATAAATAAATAATTACAGGTGCTATGAAAGAAAATGACAGGTTGTTATGAGAGCACCATAATGTGGCTTTAAACCAGTCAAGGGGCCAAGGAAGCCTTCCCCAAGGAGATGACCTTTCAGCAGAGGTCTGAAGGATGGAGGAGGCAAACTGGCAAAGGTAGGGGTTGAAAGGAGTGGGACTAAGATCTTCCAAGCAGAGAGAACAGTGAAGAGGGAGGATATAGCTCAGTGGTAGAGTGAGTGCTAACATGCACAAGGTCCGGGGTTCAATCCCCAGTACCTACCCCCCCAAAAAATAAATAAATAAACTTAATTACCTTCTGCCGAAAAGAGAACAACAACAACAAAAATCCCCCTAAACAAGGAACAGTGAGTGTGGAGGTTCTGAGGAAGGGAGGAGCAAGTCATGTTTGGGAACCGACAAGCTGGAGCCAGTCTTTTTTATCATCTTGTTCCTAAGATCTCGCAGGATACCTGGCACATAATAGGTGTCTCAACAGTTTGTGAACAAGCCAATGAGTGAGTGAACAAGTGCAGGGATGGGTCATGGGGGGCGGCGGGACAAGATATGACGCTGTAATTCATGGCACAACATACAACCAAGAAACAGAGCTGCAGCCTCCTCGCCGGTCTCCCTGCTCCAGGTTTGCCCACCTCCAACCCCTACTCCACCCTATGACCACAGGTGCCTACACCCATCCTAGCACTTAGCCTGCTGTATATAGTTGACTGGTTATTGTCTTCCTCCTCCCTAACAATACGCTCCATAGGAACGTGTCTTGTTTACCAGTACAGCCCAGCCCACTGCCTGCACAGAGGAAGCACTGCATGTAAACACTTAATGAGTTGGTAAGCATAGGAGGCAAACACCAAGCCTCAAAGTCAGCCAGGGCAGGAGAGGGTGGAGTTGGTTGTGAGTAAAACATGAGCCAACGGGCAGCGTCAGTTGGCACGGAAGAGGCTGAAAGCCACGTGGGGTGGCTGGTGGCATTTAAGAGCCACGTCTGGAGATAAGCCCAGAGCCAGCACATGTGAGCAAGGACACAGGATGCAGGAGACACAAGGAGAGGCCGCACGGCAAGCCCACGTCACCAGTGATGGCACCCTTCCGGCTGCTCTAAAGGGTCTGGCTTACACCTGCCAGGTCATGCCATGGCCTTCAAAAGGAGGCACCCACACCTGACACTCCACTACTTCTCTGCTGCATTATGGCTCTGTGTGTGTGTGTGTGTGTGTGTGTGTGTGTGTGTGTGCGCGCGCGCATGTCTGTGTGTGTCTGAGCTGAGCTCCTCAGAGACACATGCACCCCTGGGGAAGCTCCCTTTTCTATGAGCCTCTGCACCCTGCCAATACCCTGCCCAGTGTCCTCCTAGTAGGATCCAGTTAGTGTATGTAGGAGGAACGAAATGGCCAGCAGAAGTCCTGACACTCAGACCAGCTGGTGGGGAGGCCCCTAAACAAACAGAACCTTTGCCAGGAAATCCAGCAGCACTGAGGCCCTGCGGATGACTGTGAGATTGTTGTCTGAATGCTTCCTGTTTGCTTGCCTGAAACCAGACTTCCTACTGTGTCTATTCCCGTCCTCTCGTTTTGACTTGCCATCTTTCAAAATGATCAGCTCCACCATGTCATTCTGCATTTTCAGCTCCTCGCTTCTGCAACAGCTAAATTACATCTTCGGGCATTTACTCATCAAGCATTTGCTGAGTTCCTATCGTGTGCTAGGTACTGTCATCGGACTCGAGATTCTGTAGAAGAAAGACAGCCAATCCAGAGTGACAAGAGAACAAAACACCCAGGGGACACTGGAGTAGGCACCTAAACCAAAATAATGTATGATTTGACCTTCGACGTTTTTTCCGACTTCACTCCCTTAGGTGTAAGAGTGACTAATGAACCAGAACTGGCTCGATTCTAACACTGCCCCAGGAAGCCCTTCAGGCTCGAGTAAACCGGGGCAGCTGGTCACCCTACAGTCTGTGCCCTTTGCCATATGTGCTGGTCTGCACACGTTCCAAGGCGGCCGGTCTGGGGCTCACAACGGGGCGTTAACTGCTGCACGGAAGGATCCTGGTGTCAGCACCTGCCTCTCCAATCTGGCGCCCTGCCAGCCCTGGCTCCCAGGCTCCAGGCTCTTCAGACCTGCTGTCTGCTGACTCAGCCACACCTCGCCTTGCTGAGTCAGTCCTGGTGGAGGCGGGAAGGGCAGCTCTGAGCCCCAGGAGGGAGGAAGGTTGGAGGACCTGCTGCTCTAGTTCATCCCTCTAACCTTAGCAGCTAGCAGAGCGCTCCATGGGGCAGGGACCACTCATGAATGCTTTAGGAGGAGCCTGGGTCTTTTCATTAGTGGGACTTAGAGGAAGCCCCTGACCCAGGCCACGTGCCTCCTTTCTCAGACCTCCTCTACTGCCATTTGGACATGGGACCCCAGGAACCAGCCCAGAGCACCCATGTTTCCTGGAACCCAGCCCTCTCTCATTTTCCGCTCCACAGGGACTTCTTTAGGACTGCCCAGGCCCGTTGCCCGGTATCTGACAGCACTCTGCCCCCTCCCACTCTGAAGGGCCTTGCCTGGTTCCTGCCAGCTTCCCATGGCTCAGTGCCAGGGGACCCATCTCCTGGGCAGATAGAACTCCAGTGTGTTGGCTGCTGGGTCGCCCACACTCTGAAGTCCGGCAACTGCCTGGACGAGGATCCTGTTTTACCCTACACCTCCTCTGGGAAGTCTGTATGCTGACTTTCCTGACCTCAGAGCTGGCGACTCTAGCAGGTTCTGTCCCACCCCACCCAGCTGTCCTTTCAGGGTCAGTTACAATCAGGCAGCTAATGAGGTGAAAACCAGGCACCAAGAGAAGTGCCAATCCTTCCTCCTCTCCTTCCCAATCAACACGTTCACCAGCAGCTAGCGGCTGGGTCCCTGAGGAGCTGTGAGGAGGGCGAAGGAGGAGCGCGGGGCTATTTGTAGACTCACAACCTCAAAGCTGGAAGGAACTGTCTGGGTCACAGAGCCCAGCCTTCCTCCCACCTGTGCAGGAAAGGAGTCTTGCCGCACTCTGCGGAGAAATGGCCTTTAGCTTTTGCTTAAATCTGCCTTGGTAGGACGTTCACTCCCTTTCCGCTGTCTGGTGACTGTTAGGAAGTTTTCCCTACATGCTCATCTCTTCCAAGGAAAGGCCACCCCTTCTTGTCCACGCCGTACTCCAGTACTGAACTCCTAGATGAGCTGAGTGGGCACCACTGTGGTGGGGGTGAGAGTTCTGCCAACAAAACACATGCCCAGCCCCGGCTGTATTAATCAGGGTCCCAACGGATGGCTCGCTCAAATTAGGATAACGTAAGCCTGATTTACAAAGGACCTATTTATCACGTTGTGGGTGGGATACAGAAGCCCCGGAGACAGTGCAGTGGCCTGCCTCGGTAGAAGTGGAGATCTTACTCCGCAGGCCTGGATGACCAGGGAGGAACCCTGGAAAGGTGGCTGTCTGTCCATCAGGACCACCGGGGGCTTTCCAAATACACTCTCCACCCTAGACTCTCAACCCTTGGGTGGGGCCCAGGGGGCAGGAGTGGGGTCTTCAGGAGAGTCTCTTGGAGCAACTACCAGTGAGTGGAAGCTGGATTACTAGGACCTGCAGAACAGAGAATCTGAATTTTTACCATCAAATCTGCAGGCTGAGACTGGGGCTAAGAGCGAGCAAAATTTGAGGGCTCAGGATTCAGGCAGCTGCTGGTCTGAGAAGGAAGCCTGGGCAGAGTGCACAGATCGCCTGTGAGAGGCCCCGCAGATGGGTGAGTGTGCGGGGCCTATTGTGACTGGCTGCTGGTAGTGGTCCAGATCTGTGCTGCTCCCCAAGATTTCTTTGCTGTTCCAGACCCAGGTTCCATTTCCTTGAGTAATAGGCCACTCCTTCCTCTCCCCACCAGTAAGCTCCTTCTGTCTGTCTGGACTCTCCTGTGTCCCCATCAGTTCAGATGGATGACCCTGCCCTGTCCTGTAGCTGGCCCCATTCAGCTAAGGTCTCTTCTTTGGGCCTGGAGCAACGCACTGTCCAGTCAGTCTATGATCCAACCCAGTGCTTCTCAAAGTGTGAAAAAACTCTTTGGGGAGCTTATTAAAATGGATTTTAAAAGTTCAGAAATACAGTTTCTCGATTGGTGGCAGACTGTAGAAATGGTGGGAAGGAAAGGAGGCAGGCACTAGGGCCGCCTAGGGGAAGTGCGGTCAGGCACTGAACACCCCTGTTTCCTACAACCTTTTAACCCCAACTGGGACGCACAGAGAGAATATTAACAGCTTTTTTTCGGCCTCCCCTCATTGCAGCACCAGCATGGTCAAGGACAGAGCATCATCACCTGCCCTCACCACCTCTACCTGAGATGTTGCCAAGATCCTCGGCTTGGAACGTGGCTTGATCCAAGGCTCTGGAACAGGATCTAGCTGGACACAATGGGTCTCCTGCAATGCTCATCACTCTCCACCCACAGGTCCCCTTCCACAAGCTCTAGGTCAGCCCTGGTGTAGGCTGTCCCCACTGCCCAGAGGAGGGTCAGCAAATTACAGGCCACAGGCTAAATCCAACTCACCATCTATTTTGTAAATAAAGTTTCACTGGGACCCAGCCATGCTCACTCATTTACATCAGTGGTTCTCAACTTGGGGTGTGGGGAGTGTTGCTCCACTCTCCATCCCCCTGGGGACATTTTGGGTTGTCACAACTGAGAGAAACTACAGGCATCCCATAGGCAGAGGTTAGGGATGCAGCAGAACATCCACCTGCACAGGACAGCTCCCACAACAAAGAATTAGGCAGCCCAAAATGTCAATAGTGCTGGGGTTGAGAATGCCTCTACGTATTGTTTATGGCTGCTTCTGAACTATGAGAGGGTTGAGGAGATGTGGCAGAGACTGTATGACCCACAAAGCCTAAAATATTTTCCCTCTGGGCTTTGTATTGGTGTGTGTGCATGCGTGTTTATTGGGGGAGAGAGAGAGAGATTTAAGGAATTGGATGTGATTATGGAGGCTAGCAAATCCAAAATATGCAGGGTGTCCTGGCAGGTTGGAGACCCAGGGAAGAGCCTGTATTGCAGTTGAGGTCCAAAGGCTATCTGCTGAGGAATTCCTTCTCGCTTGGCGGAGGTCAGTCTTTGTGCTAGTTAGGCCTTCACCTGATTGGGTGAGACCCACCCACATTATCCAGGGTAATCTGCTTTTACTCAAAGTACTTAAAGGTCTACATCTGAATATGCAAAGCAATTCAAATGTTAATCCCATCCCAAAACATCTTCCCAGAAATGTCTAGAATAATGTCTGACCAACTATCTGAGTACCATGGCCTAGCCAAGCTGACACGTAAAATTAACCATCCTAGGCTTTTGCAGGAAAAGCGTGTAGAACTCTACCCGAGAGTAACCCTGGGGAGCCACACTTCACCGGAGTGTGCTGGCTTGGGCCCAGGAGAGAATTTTAAAGGAGTCATCTCTTTATTTCACACAAGGTGGGCACGATCTAGGGTGTCAAGGAGAAAAACGGAGAGCCACCTGCTGATGAGAAAGCTGTGGGCAGGCTTCTGTGGCTCCAGCCGACTCTTCCAAGGGGAAAGTCCACCCTCACTGTTCTGACTTTCTAGATGGACACAGTCCTCAGTTTAGAATGCTGTTTCATGTGCATTGTGTTCTTCTGCCCCTTGAAATGACCCTTTCAAGCACAGTCAGGGTAGGTAGTACTGTTTTACTGGGAAGCAAACTGAGGCCCAGGGGGCTGAGTCAACTTTCACCCAGGAAGTTGGAGTGAGAACAGTGGTCCCTAGTTCCTAGCTTGGTGTCCTTGGAGTCACAATTCACTGTAGGGTGACTAACTGTCCCAGTTTTTCTGGGCCTGTGGGATTTCCTAGGGTGCGGGGCTTTAGGTGCTACACCTGGGGACGTCCCTGGCAAGCAGAAATGAACTGGGCATCCCTACCCCTCAGGGATGTCTGAACTCAGTCACCCTAGCACTGAACAAAATCAGCCAACTAGGACCTAGGGCCACAAGTTAGGCACTTGTGCACTATGTAAAGTGATGGCCCTTTGGGGGAGATGGGGAGGAGCTCTGGGACCCAGCTGCAAGACAGGCACCAGGGCTGCGCCCTCCTGGCTAGCAAACGCCACTGCTTGCTCGTCGGGGTCTTTATCTCTAAAATGGTGACCTTTGGGCACACCTAACTGTATTATTTTTTTTAATTAAAAAGATTATGGTTTCTTCTAGATCAGAATAATACTCATTCATAATAGTAAACATAGCAAAAATTCAGAAGAGGAAGAAAAATGTTTAACATCCAAATTTCCACTGATTTCCAGTTTTCCCTAGATTTTTTCCATGTATAGAGTTTTTGTTTACTTTCACTAACCAGTGATCATACTATGCAGTTTTATTAGTTTTTTCCTTTTCTTAACCTTTTGGTTTTTTTAAAAAAATAAATTATTTTCAGGTCACAAAACACAAGGCCATTGGTGAAAATGTGAAAAATGCATGAAAAAGAAAGCCGATTGTAAAAGTTATCCACAATCCCATTACTCACAACTCAGAGAAGACTATTAACATTTCCCATCTATTTTCTTAGGTATGCATATGCACATATATGTAAACACAAATACATATAACTTATACATGTTTATACACAGTTTAGTTTTTAATATAAACCATATATTCATTACAAAATATTTAAACACTTCAGAAGCAAGTTTCCTCTTACCACTCAAACCCATCCCTTGTAGATAATAAATTCTATTTTCAATTTGGTATCTATCTTTTCAGGCATTTATTTATACATACACATGTGTCTATGTTTTTAACATAAATATGACCTTAATGTAGTACTGTTCTGTGACTTGCCTTTTTCACTTAATATATTACTGAAATATTTTCATATTCAATTTTCTCTCTTGCTTTATTCACTTAACTTTCACAAGTAGCTTACAGACTCTTTGTAAACTGAAATATTCACCTGAATGGACATAGGTATTGAAACTTGCTTTGGCATTTCTTTGTTGTTGCTGTTGTTACTCCTGATTTTAATTTTTTTTAATTATACAAGAAATATGTGAGTATATTCAAATTATAAAAACTTCAAAGTATAGAGAACAAAAAAGAGCAAAATCTCAGACTGTCCAGCAATAGCCACTAGTGACAGTCTTTCCTCTGTACTGACGTACACGTACATATTTACTTAACTGGAATCACACTGCACCTACTGTTCTGCAACTCGCTTTTGCCACACACGTAGATATCAGCAGGGCCTTCACCAGCCTATTCAATGCCTTTGCCCTTCACCGGATTTTAAAAAGGCAGTCTTTCCTCAAAATATTTTTGTTAGTATATTACTGCACGGTCTGATCAGCGCTGCCAAGGCTGTGCTCCAGAGCACGCAGGCAGCAGCCTGGTTGAGCATCTGCAGAAACCGCACTCTCACCCACATATACCCTGACCTCCCTGGACGCCAGGGTCCTTGGGCCTCCAAAGGGTGCACACTCCACCTCCAGATAAGGGATGTGTGTCACATTCAGACTTGCGCAGGAGGCAGGAATTGGTGTAGTAGGTGAACAAGAAGTGACTTCAGTGGGCTCCCTTGCGTCGTGGACAACCTGGAGATGAACTTGATTAAATTCCACAGCTACGTAGCGATCCATGGGAGGGCTGAATCGAAATTTCATTAGATGTTCTCTTACTGACGGATGTTTAGCTGGTTTTCTCTCTCTCTCTGCCTGTCTAGCTAGCTGTCTGTTTGTTGTTATTACAAACGATGACATTAGACACTTCCTTACTCACACTTTTTAGTGTACGTCTGTGGTTTCAACTACTAAAAGGGACAGAGGTAGGTGCGTGTTAAATTTCGAAAACTCTTGCATTCTGGAATTTTTGAGCCCCACGCTGAATGACTGCAAGTCCTTGTTTCCTCAATTCCTTTGCAGCTTATGTATTATTAAAGCAAAAAACTTCCTAATTTTGGAGGCAAGACATGGTACCCCACTTTTGTCTTACTTTGCATTTCTTTGCTTCCTAGTTAGATTGAACCTGTTTACAACTTTGCTGGCCAATTCCTTTTAGTTGCTTGCTAATTGTCTGTGTGTGTCCTCACTCATTTATCTATTGCAAAAGGCTATCTAATTTTAGCCATGACTGGATTAGATAACTAATTAGATAACGTTTATAATTACCGTTTGCTGAGTACTTCTGTGCCAGACACTGCTCTAACAAGCACTCTGCATAAACTGTCTTTCACTTAATCAACCTAATGAAGAAAATATTATGTTCACTTTAAAGATAAGGAATTGAAGCTCAGAGAACTTAAACAACTTGCCCCAGCTTGCTCACCGGGTAAGTGAAGGAGCCCAGCACTGAGTGCCTAGTGTTCTAACCACTGAGGGTCTTTTTGTCACCAGGGTCTTTTGTAACTTTAGTATCTTGTGATGCACTGACCGAGTCACTCATTTGACAAACACATACTGAGGGCCCACGATGGGGCAAGCACACATCTACCTGGTATCCAGGCATCGGTGAGGTTGCCAGGTGCTTCAACACCCAGAGTGCTGAGTGAAGGCTGTGCTTTGGCTGATAAGGGATAAAGGGAAAGAGCTGTTATGGGAACAGCTGAGTGGAAAAGCCATGATGACAGGGGCTGTGGCCTTTGGTAGGAGAATATCACCAAGCTCCTGTGACCCAGCAGGACTAGAACCGAGGATAAATAACCCAACCTCACATTCCTTCCTCCCTCCCATCTCCTGCCAGTGTTTCCAGGACCAAACACAACTGGAGGCCCGAGGACAGGGATGCTCACAGAGGCAGTGAGCCTCTCAGGACACAGAGCAGGGGGGAAAATATGAAACAAAAATGTAGCCAGAGAGGCAAATGAGAATATAAAAAAATTTTTTTTAATTAAAAAAAGAAAGAAAGAAAGAAAATGTCCAGTATCCTGTCTTCTGCACAGCAGCAGTGGGTTCCCAACAAGGGCTGAGCATCCATTTGTCTTGCTTATCACAACAGGACACACGTTAGAGGTGGCCAGGAATGGGGTCTGCTGGGCCAAGGCCCAATCAAAGCAGGTCACTAGTGCATGCGATTCACCGGAGAGGACGCAGGTTCTGAGGGGTGTCTGATGGGTTACTCAGAGCTGCCTTTTTTTAAATAAAATTTTTATTTTAGAATAGTTTTTAGATTTGGAAAAAAGTTATGAAGATAGTACAGAGCACCTAGATTCCCCAAATATCAACCACTCACGGGACATTTGTCACAAGTGATGAACCAATACTGGTACATTATTATTAACTGAAGGTCATACTTCATTATGATTTCCTTAGTTTTCACTTAAGGTCCTTTATCTGTTCCAAGATCCCACCCAGGATACCACACTGCATTTCGTTGTCATGTGTCCTTTGGCTCTTCTAGACAGTTTCTCAGACTAAGTTGGCATAAAAGAAGTAAAATTCTGAAAATACAACTGAGAGGAGTGTCGTGAGAAGAAACAAAGCCAACATGGAAATCAAACAATGTGGGATCTCCATACAGAAGAGACACGGCTCCGAGGTAAAGTCACCATCATGAAGATGTCTGCACAAGAGGGATAATGAGAAAACACATTTTATGATGGTGGTGGGGAGAGGCGGAAGTGTCCTAGTGAAACTGTTAGGAAGAAAGTAATTAAGATAAAGTATTTAAATTAATTAGAAGCTGTAAAAAATAGAACTGATAAATAAATACAAGAGGGTACATTTTAAAACTGATGATAAAAAAGATAATCCTCTGAACTCTAGTCAAGGAGTGGGAGTAATTACAATTAGAATGCAGGAAAGGGGCACTCAGGTAGGTTTAGGAGAGCTCTGTCTACAGAGAATGCCTAGCTTGACTGTCATGATGTTGTCAGGATGTCCTGCCTGGGTGAGGCCAGCAGGATGTCCCCTGAGAGGCTTCATGGGGTGGCATTCCCTACCCTCATGTGGTTACATCAGGCCCTGAGTCTTGCATCTTAGAATGTTGACTTTGTCATCTGCTCCATTTGTCATAGACAGACACACACTAGCCAAGTTCATAAGACTGATGTATAAATCCAAGCATCAATTTGCAAATTAAAAAATGAGAAATAGAGCTGAGGCTAAAAAAATAGCCCAATCATATTAACTCCCAACAAAGGAAGTCAGATAAATTGGGCACTGAATAATCAAAATAACCTTGCAGAGAAGTGTAAACTGGATAAACATATCATCTTACAAGGATGGTCTTGCCAGCTAGACCAGCATAGATGAAATCCAGCAGGTGAAAGTATCCCCTGGAGAGTGCTGAGATGGGCACTGCCAATGACCGCATCTCCCCTTTGTCTCTTCTTCTATGGTGACTGACTCTCCCCAGCTTCTAATTGACACATACTTGTTTCAGATGCAGTAGCACGCTGGAAAAGGCTACATTAACAATGGAAGGCCTGAGGGCCACTCTCTTTAGCTATGAAGTTCGTGGACATAGGTCCATGGTCCACAGATAGGTCGTAGGGGGTATGGGAACTTCCTAAAACAGAGTTTTCCTTATACATTTTTTGTACAGTTTTCTAAGGAGAAAGTCCACAGCCTTTATCAGACCCTCGAAGAGGTCAGCAAGCTAAAAACAATGACTACAACCTTTAAACGTCTCTACTATAATCCTAGTGAATTGGGTTTGCAGTTTAATTCCTAGCAGACAATTTTACATCCTAGTGCTTGGAGGCAGCTCACACTAGCCCCGGCATACTCACAGTACAAGCATACAAGCATATGCTAACAAATTTGAAAATCTCAATGCAATAGACCATCTTCTCCAAAAATCATATTGTCAAAATTGATCAAACATGGAGTGAAAAACCTGACTCCATCGGTAAGTCAAGCAGAGACTGAGAAGGTTATCAGAAATAATACTGAAAACCAATCTCACATATGAAAATATGTATTGGGGAGACTATAAGCATCCTAGAGAACATGGGAAATGACAAACACACTCACTTTTGGCACTGTCTTTATGGAACTGTCCATGGAGCAAGGCAATGGGTGTTCCTGTATCTGATCTTCTTATCACAGGTGGAACTTGGGACCTGGAGAAGAGAGAGGAAGGACTTGGTCCAGGGAGGGACTTTAGTCTTCCTGGCCTCCTTGCTGCTGGTAGTGAGGGAGTGTTTGAATATCAGCCCTGCCACTGAGCAGAGCTCAGCTCTTTCCTCCTCTGCTCATTTGCTGGAGAGGGAAGCAAACATGGGAGAGACTGCCAGGGACACGGACGGTTGGGGCAACGGAACCAGTAACAACCAAACGAATAACAGAGACTCTTAGGCTGATTTGGTTGATGTTCTGGTTTTCTCTCTTTGAGGGTAAGTATCTTTGGCCTGAGTAAGTCCCCTGGAATTACCATGGAAGGGAGGATAAGGGAGAAGAGCCTCTACCGTAGGTAGATTGAGAGTTTATAAATCATTTAACGTAAGCCCCTTTGATACTACTGATATACTGGGTTATATTAAATAGATATAGATTATAAAGTATAAAATAGAATATTAGCAGATGTAATTAAACCACATGATGAAGTAAAACTCACCATAGCTATGAGAAATAATATAAGAAAAATTCAACATAAGTAAATCTATTAATACTGTACTTTATGGATCAAATATGAAAGTGATCTTAGAAATGATCTTCACAGATTGGGAAAAGTCAGTCATACAATTCAATAGCCATTTCTAATAAAAACTAAATATAAAAATAGAAGTTACTTCCTTAGCATCGTTTTCTGAAAAAGGCGTTTATGCCAAATAAATCAGCATTTGCCAGAAACTAGTCTGGAGTGTCATATGCTGTCAATATTATTAATATCCTTAGAAAATTCTGGCTACAGCAGTAAGACATGAAACATAGAAAGTATAAAAACTGCAAAGAGGAGAGAGAATGTACTATTAACGACAAAAATCCCAATCAACTGAAAAATTATTAAAAACCATTTTAAAAGATCAATTAATTGGTTAGGTATAAAATAGATATACAGAATTAATTATCATTATAATATTATCAATGACCAGTTTGAAAGTATAAGAAAAAAATAAAATTTCATCCACAGTATCTACAAAACATAATATAAGTGAACTATTAAAGAGAAATACCATGATCATGTGCATTTTTCTTTAATATTTCACTACATTACATAAAATTAAGGAAATAAACTATATTGAGGCTTTTTTAAGTTAAATGAATGAAAAACAAAAAACCCCAGAAAATGTTGTGATGGGCTGTCCAAATTCTGTGAAGACGAGCATTTCTCTCCTTGCTCCCCCAAATTATTTTAGGCATATGCAATCCTAATTAAAATCTTGGCAGGATATTTCTTGGAAACTGACAAAATTATTCTAATGTTAACCTGGAGGCATAAACAGATCAGAATTTCAAATAAAATTCAGGAGAAAAAGGGCAAAAGATGATGGAAACACAAGCTCCAGCAGATACTAACACTTATTATAAAGCCATGTGATTAAAATATTATGAGTCTCCAATAAAAACAAACACACTGCTGAAGCAGAGTCACAAGACTAGTAGAAAAGCCTAGATCTAGAATCTATTATGTACAAAAAGTTAATATATGATAAAGGAGGCCTCAAACAAAACCATGGGTAAGGGTAGGATTGATAAATTTGTTAGGCTAATTGGTTAGAGATTTGGAAAAGGACCAATTTACATCCTTATCTCATATCCATAAGGGAAAAAAATCAAACTTTAAAAAAACAACTTTCTAGTTTATCAGAGAGGAGGCAAACATTGAGTAATAAATATCAACTTAACATGGTGTTATTGCAGAAGGAAGAATAGTGTGTGAAAATGTGTAAGAGAGGTGTCCTAATTTTGCCTATAAAAGTCGAGAAAGCTCTCACCAAGGAGCAGGCCTTTACATTGGGTTTTGAGGGATGAGTAGAAGTTTGGTAAGGAGAGACAGGGAGTATATACACAAGGGTGAGGTCATGAAAAGGGCTGGCAACTGAATGTAATAAAAGTTAGGAGATAGGCAGAAGCATATTCATGGATTGACAGAGCTGCTTGCCTGAGTATCTTCTTCAAGTGCAGGACCCTTTCAACAATTTTAAGACACTATCTTAACATGATGGTGGTTTAGACCAGTGATTTTTAAAGTGTAAGCCATGGGGCCCTGGGGTCCCTGAAACCCTTTGAGGGAGGTCTGCAAGGTCAAAACTATTTTCATTATCGCAGTCATTATTCTCCTTTTTCACTATTACTTTCTCATGAGTGTATAATGGAGTTTTCCAGAAGCTACATGATGTATGACACTGCAACAGATAGAATGCTGAAACAAATATGAGAATCAAGCTGTCTTCTGTTAGGCCAAACATTAAGGACATGTGCAAAAATATAACACACTGCCACTGCCAGTTTTCTTACTGACATACTCCTGAAAATATAATTATTTTTCATTTACAAAATGTTCTTTAAGTTAACATGTAATAGGTTTGTTACTGCTATTTTAAATGAATTAATAAATATTTTTAAATGTCTAGTATTTAATTTCTAATACAGTAAATATTGATAGCTACAACCTACATAAATAAAAGTTCTCTGGGGTCCTCAATAATTCTTGAGTAGAATGGGGTCCTGAGACCAACAGGTGAGAACCTTTGGTTTAGACTCTGATAGGAAGTCATTAGAAGAACACAAATCTGTAACAAACTTTTCTAAGGGTACTTCCTTCCCCACCAACCAGAGCCTCAGATTCTGCTCTGGCCCCACCCTTTCCTGGCCAGTCCACACCTTAGGTTAGAAGTGGACAGGCCCTTGGTGACAGTACTGAAAAGGTAGGTTGGTGGATAGATTAACATGGCCACAAATTCTTGGCAAGCTCCTTGTTGTATTTCTCTACACTGTGGATCTGGGTCAAGGACAGGGAGGTGAAATTCTCACTCACTGCCGATGGGAATGTAAAATGGTATATGGCCCCTTTGAAAAACAATCCAGCAGTTTCTCAAATGGTTAGAGTCACCACAATTCCACCCCTAGGTATGTACTCAAGAGAAATGAAAACGCATGTCCCCACAAAAACTTGTATACAACTGATCCGAGTAGTACCGCTTATAATAGGCAAAAAGCGCAAACAACTCAAATATCCATGAAGTGATGAATGAATAAATAAAATGCCGCATAGCCATATAATAAAACATGATTCAGCAACAAAAGAAATGAAGTATTGACACAACAAGGGTGAACTTTGAAAACATGCTCAGTGAAAGAAGCCAGTCACAAAAGACCATGGACTGTATTTCATTTTTATGAAATGTCTAAAATAGTCAAATCTATAGGCACACAAAATTGATCAGTGGTTGCCTAGGGTTGGTTGGGGGATGGTTGAGGGAAAAAGGGAGTGACTACTAATGCGTATAGGGTTTCTTTTTGGGGTGATTATAGTGATATTAGTGCAACTCTGTGAATATACTAAAACTACTGAATTACACCCTTCAAATGGGTGAATTCTATGGTATGTGTATTAAATCTCAACAAAGCTGTTTAAAAAAATCTTTTTTTAAAAAGGAAAAGGATGAGATTCTAGCTTTAGTAACTGGAAACATGGTGTCACCATTAGCCAAAATTGGAACTACAGGAGGCAAGACTGTTTGGGGGAAGAAAATGAGCCTTAGACGTATTGAATGCCTCTGATGAGCAGATACCGGATATCGTGGTCTGCACCACAAGGAAGGACTGGAGATAATAAAACAAATTATCATTTACCGAGCATCTATTATGTGCCTGTGCTATGAAGTATTGCTTCTGTTCACACTGCCAATAAGCAGTGTTATACAAACACACCAGTGAGAGAGCGGCCTTTATCTCCCTTACTGCTTGCTGTATCCCAGTATTTAACAACACAGGCAGGCAAAAAGTCAGTATGCAACGTTCACTGGATGAATACAAACTTAGTAGCTTTTAATCCACATAACGACCCTTTGAGGTAGGTTTTTGCCCCATTTTACATGATTTTCTTAAGACCATGAAGCTAATCAATGGCAGTGGTCTGTGAATTCTAAATCACCATGCAATGCTATAATCTCTCAGTACAGACTTGGAACAAAGAGAAGCAAAAGAGTCCACATAAGCCCAATTTCTGCAAATTCATAACAAACATACATGAATACCCCACTGCATCAGGTGGGTTAGTACAATGATAAGCTGGGCAAGAATCTGAATGAAAAGAAATGTATGATAAAATCCTTATGAATGTGTTCACATCCTCGCCAGTGCATGAAGCTCTTTCACATATATTATCGCATTAACCACCACACCCTCAACTTAAAACCCTAATAAGGAAGGCATCATTGCCACTCCCATCACACTTCTGCTCTCCACATAAACCATTCCCCCCAAGGTGACTTCCATGTCGCTGAATGCAACAGTCACTTCTCAGTCCTCAGGATACTTGAAGTATCAGCAGCCTTTGACACTCCCCCCTTGACACGCTTTTTCCCTTGGCTCCTAGCACACCAGACTGTTTCCTCCTTCTTGTTGTGCTCTGTGACTCCTGTACTTCTCCAGGAACTCTCAATGTCAGCCCTCAGGGCTCAGTCCTTGGTCTTCTTTGTACTCACTTCCTGATCAGTCTCGTGGCTTTAAGTACTATTTACATGATAATGACTCCCAAACTTGTATCTCCCTTACACCTGTGCCCGCCCACCCACCCCCGAATTCCAGCATACATGCAACTGCCACCTGATATCTCCGCTGCGATGTGTACTAACCTCCAATGCAATGCATGCAAAAACATCTCCTGATGTCCCTCCTGCTCCTCCTTTCAGTTGCACAAGCCAAAAAACCTGGATGTTACCTTGACTCCTCTCTCTCCCACCCGAAATCCCATCTATCAGGAAATTCTGTTGGCTCTACCTTCAAAATATACCCAGAATCTGACCACCTCTCACTGCCTCCATTGTTGTCACCTGGTCCAAGTCACCTTTATCTCTCACGTGGCTGCAGACAGTACTCTTCTAATAGGTGTTCCTGCTTCTACCCTTTTTGCCCTTTTAGTCTACTTTCAACACCACAGCCAGAAGGATCCTTCAAAATCTAAACCAGATCATGTTACATTTCTGCTCAAAAACATACACTGGCTCCTTCTTTCACTCACAGTAAAAGCCAATGGCCCCCAAGGCCCTACATGCGCAGGCCCTCCCTACCTCCCTAACTTCGTCTCCTAGTCTGTCCACCTCACCTGGCTCCAGGAACACTAATTTCCTTGCCGTCCCTGTCTTGAGGTCCATGCTCTAACAGTTCTCTCAGTCTGGAATGCTCTTCTCTCAGTTATTCATGACTGCACCCTTACCTCTTAAAAGTCTATTCAAACCTCACCTTCTCAGGGAAGCCTACCTTGACTACCCTGTTTAACACTGCAGACTACCCTCCCCCATGCTCTATTTTTTCTTCAGTCTATACCACTTACCATCGTCTAACTCACAACATAAATACTTATTATTTTTTATTTGTATCTCCCCCATTAGACCAAAAAATCTATAAAGGTAGTGAACTTTGTTTTGTTTGCCGATGTTTCCCAAACTTATAAAAAACAGAGACCCAGGGAGATTATGGGTGTTGCTCCACGGCACTGGGCAATGTGTCAGAGAAGGGATTTGAACCCTGGTCAAAATCCTAAATTCTTTCTGTACAGCTCTCCTACACTGTGACTGGAAAGCAGTGAACAGCTGAAAGTACCCCAGGTGGCCCAGGCTGCAAAATTATTACCAGTAACAGAAGAATTCACCACACCATTATAATTTATCATTTCCTTCCCTTCTTAAAGTTCTTGTTCTATAATGGCTTCCCATTTCCCACTGAGTAAAGTCAACTACTCAATTTGGCCTTGAGGACCTGTAATAATTGACCCTAAATCTAGTCTCCATCATCAGGGATGATGTCCTTGGGCAAAATCCTCTTTTGCTGGGTTAGCCCATTGTTTTTAAGCATGTTTTTAAAAATTAAATTTGAATCCCTTTTAAAATCACATTTTGAATACCTTTAGGCCCAAGGCAAGGACCCTCCGTTGTCCCCTTAGGCTTAACTTCACAGGACATTCCTTACCTTGCCCCCTCAAAAGCATGTCTGTCATCTCACAGCACTTCACATTCTGTTCTTCAAACCCCTCACCGCATCTCCAGCCTCTTTAGGAGAGCAGGAAAATGCTTCTTTCGGTTCCCAGCATGCTGGGCGGTATGCACTCTTTCTGTGCCAAAAGCCAATGCCACCTCCTCCTTGAAGACTTTCTTCTCCTCTGCAATTAAGCGCTTCTTATCCCAAAGGCCTATTGCAAAATACCTAACCTGTACAGAGTCACGACAAAATCTCTCTTCCCCCAAGAGAGACCCGACCTAGGGTAAGGATAGTGAGATACTCACTTCAAGTGTAAAATTTAAAGGAGCACCAAAATGCTCAGCAATCAAGGAAAATAACATTTTAACACTGTATTTTTTAAACATCGAAATTAATGTCAAAAACTCATGAACAAAACATCAAATATAAAGATAGGATCCCCAAGTATAGGTCTGTCTCCTACCTGCCAGCCCTGTCCGAACCCCTCACTCACGATAGGACTGAAGGAACTCGAACATCTTGCTTGTGCGGCATGTGAGCCCCAAGGCTGAGAAACCGCGGAGGAGCCATCCGCCTCATCACACCATGCCCCAGCTCAGCAGCGCGGCCTGCACTCACTCAGCTGGGAAGTGGACACGGCCTTTTGGAAAGGCTGGGAGCCGGGTGCTTTGGGGGCGTGTATGTCCCTGCATGTGTGTGGCACACCTGTGCATGCGCGCTTCTAGTCTTAAGGTTTTTTCTTTCCAAGCCACGGGCTCAGGGCGGGGCAGAGTACGCCTTCGAGTACGCACCCAGACCTTGGACTTCGCGCTTGCAAAGATGGGGCGGCGGGGACGGGCAAGACGTTGCACGTGGGAGAGCTCAGAATTCCTTCTTGCACAACTGACAGGTGGAGTTCAACTCTTTCTGGCTCCTCAATCCGGTCAGAAACATGCCACTCCCTTCGAGGTACCAGAGGACCTGAAACTACTGCTCCAGACCCACATAATCTCCTCGGGACCCTTCGAATCGTTCTCCCGCCACCGTGGGAGGGAGAGAGAAGGCGGAGGGAGGGGCCCCCCAGAAAGGACAGAGGAAGGGACAGTGGAGGCGGAGAGGGCGGAGGAGCGTCTCCCCTCGCTCCGCCCGCCTCTTCTCTGGGCCGCGGCCAATCGCCGTGCGCTCCGAGCCCCGGACCCGCCCCTCCCCGCCTGCTCCGGCCTGCGGCTCCGCCCGGGCCGGTAATAATTAGGCTGCGGGAGGGGGGGTGCCGCGTCAGCGCCCGGCGCCGGCCAATCCCGGAGCTCTCCCCCGCGGTCGCGTCACAGGCCGAACAACCAAACAGAAAAGTTTAATAAACAGCGGACGGAGGGGCCGGCGGCGGCGGCGGGGCCGGAGTGAGCAGGGGTTCGGCGGCCTCACCTGTCCCCATTCACCGGCGGCGACCGGCGGCGGCGGGCAGCGCGTCAGGCGGAGAGGGCCGCCGCCAGGTGAGGAGCGCGGCCCGCGGGCCCCGGGCGTCCGGCGCCGACCCTCCCCCTCCCGCTCCCTTCCCCCACCCGGCTGAGCCGAGGCGAGGCCCGCCCCCGGCCCCTCCCGGCGCTGGCGAGCCGGAAGCGGAGGGCGGCCGGCGGGCGCAGCAGGTGGTGGGCCCGCCGCCGGCCGCTGGTTCCCGGGCCCGGGCCGGGAGTTTGCTGAAGGGCGAGGGGCTTCCCTGCCCCGGGGCCAGGGGCGGGAGCTCGGCGGGCGCTCGCGGTCCCGGGCTTCCCGCCGGGGGCGGGGGTGGTGGGTGGAGGCGCGCCGAGGTCGCGACCCCCGCTCCCTTCGGGCCTCGGGGGCCGCCGCGCTCGCCGCTCTGACCCCATTCCGAGCAGTTGGCGGGTGGGGGTCGGAGGGACCCCGGGCACCCTTGGGCGCGTCCCTGTCACCAGCCCTAGTCGAGTTCCCCGCCCCGCGTCTCCGAGCCTGAGTCCTTTTTGGAATGTTTTTCACCTGTCGCGGTTTCAAAAGCCGGCGAGGGGTGACGGTCTAGCAAGTCAGACCGGGAGAGGGGATCGGGGGTTGGCCTCTTTTTCCTCTGCTCCTGTTTGGTACACTCAGGATTTCTGAAATTGCTCTTCCTTCAAACAGTATTTTTCGAATTGGCTTCTCCCTACGTGAACAGCTACAGAAGAATATTGTATTTGAAATGATTTTAACTTTGTTTTGAAATTTTGTGCTAAACCACACGATGCGGATGCTGTGATGATACATCTTCACAATTACAAAGTTCAACAATGTGAAGAAGTTAAGGGCTTGGGGTTACCTGCAGACCGTTTGTATTTAAAGTTGTTTGGCGGTGAAAGCTGGTTAGTTTTTAATGGTTTAATGATCTGAGAAAGAGGTTTAAATTCCTCTTTCAAACCAAATTCGGAATTTGATTTTTTAATGTAAAATACTATACACTTTTAAGGTTATGTAATAATTATGTTACCAATTTTAGGACACTTGAAGAGTTACTGGTAGTCCAGGGCTTCAGAGGAAAATGTTCTCTTTCTACAGAATATGCTCATTTAAGTTTCCCAAACAGGTTGTCTTTTTACGTTTTTTTCTTTTAACGTTTTAAAATATATTTAAACGAGGCAGGGATCACAAAAGTGTGCAGGATTATTTAGGGGTTGATAGTTTATTATCTTGATAGTGGTGATCATTTCCTGTGTCAAAACTGATCACGTTTTACACTTAAATATGTGCACTTTGTTGTAGGTCAATTGTACTTCTATAAAGCTGTTTTTAAAAGTGTTCAAAATATACTTAGTACCACAGAAGTATGAATACACACAATACAATATAAAGAGATAAAATGTAACTTAAAAATCCGAGATCCCTCCC
Source organism: Camelus ferus (assembly GCF_009834535.1). Lineage (NCBI taxonomy): Eukaryota > Metazoa > Chordata > Mammalia > Artiodactyla > Camelidae > Camelus > Camelus ferus. The sequence goes on from NC_045722.1 coordinate 7,828,920, forward strand.
CCCAAGTGCTGGAACATTACCAAAACTTGCATCTGTTTATATGAGTTTCTTATCTGTCCTATACCCCTGCCTCTCCTTACTGAGGTAATCATTTCAGTCTAGTGGATTTTGTTTACCATTCCGTTTACTATTACTTATTTTTTTTTTAAGTTTCATCGCATATGTTTAAGTTCAGTGTTTTCAGTTTGCTTTTCTTTTGAGCTTTATAAAAATAGTATGTGATTGTATTTCACTGGTTTTATTGCTGTACAGTATTGTATTAATCTTCCGTAACTCATGGGCCTTTAGATTATGTTTTTGATTTTGTTTTGATATCAACAACTGTGCTTTATGAACATTTCTGGTTTCCTGTCTCCTGGTGCAAGAGTTTCTGTAGAGTAAATAATGTAGATTGCATTGGAAAGTCTTTAGGTAGTCAGAAGTAAAGTAGATTGAAATACTAGAAAAAATGAATGAAAAACTTAGGTTCTCTTTTATGTTTTAATGGAAGATTCATAGCCACGGTGATTAGTTGGTAGTTTTTGAACATTTGCATGAGAAATTAAGATTCCTGTTAATCTGTATATAATGAATCTTTTCCTTGGAAATCCCATGGTAAGAAGTCTGGCACTATTTGCTATTTCCTTTTTCAATGCCAAAAGTAAATATGGTAGGCAAAAACATTTGAACGGATGTAAAATAAATCACTCTATGTTCCCCATCCCCTCTTTGTAATCTCTGGCAAGTTACTTAAAACTTCACTTGTGCCTTAGCATACTCATGTAAAAGAAACCTGTCCTAAATTTATCCTTTCAGTTATACAGACTTTAGTTAAGGGAAGCACCTATCAAGTGGCAGAGCCTTTAAGGAAAAGGATTAGGGCCAAAGTGTCATTCTGTGGAATTATGGTGAGTATGTCCTTTGGAGCATTTTTGGAAAAAGATGTGTGATGAGTATCAGGATGTGTTAACCACACATTTAAGTACTTTTTATTTACTTTAGCCTTAGATTTGGGAGTGCCCCAAGGTATGTTTCTAGAGTGATTCTGTTTTATTTATCATGCTAACAGCAATGCAAAGACAAAACAGGGAGCACTATTAACTTCTTGACAATGGTGGGTGGGTGGGTGTGTGCGCGCGCGAGCTTTCGATATGAGTTTATATCTTGAATACACTGATTTATTTAAAGGCATGGGAGTAGAGACAGTTTGATTTTTTTTTTTTAAGCAGTATGCAGACAGATATCAGGATGCTTTGTATTGATAGGGCTATTTTATACTGCTTTTTAAAACAAAAACAAAAAATGAAAGGCTCATTTTTATATTTTATTATAAGGGCATTTTACCCCCAAACTTTCAGAAAAGTTACAAAGAATAAATAATCATTAAATTTGGTAGGTATACCCCCAGTCTTTCTGTTTGTGTGTATTCTTCATGTTGTAAACAATTAAAAGTTGAATTATAAACAAACCTAGGCTGCTTCTAGTATCCCAATTATATGTCTTAACCCTTTACTGCACATAAGATGGTAATAGTAGTCACCTAACTGGTTTCTTTGCTTCAACATTCTGGCCCGTGCATTCTGCTTGCTGTTCCTCTGCAGAGCAATCATTTAAATGTATAAATTAGATTACCTTATTTCCAGACTTAAAACCCTCCAATGACTTTTCAGTACACAAATTAAAACATTTATTATGGCCTGTATATTCTAGACCAGCAATGTCCGATGGAAATAGAATAGGAACTACAAATGGGAGCCACATAAGTAATTTAAAGTTTTCTGATAGCTACATTTACAAAAAAAAAGAGAGAAAGAGGTAAAATATTTTTTAGCCCAAAATAATTATGATTCAATAAGTAATCAGTATAAGAAATTATTAATGGGATATTTATTTTCCTTTTTTCAAACTGTCTTCACAATTCATTTTGTGTTTCCCACTTAAAGTACTTCTTAGGCTACAGATTGGTGCTGCTCTAGACTGTCAGGCCTGCCAGCCTCATAGACTTATCTCCTGCCACTCTCCCCTGACTCATGCACCTCCAGCAATATTTGTCTTTGGGGGTTCATGAGCATGCCAAGCTGAGTTCTCTTTAAAGTTGTTGTTCCTTCTTCCTGGAACATTCAATCATGTTTTGCTCAAATGTCATTCCTTCTGAAATGTCTTCTCAGACCATCTTCCCTGATGACTGTGTTAACGCTTCTTCGTTTCAGACAGACAGAACCTGTCATCTGAAATGATTTATTTGGTTATTGTCTGTATCCCCTGCTTGAATGTAAACTACTTGAGGGCAGGGATTTCCTCATGTTTACTATTAGATCCTCATATATTAAAATATAATTTTTAAAAAGTACATACCATTTCATCTCATGAAAGTACTGTAACTTAACTAGTCACCTATTGTGTGTAACTTGTTTGTCCTTTTTTTCACTATTAAGTGTGGTGAAGACCATCTTGAGAGCTAAATTTTTTTTTTAGTTGAAGTGTATAGGCAGTTTACAATGTTGTGTCAGCTTCTGGTGTATAATACAATGTTTCAGTTATATATACTTATACATATATTCCTTTTCATATTCTTTTTCATTACAGGTTACTACAAGATACTGAATATAGTTCCCTGTGCTGTACAGTAGAACCTTGTTTATCTGTTATATAGTAGTTAGTATCTGCAAATCTCGAACTCCCAATTTATCCCTTCCTGTGATGTCTGTGAGTCTGTTTCTGTTTTGTAAATAAGTTTGTTTTTTTAGATTCCATAGATAAGTGATATCATATGGTATTTTTCTTCCTCTTTCTGGCTTATTTCACTTAGAATAACGATCTCCATGTCCATCCATGTTGCTGCAAATGGCATTATTTTATTCATTTTTATGGCTGAATAGTATTCTATTGAGTTTATGTTTATATACGCCACAACCTTTATTCAGTCATCTGTCAATGAACATTTAGGTTGTTTCCATATCATTCCTATTGTAAACAGTGCTGCTGTGAACATTGGGGTGCATATATTTAAGAGCTAATCTCTCTGTATTTCTCATTTCTTTAGGATTCAGTCTTAAAATTGCTTAGTCAAAGCATATGAACATTTTTTATCTGAATTTCATACCTTTATCATGTACTAAATACATATATATTTGGTTCTTCTTAGCTTTTATTCAATACCAGTGATTCTATATCAGTGCACATTGTTTTAGTAACTGAGAGTAATAATGTGTTTTCGTTTTGTTATTGTTAAGTCTTCCCTTCCCTTTTTTCCCTGCAAGTTGATTGTTGCTTCGTTAGTCTTCGAATTTTTTAGTTGATTGCTTAGGATCTTCAGGTTGTTTTTGAAGTTTCAGATTTTAAAAAAAATTGTATCATTTCTATACTTAATGTTTTATGTTGTATAATGAAAATTTTTTAATGCCATTAAGTTTTTCTTTGAGCCTAGTTTTAGCTATTCCTTGAATTTTGACATGTAATATTTTTATTAAAATCTCTGCAGTTGCAGTTTTCATTCTTATCAACCACTGCTCCATACTAGTTGAACATTGTGCTAAGTGCTAAGGATACAACAATGAATGATACAGGGTCTTTGCTCTCATGGAATTTACAGTCTATTGAAAGAGCTAGGCTATTAACAGACCAGTGAGTAAAGATTTTTCAGATTTTGACAAGTGCTAGTAAAAAAAGAATAGTATGTGCTGATAGAGATTGGAAGGTGCCGGATGGATGTTCTGAGACTGTCACTCTGAGGATTTAACATTTAAAGTTAGTGATGGTGCTAAGGTATGTTTGGGTAGTTTCTTTAGCTTTTCCCCAGTCTGTCAGAAATTTTAGAAAACACACACACTGAATTTCTTCTGTAAAATTTTTTGTAAAAATTGCCTTGCAGACAGACTCAAACCCCCACCCCCATCCCGTCCCACCCCTGTCTTCCAGTTGGATTACTGCCCCACAGCTTGTCCTGTGTAGAAAATGTGGAGCTGTGATTCTGAGTACTGAGATCGAGAAAGTGCTGGGGGAAGTTTCCTAAGTGAAGAGAGCTGCTAGCACAAAGGGGGCAAAAAGTGCCTGGCTTGGTTTAGGATTTGACTGAAGATTGGGATGACTGGAGTTTACTGAGTGAGGAGAGTGGGACAAGGTTTACTGCAAGACTTATTTGGGAGACTTACTATTTCCAGGTGGTAAGGCTGCTTTCTACTTTTCCGCCATCTTCCTATCCTGTTTATATTCTGTGATCCAAATCAGTCTCCTACAAATAACTTTGATTATTTTACTCCTTGGTATTTTCCTTCCTTATTTCTACTGTATTTTCTCTTTTCTCCCACTCAGAATCTTTGCATGTGCTGTTCCCTTTTGCTTAATTGTGATTTTTTTGATGGATTAACCCTTAATATTGGCAAAAGAAGTTAAGTTCTTATGTTGGCTTTATTTACTCATTTCACATTGGGTATTTCTTTATTTATAAATACTTGTAACAACTGTGATTCATTAATTGGCTTGTGATTTGTTTCAACATCTTTTTCTTCTAGAGCTAATGCTTTCCAATCTGGTAGGTACTAACCACTTGTGACTATAAATTTACCAAAATTTAGTATTAAAAATGTGTACCCTTGGTCTTACTAGTCATATTTCAGGTGCTCAGTAACCACATGTGACTAGTGACTATATTATAATGGAGAGCAGAGATAGAGTCTGTTGCAATGATGGAAATTTATCTTAATTTATAAGTAATCATGTGGCTAATAGCTTCAGTATTTTATTTAAGTTTAAGTAGCCACATCTGGCTGTTGAAATACGGCAAGTCTGAATTGAGATGTGCTATAAGTGAAATATGAACTTGATTTCTGGTACAAAACAGGAAAAATAGCTCAATTTTTAAAATATTTATTTTAATAAAACATATTATTGATTTTATTTAACATAAAACATTTTATTTAACACAAAACTGGAAAATAGCATTACTTCAATATGTAATCAGTATTTTTTAAATTGATCTATTATCCCTGTTAACTTTATTTTACTGCTGTAATGTGGCTACTAGAAAATTGAAAATTGCACGTGGCTCTCATTATATTTCTGCTTGACAGCACTGGTCTACACTGGCATCCAAAAGTTCACCACAGTAGCTAGTGCCCAGCATATAGTAGGTGTTTGAAAAGTTTGATGAAGGAGTAAACTTTTCTGTTGGCTTTGAATGTTATTGTATAATTGTCAAAGAACTCTACCTGTTCAGATTTTGCTTTTTAAAATTGTTGGTATTCCTCATGACAATAATTAAAAAATTTTTCTATGACTGTTGAGAAAAGCTTTTCTTTTGATAACTGTATAAAAAAATAACCTTATTAACTAGTCGCTGTGCATCATCTTTTTATCTTTTGGTTATTTTTTTCTGGCTTAGGCATGTAAAGAGAGGGAATTTAAAATCTGCCAATCTGTTCTCTGTCAGTTTTCTGTGTCCAGCAGTTTACGTAGGTGATCTATTGTGTGTTATTTGACACATGAAAATTTATGACTATTTAAACATTTGACTATTAAATGAATGCTTTTTCCTTTACTTATGCTTCAGTCTCAATATTATTTTTTCTGTTCCGTTTTAATTTACATTTATTGGTGACCTTGTTTATTCCCTTAGATTTAAGAGCAATTTACTACCTTAAGGAATGATATCTCTTCTGTCAGCTTGGTTTATGCTTTCTTAATCTATTGGTTTCTTTAAAGTTTCCTTCGTGTTTAGTATTTGCTAAATGGACCATCACCACCCTCCCACTTCCCCTAATACTCATCTTGTGGTTTTTTTTTTTTCCCTTAACGAGTTAGAAGATACTCATCAGGAGCAGCAAACTCAAATACATACCTCACTTTTGTAGACACTGTGTATTTGTCAGGAAAATATTTAAAAAACATTTTTTTTGTCCGTCAGTTGGTGGTTTTCAGACTTTACGCTCAGTGACCCTAGTCATGTTTTGCTAATATCAGGGTGGTCCTTTCACCAACTATTCCCTAAACTACCTGAAGTGCCCAGGGATACTACCAAGGATTAATTTCTGTTGTAGGAAGGATAGTTTGAGCTATTTTAGTCCTTAAAAATTCCAAGGACATTTTCACCCTGTACTCTCTGTACGTACCAAAAGTTATTCCTAATAGTATAGGTATTGATTCTTTATGTAGGGTCTTTTTAATAAAAAAATGAAATGAAACCAAGTTTTTCAGTGGCTTGTTCTCTTCTGAATTGTTTTCAGTTGATAAGTTTGGGGAAGCCGCTGAACTACCACAAAAAATATACAATATGTCCTTTGAATACTTGATGTTCAAAAAGTGGTATTGTCACATGTGATCAGGGAGCCTTGAAGCTTTGCAGCCTCCTTGTTCCTCTGAAGCAATATTGTTTCAAATAATCTCAGTTGTGGTACTGCTTTCTTTTTATTTTTGCTGTTGTTTTCTTCTACTACTGATTTAGAAGAGGAACGATTTTAACCTGTGAGCCATCTAAAATGAAATTTCTTAACTTGAAGTTCTTTCAAGTAGGCCCTGGAGATCTTTGAACAATCTAACTAAGTCTGTATTTCTTTTTCTTTTGGTTATAGATTGATAGTGGTCTTGGCATTGGATTACTGTATGTACTATATGTTTGTTTTACACAAATGGTTAACTTTGTCGTGAAAAATTGATGTTAGAGTAAAGGTTCATTTGGTTCCCATAACTGTCTACTAATTTTAATTTTGCCAGATTTTAAGATTAAAATGTTTGCCATCTGTTTTTCTGTAACCTTGTAAAAATTTTGGCCACCTAAAACTTGTTTTATAGTGTAACTCAAGTTTTATGCTGTAACGCAAATTATGTATTTCTCCTGTTGTTTGCTCCTGTACCTCTTCTGCTGCCAGTGTCCTTTTGCAAGTGTCCACTCAGTGGGAGGAAAACCTGAACTTGACTCGTGAAGTACTGAGCATTCAAAGCTGTGAATCCTTGCAAAGGATCTTGGGACTAGACCTCTGTGAATTGGCTCTTTCAATTTGTCCACTTAAAAGGCATAATAGCTTATGCAGCTGTTTGGGCTTCTGCGGGGTATTATTCCATATTCATGTCCAGTTGCAATTATGTGAATTTTTAGTTTCTTACAAAAGCTTCTCTTTGTATTCAAAACAAGTTTGTTGGCTTTATGTTCTCCTACTATATGAATTTTCTTTGAGAAAAAATGCTTGTAGGATTTTAAATTTAGAAAATAAATTTAAATTAGAAATTTTCATATTAAATTATTGAAAGTATATTTTAGGAAGGAGCTACCCTAATTTGCTATAATTTTGAATTTGTTTTTATAAATAGGTCAATCATTGGTAGAGGTGAATATTATCAAAATGCCATTCAATCAGATAATGATTAATGTCAGAGTAATAGTAAATGGGCCAAGCTATTAAAAATATAAACAGTTCTAATTAAAATAAACATAATAAAATACAGCAAATTTAGTAATATACAAAGTGACTGTAGATCTTTTTTGTTGAAAAGTCAGAATCTCTTTAGAACCTCTGTAGTAGAAATAACATTTAACATAACTTAGTATTTTAAGAGGAGTATAACCTTCAGCTGTACCTTAGGGTTCCCATGCCTCCCTAAAATAATACTTATGTAGAGTGTAAAATAGTGTCCACCTTTCTCTTGTAAAAAGCAACAATTTTTTAAAAAAGAACTTAAACCATCCCAAACTTTATACTTGAACATGTTAGAACTTAGAACAAGTTGCCTTTTCCTTTCATTGATACCCATTTGCAAAGGATAAGCATTAAGCTTTCAAAACACTCACGACGTCAGACCTGAGAATGTGGTGATATAGAAACAATAATTTCTGCCTCATTTTTTCTCCAGTTTTAAATAGAAATATCAATCTTTAACGTCACTGAAAATTTTACTCTTTTGTGGTACTGAGAACATACAAGTATCAGTTAATTTGATAGCGTAGAAATGAATCTTTTGCATTCAGTATTTTAGTGCTGGATATTTTCACTTGAGTTTTGTGGTCTTATGTTTGTCTTAGAGAAAATACTGTTTTATTCTTCCTGGCAAAATTTTGCAGTGGGTTTTCTGATGCCATTTTTAAAATTTTCATACAAAATGTGAACTCTATTGAAAAGAGTCTTGTCTTTATAAACCATAACTTCACCTTCATGGCTCTGTGAAAATATCAAGTGATTTGGTTTAAAAGCATGGTATTTTTAACAATTGGTCACTGAACTGCAAATTAACAGTTCTTCTGTGAGATTTTCATTGCTGTTACTTGGTTTATTTATTTTTTACCTAGACAAAAGAGTAAGCAAATAGTATATGATGGGAAAACTGAAACATAACCTACTGTTTCTTTAAGAAACCAGCTTATCCAAGGGGTTTTAGTGTGTTTAACCTAACCTGCTAGCAAGGAAAAGTTCTTTAAAATAATGGATATTAGCTGTATCCAATCACAATTTTCAGTTTCACTAATAGGGAGGAGATTTTACTCTTCAGCCACTAGAATTGGAGAAGGTGGAGCTTGGTATTCAGGTTTGGTTGCTTTGGAGTACAGCTTCAAGTGAAGTTAATCTGAGGTGAAGCAAACAGAAAATTGTGGAGGTTTTGTTGGTAGGATTTTTGTTCTAATCTTTTAATGATCCTTTATTTTACACTTTTGCTCCTTTATGCTTCTGTGTATACTAGGTTTTGTCATTGTTGTTATTTTCTGATGCAAACCGAACATTAAAATTAAGCAGGGAAGCAGAACAAAAGGGCTGTTTGGACAGGAAATAGGTGTTCAGAGAATCAAACTTGACTTTCTGTATCATTATTTTCAGTTCAGAATTTAAGTGTCATTAAAAAATGCTCGAATAAAAATCATCTCCAGTAACGGGCTTTTTCTCTTGGATTGAATGTTTGAGGAGTCATTTGTCAGTTTTTATAAATGACATCTTGAAGAACTCTGTTTGATATGTCATTTTCCTTAAACTTAAAATGTTACTAAGTTGCTAAAAGATAGATGTGGTAGGCTTAAATTTGTTCTTTTTAAAGAATTGAAATGCCAACGGTTTAATTTTCTTTTTTACCCCCAAGACACCTCCCCTTTTTTTAAACTTTAGTATATTTTAAATTTAGAGATATGTTGGCATTTTTAATAAGCTGATAATTTTAGTTTTGTTTTTAAAAAAGATCATTGATTTATTTTATATAGAACAAGGTAACTTTTTCCTTTCAATCTTGATTTCTTTCAAAGGTATAGGTAGAGTAATTAACACCCTTTGAAACAGGAAATAAATGGATTCATATGTTAAAGGTAGGCTACCAAAACTTTAAAAAGTATATATGAATCCATTGACATTTCTTAAACTTATGAAATAATTGTACTATGTTTCATTGCCAGAATTTTTCTTTAGAGGGTCTTTTCTTTATATTGTTCTTTGATCTCGTAGAAATTAATAATAGAATAATTTCAATAATCAGTCCAAATGCCACCTGAGCATTTCAGTCAGTATACTTGTATTTGCTGTGCTGCTTCTTCCAGTTCATGCAAAAGGTTTTAAATTAAAGCTTTTCTGTTCCATCTATTGCTTAAGCACTACTGTAATAGTAAAATCAGGAAAAGTCACCCTGATATCCACAAGAAGATCATTGTGAGGTAGTCTTATTTTTTTCCTCTTCCATTCTGTACCTTACCATATTCTTGTATTTTTTCCGTAATTGTAAATAAGTACAGTTTCATATTTTACATTAAAGTGTATCATCTGTTATTAAAATTGTTTTCATTTCATTTGCTATATGGGTTAGGTTAATGGGACTTTAATTTACCTAGTTTTTTGCCTGTGTTACATTTAGATTGTTCCTTATTTTTCACCACATCATGGTATTGCATTGAACTAACTTCTTTGTGTAAATTTTGAAACATTTTCCTCTTGATTTCTTTTGGAAAAATCCTCTGGTGTGGACTTACTTAGATCAAAGGATATAAACACTTCAATGGCCAAATTGCTTTTCAAAAGTTTATTCCAGTTTATATTGCCACCAGAAGAATGTGCTTCAAAATTTCTCTAATGCGTAGCCTCTTAAGTGTTATATTAAAGTATGCCTCTGAAGCTCTCTGACTTGTTGATTAGTTTTTACCTAAACTAATAGCCTATTTTAAATTCCATTTTCCAAAATGTAGGTGGCTCTAAATCCATTTTCTGGACATTAAAATCAGCTGAAGGAAACTGGGAAAATGTTTACCCACTTAAGTGAAAATTTTATCTTTGTTGGTTACTTATATGTGTATCACTTATATGTATTGCTATCAGTTAAGTACAAGACTTAATATTTTACATTGGCGTTGTTGTTCACGCCAGCTTTTCTCAGTACATTTCTTATGGTAAACACATACCAGAAGATACACTTTCTTCTAAGAAGGTATATCAGAAACATTTTTAGAGAGGAGGCTGAACAAGTTTGAATAGCCTTTGTCACTTTTTGTGCATTTCTGATTTTTTTTAAGTACAATATAGAAACAATTAGTATGTATAGACCTAGGTTTTAAATGGCATATCAGCACCTTTTCAGTATTTCATAGATTTTTAGTTGAAAGTAATGAAACTTCCCACACACAGTGTGTTACTAGACCTGCGTTGTTTCTGTTTGTCTTTAAGAGCATTTGTTCAGCAATAACTGGTAATTGTGTATACTCTTGCCAATTAGTATGTTAAATAGAAAAGGCTGTAAGTGTTTAGGATACAAACTTAAACAAACTTAACAATGTTCGAGAATAAACTTAAAAAATTGTTTTAAAGAAAAATTCAAGACATTTAAAAATTCTAATTTTAATTTGTAAGTGGGAGCCAATCCAATGATAAGTCATGGGTTAAGCTGTCACTGATGCAGCCAGTAGTTGAGCATGTATAATTTTTGAATAGTCTTGCCCATTTTGCAGTTTAAATAACTTACTCTGTAAATTTTTGGTAATAAACTTAGTATCTCTAACTTTCAGAGCTACTGTTGGTATGTTGGTCATGGTGTTTGTTTTGGGGAAGTTTTTTAGAGTTTTTTTTTTTTAATGTCTGTTTTGTTTGTCACGGCTTAAGAGTTTGATTTTTCCAGATACTTTGGTTTTAACATTTTGAATAGAAGAGAAAAAAGTTAAAACTCATCACTTTTAATTAGTGAAATAATTCTTATGAAATATATTTTCTATGCATTTAAATTTGTTGGATAGATAATCTATTCATGAATAGAACAACTGTTTGAGTTTCAATTGAATATTTAAAATTTATGTTGGTGCTTAAATATTTATATTACGTTTCCTTTGCTCTGAATTTGAGAAGATGTATTTAATTTTCTTCTTAACGGATTCATCTTATTGCTGCCAGGTAGAGATGAAGATAATTTTAAATAGAACAGTTTCAGTGAAAGTTATTTCAAATTTGGCTGTAGATTACATTTTAATGGATACTTACCTTCCCTTCTAGTACTCTGGGAACGTTAGAACTTTGCGAACAGATAATCTTTCATTGTTTCTCTGCTGTAAGTCTACTGTAATGGTCTCTGGTTAACAGAACTAGGGAGTATCCTTTTAGTACCTTGGTTTCATTCAGAGGGTAGAAACCGGTTTTCTATAGGGAGAAGAATCATTTCTAAATGACCTAGCATTGAGGCAAGATAACAGTGATAACTTTTTTTTTCTTTTAGAATGGAGAAAAAAGTAATCTAGAGTAGGGATTCTAAATGCATTCAAAGTCTCTGTTAGTTTCCATTCAAGGGGAATACAGTGATTTTTTTTTTTCTAAATGACATAAGGAAAAATTTTAATGGGCATTAAGTTGGTAAAACTTGAAAGAACCTAGAAACAGTGGCTTAGTAGTTACAAGTTCTCTTTGTTCTGTATAGTAGGGGACTTTACAGTTTTGCAGTGTTCTTCCTGTATGGCTTCTTTATAAAAGTAGGTAAATGTTTTAGGAGTTTGATTACTTAGGAATGCTGATTTATTAACATTAAATATGTGTATACTGACTCTCTGTCTGAATCTAACTTTCTGCATTTGTATGTCAACAGAAAAAAATGAACTCAAAACATTATTGTGGTTAGTAATGTTTTGGTAGAAGGGACCAGATCCATCTCTCTCTCTTTATACCTTTTTTTTCCTCCTCAAATAGGCACCTTGATTGAGTACTGCCCCCTGCCCATGGTTTTTTGTGAGTACTTGATTTCTCAGTAGAATTTAGCACTGTTGACTATTCTTTATTTCTTGAAACTCCTCCCATAAGTTTATTGACATGCCTGGGCTTTCTTCTGTTTGTTATCTCTGTCCTTACGAGTGTTTCTTCTTTACAACCATTAAGTATTGGAATTTCATAGGATTCTGACCTTAGTACTCTTCTCACTCTATATTTATTGGGTAATCTCCAGTTCTACAGTCAACACCCTATATATATTAATGAGTCTGGGATTGGTGTCTTTTTTTTTTAATTGAAGTATAGTCAATTTACAATGTTATGTTAATTTCTAGTGTTCAGTATAATGATTCATTTATATACATATATTTCTTTTCATATTCTTTTTCATTATAGGCCATTACAAAGTATTAAATATAGTTTCCTGGGCTGTACAATAGCACCTTGTTTATCTGTTTTATATATAATATTTAGTACCTACAAATCCCAAACTCCCAATTTATCCCTCTGAGCCTCTCCTCAACCATAAGTTTGTATTCTGTGTGTCTGTCTCTGTTTTGTAAATAAGTTCATTTTTGTTTTTTTTTTTTTAGATTCCACATATAAATGGTATTATATAATATTTTTCTTTCTGTTTCTGGCTTACTTCATATAGTATGACAATCTCTGGGTCCATCCATGTTGCAGCAGAATGACCGAGATTCGTATCTTAAATCCCAATTTTTTGTTTGTATTTAAGACCCCTATTTACTCAGCTCATGAGTGTTTCTTCCATACCTATATTAAACTCAAGAAAGCTAAACTTAACTGCTTACTTTGTCCTCCCCAACAGTATCCCTCAAACTCTTTTTTTCCCTCCTGTCACAGTAAATGGGTGGTGTGCTACCATCCAAGCCAGAACTCAGGTGTCATTCCCAATTAGCCACAACTTCCTATCAATTTTAAATCCGTAGGAACTCTAGAATCCATCCATTTTTTTTTCTTCACTGTCTTAACATAGGTCATGCTGTGGTTTCACATTTAGATTACTAAAACAGCATCCTGACTGATCTTCACTCCCAGTTTTGGCTCTGTATGTAATACGTTCTTCACTATACAGTCACGTCTGTCTCTCTACTTAAAATTCTTTAGTGATTCCTTATTGCCCTTTGAACTTTCTTAACTGCCTAGGGTGAATAATAATACCATCTAATTCTGTGCTAAGCATTCTCTGAGGTAATCGCCAAACAACCTTAAGGAGAAGTGTTGTTACTTTCATTTAACAAGTGAGATGATTTAGAAATGCTTACTTATTTGTCCAGAGTCGCCTTAGCTGGTAAGTGGTTGGCATACTTTAAACTGAAGTTTGTCAGATCAAAGTCCTTTCTTTTAACCACTGAGCCGTGTACCTTCCTAAGCTAACCCTGGCTTACTTCGCCATCCCCCCTCACTCTCCCCCTCCATTTCACCCTCTAACCAGCTATTTGCAGTTTCTCCTTCTAGGACATGCTCAAACTTGTTGCCTAAGCCTTAAAAGTGCTTTAAGGAAAACATATATTTTCAAAGAAGCATTTCTGACAATTTTTTGAAACATTCTAAAAAAAAAAAAAAGACATTTTGGCATCCCTGGCATGTAAGATAAAAGAATGAGACATTGAAAATAAAGGTAGTTTTTCATATGTGGTTAGTTTTGAATTTCAAAGCTGTGGAATTCCTCATGTTTAATAAAAGCTTTGAGACCAGGCTCTGTAAGAGAAAGATTAGGGAAAGTGTGAAAGCACTTTATCTGAGCTATTTGAAATGCTAATGACCTACTTAAATATCTATTAGCCAGGACCTTAATTTTTGCATCCAGGTGTATAAAGCATCTACCTGTGAATAACTTATAGGTAGAGAAATAGGCTACATATATTTTTTCACATCAAATCATCAAAAAAGTTAAATACTGCAGCTAATCATATCTAGAAAGAAAACTGAGGTAAACTGAGAGGTGGTTGAATTGGAATCATTTTCATTTCGAATATCTTGTTTCTTTCTTCTATCTCTCTCCACTGTTTCCCTCCAACATATTTTAAGGCAAAAGACTTCCATTGGACAAACCTCCCCCCAAAACCCTTTTTATCTAGAGCTGTGAAAGAAACTTGATGTTAAAAGAAAAACACCAAATGGATAGAGCTTTTGAAAATATAGGTAAATATTGGTATCTTTGAAGGGTTTAAATTCTTAACTATGATTAGAAGTTAATGTAACTATAAACTTTTAATAAAAACCATGGTTGCCCATTATAAAAGCAGAAGTTTTTGTTTTTACCATTGAAGTATTTTACAGTTAGAAAATGCCATTGCTACTCTCAGGTTTTAATTTGGCATATTTACTATCCAGAGTAATCTCTTGCCTTTTTTTTAAATAATAAAAATGTCAACAGCTCTTTTAGTAGACTTTAAATGTTATAATAATATATTTGTATAATAATAATAAAACATAAAATTGAAAATAATGTTATTACTTAGCTTTGATAAATAGAATGATAAATTAAAATTTTAGATTATTGCTTAAAATATATAATGTGCTTCTTCTCAGTGAGAACCAAATCTTAATATCTATAGAACTTTATAAAATATGTTCACTCTTAGTAGGAAAAATAATTCTTGGCAGAGTATTTAAAATGAAAACCTACACTGAAAAGGTCTCATTAATTGCCTAAAATAAGTGTTTCAATAAGCAAATTCTTAGCTGTGTGTGTAGAGGTTAATCAGGTGAATCTGTAAAGTGCTGAAAGACTGGTCCTTTCCTGAAGGACGAAGTTGGGGCATATGAATATTTCCTGTTCTACAAGTCAGTATTGTATAATACTGAGTGCCAAACTGGTTTGTTAAAAATGATGGCTGTAAAAGCTCAGCAGGGAGAAAGATCACTGTAAGCTAGGATAATCAGGAAATTAGCAAAAGTAAAATCTGAGACATCCCTTGAAGGTTACATATGTTTGAGACTGCCTGGGCCACATAGAGCTGCTGCCGCCTTCTTGTTAAAATTTTTTCATTTTTATTTTGGATATAGGTCAAAAGCTTTATTTTAGTCACCTGAAAAGGGAGAACCCTAAACTGGTAAAGTGTAAAGAATGGTAAAGAGTGGGACCTTGGGTGTTCCCACCCAAGTTTTCTTGGTTCAGCAGGTGCCATGTAATTTTCCACTTCTCCAGTAAGCTCCAACTTTTCTTAGGATTCTTCAGGTGGTTAAGAGGCATGGAGGATATACTCTGGATGTGAAAATAAAGTGTCTATGAGTAGTGGTGAACTATCAAAGTCTTCTATGCAGAGAAATGGTGACAACAGTGTTAAGAGGATTAATTTAATAATTATAACTCATGTACTAAACACTGTATCAGACGCATTTTTTTTTAAGTCTTAATGTTTTTTAGAGCAGTTTTAAGTTCACAGCAAAATTAAGAGGAAGGCACAGAGTACCTGTGTGCCATTTGTGTCCCTGTACATGCATAGTCTTCCCCATTATCAGTACCCCTCACTAGAGTGGTATATTTTTTAAAATTGATGAACCTACATTGACACATCATTATCACCCAAAATCCATAGTTTACATTGGGGTTCACTTTTGGTATTTTATATTCTATAGATTTGGGCAAATGTATAAGGAGATGTATGCATCATTATAGTATCATACAGAGTATTTCACTGCCCTAAAAATCCTTTATAGTCCTCCTGTTTATCCTTTCCTTCTCCTCCATCCGTGATAATCACTGACCTCCTCACTGTCTTTATAGTTTTGCTTTTTTAGAATGTTACATAGTTGGAATCACACAGTATGTAGCATCTTCATGTTGGCTGTTTTCTTTTAGTAATACACGTTTACGTTTCCTTCATGTCTTTTCATGACTTGATGTCTTATTTCTTTTTAACACTGAATAATACTCCATTGTGTGGATAAACTACAGTATATTAATCCATTTCCCTACTGAAAGACATGTTAGTTGTTTCAGATACTTAACTCTTCACAGAATATTCCTTTGTTACCTGCCCTAACTGAAGCTTTCCCAAAGGCTGCCACTTTCCTGTGGTCTTCTCAAGTGGTGGCTGTTGATTCCTCCATACTCTAGGAGGGGAGTGAGGGCTGTGTTTTCTAGCTCCCTTTGTCCCATTGCTCTTCGAGGTGAAAAGCCTGTGATCCTTCTATCATGGCTACTTCTCCAGTCCATTATCTTCTCTACATTATCCTTTTGTTTATTGAGGATTTTGGCACCTGGTTTATATTCTTTTTTTATCCCGTTTAGCCATCCAAATGAGTTACCACTTCTATGAATGCAGAGATTTGGGTTTTTTTAATGTATTCCTTTATCCTCAGAGCCTAGAACAGTGGCTGGAACATTTAAGTGCTTAATTTGTATTTATTGAATAAATAAATTTCTAACAAATTTTTTATAACTCCCTTGACTTCTGTCTCCACAGAGCTTTAGCAGTCTGTTCCAAAGATCAAGCCTAAGACCTTATCATTGCTTGAAACAGTCCCACCCCAAAATTTTTTTCTGAGTATTAAAGTATAATACATGGTAATTACTAGAAATTTAGGAAATGGATAGGCCAAAAAAATCACTCATAATCTAGCTACCTAGAGGTGAAAATGGATATCCTCTACACATGTATGTTCCTAATTTTTTTGAATGAGAAGTCATATGTAAATACTGTTGTAAAAACCCAGATGGTGTGTGTGTGTGTGATTTTAGGGTTTATTATGAAATCTTTCTGTGTAATTATTCTTTATTCACTCAAAATATATGAATGCCTGCTATGTGTTAGGCAGATGTGCCAGTTGCTAAAGATACAGCATTAAAGGAAACAGCCCCTCCCACTAAAGATGCTTATATAAATCTTGTAAGTGATGACATCATTGTTAGTGACTCCATAGTGTTCTGTTGTGTGAAGCACCAGACTTTGTTTAACCAACCTTCTATCCTTTTTACTTTGGGACTGATTTTTTTTTTTTTACTGTTAGAAACAGTGCCGCCATGATTATGTCCTTAGGATAAATTCATAGAAGTGGGATTTTGGATCAAAGTGTATGTGCATTTTTAACTTGTTCTAGAGAAAAGTTATTCTCACCAAGAAGGCATATAAAGGCTAGTTTATCTACGTGATAAACCAGCAGGTATGTTCATTTTTTAGTGATGGCCAGTTTGGTAAGTAAAATGTTTTTCTTTATTGAGGTATAATTTACACACCATAAAATTCATCCATTTAGTAAGTGTTCAATAATTTAAAATAAATTTATAGAGTTGTTTAATTACTACCACACTCCAGTTTTAGAACATTTATATCACTCCAAAAAGGTCCCTTGAGCCTGTTTTTAAATGGTCTTATTTCCAACCCCAGTCCTGGGTTACCAACCAATAGTCTACTCTCTGTCTGTAGATTTGCTCTCAACATTTCGTATAAATCGAATCATAGAATATGTGGTCTTTTGAGTTTCACTACTTTAACCTAGGATGTTTTTGAGGTATATCCAAGTTACAACATCTGTCATTAGCTTGGTCCCCTTCCTTTTTTTCCCCCTGTATTTAAATGGACTCATACAGTATCCTTTTGTGTCTGGTTTATTTCAGTTAGCATGTCTTCCGGGTTCATTCATCTTGTAGCATGCATGAGAATTTCACTCCTTTTCAAGGCTAAATAATATTCCACTGTGCGCTGTGTGCGTGTGTGTGTGTGTGTGTGTGTGTGTGTGTTTCTCACATATATATCACATTTTGTTTGTCCTTTGTCCATTCATCCATCCACAGACATTTGGGTTGTTTCTACCTTTTGGCTATTGTGAGTTTTGCTACTAAAACATCGGTATATAAATATCTGTTCTAGTTCTTGCTTTCAGATCTTTTTGGTATATACCCAGAAGTGGAATTGCCAGATCGTATGATAATTCTATATTTAACTTTTTGATGAACTGCCAAACTATCTTCTATGGAGGCTGCACCATTTTATATTCCCATCACCAATGCGCAAGGGTTCCAGTTATTCCACATCCTCACCAAAACGTACTGACTTTTTGAGAATAGCCATCTTAATGGTATGAAGTGGTATCTCATTGTGGTTTTGATTTGTATTTCCTAATGATTAGTGATCTTGAGCATCTTTTCATGTGCTTATTGGCCATGCACAGGTGTACCTTCTTTGGGGATATGTCTGTATGAGTCCTTTGCTCAATTTTGGATTAGATTGTTTGTGGAGTTTTTTGTTGTTGAGTTGTAGGAGTTCTTTATACATTTTGGATATTAACCACCTGCCAGAGAAATCATTTGCATGTATTTTCTCCATTCTGTGGGTTGTCTTTTTACTCTGTTAATAGTGCCCTTTAATGGACAAAATTTTTAAATTTTGATTATGTCCAAATTATGTTTCTTTTGTTCCTTGTGCTTTTGGTGTCATATCCAAGAAATCATTGTCAAATTGAGTGTTTATATCTTTTGCCATATGTTTTCTCCTAGGAGTTTTATAGTTTTAGCTCTTATGTTTAGGTCTTTGACCTATTTTCAGTTAATTTTTGCATGTAGTATAAGGTAAGGGTTCAGCTTCATTCTTTTGCATGTGGATATCCTATTTTCCTGGCACCATTTGTTGAAAAGACTGGAAAATGTTTCATACATTCCTGTAGTCTTTTATATTCCCATGCATGAGTTTTTCTCTTTATCCTCACCAACACTTGGTATGGTCAGGAGATGTGGAGTGGCATATCTCATTGTGGGGTTAATTTGCATTTCTTGAATAACTAATTACACTAATATTGAATGCTAATCTGCTATTTTTCTGGCTATAGCCTCTGTCATTCCAGTTCTCATTCTCCTTTTCCCAACAGATTTAGTATTAAGCTTTATCAAGACCTTCACTCTCAACACATCTTGTTTCTTCTTTTCCTCTGGTTTCAGTTCCCTCTTCAATGGCTTTTCTTCCCAGTATTCTTAGTTTCTAGTCTTGGACCAGTTCTACCAATTATACACTCTGCTTCTAAACCTAAGCTGCTGAATACTACCAGAGAAAATCACAAGAGTTTTATGTTTTGATACTGCTGTGAAAGTTTTTGTAACTTTTTAATTTGATTTAATTGCAAACTTATATAGAAGTTGCATGAACAGTACAAAGACCTCCCATTCCCTTTTGCTAGATTCTCAATTGTGCTTGTCCCATTTGCTTTCTCATATTCTCTGTCTGTCTCCATGTGTATGTGTATAAATATAGGCATGTTATTTTTTCCTGAATCATGTGAGAGTTAAGCTGGAGACCTACTCAGGTTACATAGCTATTAAGTGGTAAAGCAGGGATTTAAATCCAGATCTTTTTTTCTCTCCCCAGTATCTAGCGCATACGTGGTGCTCTGGAAATGCCTCTTGAATTGACCAGTGACTGCACCTTCCCTGTCAGAATCTGTATCTCATCTCTTCTTGGGGTTTTAGCATGTACAGGTGCTGGGGCTTTGGAATCAGACCCTCAGAATTCAAATCCTGGCTTTATGACTTACTAGCTATTTGACCTGAGCAAGTTCCATAATCACTAAGCCTCAGTTTCCTCATCTCTGAAATGAAGTTGTTTATAGTTCCCACCTGTAAGGGATATTATTGAGATTGGAGGGGGCAGTGCAAGTAGAGAATTTATCACGAACTCTCAGTTCTGTTCTTATCTTGTTCTACTACTACGATTGAGCTGCTAATTTCTCTTAGTTTGTCCTGCCCCATGATCTTTTTACTGGCAGAGTAGATGAGACATCTAAGTGAATCAAGCAGTCAGTTAGCAAAAAGAGAAAGGTTTTGGCTAGAGTCATACTTGGAAGACATTTGCTCAGAGCTGCTAGTTAGAGCTTTGAAACTTGAGCTTTGTACATAAAAAGACAGATAACAGGTGATGGGACATTGAGATATAGGTCCAGGAGCCATATACATCCTTGGACATCCCAGTTTTCAAGTATTTTTTAGTTGGCCTTCTAAACTTTTGAAATATTTCGGAAATACCAACTTTTTGGCATCCATAAAATACAGAGTCATATACTTGGAATCAGTACAGAAATTTGAGGTAGCCTGATATTTACTGCCCCTTTTCTGTACCCTCTCCAAAAGTACATGTTTTTTCAATAAAATATTTTCTCTTGTTAGATAGAATATGTGTGACCCTCATTTGACAAATAGAAAGAGAAATCATCAAAGGAAATAATCCCAAAGTAAGATTTCATTAGTGTTATACTGTTTTTTAGTCAGTAAAATGTCAGTAACTATTCATTAGATTTTTTTTTTTTTAATCAGAGAAAATGGAGCAGGGGGAATGCACATGAAACTAGAGAGTATACATGATAAGGGAGAGCATCACAAGAATCTGCTGCTTTGTATATGATTAAACTCCTAGCCATCAGTGTTGATAGTTTTCTCAGAATAATTATCCCTTTGAAGGAAATGGGTTACCAGTTCCTTTTACAGAATGAATTCCATGTAGATAAAATTTTTAATGTTATCTTTTATAATGCTGTCTTCCCACTGAAAATCAGGAGTGAAATATTTTAGAAAAATAGCGCAGAGCTTTACTGATTTGTCATCAGTATCCTTGGTTTGATTGTCTCTGATAGAAACAGCTCCCAATTTTTAATATATACGTATCTTTAACACCTCACTGTGACCATGATTATTAACAGATGATAAAATTCTAGAATTTAAAATTTTACTGTCTGATAATGCAGAAAGCCTATTTCTTAGGTTAAGACCAAATCAATTGCAGTGATTATTCCGTTGACATTTGGGGATAGAAGCTATTGTATATTTTCAATACCTTAACTTTTAAAATGACAGTGATACATAAATTGAGGGTGTTTATTAGTAAAGAGAGAACGGTATCCCGACCTGCTGATTGTGGCCATCTGAGTTCACATTTATGGTACATCTTAGGACACAACAAAAAATTATATATGAATAATGGTAGAAAGACAAATATATTTCATACTGACCAGAAATCTTGGCATGCTAAATGAGTCTAAATGACGATCAGTTATTTTAGCAGAGGGAAAGGAAACTGAGTGTGATTGATAAAAAGAGGTAGAATTATTTTGTACTGCAGGTAAAATGTTGTTTGTATTACCTGTCATTTGTTAGACCTAGCTTCTTAAACAGAATAGAATGAAAAGGTATTAAGTAATGTTCAAAGTACCTAGAATGTAGGTAGCAAGATAATTGTACCCCAGAGTTTCTATAAGGTGTTAGCCACAGCTGAGCACTTTTAAATGATCATAATCCCAGGAGGTGTAATTGTTTCATAATTTACATTTGCCTAATCAGAATGTGTATTCTGAATGGGCATTCTCTCTCTTTGATGGAAACCTGTATTGCATAGTTAATTGGTTTTAGAACTTAAGGAAAAGCAGGAAAAGAAACCATATTAACCAAAGAAGTTCTCATTCTCTGCAAAATGTGAGCACTTTGGAATAGTATAGGCATAGTGTGTGTGTGTGTGTGTGTGTGTGTATTTAACACCTTTATTGTGGTATGGTTCCTGTACAGTAAACTATGCATATTTCAAATTTATAATTTGTTGAATTTTGATAGATGTATATACACCAATGAAACCACTACCACAATCAAGATAGCTAACATTTCCATCACTCTCTAAGAGGTGCAATTTTCAAATTTCCCATTTATCCCTTCCCACCCCCTTTACTTTCTGATAACCGTAAGTTTGTTCTCTACGTCTGTCAGTCTGTTTCTGTTTTGTAGATAAGCTCACTTGTGTCCTTTTTTCCCCACACATAAGGCAGAATAAGTGTATTGTAACTTTGTTCTGTGAAGTCAAACATTTGTATACCTGTTGCATATGTTACATTTTTTATTAAAAAAAAGAAAGCAAGCTAGGGGAAAGCTTGTAAAATGCTCACGTCTTTATGAGAAATAGCCAGTCTTGGTGAAGAAGGGCTTGCTTTCGCTCTTCTGTCAGGTATAGGAGCGTAGCATTGGCAGTAGTTCTCATCTGAATTGGTCCTCACCCTCTGGAAATGATTTGAGGCAGAAAACATGATGGCAGGGATTTTTTTCTCTAAAATATTTACCTGTTTTCTCTAGCTGCCACAATTTTTCCACTTTATGTCACAAGTCTGAAAGGGCGTTAGTTATACAGCTTTGTTTGGCCTTACATGACCGACCACTTGGTATATACCTGTGGTACCAAACTGGAGTGAGGTCAATGAAGACTGGCTTTGCCATTTATTTAGATTGTATGGCATGCATTTTCTATAAATTAAACAAGCTAAATGTGTATCTACAAGATTTTGAGAAGTATATGTTATATACAAACTTTGATATGGTGAAAATTGTAACTCCTTAATCTTAACGATAGTTTTAAAGTTATGATTATTTTGGGAAGGTATATAAAGTACCTGATACAGTGCTTGCTACAAGAGATACTTAAAAAATAGTGGTTCCAGGTCCTCCCATTTCTATGCAATTTTGCCTGAGAAACTTCTTTTCTGTTTGCTGTTTGAGCTCTTTTATGTAGGAGGTGGATTGGTGAGTAGAGGAGAGGTCTGAATTTTCTTTATGCAAATTTTTATTTTTCTAACAACTTCTCAGTTTCTATAGAAACTGTAGTTTCTGTAGTTCAAGTGGATCATACAGTATCAATCTCTTTCCCTTAGATTTGGCTATTCATCCTAAGTCATTTGCCATCCTTTCACTCACTTACCATGGGTTACAGTTTCCCATGTTTTATTGAAGATAGTGTTTGTGTTCCTGTTTCTTGTTCTTCTTGTAACTGCATGAGTTTGGAGAAAAACTTTTTTACTCTGTAATCTTGAAATTGAAAGTCCATGTGCTCTTTTTCTGTTATATCACAATGTCTCTCCAGAAATTCAAAGCAAAGTATATAAAATAGATCATCATTACCCAGGAGTAGTGTACTGTATTGTATTAGTTCAGGACAGTATCTTTATAAATTCTTCCTCTGTGGTTTAATCTCCACCTCCCTAAAATTTTACTCATGGTTTTGTTGGTTTTTTTTTTTTTTTTTTTTTTGCCCCAAAGCTGAGGAGCAAATCTCTACATATTAATACTCTTATTTTAGTTACCATGATTACTAAATGGTGAAAAGGTAAACCCTCTGGTTCCCTACCAACTACTGTAGTTAGTACTGACGACATTTTCTTATATCTAGACAACAAAGAATGTTTGCTAAAATTGTATATAAGGGTTCACCAAAGTTTATAGTGGAAGACTATTTTGCTTTTTATGTTTTATTTATGTTTTTTGATAGGTTTCTTTTGAGGTGCATTTTTCCCCTAATTTTAGTTGATCTAAGTTATTCTAAAGTTATCACTTTTTTCCAGTAATTTGAAACCATTTTCTTTTCAGCTGTAAATATGTACTTACTGTATTCTGTGCTAAAATATTTCCCAGTATATATCTAAAGTAGTGGTTCTCAAACTTGAATCTAAGAATCCCTTAGGGAACTTGTTAGGGAGTGCTAATCCTTGGGCTCAGCCTCCAGAAGTAGATTCATTAGGTATGGGGTAGGGCCTAGGATTTTGCAGTTTTCTGATGCTGTTAATCCATGTATTTGAAAAAATTGATATAAAGGTTATATAGGGAAATCCATGTTTAGTGATCAATTCAGGAAAACTCAAAAGACTTTTTTTTTGGTCTAATTTATATATTTAAATTTTTATTACTTTTATTGATGTATAGACTCATCATGTTATATAAATTACAGGTGTACAGTATACTGAGTCACATTTTTAAAGGTTATATTCCATTTATAGTTACAAAACATTTGCTTATATTCCCTATGTTCCCTCTCGCATTGCTAACCACTAGTTTGTTCTCTCTGTGAGTTGGCTTCTTTTTTGTTATATTCACTGGTTTGTTGTATTTTTTAGATTCCATATATAAGTGATATCATACAGTATTTGTCTTTTCTTTGACTTATTTCACTCAGCATAATGCCTTCCAACTCCATTCATATTGCTGCAAATGGCAAAATTCCATTCTTTTTATGGCTGAGTAGTGTGTTCCATTGTTTATATAGACCACAGCTTCTTTATCCATTCATTTGTTGATGGACACTTAGGTTGCTTCCGTATCTTGGCAATTGTAAATAATGCTGCTATGAACATTGGGGTGCATGTATCTTTTTGAATTAGTGTTGTTTGTTTTTTTTTTTTTTCTTTTGGGTATATACCCAAGAGTGAAATTGCTGGGTCGTATGGTAGTTCTGTTTTTAGTTTTTTTGGGAAACCACATTTTTCCACAGTGGCTGCACCAATTTATATTCCCATCAACAGCGCAGGAGGGTTCCCTTTTCTCCACATCCTCACCAAAATTTGTTATTTATATTCTTTTTGGTGATAGCCATTCTGACAGGTATGAGGTGTTATCTCATGATTTTGATTTGCATTTCCCCGATGATTAGCAATGTTGGGCATCTTTTCATGTGCCTAATGGCCATCTGCATTTCCTCAGTTCTCCTGCCCATTTTTTAATTGGGTTGTTTGTTTTTTTTGATGTTGAGTTAATATGAGCTATTTATATATGTTGGATATTAACCACCTGTCAGTTACATCATTTGCAAATATTTTCTACCATTCTGTAGGTTGTCTTTTCTTTTTGTCAATGGTTTCCTTTGCTGTGAAAAAGCTTTTAAGTTTAATTAGGTCCCATTTCTTAATTTTTGCTTTTATTTCCTTTGTTTTAGCAGACAAATTTTAAAAAATATTGCTATGGTTTATAATAAAATACTGCTGTGATTTATATCAAAGACAACTATTCCTCATGTCTGCCTATGAGGAAAACAGACTTTTTAAACTTGCTTATCTCTTGAAATTTTGAATCATACTCTTGTTGGTCTTTGGTTCTGTGTGACTTAAAGCCAGGTGGTTGGGACTTTAACTTCCTGGCATATATTGAGGCTAGTGTTGGAGGTAGTTGGACTTCATCCAGCAGATTAAGACCAGTAAATAAGAAGCTATTACAGGACACATTGTTGATGAAGTGGAAACAGTTTTCAGCTGAATGCTAAATAACTTCAATGAATACGGTGCCTAGTAATTTATTTTGTGTTTAGTTGCCATGTCTCTACTTTCTTTTAATCAGAACCATTTCCTTAGCATTTCTTTGTGTTTTATGACACTGACACTTCTGAAGAGTGACAGACCATTTATTTTTAGAATCTCCCTCAATTTGGGTTTGTCTGATGTGTCCTTGTGATTAAATTTAGGAAATGCAGTAGTTTTGGCAGAAAGGCTACATTAGTGCTGTGTGCTTCTCAGGGCATCACATTAGGAGGCACATATCCATTTGTCCCATTATCCGGGATACCAACTTTGATCTTCTGATTGATATAATATCTGCCACGTTCTTCCACTTAAAAGCTATTATTTTTCCTTTTCCAGTAAGTAATTTGTGGGGAGACACTCTGAGACTCAGTATATGCTCTTCCTTATCAACCTTTCATCCACAAAGAATTTTAACATTCTTTGGTGATTTTGCCAAAGTCTCTGGTATAGTACTTGAAGTTCAAATGTTTAGTTGCACAAACTCAGTAATATAGGAGGGAGTCTGTTCTAACTGTTGAGTTCCTTAGCTTTAGGGAGGATTTTGTGTTGAACTGAAATTTGTCTTCTGACACACTGTTTCAAATTCTGTACTTTTGTGTCATGTGAGATAAGCCTACTCTTTTTTTCTCTTTAACAGCCCTTCGAAATGAATTCCCATTTTCTCTTGGTTACATAACTCCCATTTCTAACCAGTGTTTCTTGTGAGAGATAGCTGTCCTAATTTATAACCATTCTGTTGATTTCCTGATAACACTCATTTATCAGTATCATACTTAACAGAGTACCAAATCCAGATACCAATTCTAGATGTGGTTTGATCAGTACAGTGGGTTGCTGCTGCCTATAATCTGGCTTGATGCTTGAGAGCACCAGGCTTTGGAGACAAATAAATCTGGATTGAAGTCCTAGGTCTTCCATTTATCAGCTCTCTGATTTTCAGCAAGTTCTTAATACCTCTAAACTTCAGTTCCATAATCTGAAAAGATTTGGTAATAATTACACCTGCCTTTTAGGGTGGAATGAGGATTAAGTGTGCATGTAAAATTCTGGAAATGGATGTCTGTCCATAATCACTAATTAAATATTAATTATTGTCAATATAGAAAGCATGCTTCTGTTTTACAGCCCAAGATTGGTACGATTTATTTTTTAGCTGTTGTATTTTACTGTGAGCTCATTTAAACCTGTGGTGAAAATCAAAGTTTTAGTAAGTTCTACTGAAGCACAGTTAGACTCTTGAACAAATATTTTAAAACTTGTATGAATATTCTATCAAGTTAGAACTCATATAGTTTTGAATTATTTCTTGTTATTTATACAGTAGAAGTAGATTATAAAGAAACATTTGAGTTATTTTGAATGAACCATAAAACCTTTAGTCTTCCTTTATTGCATAATAAATAATGCTATCAATTTTTCAGCTTTAAATAATACTTTAAAAATTAGACAGTGTGTGTGTGTTTGTGTGGGGGGATTGGCCAGTGAATTTTGAGTGTTTGGATGTTGTTTCTTATGGTGTTTTTAAATGATGTTGTTAATATAGATAGTAAATTTATTCTGTGAAATCCTAAAACTTTTCCTAAAACTTACTTATAAAAATTGAGGTTAATAATATACATGTAAGGGAAAATTATTTACCTAGGTATTTTAGAACATTTTGATTGAATGCAGTTTTATTTTCTAGACAAGGTAACACTTGATTAACCTGTAGTAATAATGATACTGTAGAAATTTGAATCCACGGGGAAATGTGCTATAAACCTTCATTGTAAATGTTAGAAAATTGACTCCTCTTTCCGTCTCAATGAGACCAAGAATCTTTCTCCCCAATCAGGAGGGTCCCAAGGGATATTCTTGGGACACTGAGGGTACCTCCCTGACTATCTCTTCATAAAAGTTGTTCTTTAATTGGTTTATGCTAAAGAAATTAGCTAAATTTTTAGAAAAATACATAGTTTTGCCTACTTTGGGTACAAATGATTATAAAAATAATTTTTTTTCTTACCTAGCCTTTGGTCAGGTGAAGAAAAATCTGTGTGTTATATACTATATTATACATTGGTGTCAGATACCAGTTGAAATACTCTTCTTAATTTTATATAACCCTTTTTATGTAGCTGTAATAGTGAAAGCACTCCTTAAAATTTTAGACAATTAAAATGTCGATAGTCAATTTTAACTGTCTCAACTCTGTTTCGTGTTAAATGTGTTACAGGAATGAATCTGAAGTCTGCTGCAGTAAAACACTGAAGGCTTTAAAATGTTTTCTTGCATAAAACTCAAACTTTAAGTAGCTGCTTATGAGGATAGGGAAGGCAGGAAGCTAATGTCTGTCTCAAGATACAGGACAGCTGTTTGCTCATCAACCTCAACTGTGTGAGTAGACTTAAGCCTGGGACCTATGTAATTCGGCATAATACCTAAAACGTTAAATCTTAAGTGCTTGAAGATACACTTAAGTCAGCATGATGAGGTATTTTTTTAGGGTCTGACTTTTTTTTTTTTTTTTTCTGGTGGGTAGGATATTGAGAGTGGAGAGGATAGTAGATGTTTATTGATAGAGTACTTTTGAGAATAACACTTAATAACTAAATATGATTAGTACCATGCATTTTTCATCATTATTCTATTACTGTGAAACAAAAAGTTATAATTATTGATTGCTGTTTATTTTGCAGTTGATTTCAGCCTTTTAAACATGATTTGACCAAACAATCATAAAAATGTATTTTGAGAATATGATGTTAGATGTTAATATAAAAAATTTCTCCTGGAGATAATTTAATAATTTAAATTATAATTAGTAATTTTTACAGTAGCTCTGTTTAATCAGAGAGAGCATATACTTCAAAATAAAGGAACTCTTGTTCCCTAAATGCATTTGAAAGTCTTTTACACTTGCCAACTATGTTTTTAAAGTGCTTTGATATAATATAAATACCTGAACAAAATATTCCTCTTTTTCTCTTACTAAAAGCTATCACCTTGAGAATCAATTCGGGGGAAAAAAAGAATCAATTTGGGATGGAGGAGTCTGATTTTGTTTTTCCCCTACTTTCCTCTGTTTTTTAATTTTGTTTTTGTTTTCCCTCCTTCATGGATTTAGGAATAAGACTCTTAATTGAATGTTTTTCCCCCTTAGAGGAAAGCCTGATTTGTAAAGATGAGGTAATTAAAGTATAAGACATTGCCGTGAGCAATATGATGAGCATGTAGATAAAATTTATAAAATCTTATTATTTATTTTTGAGGCATGGAGTCGAAGGAATATTATTTGCACTGAGATGAATTTACTTTCATATCACGTGTGTTGGCTGAAGGAAAATAAAAACTGACTGACTTTAGAATCAGTGAATGGGAAGACATTTAGAAAGCATATGAAGAATATACACTGAATATGAGTATTCTTATGAAAGTAGTTAAAGGGTACATGGCAGAAATGAAGAGATACATGTAGTTGCTTTGCAAAGTCATTAAAAAAAAAATGAGATTTCAGTCCGGCCAACTTTTTTCCTTTCTGGATTGGTCAGTAAATATACAGCACTGTGTGAATTCCAGGATTACCTAGTTTCTAATTTTTTGATAGCTCTAAAGAAATCTTTTTTTCTTTCTGTTTTTTGTAATGGAGGTACTGGGGATCAAACCCAGGACCCTCCTGCATGCTAAGCAGGGACTCCACCACTGAGCTATACCCACCCTCCAAGAAATCTTGTTTAATGATGGCAAGTCTCATTTTAATGAAGTTTTAGGATCTGTAATATGAGATTTAACTCTCCAGTTTACAGTCATTTGGCATTTCATTCGTAGTTTAATTTGGTGCTTTTTCTTTAAATAGTACTCCAAAACATATCCCTCCTCTCTTTATTTAATTAGTGTCAAAAATAAAGAAATTGTTCAGTGAAGGAAGCTTTTAGGACATACAGTAAAACTTTGATTTTTAGGATGAAATTATGCAGAAAGGACACACAATAGGAAAAGAGAGAAGCTTTTAAAACTATAGAGAATTTGAGGGGAAACTGTATGCCAGTAAATTGGTCCCCAGTTTTCATTTCTCCTTTTGTCTCTCTGAGATGTTTCCTTGTGTTCTATATTGCTTTTCTCCCAAGCAGGTAGAGGAAAGTGCTAAGAAGCTAATTAACTTTCCTGGGCTAGAAAATTCACGTAGGAGTGTGTGAGCGCCACACATAAAACTCTTGCTACTCTATCCCCTGTCGTGTCATACCCGTTACCTTACCACGTAGGCTTTTTGTTGATCTTGCACCCACTTGTCTAGTAGAGTTTTGTGTAGATTATATATGTGTTTTAGCTTCTTATATTGTTGTATTTTGCAGTATGCATTAACATGAGGTTCCTGAGCTACATTTAAGGCCATGTAACATGATTAAGTACCCAGGCTGTATGTAGAGACAGGCGGCCTGATTCAGATCCTAACTATTCCTTTTAACAACCATGTGGCACTGAGCAAATGACTTAAGTCTTTCTGTGATTTAGTTTTTCTAATCTGTAAAATAGATACAGTAATAATGATACGGGGTCTTGTGAGCTTTAAATAAGGCATCAGTGCTGCAAATTATTATCATTATTATTATCTTTTATTTCTTCTTTGAGAGGCATAATACTAAGTGGGCTATTATAAATCCTTAAAGTAATAGATTTTAAGGCTTTAGAATTAAGAATTTGGAACTCACAAAATAGGGTTATTTTCAGTTAGGTATCATGGGAGACATCTCTATATTAGCTTACTTTCTTGCCTAAGTAAGTTCTCAGTCTTCTACCTATCTAGCCCAGTTTCAGTTTCTCAGTAGCCACATGTGGCTAGTGTATTGGACAGTGCTGTTCTAGATAGTTGGGTTTTAATCTGTGTAATGTATTAATGTATTGATGTATTAATATATTGATGACACACAGCTGTATGCGTCTGGAATGTGAAAGATTGGTTCTTGCATCAGGTATAACTCCACAAAGGAAAAGGAAAGGAAACCAGAATATTTCTTGAAGAATGTTGGCGAAAGTTAGGAATATTTTCTCTAGGTTTTAGGTAATGTGATTTGTAGGAAATTTACCAAAGTTATTATAATGTTATTTTAAAGTAAGATGAAGGCATAGAAGGGTAAATTAAGCAGTGTTGCAAGTTTTGAGTTCTGTCAGTGACCGCTTCTTGGATTAAAGTGAGCCATTTTTTTTACATTCAGATGCTGATAGAGTGCTCTCTAATCTAGAAGCACCTTTGAAAGACTGGCAGTGTTACAGATGGTGCATTGACTCATTCTGGACGGACTAGGTATCAGTAAGAGAATATCCTCTGTTGGGGATGATCCTCCTAAAGCCTAAAAGTAGTCTGCATTTCAGCACTTTCTCATTACCAGAGTGGAGTTGAGTAGTTACTATTTGGCACACAAAGCCTAAATTATTTACTGTTGGGCCCTCTTTAGAGAAAAAGTTTACCAATTGTAATCTACAGTGCTGGGGATACAACCCTGAAAAAAACTAAATAATTGTTTTGTGTGTTTAATTTGGTTTTTCTCTTACATTACTCAGTCCTTACAGACCATATTATTTGTTCATTGTTAATGTTTCATTTCATAGTGAAGGGTGATGTAGATTACTGTATAGCTGTCATAACTCTGTATTTGTGTAGGTATGTTTCCTTAGTAGACTTCTCCCTGAAATGAGAAACAAAGAGCTGTCTGCTCATACTCTGTCCAAGGGTAGACTTCAGTTTGGGGTGTGTGGATAGGAAACTAGAATGAGGAAGACTTTACTCTGGGGTGCCAGTGTCCCAGAATAGGCCAAAGAGGAAAATACAATGAATTGTAATTGGTTTCAGGATTTAATAAAATTAATAATTCTGTTGTTTTATCAAGAATATTCGTACCTCACACACACACAAAAAAATGCTTAAAAAAAGGATATTCTTAAGTGAAAGTGGCTTTTTGGGTGGCAAGGTAGGTAAGAGTGTGGTGACTAAGAATACGGTGATTGGTGACTGCTAGTACAGTTGGCTTCTGCTGCCCTAGCTTCGTGCTAAGGCTCCGGCTTGTTTTACCCTCCATTGCTTTTACGCTGCCCGTCAACAGCACAGTGAAAAGGCAAATCGCAAGTTCTTGTTTTTATGAAAATAATTTTGACCTCCTGGACCTCTAAAAGGATCTCAGCAGTCCCCAGTGGGAGTCCATAGATAAGCTTTGGGGACTACTGATTTAGGGCATGGATTCCAGCTAGACGGCTTAGGTTGACTTTTGGCTCCACTGCTTACTAGCTGTGTGACTTTAAGCTGTTTACTTCAATCTCTCTATACTTCAGTTTCCTCATCTGTGAAATGAGGGTGGTGATAATACCTATGTCATAGGCTTGTTACGAGGATTAAAGGAGTTGATATAAAGTACTTATACTTGGCACACAAAGCACTATACAAATACTGTTAAATAAAACTAAATAGTAAAGCCAGTTATTTGTGTAAAAAGTGTTGTACAAAGTTCCAGAATAGGAGAGATTTAAATTTAGAGACTGACCACATACAACAGAAGAAATCAAGGAGAAATACTCATTTACAAATATTGGAAACTAAGTTGGAGGTTTGCATTAGGAGAAGAGATTTCTTAACGGGGTTGGGACAGGGAGGTGAAGTGCAGTCTCCGTGGTTGAATTAAAAGGTTTAAGGTCAAAGAGGAGAAACTAAAAAGGAGGGTCATACATGTGGATCTTGCACACATAGACCTTTTTTTATGTTAGTCTTTTGGAGAAGAATGAATGAACGCTCATGAATGTGGAAACCACTGGGAAATTTTGAGTGGGTTTACTGTTTTGCAAAAAAAAAAAAAAGAGTTGTGGATCCACCTTGTGCAGATAATAACTATATCTTAATTCTTTAAGGTATGCAATATGGAATGTAGGTCAATTTGAGAACATAAGTATTGACTACAACTTTAATTATAAAATTACTATGTTTGGTTTGCTAAATTAGGCAAATTGCTAAATGAACCCCTCTCCGAGTGGACTAAATTAGAAAAGTTACCCAAAAGCTTGGAGCATGAGGCTAAGCCTCCTTGTTCAGTGCCCAAATTGTATTACCTAGTGGCTCCTGCTGGCAGACGTAGATTTTTTCTCAAACAGCAAATTCACTCTCTTTAAAAAGAGCTTGTTGCAGCCCATCTGCCTTGGGGTACATACCTGGCTACTACAGGTTGTCATACAAGGCTGCTACCTGGCCAGCCCAGTTTCATGCATACATTCAACACGTACTAAATGCCTGCCGTGCGCCAAGCATTATTTTAAGCATCAGTGAAAAAAATGGGCAAAATATTTGCTGTTACAGAGGTTACATTTTAGTAAAGGGAGCACGGATTCACCAAGTGTAACTTAATAGTAAATTAAGATTAAGGTAAGGGCATTGAAGAAAAATATAACTGGAAAGGGTAATAAAAAATACTGGTGGCAGTTTTAAATAGGGTGGTCGGGGAAGCCTTCTCTGATAAGATGGCATTTGAACAAAGACCTGAAGGAGATGAACCATAGTGACTTCTGGAGGGTAGAAGTTACAGCAATTACAAAAGCCTCGAGACAGGAACATGCATACCTGGCAAAGCTGGCAGTGTGTATGATCAGGGAGGAGTGGGAGAGGAGGTCAGTTAATAAGGGACCAGATTATAAAGAGCCTGTAAGTCACGGTAAGCAGTTTGGCTTTTACTTGGTGAACTGGGAAGCCACTGGAGGATTTTAAGTAAGCAAGCAGTGTGAGTTGCTTTAGATTTTAACAAGATCACTGGCTGCTGTATTGAAGACAGACAGACACAATGTGTATACACTATATAATTCCATTTATTAAAAGTTAAAAATAAGAAAAGCTAATCTAAGGTGTTAGAAGCGAGCATAGTGGTTAGTTATCCTGGGGGAAAGGATAATATTTGGAAAACGGTGTGAGGAAGCTTTTGTGGGGTATGAATGATGTTCTGTGTCTTGATTAGTGTGCTAATCAAGTTAGTTACCCAGTTGTGTTCGGCTTGTGAAGTTTCAAGCTTTACACCTGGAACTTTGTATACTTCCGTATGTTTAAAGAAGAAAAGAATGGGAGTTGTTGGTTTCTTTACTTTACCATAGGACACCTCAATAGAACTAATGGAGTATCTTTCATTTTGATATGTGTTGATTGTGTTCGGTTTGAACATTTTAGTAGAGCAACTTGATTATAACATTTGTAAGGACTTTGAATTGCAAGTAACAGAAACCCAAATCAAACTAAAGCAAAACCAGAATTTGTTCACATAGCTGAGGAGTCTAAGAGATGGAACTGTCCTCAGCAAAGTGTTTGAGTTCAACGCCTCTTTGTCTTGGCTCCTTCCTACTCATTTTGGCTTTGTTTATAACCTT
This sequence comes from Camelus ferus, assembly GCF_009834535.1. NCBI lineage: Eukaryota > Metazoa > Chordata > Mammalia > Artiodactyla > Camelidae > Camelus > Camelus ferus. The sequence goes on from NC_045722.1 coordinate 7,862,453, forward strand.
ATTTTAATTAAATGTTAAATGTGGACTCTTTCTCCATTGTGGCAAAGACGTCCACCAGCAGCACTAGGCTTACATTGTATTGTTTTTAGTGTAAACCCAGAGCAAAGTCGGCCTCTTTCCCAGTAGTACCGGTAAAATCCAGGGAGGAATGGTTGGTTCATATTGAGTCACATGACCAGGCTTGGATCTCATGCCCACCCCTGAGACATGTCTGGCCCTGAGGAGGAGAGGTTAGGCCTACCCTAAGCAAATGAAATGGTCTTCCCATGTGAAAAAGAGGTTCTATTACCTGAAAGAATAAGGAAGGAAAACATACTAGGCAGACAGAAACTGTCAGTTTCAGGAATATGGATATCTTCCATGTTCAGTTATTGAATGATTTTATAATTATTAAGACATCATGGGTTTTATTTAGCCTTCGTGAATAGAAAACTGTGTACTAAATACACATGGACAGTTTGTACCAAGAACATTACTGTCATTTCTCAGATTTTAGCTGCAGCTCTCCGTGTACCCTATACCTGGTGACGCAGAGCTGTTTGAAATACTGCTTTTCATAGTCCTCTCCCCTTATTGAGCGATGAACATACTTACTGAGTAGGTGAGACTTAGCAAGAGCAAATAATACTTCAAATTTATGTTGTTTTGGATGAGAGAATCTCAGTTAGTAGAACCTATGCTTAAGTCACGTGTCCACCTAGCCTCCCCGCGTCATCTGCAGTGATTAGACCAGAGGCATTTGCTTATTTAATCCCGAGGTTGACAGACTTGGCTCATCAGCTATTTTTGTTCAACCCATGAGCCTAGGAATGGTTTTTGCATTTTTAAGTGGTTGCGGGGAAAAAATCAAAAGAGGAACATTTTATAATGTGAAAATTCTAATTTTGGTGACTGTAAGTATAGTTTTATTGGAACACAGCCGTGCTCATTTGTTTATGTATTGTCTAGCTGCTTTTGCATGACTACAGCAGGATTGATTAGTTATAACAGATTTTATGTCTGTTTAGCCTAAAATGTTTACTGTCTGGTCGTTTATAGAAAAGTTTGCCAACTGCTGATTTATGCATTATTGGGTAGAATGAAACAAATGAGTCATCTAAGATGGGAATGCCATTCATAGTCTTTCTAAAACCTGTTTTATTCAACTGGAAACATGATAGTGGCCTCTCTTTATGAGATTTATCATGCCAGTCATTAAAAACTTCCCGTAAGTCAGTAACTGGGAAAGCGAGGTTTGTATATACTAGAATTAGTTTTGGGGTCTCTTATCCTTATGTAACCTAGTATGTTGGAACTGATGAATTTATCATTTGCTGGGAAGGAATATGTAGCATCTCCAAACATGTTATCCTTATGTTAGCTGGACTCACGCCTTTTTGTCTTTCAGCCCAAACAGCAACAGGAAAGGCAACCTGACATAGGGAAGTGGGTACTGTTATACAGAGAGAGAACGACAAAGCTTCCTCAGTACACTAGGAACCCTAATCCAAAGTCCCTGTACTTTTATCAGAGTAAGTAGCATTCGTCCCAACTCTTTTATGTCAAGTCATACTTTCTGATCTATTTGCTTTATGAACTTTCCTGGATTTTTGTAATCTCTGCAAAGGTTCTTGACCCCCCAGAACAAATGTGTATTGCCCATGTGATAGCCAGTAGATCCAAATGCTCAGGACTCCATAAGAAATTACTATATGCTACCAGGAAATGTTAATCTCAAACACTTATGACAGGATGAGTATTCCTCTTTTGATCAATTACTATTAAGAAAACAAAAATTATAGTAGAATATACCATAAATTCTGCTGTTCTCTTTTCTGGGATCTCTATTTGATAAAATAGCAAACAGGGCCAGCCGATTCTGAGTGGCTTTCTAATGACTGGAAGGGCCAGGGGGTGAGGGGAAGGCTTCTTACCACTTTGTGCCTGTAGTACTAGTTGAAAGTTTAATGTGAATTCTTGTTTAACTCAGCATGTTATGTATTTTTTTCCCTGAAATTAATAGTAAAGATTCCAAATTCAAAAAGTCATAGGTGTTAACCTAGGAATTAAAAAACTCTGGTAACTGAAAGTGAAGGTGGTCTCGAATTGGAGAGTATAGGCTCTAAGAGGCGGCGTAGCTGATGGGTTTTAATTTTGGAAACATCAGTTCACTGTTCCCAGGTCTTGCTATTTTTCAAGAGAAGCTGGAAATCTGAGATTTCTGTGTGACATTCCGCAATTTCTGAATGCTAACAGCTAATTTTAAAATTTTAGTATGTGCTGACTAATCAGATATGCCTGTGGGTTGGATTTAACTTGTTTGCCAGTTTGTAGCTTCTGTAGATTAACTTGTCATAAGTTATATATCCTCCCTGTTGCAGGAGGAGGGAGAAGAATAATGAATGAAAAATCATATGCATTTTATAACTGGCTTGGGTTACCGATCATTCTTGCTGAAGGACTGTTTCAGTATATAAATTATGAGTTCTGTGATTGAAACATTTTTCATCAATCTGTTTTCTCCCCTTTTCAATGGAAAATAATCATTTTTGGGCCTGACGTGACTACTTCTAACAATAATGAAATGTGTTTATTCAACAAAACATTTTGTAGTATTCATATTAGGCATAAAGGGGATTTGAAGAGGAAACTGTTCAACTGGGAAATGACTTGTATACCTATAAAGCACTTGTGTAGTGGTTAGCTTAAGTGCCCCAAAAGGATGGTACAGACAGCTTCTTTAGGAATACGTAGCAGAGGAGGATCGAGGTGGACAGAAATGGTCCCAGAAGTAGAATTTAAGCTGATTCCTGAATAGGATTGTTCCAGGCATAGTGAAGAAGTGGACAGAATTTACAAAGGAAGGAGCAGTATGAGCTAGAAGCTTGTTTCCATCAGTGAGCATGATTTGTTTCAAACAGCAAAGGACTCTCTGCTTTGGGAAGAACAAAGAGCAGTTGCTGAGTTTCTGCTACCTACCAGGCTCTGTATAAAAGCTTTCTACATACATTGTTTTACTTAGTCTAGTTAGATGTATGATATGAGCGCCCTCTTAAGGAGTTGAAACTTAGAGAAGTTTAGGAACATGTCCAAGCTCTTATACCTAATAAAAATGGCAAAGCTGGGATTTAACCCCAAGCCTATTCACTTCTCACTCAGCATACGTTTCAGGGAAATTGGGCTAGTTGGGATAAATTATGTAGAGCATGAATGCCAGGTCTAGTACTTCTTTCTGGGGCAGTTATATAGTAACTAAAACAGAAGTAATATGATGAGAACTGGGTATTTTATAAGAATTTAAATAAGTGAATTGTGAGGAAAGATGGTAAAATAGAAAAAACTGTTAAGAGTAACCCGGGTATGAAATGAGAATCAGAATTGGAATGCAAAAGAAAAGAGCATGAGATATTTCAAAATGGAAATTATTATAACTTGGTGACTTAACTCTATGGGATGAAGTAGAGGGAAATAATTAATTGACATGTATTTGCAGTTATAATTGAGTCTGTGTTGCATTCATTCATTGCTATTCTTTTGTCAGAATTCTAACAATTGGTAATGAATTTTCTTTGCAGTCTTAAAATATTTGATCTTGAATTTTTATGCTAATGAGAATTTCTTAGGTAAAAAGACTTAAAGGAAAAACAAATTTTCTTAAGACCTTGGTTAAGCTTATTAAAGCTGCATAATATCTCAAGGTTGAATAAATGAGTGAAATTTTAAATTATCTTTAAATGAAAAGAATAAGAATTCACAAGCTCATGGACTTACAGGTTTGACGGGACAGGATGGACTTTGAAAGTCATTCTGGTATTTTAGATCAAAAAAGACATTGACCTAATTGCTTACAAGATATGTGACCTTGGGCAAGTTACTAAGTCTCTGAATATCAGTTTCCTCATTTAAAAATGGGGATATCAGTAGTACCAACATCACAGGGTTTTGGGGAGAATGAAATAAGATAAATACAGCAATAAAAACAGTTTGGGGCCCATAGTAAGCTCTGAATAATTAAGTAATATCCAAGGGGGCTAGAGAGGATCATCAGTTGTGATTTTGATTATGAATGTTATTAAGAGTCAAAAATCACAGTTCTGAATTCTCTCTAATTAGTACTTTTTAAATTTTAACACCATGTTAATCAGTTTTTCTGTGTATGTTTGGTAATCTCTTTCTTTAGTTCACTGCATTTGCAGCTTTATAATCCCACAAAACATAGAGCCATTAAGAAATTGTTCTGCCTTCTCATTCGCTTTCCTCTTTTCCTTCCTAAATGCCAGGCTAATGGGCCCTCCAAATTGTTTACCTACCAGAAAGGTACAGTAGCAGGGGGAGGCTAGACTTCCAGTTTCTCTGTACCTACCCCATCTTTCCCATTACACATAAAAATAAGCTGATACCCTTTTATGGTTTTTGGTCTTTTTCTGAATCTTCATGGAAAGGTATATTTTGTGGCCTAAAAGTGAATAAATAAAGTTGATTCTTTTCTTTTCTTTTCTTTTCTTTTCTTTTCTTTTTTCTTTTCTTTTCTTTTCTTTTCTTTTCTTTTCTTTTCTTTTCTTTTCTTTTCTTTTCTTTTTTTTGCTTTATTCTCTTTGTTTCTTGTTAAGTAACCTGTGAAATCCTGTGTTGTTTTTTTTTTTTTTTAATCTGCCAACGTAATAGCTCTTTATAGGAAAGCTCTTACGAAAATTATTACTAATTTGCTGCTGTGCAAGGCAGTTTGGCTTGGGGAAATTGCTAGTGTTACATGTTTTAAATTTTAATCTTACTATTCAAGAGCAGGAATTGTGATATAAAAAGCTTGGTAGTCATGTTGTACTTTTAATCTGACTATTCACTTGAGTTTTTATGGAAATGAGATATTTATCTTTTCTAGATGCTTGTAATTGCCAGCATATACTGAAAGATTTATCAGTACTGGTAGGGGAAGTTCTTTAATTCTTAAAACATATCATTTTAATGTCATTAATAGGCAGCATAAAATAGTTGGTGATTTAGAACACACAGGAAAGTTTCTAAATCTTTTTTCTTTATTGCCCCCACCTCTCTAGGAGCCTTTAAACAGTTTTTTTCCTTAATTGGCTTTCTACCTCCATAAAATTTTAATTCCACAGACATACTGCATATTTATTTATGTATTAAAAGTATATCCATGTTTTATAAAGAGTAAGAGATTTTGTTTTTAGTGTTCTCTTTCCCCAGAGAATCAGTGTTGGCCTTCTTGAGGTGATACTACCCGTATTGATGGTTTACAGCAGTGGATTCTCAATTTTTGGTTGAGGACTTTTGTATTTTCTAAAGTTATTGAGTACATTGAGGACCTTTTATTTATGTCTGTTATATCTAGCAAAAATACTATATTTGCAAATAAAGGTGAGAAAAATTACAAAATACTTATTAATTTATGAAAAATAACCATTTCTCCTCCTTCCCTCCTTAAATGGTTTAGTGAGAAAAGTGACATTGTTACATATTTTTACAAATCTCTTTAAGGCCTGGCTTAATAACAAACAGCAAGACTCTAATAGCTGCCTCTGTGTTCAGTCTTACAATGTTGTAAAGAAAAACTGGTGTCATACAGATACGTAGTTGGAAAAGAAAGGAATATTTTAATAACCTTTTTATATAATAGAAGTTGCTCTTTTTTGACATTACACCAAATGTGACAGTTTGTAGTTTCTTAAAGGGATAGTTGCAGTGCAGTGTAGAATTTTATACTATATAAAAGCTTTTGGTCCTGTTACTTTAAAATTCATTGGTCTGTCTTTCACTTTGAATGACTCTTTAGTTCATGAATAATTCTGTACCGCTATACATCGGTCACTTGGAAAATACTGGTTTACTGACTCATGCAGATCTTCCAAATGCTGGTAATAGTACAGCTACTCACGTGTCATTACTGTCACTACTGATCTTACCAGAAACTCCAAAATTTGGAGATACTTGTCAAGCTTTTTTCATTTGAATGTTGTCCTTGGCAATAAATGGTATTAGTTGTTTTTCTTGACGTGACAAGCTCGCTTTGTTTATCTTTGAGAAAGTATCTGTCATATACTCAAGTCTGAATAATCAGAGTTTGCCGGTTGTTCTTTGAAATAAAAAAAACGTGTTCCGTGAAAAAGATGACTTGACTAGCTTGTAACTCAAAACAACTGCACAAGGGCCTTTTTTCTTCAGTCATCATATTTCTGTATGCAGCAGGAATACTTTCTGTGTACTTCCCAGTTTGTCACAAAATATTAACAAGATGTGTATCCAAGCTCAGGATTTAATAGAATTAGTAGTTTTCTGTGACAATGTTGTGATGAAGAATACGAGTAGTAGTTTACTTTGGTGCCACTGTCTTGATCTGGCTGCTTGATGAGGCTCCAGGTATTTATCCACTGTTGATTTTGCACCACTAGTGCACATGTCAACACAGAGGAAAAGGCAAATAACTAGTTAGTGTTAGTATGAAAACAGTTTTGACCTCCCCAGGGGTCCATGGAACACACTTTGAGAACCACTGATTTAGAGCATGGACTAGAGACAAAACGATCTCTACTGAATCCCAGCTCTATCACTTATTAGCTAAGTACATGACCTTGGACAATTACGTGATAGCAAACAGGACAAACATTATCTCAGTAATATAGACCCCTAAAATCAACAAAATGTTTGACATTAGCTCTTCTATCCTGTCATGTTAATAGGGTGTTTTTTTTTTTAAATTTGATATGTATATTTGCAGAACTACAGGAGGGGGAGTGAATTTATAAGTAGCAGTATATAAAGCAGGGTAGCCAAGATTGGATTCTGAAATGACTTGCTATCATGGAGTAAGAAAGATGTTTGTCAGAATCCCAAATTATGTTCCTAGGCCTATAGAAATTTTACGACAATTCTTTTTAAAGACAAATGCTAAGCTTGCTATTTTGTTTTGTAATCCAGTCAAATGTGTTATTGCTCTTGGTTCTGAAATTTGCATTAAATCCTCCCCATTCTCCAACAGTCTTTTCAAATAATTAAGGTGAAGAAAAAAGATCTGTTAATGGTAAACAGTGAATTTTCCCTCTTTGATTGTCAATTCAAGGAAGCATTATCTTTCTTTGGTTAGTTTTATCCTTTATGCTCTTTGAACATAGACTCATCTGTAAATATACACACACCCATTTTGGAGTAACCTTCATTCCATATGGGAGGCCTTTTTTTTTTTCTCCTTTAAAAAAAAAAGATAGAACCTGTTATTACCTTCTGTCATGTTATTCATGCCAAAGAACCACTTTATGGGAGAAATGGCACATGGGGTTCTTCCATCTGCTATAATTGATTATTGCCTTGTGTGGTTCCCAGACAGCTTCTCTACCCGTTAGTTTTTTAATTTTAAGCACTGTAAAAATAAATAAATATTTTGTTCCCAATTAGATAAATAGTATCTTCATATAAGAGGATTTTAAAACTACAGAGAAGGTACAAATCTGGGAGGGGGGAATCACAATTAACTTTGCCTCCATTGGATATGTTCCTTCCTGTCCTTACTGATGATTAATAGATGCTTTGTTTGTCCTAATTGACAGCGTATTATATATACATTTAATGTTGTGCTTTTTCATTCTTATCAGCATTTTTCTCCTTCAAAAATTATTGTAAAATATTTTAACGACTCCTTAACTTTTGAAAAAAATCCATTCTCCTAATGTTAGACATTTAAATCATTTTAAGTTTGTCAGCATTATAAATATGCTGTGAAACACATCCCTTGTGTTTGTATAGGTATATTTTTTTTCTGATTATACCCTAGTTATTCTATTGAAGGAGAATGATTGGTTCAAAAGGGCTATCTTTTACAAGGCTCTTAAGGTAAATTGCTACATAGCTTTCCAGAAAGATTGACCCAGTTTTTCATTTCACCAGTGTTCTGCTCATTTCTCCTCAGCTTCACCAGCATTGATTTTATGTTAAATGCTTTTTAAACAGAAAAAATTATGCAAGTTAAAATGTGAACTTCAAGGGAAAGTTTACATGCTTAGAAGTTAATAATACAACACATAGCAAAACTCACACATATATTTCTCATTACTAGGAGTCCAGGCTGAACTAGCGTAAAGAATTTTCCTTAACATTCTGATGGTGTGGACTCTTCAGAACAGATACCTTTTTCTGGTTCTTACCACTTCTAAACCAGTACAGACCGACTTCTATAGATTGGATTGGCAATAAAAGTTCAGTTTGTACCCTTTTGATATTTATTTTTCCTCTCACTATACCTTAGCCCTAGGTATTGAGACAGTTGCACAGAGTGACTTAGGGGGAGTATATGTGGGTTTTCCTTTATTATAGAAAGCAAATTTGGATAATGTGTGACTGCTGTGTGAGTCTTACTTAGTTCTTTGCTAATTCTGTATAAATTTCAGGTGTGCAACAGAGGAACATGGCTCAAGAAACTAATCACAGCCAAGTGCCTATGCTTTGTTCCACTGGCTGCGGATTTTATGGAAACCCTCGTACAAATGGCATGTGTTCAGTATGCTATAAAGAACATCTTCAAAGACAGAATAGTAGTAATGGTAGAATAAGCCCACCTGGTAAGTAATTCTGTTAAAACACAGCACTGTTCATAATTGAAATACACTTGGATAGCACAGGGTACTTTTTTCCACTTTCACATTGTACTTCTATTACTATGTTCAGATCAGGAAAATCATTACATATTGTGATTATCAGTGGTAGGGAAACAGGGATAAAAGTATCTTTACTATTGAAAAGAACTACTATAAATCCACCTCACAGTCTTACTTGCTGTGCTAGAGAACTCTATTAAAATAGAGGCATAGTTCACATATATATAGCTGTCTTAGAAAGTAAGGTGTAAGGCAGTGAGGCCTGTAAGAGAGGACCTTGGTTCTTGACTTTTGAAGCCAAGATAGTTGTAGAAAGAAAGAGTAAGTTATGGATAGCCACAGCTGACTTTAGGGAAAGCCTTTCTCCATTAGGAAGGAGAGGTGTAGCAGTTTGACTCAGAGTAAGAGATACTTAACCCCAGTTCCCTTGAGTTCTTTATGCATTTTTGTGCTCAAGAATTCTCCTGGAATTGAAGTGGCTTTTGTTCCAGTACTCATGTAAGAAGAATCATGAGAATTCTGCAAAAGTAAAATGTTAATAGTATTCATCTAGGATAGTTCTCATATAGGTTAATGCCTGAATGTATAGGTTTTTGTGATAATGAAAGTGTGGGCTGTTACTTAGTTCATTTAAAATTGTGTGTCTTTCTTGTCATTGCTTCATGTTCGAGCCAAAAGCTAGAATCATTTAATCAGGACTTCTTTAAATGTCTCATTTGTGCACTAGAAGATGTTTGTGAGTTAAAGGATTTTGGATGATAGTTCTAAGAAATAGAAGTTCAGTTTTTTTTAATATATACATTTTGTATTTGGTCTTGGTTAAAATTAACATTTTTTTCTTTGGAAAACTAAAAAATTTTTAACCTAAAATAATGAACCAGCATATTATATAGTAAAATTAAATCCATATACTATATTTTGTGGAAAAGTTATCTTGGTTCTTTTTAGATGTGTTGGCCTGGCCAAGGTAAAGAGTCACTAATACGAGGTGTGGTCTTGTTACAGCACCTTCTGTCAGTAGTCTGTCTGAGTCTCTACCAGTTCAGTGCACAGATGGCAGTGTTCCAGAAGCTCAGTCATCGTTAGACTCTACATCTTCATCTATGCAGCCAAGGTAGGATGTAGCCTCTGAATTGGAAAGCTACTGAAAAATAAATATTCCATATTTGATCAGTTCTGGTAAGAATGAAAACTATGTATAAAGTCACTGGCATAAAATTGTATCTATCTCATTATTATTATTGAGTAGTCAGAAGAGTCTTTTTATTGATTTTACATTGGGGTAGAAGTAGGGAGTTGTCTTTTAAGCCTCAGACTTCCTTTTCAAACAGTTTTTTCTTTCATTGTCTTCATAAAATGTCCTGATAGACCTCTAAAGTCCTTTTGAAACCTGTTAAATTCTTCTAGACGTAAGCTTGTTCCGCAAGTCCTGTGCTAGTACTTTGTATTAAAAGTAACAGTCTTGCCACAGGTTCTCTTTGTTTAATGTCATGATGTGGTGCTGATACTTATTTGTACTCTATTGTATTTTTTCTTTTTAACTTTAAAGTCTCATCATTTAGAAGTCTGAAAATACAGAAATGTTCGTTTCATTCTTACTCTACTGTTAGGAAACATATGTTAAATTTCTACCCCACAGTTCCCTTTTCCAGTTCACGATGGGAGATGTGCATTTCTGCTATGCCAGTGCATCATGTACAGCTTAGTACTGGGGCGTCTGGAGCGTGTCTTCGTCATGCTAGTTTTCATCTAGTGCATTCATGCACAATTCTGTTGCTTGATATGTTTCTGGTCCAAATTGGTCTCATGTTTCAAAGTTCTAAAACTTACGTTTAAGTTATAAAAAAAGTATCTCTGTGTTAATTTTGTCTTAATGATCTACTTACATATATTGAACCCTTACTTATATCATTTTAGTTACTATTCCTGCATAGATATCATTTTTAAAATCTAAATATTTTTGCTTTTCTAGCCCTGTATCAAATCAGTCACTTTTATCAGAATCTGTAGCATCTTCTCAAGTGGACAGTACATCTGTGGACAAAGCAATACCTGAAACAGAAGACCTGCAAGGTTTGCACATGAACTAGTCTGTGTTTTCTCACTTATTTAACATTTGAGTATTATAAGCCAGGCACTATCCTAGGTGCATATGTTTTTTAAAATTGCCTGCCTAAGATACATATTTTTACATTTATTTTCTTTATGAGTAGAATATTATATACCCTGAAATATTTAGTTGACTGAAATGTTAGGAGCCATTTCCCACTTTTATATAATTAGGTCATCAATATAAACATAGAAAATTAAAAATTGGGGGTTTTTTTTTGGAGAAATGTAATTAAATGAATGAGTGGTGGTGTTACACTGTTTTCTTTTACTGTTCTGCCTAAATACTATTTCCTCTCCAAGAAAACTGGGGCTGATGATTTGAGAGAAATCTTTTGCTTTTGACTCAGATTGGCTAAGTGACTATTTATTTTGACTGGCAGTGGCCCCTTTTTCCCATCTGTGACTTCCAGCATAACAGTCACATTCAATTACTTTTATTTATAGCATAGTGTCCCTTGTTCCTGCCCATGCTGTTTATATCCTCATCATGTGGATCAAAATGAAGCGGCTCTAGGAAGACTTGAAAATATGTATGAAGGCTTTCTAGTGGGCAGAGACTGTAGAAGAGGCATTTAGGACACTGTTAAAATTATGCTTAATTAGTCATATTCTACCAGTGTGTGGAAACAATGTGTTAATTGAGAAGGATACTCTGGAAAGAAGCCCAAGGATGACTGTGTGTCATTTTATCTACGGCATGATTTAAAGTAAGACGATGCCGTGACCGTCAAGTGAAACCTTCCATTGTACATGGTATTCACATGGTGGCAACAGATAGTATCTGGCAGTCTTAGCTGGAGTTTTCTAAAGTTTGAATTCAGCTAGGCTAGCTAATTCCCCTTCCTCTGATTTCATGCCCAACAAATAATTAGCATAATTTGCCATTTGTAGATTTTATTATAACAATAAAGTGAACTGTCTGGCCAACATAAATATTCCAATATATTATAAATATTCATAAACATTAGAAGTGAATCCTTTTTTATATTTTAGTTAAATAGAAAAGTTTAAGGAAGAGCCAGAGATAAGGGACATTTTAAAAAGCAGATATAGAAAAATTCCCAAGATTTAGTTATCCATTAGGCATGGGAAATAAGACAAGGGTGCTGTTAATGCTTTCACTTGTGGTTGCTTTCAACAGGAAGCTTGAAAGAAGTTACAGTTGGACAAGATTTTAGATAGGGTGAATTGGAAGTGATCAAATTTCAAAACTAAAAGAGCTCAATTGGAGGTTGTAGGTGGCTACTAGATATTTAAATTTATGATCAGCATTATGTCTGAAATTTGTAAGTCCTTGGCATAGGTTGAAGAATGAGAGGCAAAATCAAGAAGAGCAAGTAGGATAATGAGTTGGCAGAAGGGAGAGGAAGAAGTCATCTAGAGCCTTGTTGGTTTCAGGCCACAGATACCAAGGGAGGATTTCAAGGAGCAAGAGTTGCTTAGTTCTGAGAGACAGCTAAGTAAGGAAGAGTGAAAACAGGCACTAACCATGAAGATACTACTTACGACAGAACAAATTTTAGAATGTTGGTAGTGGAAAAATACATGCTGCTTAAGGGTAAAATAGCAGTTCTACAAGTTTGACAAAAAAATGAAGATTGTGGGTTAATAGGCCATAGTAATATGAAGTGCTTTTATACCATTTGTGGCATATGGAGAACAATACAGTTTTCTCCACCTAGTACTGAGTACATTAATGCAAAAGATGGTCTTGGTGCCATATTCAGAAAAATTGTAGGGGATTTTAAAATTGTATAGATTGCTTTTTCATGTGTGATTTCAATGACAGTATTAACTTATAAGTACCTTTTAAGAACTTAGCATTCATAATTTCAGCATAGTGGAATCTTTGAAGAAATGCGTTTCATCTTAGTTTGAGAGGATTAGTTTTCAATGTGTAAAATCTCTTCATAGCCTGGTTTTTACAAATATCCTGTTATACTGTTGAATTAAGAATGTCTTCTTTTTATTATAAACATGCCTGCAAATGTATGTGTATCTGTATATATACATACACTCAATACATAATTTACTTGTGATTTCCCTATTTGATAGGAACAAATGTTTTTTCCATCTAGTTCATACATGAATGAAAAGAGAGAAAGTCTTTGACTCAAGTCCTATGGTTATTTGAGCTGGAACTGGAACCCAGGCATCTGCCTCTAGGCCAGTGTTCTTTCTACTAGACAGTTGTGGTGCTTCCTGGACCGGGATGTCCCTGTGTGTGTTCTGTTGCCACATCCAGCCCCGCTAGGGTAGGATCAGCTGGTTTGGTGACCTACTCAGGAATCTGTTTTCTTCCTTATTAATGTATTTGCATCCCTCAAAGGAAATTTATTTAGGTAGAAAGACCATCCCAGGTGAAAGAGGGTTCATGAGGAGTCCCTGTGTGCCTTAGGCAGAGTTTCCTAACATTTTTTATTGGAGTTTTCAGAACAGTGTCCTTGAAACGGCTTTTTTTCTGTGTAAGTATCCTGCTTACAATTGGGATATGTTGCCACCAGGTGAGTGGTGCTGCTTTCATCTTGTCCTCATGGCTCTGAAGAGTTTTTTACCATGTTTAACTGAGAATTTAGCATATTACAGCATCTTTCTCATTTAATTATGCCTTTTCATTTAATAAACCACAGTACCTCAGTTTAAACAGTGTCATTTAGTAATGTCAGATTTTCAGTTTACAAAAGCTTAGCTTTTAAAACAGAAAAACTTTTTAGTGTTTTGGTGCACTCTAAACTATGATACTTGATTGCTTGTTGTATAATATGCTTAACTTCAGTTAACCTCTCTGTCCTCAGATATTGGATCATAGTAAAAAGAATATGGAATTTAGATCCAGAAGTTCTGTTTTCATACCTTGACTCTTCCACCTCTCTGAACCTTATTTATATTATTTATAAAGGTGCATAACAACCATGTCCACCTTATAGGTTATTAGAAGTCAGTGAAATAATGGAAGTGAAATGTGCTTAATGAACTACAAAGAATATTCTTATTCTGTATAAAGCTAGTGATTTGGGAGTTATAGGAGGCTTTAGAATAAGAGAATTTTAAAGCTTTCCAACAGTAGCATGAAATCACTACTAAGGTGGTGAGCTCTCCATCAAGGAAGCATGTTAGGAGAGCTGAGTTACGGTCAGGAACAAAATAGAGGGGATTGCTGCACTGAGTGGCAGAGTGACTTACAGTTCTCAAGTTTTTTTCAGCTCTGAGGGTTTCTGACTTCACACAAAATAGAATTGGTTTAGAACAACTAGAGAGAAATAGTCGGTCCATTTGAACTGAAAATCAGACATTTTTGTGTGGATTAAAAATCAGAGATTGATTTTAAAGAGTGAGTGATAGTAGCCAAAACAATGTGGGAAAAGTTGGAGGACTAACAAGTCCCAACTTGAAAACTTAATTCAAGCTTCAGTATTAAAGATTACACAGTACTAGCATGAGGATTGTCATATAGATCAATGGAATAGAATTGAGAGTCCAGAAATACATTCTCACATTTATGGGCAATTGATTTTTCGACAAGGATGCCAGGATCATTCAGTAGGGAAAAAATCATCTTCAACAAATGATGCTGGGCCATTTAAACAAATGACATTGGATTCCCTCTCTCACACCATACACAAAAGTTTACACAAAATACATCAAAGACCAACATGTAAAAGCTAAAACTTATAAAACTTTTAAGAGAAAAGAGGCATAAATCTTCATGACCTTGGATTAGGTTTCTTTAGATATGATGCCTACATACAGCACAAGCAAAGAAAAAATAGATACATTGAACTATATCAAAATTAAAGATCCTTTTGCTTCAAAGGATACCATCAAGAGTGAAAAGACAACACACAGAATGGGAAGAAATTTGCAAATCATCTGATGAGAATATATAAGGAAATATAGACATAGTTGTCATCAATAAAGACAACCCAATTTTTAACATGCTACTTACATAGATGAACTTTGACAACATACTAAATAAAAGAAACCAGGTACAAAAGGTCACACGTATGATTCCATTTTTATGAAAGATAGACACAGTGAAGAGGGCTTTTTTGATGGAGAAGACTTTGTGAGAGCAGAAGCCTATGGTAGGAAAACATGAAATTTGGGAAATAGAACAGCAGTAGCTGGAGTGGCCAGTTCAGACAAGTATGTGTTAAAACTAAAGCTAGAAAAGTTGTCTAGAACCAGGCCATGGAGAATTTCTAAGGTATTTGGTTTTAATCCATGGTAAGGAAAGAGAGCCATTTTGAAGGTTGGTTGATTTTTGTTTGTTTGTTTCTTATAAGATGACACAAAGTTGTATTTTTAGGATTAATGTAACAGTTTTGTGCCTCCAAATAGCTGCTAATAGAGACTCATCTCATTTATAGGGCTGATCTCTTCAGGATGGTGGCCACTAGCCTCACGCAGCTATTGACCACTTGAAATGTGGCTAGTCTGAAGTTAGATAATGTATTTTCATTTGCTAAGTATAACATATACACTAGGTTTTGAAGACTTAGTAGCGAAAAAAAAAAAGTGAAATGTTCTATTCTTTTCATATTGATTATATTTTAAAATGATAAAATATATTTTGTCTGTTTTTATTTTTAATATGCCTGCTAGAAAATGTAAAATTAAATATATGATTCAATTATTGTATTTCCTTTGGACCCTGCCACTATGCAGGCTTATTTTTCTCTTGAAAATTTAATTTTTTTCCCTTTTTAATGGATTTTTGAGCTAAGAGTAACTTAAAGATCATTGGTCCTCTTCCTTATTTTGCATACAAAGAAATGAGGGAAGTGAATTTTATCCTAGTGGGTCATTGTAAAAGTGTGTATTCATTCAGTAAGTATCTACTGAACAACCACTCTGTGTAAGCACTGGGTATACAGTGGTGAGTGGAAATAGTCCCCAACCTCAGAATGCTTTAGCTTGATCCCTGAATGAGACTTGTCATGATTCTTTGAAGACGGAATATGTTACGTTACATAGATACTGTATATACTGTAAGATGACCTATTAATGTCATCTTACGTTCAATTTTATTTTTCACCATGTGTCTGAATATGCCCCTAAACCGAGGTAGTGCTAAATAGTTTTATGTACTCATTGTTATATTTGTGTGCTTTTTTTTCTTTCTTTCCTTTTCTTTCTTTTTTCTTTCTTCCTTTCTTTTTTTTAGCAGGACCCAGAGCAGAATGTGATCTTGAATGTGATCCTCCATGTGGGTAGTTAAACTAATTTTACCTGCCCAGTGCTTTTTGAAGTGTCTTTAAAGTAGTGGCCGGTAGATTTTGTCTAGTTGGGATTCCCATTAAAAATTGTTAGCAAGCGCCTTGCAGCTTACTTCACAGCCTTTATGCCATCGCATAGGCCTCCCAAATAGCCTTTTGGACCAGTGGATGCGATGCAGGCAGCAACCTGTTCTTAATCAGGTTAATAAGTGGGTGTTCTTTGTTTATAATTCTCATCTCAGAATATGAAAAACTGCCTAGATCTGAGGAAACTGTCCTTATTTTGGCTTGAGGTTCAGTAAGAGTATGGTCTTTTGGCCTTTAGTCTACTGTATGGCCCTTTTAAAAGATTGAATCATTTCCTTTTACATAGAGTTTGATAAGGGATGCTGTGATCTTAAATATCACATAAAAATTGGAGAAACAGGAGTAATTTCTGAGAGTCGTATGTAGTACTGAGTACTGTACTGTCTTGCCCGTAAATTCATTTGGTGAATGTCTACATTCAGGCTAACACCCACTAGTTTCAGGTAAGCTGAGTTACCTTAGTCTGATGAGGATATAGTGGATGTTGATCAGCCTCAGATTTGAACCCTGGTTCATAAGCTTTTCCATTGCCAACTGATCCTTTACTTTAAAGGTGGTGCATTTGCCTCAGTTAAAAAGAAACCATTTGCCTTGACAGATCTTTAGGGTTAATACTGTGAAATGTCTTTGTTGCGGTATGCGGTAGCATTTGTTATCCATAGCAGATAAGTGTATTTTTACTGTTTTCCATTTCCAGATACCAAAGTTTGTGTCTCAGTGGTTAAACTGGTTTTGTTCAAATGTGTAATCTTGTGGGATGGTAGTGTTGTTATTGCCATTAAAGCTTTATTTATAGTAGTTTATTTGAATATCAGACTTTCTTGGGAGAACAGGTATGGCTTATAGATTTCAAAGATAGTAAATGTAACAGATTGTTTTCTGATTGCAAATTAACGATTTTTGAGCTCATTTACACACAGCCAAACCTTACCTGATAGTGTTCTAGGGGCTAGGGATAAAAGAGCAAACAAGACATTCAGGCCCTGCCCTCACGGAGCTTACATTCTCAGGGTATTATTTATTAAAAATAAAAGGTTTTATGTATCCATGTTGTTTCAAAATAAGATGTATATATTGGTAGAACTATCTCCCATCTAGCTTCAGAATGTCTAGGTGGAACAGTCACGTTACAGAGTTGTTTGTTCATGCATATTTACTTGTTTGTGGTGTTTTGCCTTTTTTCATATTTTGTTAAAATATGAGATAATGTGTTAACATAAGCAGGTTAGAATCCATTACATCAAGTGTTTGAATATCTACTAGGTGTAGTTCACTGTGGTGGGTGCTGGAAAGTCAAACAGGGAGTAAGATTCCATCCCTCTCAACAGGCTTACAGTCTAGTTGGGGAAAGAGGGCACATAAATATAACAGGTAAGTAACTCAATACTAATTCCATTCAGCAGATATGTATTGAGTGCCTGCTGTGTGGTAGGAGGCACTTGGATAGGCCCTGGTAACAGGGATGAAAAGGATAGGTTCCTGCCCTGAAATGGTTCACAGTGAAGGCCAGGTTAAGTCAGATGGGCATTTATAATAGTGTAGAAAGTGCTACTGGGGCATAGTAGGGTTTCCTGCTGTGTCAGGGAGGGAGGGAATAGATTAAAAGTTGATAATATAAGCATAAACAAAAAAGACACATTGGGGTTGGCCAGGTAAGGAGGAGGGACAAGAGGGGCATAAGAAAAGTATTCCATATAGAAAGGACAACTTCTATAAAAGCCCAGAGGTAAGGGAGAATTCTGGATCTTCAGGGAACCTGCAGATACTTCAGTGTGGCTGAAGCGTAGTGTGTTGTTGAGGGGTGAGAAATGAGGATGAGAAAAATCCTGAAGGACTTCTGGGCTTTATCCTGGGGGTTTGTGGGAAGTTGTCAAAGAATTTTAAACATTGGAGGGCATATCATTAGATTTTCATGCAAGGCAGATGATTTGGATGCAGTATGTAAAAGCATGGATTGAAGAGGGGGCTCACGTGAAGTGTCCAGTATTTGGTAGAGACTATTTAACGGAGTTAAGAGCAATCAGAGTGAAAAGCTGCAAGAAAACTGAGACAGGGTTTCCTGGGGGAAGGGCTACTTGACCTAGATGAAATGAGGGAAAGGAATTCCTTTTGAATTTATGGTAGACAGTATGAGCAAAGGTACCTGGCATAGCCCCAGAGATTGGTTGAGCAGTAGATTTCTGTGAAGGACGACAGTTGGTGATGAAATTGAAGAGATTAAGAACTTGATCCCTGGCAAGTCACTGTTTTAGAACAAGATCCAGGTCTGCTCGGTCACATTATAGATTTAACTCTAGTAACAGCACTCAGGAGGGCCAGGGTAGTTAAGGGCGGGGAGGGGGGTGTCACATTTGTTAGGATTTAGGGACAGTAATTTGACCTGAATATTAGTGCAGCTGTCCTTAGTTTCACTACTTAACATTTTAATCAATTTATCTTATTCCTAATATTTTAAAGGTTTTATATGAAACAGCCTGAGAACTTTGAACGTACTGAGTATTCCACTGAATCTTGGTGTCAGCATTTTTTCCCCTTGTCCTCTTTGAAGTCTACATAGTTCTGAGCTCAACAATATTTAGAAGTTTGCATGTGACCATTTTCTTACACACTCCCTTAGAATACCCAAGGAGTATTTATGTGTTGTGTGTCTTTTATTGGTCAAATACATAATTATTAGAAAATGTAGGAAATATAACGTTTTCTAGAGTCACCGTTAACATGTCAATATATATTTTAGATTTTCTGCATGTGTGTATACATGCATATATAACTGTATATTTATATTTAACAAAAAGGGGGTCATATCATATAAACTGTGTAACTTAATGTAAGCATCTTTCCAGGATAGTACATTAATAAATTACTCAGTTATCCTCTGAATAAACAGATCGGAGGGGGGGGAACAACCACCCAAATAGCAAGATCTCATTGAATAATTAAATTTCATCACTTTCCTATTTTTGTCAGCTTCAGTATCAGATACGGCACAGCAGCCATCTGAAGAGCAAAGCAAGTCTCTTGAAAAACCAAAACAAAAAAAGAATCGCTGTTTCATGTGCAGGAAGAAAGTAGGACTTACTGGTAAGAGCCTAAATCATATGGTTTAAAATTAAGATTTTATTCGAGATGATTCATGACTTACTGTTACTGGCTTCGTTTAGGATTGTTTCTGTTCCCATAAGAGTTAATACTGGATATGCTGCACCTTCTGAATTATCTTAAATAAAAGTAGTTTTAATTACATAGCTAAAAGTAAAATGAATAGCTTTTCTTTTCAAAATTCATTTCAGCTGAGTTTGAGAATAACAGACAAGTAAGGTCGGTTTGCGGTTTGCCAGGTGCTGTGAAAGGGCAAAGGTGTGGCTCCTGCCTCCAAAAGCCAGAAACTAGTTGTGTGTGAGAGAAAATTTAAGTACTTGGTGAGCTGTGAAGTCCTTTCTCTATGTAAAGTGGCTAGCCATGGGTGGTTGTGAGGGTTCCGAGTTAATGTACGGAAGGTGGTGGCCCTGTGCTGCCACTCAGTGAGTAATCAGTACACGTTAACTGCCGTCGCAGGGCTGTTGGGTGGTACTGTTATTAAGAAAGGGAGAGAAAACTTCACAGTCCTAGGGTATTGGCCCCCCAAAAAGTACATTTAAGTGCAAATAGATTGCTTTGGGAATTTAGAGATGGGCATAATTAGTTTATATAAAAGAAGAGGCGTAGAGGCCCATCAAAGAAAGTATCATGAAGGTAGAATGTTTGAGATGAGTCTTGAAAGATGAGTAGGACTTATAACTGACAGAAATAGGGGCATTTCAGCTCGGAAAAAAATATCTTCACCAAGGGCACAGAGAAAGGAAAGGATAGGGCATGTTTAGGGCCATAAATGGGGAATGTAACTGTACCACAAAGTAGGTGAAGAAGGGTATTGGATACCACCATCAGACAAAAATAGAGACAAGACTAAGATGTGTACTGTGATGAAGTGATAGGGAACAGGTGCAGCCGTAAATAGTCACCGCTGACTGTTTACATTATGCCAGGCGTTGTGCTGAGTACTCTGCCTAAAAATCAACTTACGAGCTGAGAAGAGGAGATAAGATTTCGAGCAAAATTATATTTTAGGAAGGTTTCTCTGGCTAAGGAGTATATAGGAGATAAAGAAGAAGGGAAATTAGAGTCTGATACCAGAGATGTGTAAGACTGGCCCATACCTTGGCAAGTGTGTTTATTTAAAGAATACAAACATGAACTAATAAGAAGACGTTTCAAAGTATACATACTTAGCATCAAACATTATCTTTCTAAATCTCAGAAACATAGACTTCATGATTAGAAGGCTGCAACTTAGTAATTTTCATCTTTTCCAGTCTTCTCAGTCTAGTGTTCTTGGCTTCATTTTTCATTCATTATTATGAAGTTACAGAGTATGTTTTTGAAGTTAAAAAAAAATGTAGTAAAGGAAGTTTACATCAAATGTCAGTGTTTAAAATACTGATTCCTATGCTCTATTTCCAACAATTCCATCATACCATAAAATCCTAACTTGGAGGGTGCAAGACTGGTTTAATTTAAAGACTATCCTCACTGCTTATATCTGTCTTTTGTCTTCAGTTCTTCAGGCATTTCCCTAAAATAAGTAGCATTTATTGCATGATAGTATATGTTAAGCACTTAATACTTCCTCATTTAATTCTTACAGTAACTGATTCCAAAGTTACAAATGCAGAAACTGAGGCTCAGAGAGGCTATTTGCCTACTTTAGTAAGTAGATTCACGCTTAGGCAACCTAACTAGATCTTGTCTCTTAATCACCCTGCCTGGTTACAGTTCACATCTCCATTGGAGGTTAGCCAGAGAAAGCTAATACACTTTTATTTGTTGACAGTTCTGTCAAAAGTTTCATTTCATCTTTCTTAATTAAATCTTAAGATTGCCTTCTGACATTATGCTTTTTTCACATGTATGTAGTATTTGAGAAATGTTCCACATTTTCAATTTAGCAATTCTGTTCTTGATAGGAGGCAGTTGTGGCCATGTCACAGGTAAAGAAACTTGAGCTGAGAGAAGTGGTTATGACTTGCTCTGGTACAAATCTGTATTTGTAGGTGGGAAGAAGGAATGAAGCTATCAGCTAGTGAATTTTGAGAATGTTACTAGCTCATGAAATGGCTTGTTTGGAATGATTCTTTAGATTGCTGCCCTAAATACATGATCTTTTTTAACATTGATTAGGCTAAGGAATTTAATATTTAGAGCTTCCATTCAACTCATGTATGTGTATTAATCGATTTTCAGGGTTTGAATGCCGGTGTGGAAATGTTTACTGTGGCGTACACCGTTACTCAGATGTACACAATTGCTCTTACAATTACAAAGCTGATGCTGCTGAGAAAATCAGAAAAGAAAATCCAGTAGTTGTTGGTGAAAAGATCCAGAAGATTTGAACTCCTGCTGGAATACAAACTCCTTTGACCATCTGCAAACTAAAAATTGACTTGAGGTTTTTTTTCCTAGTCATTGGGAATGTAGAGCGATGTATCGTGCATAGACCTTTTAATCATGCATGTCATCAGAAGAATAGATTTTTGTTTTTGTTTTGAAAATGACTCTGAACATTTATTTCCATTGCAGTTTCTGTGGCTGAAAAGACTTAAGTAAACTTTACAAGTATTATCCTTTTAAGATCATTTTAATTTTAGTTGAGTGCAGAGGGCTTTTATAACAAACGTGGAGAAATTTTGGAGGGCTGTGATTTTTCCAGTATTAAACATGCATGCATTAATCTTGCAGTTTATTTTCTCATTGTGTATGTATATATAGCTTTTCTCTGCAGCACGATTTCTCTTTGATAATGCCCTTTAGGGCACAGCTAGTTATCAGTAACTGAATGTATTTTAATCATTATGGCTGCTTCTGTTTTTCATTAACAAAGTTATACATATGTTAGCATATAGTTTCTTTGCACCCACTATTTATGTCTGAATCATTTGTCACAGGAGAGTGTGTGCTGATGAGATTCTAAGTTTGTGTGTTTTTAATTTTTTTTTGAGCGAGGGAAGGAAAAGCTGTATGCATTTCATTGCTGACTGCAGGTTTCTTTCAGATTACGTTCATCGATCTGTGTGTATACAATATGAAGAATGATCTGAAGTAATTGTGCTGTATTTATGTTTATCCACCAGTCTTTGATTAAATAAAAAAGAAAACCATAATGTTCCCTTGCGTTGCTTTTTCTTTGTTATTCTTTCCGGTAGTTCATTTTGGCTTTTGGCCCTTTAGTTTTCTACTTTACGAGTTTTGTGAGATGAACTCTCACTTCTATTTGTGACTAAAATTTACGATGATAAGTTGTAATTTTACATTCCTGTGAGTTGAAGATGTCAGCATTTCTTTAAAGCCAAGAACTTTTCTGTCACTAAGATGTCATACTTTCTAGCTTTTGTGTGATTCTCTGTTCTGCTCTCTGTCACGCTGAATTAGCATCTAGTGGAAGCTGCTTTTTCTGGTAGGATTAGAGAAACTGAAAAAGCGTAATTCAGACAGCAGTTGGAGAATTGTGGAATAGAAGGGCCTCCGAAACACTGTTTGTCCTGTGGTTTTCAAACTTAACTGGCAGCCAGCCTTTTTTTTAAACATGAAATATTATGTAAAACATTAAAATAGTCTTTTACAGTAAAATACAAATTTCTGTGTTTAAGTTTGTTTATTTAACTACTTGTATATTCTGTCTTAATATGTATATTCTAGCTTGTGTAATGATGGCTTAGCATTGAAATCTGTGAATAAGGGAAAACTATTATGGCTATTTAATAGATCCACTTAAAGTATTTGATAGAATTTAACACCCATTCTTAATAAAACCCTTTGATAAACTAGCACTAGAAAGGAATTTCCTTAAGGTGATAGTTTCTATGTAAAACCAACCAAATAAACAAAAAACAAGCATCTTCCAAAAAGAGGAAAATTTATTACCCTTTAAGTCAGAAACAAAGGGCTGGTTTTCCACTATCACAGCTTATATTCAAAATTTGTGTTGGAGAGCCTAGCCAATAGAGTAAGTCAAGAAAAAGTTTTACAAGTAGTAGAAACACTCATTTGCACATTACAATTGTTAGTTTTTATAGAAAACCAAAGTAAGTCTAAAGAGAATACCAGAAATAATAGGGTTTGGGTAGGTTAGTAGATGTGGCATTAATTTTCACAAGCCAGTTTCATTTGTTTACAGAAGTAACAACTAGAAAACAAGAAGATAACCTTATACAATAGTATTAATACCAAGTACCTAGGAAGTGAACAATGTATGATGATCATCACCTCTTTAAGAAAAAAATTCTTAAACATTGAGATAGTAACTGAGACCTCAAAAAAATAGGGAGAGACATGTTTGGCTAGGCAGACAATTTCATAAAGATGTCATTTGTCCCCAGATAATTCCAGTCAAAATCCCACCAAGTTTTCTTCTGGAACTTGTTAAGGTGATTCTAAAGTAGAAGATAAAGGAGAGCAAAAGGCTAGGACATCTCAGAAAGGAAAGAGCAGAGGGGTGGGCATTTTTACTTGCCAGATGTTAGGACTCACTATGAAGCCATGTTAAAGTAGCATGGGATCAGCTAAAGGCCGTACAGAATCCCACTGGATTAAACCAGAATGCCCAGAAAATGCCTGCCGACCTCCCTGCAGAAGATGCCTGGCCCCGCTGCTTCTGGCTTTCTCTCTGATTTGGTCTGCTTTTAGGTAGCATAGCAAACTTTTCACCCTTTTTTTTTTAAGTTAAATTTCAGGGCCGTGGGACATCAAACAGCTGAGTCTATAGGTCTGCTTTCTAGGAGGATAACCACTAGCTACTTGAGACTTGTAAATTTAAATCAGTTAAATCAAATGAAGGCTTTGATTCTCCATTCACTAGTCACATGTCAGATGCCCTGTTAGCTCCGTATGGGATAGCACTGATAAAGAACATCACTGCAGAACATTCTATTAGCAATGGTCTAGCCCAGTGCATTGTGTCCAGAGGAGCTGTGCTGATTTCCCTCAATGCACAGGCAGAAGCCCCAGGAGCTAGTGGAGGGAAAAGCAGATGTGGACCACCCCATCCAAAGGGAATTGTGGGCAAGGTAGACACCTGAAGATGCAAGACTCCCCTGGTCTGTCCAGCAAGGAGGAAGGTAGGTGAGTTTGGAACAATAAGCGGGGAAAGTAGATGGCAGACTAGGAGTAGAGCTTTTGGTCTGGAAGCCTTAAGGAAGAGAGAAGCAGGCCTCAACTTGGTGCTTTAGAGGAGAAAGAGAAGAGATGTTAATGAGAGACGTAGTTCAGTGGGCAGTTATTGTTGACACAGGAAAGCACTATTTGGGGAGAGAGGCACTGAGAAATACCTATTCAACTATGCCAAACAGGTTGCACATGTTAAAATGTTGAAATTTTTCTGCATTTTTGGGTGCATAGCTATAGCTCAAAAAGGAAAATTTAGATGGGGAAAGGAAAAATTTGAATGAGAAAGCTCTTCAATATGTATGCACACAAGAAAGCAAAACAGTCATAAGTAGTTGAAATCACAGAGAAGAAGTTGCTTGTGCTTTAATAACAAAGGAGAACATTGTATGGTGCACATTATTATCAAGGCAATTGTCAATGATGTTTTCTCTATTTAGCATGATGGTTCTTGCTTGTGGGTCTTTCAGATCCAGCTTAAATCCGCATTGGCTTTGAGGTGGTATTCCATCAAGACACAGACACAGTAGTACCTGAAACAGTTAAAGCAGACTGAAGACAGAAGGAAAAAGGGCAGGGAGAAGAAATTTGTCTTGCAAAAAAAAAACCTTGAAAAAACCCAGTCTTGGTTGAGCTGGTTCACTTGGCTCTGCTTCAGGATAGTCAAGAAAAATGATAAAGACCAAGCACTTCAGTGAAGCAAGTATCTCCTCTCAAGTGTTCATTGTACACGTTTTAGAGGGGGCATCATGTGTTTGGCAAGTATACCATACATTTTAGCATCAGAGGGATATACGTCGTGTGCAAACAAGAGTGACATTCCGTTGTCTTCAAGTTCAGCATTTAGAGGACCTTGGGACTGAATTCAAGTAATTCAAAGTGCAAGTGAAATTTGCAGGGTGGGGAGAAGGGGAATGGGTGGACTCCTGAGTGTTGCCCCAAAAAGGCTACCCCTCTGCTCCCAGTACAGGCAACATCCGCAGCCTGCTCATCTGAATGACAATTGCCCACCTCTCGGAGCCCCTCCCTGCAAAGGGTCTGCACCCTAGATTCAAAAAGCCCTTCCCAGTTCTGAAAAGGCGTCAGGGGCATGCTGGTGTGCACGAGGCCTGCAGCCCAGCTGCTGCAGCCTCTGTTGTGCTGCATTTTAGCATCTGAGGGAGGCACTGAATTTGGTGCTACAGAGGCTCAAACCAGCCCTTCAGGATGGAGGTGCCAAAACTCACTTCCAGTCCTGAAAGCATCCATACCCTGTGACCAGAGAATTTACCCTCTGACAACAGTGTAGGAAAAGGAAAACTTTCTGTGTATGCATATGTTCGTGGCTCCATTATTAGTACAATCCCAAACACTGCAATTTCTTTAGCTGATGAAAATGATAATTAGGAAGCTTATTTGGCCACAAGGAAAAATGTTCAGAAGTAAAATGTAAGGAAAGACCAAAAAATTGCCTCTCTGTGAAGTCAAAAAATCGTGTGCATACACATGGAATGAACAAATAACATGGAAATGTGATAATTGTACGATGATGGGGATTATGGGCAATATTTTTTCCTTAAAATTCTTTTTTATATTGCTGTAATGTACATACTTAACACACTCCCTCCCAAAATAGGAGAAAGAAAAGAAAATCGTGTATTTGCAAGTTACTTCAAATGTTTTGTTCTTTTCTTTTCCCCAAATAGAGAACAGCTTTGGTGTTTTCAGACACTATATATAATTAGTGGGTTGGCAAGTCTTATTTTAAAATAAGAAAGTACTCCCCCTTCAGCTATCTCATACCCACACCTCTACACACACACACACGCGCACGCGCACGCGCACACGCACACACACACATACACACACACACACCTGCCCCTCCACCTTAGCCCAAAAGGTTTTGGTTTTCTCTTTACCTGGCTTTTATCACCACTAGCTTGTGAGTATTCAGGGGAGGCTCCCAGCCCATCATGGCTCACACAGCACATACTCCGTCAATAATGAAGCTGCTGTGGTGCTGCTGTAATCCCAGTGCCTGGCATGGGGCCGGAGGGGTCCGTTGGCTATTAATTAGTTGCCTTTAGTCAACAGCTTTATATTACTTACCTTCTGTGTCAGGTGTTTTGCTGGTCGTTGACAAAGCTGCACACAGAATAAGATAGTTCCCACCTCCAAGAGGAGGGGCAGGGCCAGTACAGAACATGTAAATAGCTCATTGCCTTGCGGCTAACAAGTCACTTGAATTTGGTAGGTATTAGGTGCTGCCTGGAATGCCTCTTACAAGGTCGCAGAACAGACTTGGGACACTCCTCTTTCTTTCCCCTGTCTGGAACCTACCAGAAAGAGTCAGACCACCTACCACTGCCTCTCCAGGGCCGACTCAACCAAAACTCAGGTCTACCCTTGGTAGAGACGCTCTGGGCAGGAGACAAGAGCCAAGAGGCTGGGCAAGACTGATCCCCATACAGGGTGCTCGCTGGTCAGCTTCAGTCATCTCAGGGCCTAGAGAGGGGGTTCAGCCAGCCCCACCTGCAGTACCCCTCCCCTCAGGCCTTCGGGTTTCAGACCCATTTATCTCACATTATCCCAACAGTCCAGCCTCTCCTCCCTCCAGGCCAAACTGCACGTCGGCCTCCCTTTCTCTGCAGGGGTGGAATTTGCGGAGCAACAGGGCTCGCGAACCTGGCGGGCTTCGGGGAAGAGCCGCTGCTCGCGGGGGAGGAGCCCTCGAAGGGGCGGTCTCTTGGTGGGCGGGGTTCGAGGAGGGGCGGAGCCCTCGGAGGGGCTGGGCCTGTCTCTGCTGTGTCACGGGGTCAGCTCCGGCGGGGTGAGCCTGAAGGGGCGGAGTCCGCAGGAGGCGTGACCTGGCCTGACCACCTCTGCCGAGTCCAATCGCCTTGGTCGCCCGCAGCCTGCAGCCCGCCGCCCTGCTCTGTTCTCGCCAGCATGTCCTTCGTCCCGGTGGCCGAGGATTCTGACTTCCCCATCCACAATTTGCCTTACGGCGTCTTCTCCACCAAAGGCAACGTGAGCTGCAGCGCTCGGCTTCCGGGTGCGGGGAGGTGGGGGCGTCCCCTCCGCCCGGGACCGCCACACCATCTTTCTGCCCCCCCCCCCCCCCCCGCCTCAGCCCATCCCTGCCACTTCTTGCCCGCACCAGACCAAGCGGGACGTCGGGCCTGTAGTTTCCCTACTGGGCGCCTCTCGTGAAAACTCTCGGTGTCATTTGGGGCCTAATAACTGGTGTCTCGCATTCTTCTCCCTGGGGAGTGCGATGGCGGGGTGGGGTGGAGGCAGGGGCCTTTTTGCTTTTGAGGAGCTGATCATGGAGAATGCTTTGTTTCCTCCCCTCAAGACACACGTTATGCCCCAGGTTAGCCCCTAACTCTCGAACCCGGGAAATATTAATTGACCCGGTGTATTGAGCACATTTGCTGGCAGTAGAGCCCTGGGATCTGAGAGGTCAAGTTTCTTTGCCTCCAGCTGGAATTTTTTCAGCTCCCTGGCATTCCTTTGCTGATCAGAAGAAGCCCTTTTGGGCAGAGAAATGAAATTTCCCTTAGTAAGTGTAGTCTGATTGGCAGAAAGAAATCTTTGAAAACTGGGGGTTTATCAACAAATACATAAGAAGATCCCTGGGTGGGGAAAGCAGATTCCCTTGGATTTATTCATGGTATTTTTGGCTTAGATTTCTGCTCCGAAGCTTCAAGGTAAACCGCTGATGCAGCTCTGCGAGCCATGGAGTCCCAGAATCTGCTTACACTCAACAGTGTTCAGGAACTATTTGCTAAGTGGAGCTCCTGGCAGTGAGCCCATTCCTGGGAAGTGGGTTCCCTGCCCCCATGGCTGATCATTGGCCCCAAGTGCAGCAAATGCCTAGGTCTAGAAGATTCAGCGTATGGTTTCACAACTGCCAGGACTGACCAGATGTTGCAAGGACACAAAAAGTTAACACTTAGTCCCTGGAGGGAGGCAAATACAAATACGAGGCATGTTAACCCTTGACCTGTGTTAGCCAGCCTTGCTCTGTGCTCCTCTAACACTTTGCCCTCAGCATTGCGTCCTCGCCTTTCCTCGGGTACACATCGACTAGGCAGCAGCCTTTGCGAGAGGCAGGTGGGGTCCTCTGTCTTGTTTTCCCAGAAGACTCTGGAATGAAAGCTCCTTACAGTGTGACTAGTGACCTTCAGACACCACAGTCCTGCTGTTTCATATTATGTGCAGGGACAGCCGCTAGGGATGTCTGGGTCCCACTGCCCTCTGGAAAGAGTGCTGAGGGTTGGGAGCGGGCCCCTTTGGCATTCCAGAAGGCTCAGAGCCTTCAAGTGGAACAGGCTGTATCTAAAGCTATGGCTGCAGGCACTGGACATTCCAAGGGTGATGGCTGCCATTCCAGGCTGGCCTAGTTGCCAAGGCAAAGCCTCCCTCCTCCAGGCCGTTGGCCAGCCGTTCATAATTTGGGTGGAACAATAGTGAATTAATCCGGCTTTCATTTTATGCAGTGAATGCTTATGAATCCCAACTCTGAGCCAGACTCTGGGCTGGGAGTTGGGGATCAAAGACACATGAGACACCCTCCCTCCACCTCGGAGTGCTCATGGACTAGGGGAGGGTATCCTGGCTCTCTCTGTGAAGACAGGGACAGTGGCTTCTGAGAAACAGGCGCTACAGTAACCTGGAGCTGATGGCCAAGTTGTTAAAGTCCCTGTGGTTCCGGGCCTGCCTCTGCCTCCAGACCCTCTGCTTCCTCCAGCCACACTGGCTGCCTTTCTGTTTCTGGAACATTCTAAGAGCATTTCCTGCCACAGGACCTTAGCACAATTGTTTCTTAGGTCTGGAATACCCTTTTTTCCCCCCTACTTTATGTGTGCCTGATTTCTTCTCACTCTTCCAGACCCAGCTTAAATGTCACCTCCTCAGAGAGGTGTCCCCTAAGCACCCTCACAGAACCAGTTTCCTACTGTATTTTAGCCGCAGTTTTTTTTTTAACATTTTTTATTGAGTTACAGTCATTTTACAATGTTGGGTCGAATTCCAGTGTAGAGCACGATTTTTCAGTTATACATGAACATACCTATATTCATCGTCACATTTATTTTTTGCTGTGAGCTAACACAAGATCCTGTATATATTTCCCTGTGCTATACAGTATAATCTTGTTTATCTATTCTACATATGCCTGTCAGTATCTACAAATTTTGAACACCCAGTCTATCCCTTGCCACCTCCTCCCCCTTGGGAACCACAAGTTTGTATTCTATGTCTATGAGTCTGTTTCTGTTTTGTATTTGTGTGTGTGTGTGTGTGTGTGTGTGTGTGTGTGTTTTAGATTCCACATATGAGTGAACTCATATGGTATTTTTCCTTCTCTTTCTGACTTACTTCGCTTAGAATGACATTCTCCAGGGACATCCATGTTGCTGCAAATGGCGTTATATTGTCATTTTTATGGCTGAATAGTATTCCATTGTATAAATATACCACATCTTCTTTATCCAGTCATCTGTTGATGGACATTTAGGCTGTTTCCATGTCTTGGCTATTGTAAATAGTGCTGCTATGAACATTGAGGTGCATAGCCACAGTTTTTAATCTCTCACCACACTATGTGCTTCCTTTTGCCTCTGGAGGGTGGGAACCAAGTCTCTCCTGTATCCTCGGTACTCTTGCAGCCTTGATGTACTACTGGTACAAAACAGATACTCCATAGATGTTTTTGTCCGAGTGAATGTCTACCTTGTCTCTGGTCTCATGATAAAAGATTTATAGATATTAATTAATTGAATTCTCACTATAAACCTGCTATTGTCCCCATTTTACAGATGAGGAAACTGAGGCACAGAGAGGCTAAGATTCGGGCTCCAGGTCTCACAACTAGTAAGGCAGATTTGGGGTTGCACTCTACATCTATGAACTCCCAAACCCTACACTTTTCCCTCTTTGTCAAGCTAGACAGTGGGTAAAGCTTTCCTTTGGACAACTTTCTGTCAGATATGAGCAAACATTATGAAGCAGAGGTGATGCACATGGGTTCTCTTAAAGTCAGACAAATGGGATATCTCTTCCTAATTTGTCTCCCTCAACTTATACATGGGAACCCGGGGTCCTGAGAGGACCAGGGACTTGTCCAAAGTGATGGGATGGTGAATGACAGAGCAGGCGGGACCTCAGGGACTCTGAGTCTAGTACCGAAGAAAATAACTCCCAACACGTAAAGTAGAGGGACTCACTCTCTCGGGTCCTCAGGTCAGGGCTGGAAACCTGGGCACAAGGGCAGCTTCTTGCCTTTGCCTGCAGCAGGGGAAGCAGGCAGCCCCGCTTGTGACCGGGTCTTGGATGTTTCTCAGTGGAGTTGGCTCCTTTCTTCCTTCATCTGTGTGTGGCAGCCAGGGTCATAGAAGTGGCCCGAGGTTCTGCCCTGCACACCCCCTGAGTGGGCAACCGCTGGGGTCCAGGGGGGCCCAGCTATCTCACTGCTGGTCACAGCAGTTGACATTTTCCAGAGGGGAAGACTGAGCTGGGAACAAGGAGCCAGGCCCTCCAGGGAACCTCCTCCAGGGCAGGGTCTGCCTGGGGCCTCAGGGCCAGGTGAGGGTATGGCTCCGGGCTCCCCCTGCTCCCGGTGGCTGATGTGCACCGAGGGACGGCAGTCTTCTCTCAGTGCCTGGAAATGAGCAGCCAGTGGAGATAAGGCCAGCCCGTAGCCCCATCTCTAAACTCCCTGGAACTGAAATGGCAAAGCTCATGATTCAGGAGGGCTGGAAGCTCGGCTCAGGAGAGAGTCCTGGGAGGTCGAGTCTGCAGACCTGCTCTCGGGTTCCTTGTTGACGAGCAAAGTTCAGGGTCATGGGGACAAAAGCCAGGCTTTGCCAAATATGAGACATCTTCACAGTCAGGACTGAAGCTGGGATTTGATGGTGCAGAAAGGAACTTTCCCTGCGTGTTCCGCCAAGTCTGGCTTCGTGCTCCCACGTGACCTGAGCTCTGCCCTGTTTGAGCCAGAACAGAGTTCATGAATCCAAGCCCCTGGCCCTTAGCAGGGTACCTGGGACACTCTCTGCTCTGCCGTGCAAAGGAATTGCCCCGAGAGAAGGCCTAGGTTACATCTGAGAAGTAGTCCAGTTGCCTGGTGGGGTGGTGAGCTCTTCATCACCAGAGGCATTTAAGCAACCCCTGAGGAGCTTTGCTGGGAGCTTTGGTGGACTCAGAGGCTTGAACTAGGCCTCTTGCAACTTCCCCACCCCAAGGGGTGTTTGATTTATTTTCCATTCACGGAACACAGATTCTTTTCCTTTCATTGTCCTAGAGGCAGAGATGGCACCAGGATCTGCCCGGACAGAGATCACGTGGGCAATATCAGCCCCTTGGGAGGCACAGGGAGCTGGGCTGCGGTGCTAAGGATCCAATTTCTCAGCCCCTCTCCATCCCGGGCCACCTACAGGGGGACCCATGGGCTCTTAAATAGACGGACTTTCCCGGTTAATGAGCCAGGTTTGGTCAAGGCTTTTCCCAGTGCTGACCATACCATCTTCCTCCAGCCAAGACCGAGGATTGGCGTAGCCATTGGTGACCAGATCCTGGACCTCAGTGTCATTAAGCACCTCTTCACTGGGCCTGTCCTCTCCAAACATCAGGATGTCTTTGATCAGGTATGAAGTTGTGACATGGCTTTTCCTGGATCTCAGTGGTGTTTGGAGGTCTCAGAGATTTTACCTGGGTAAGACTGGGGTTATTCTGAGATAGGCTGGCAGGAAGCAGCCTTGGGACACCTCAGGATGGGTTCCTAGGGGAGACAGTGTCTGTCTCTCTGCAGTCCTGGCCTTTCCCAGTTGTCTCTGAGATAAGGCTCTCCAGTAACTGGTTAGTTGCCTCATTTTAAGCGGACTGAGCCTCTGCCTGATCCAGGCCAGAGCTGGGCCCTCCAAGGGAGGGAGCCGTGAGCGCTGCCCTCAGGTTGCAGATACAGCCTGGGAGGGACGGACATCCGGCTCCAGGTGCCCTCTCTGTTGCCACCACTTAGGAGTCTGCCTGAAGTACACCTCCGTGAGTGATGGGCATGAATTGGCTTCCCTGTAAATGGTCAAACGCTTTGATGTGCATCTTCCTATTCCGTGGGTCAGGAATGTGCCAGGAGTTTTGCACACATCTCTTGTTCAATTCTCGCAATGACCCTCTGGCATGGGAATGGAATCCTCACTAGATGGATGAGGGTCTAATCTGAAATGAGACACAGTCCTCCAAGGTCACATGGCTACAAGGATTGGAGCTGGGGCTGGAACTCTGATCATGAGCATCCACAAGTGCTTTTTCTACCATGCTTCATTGGCTCAGAAACCTCTTTTTAACTTATGTGAAGGGGCTGCGTGTAGACTCCCTCCCCTGGAGGAACGCAGCCATCTTCCCTGCAGGCCGGGCCAAGATTAACCAGGCAGCTGTCCCAGACAGCAGCTCCCTGGCTTTACCAGTCGTCTGCAAGTCCATGAGGGGACGAAGGCCCATCAGGAGAGGTGACACATCTCCCCACTTGATGCACAGATGACAGAACTAAGAACGAAAGTCCTGAGAGTTTGAATGAACTGGAGATAAACGACAGGGGCCCCAGAAGGCTGGCTGGCCTCTCTCCTGTCGACAGGAGGAGTACCCCTCCTGGCTTGCCCGTGTGTGAGCTTCTTCCTCCCTGTCTTGGTCCTAGCCAACTCTCAACAGCTTCATGGGCCTGGGTCAGGCTGCCTGGAAGGAGGCAAGAGCATTCTTACAGAACCTGCTATCAGCCAGCCAAGCCAGGCTCAGAGATGACACAGAGCTTCGGAAGCGGTGAGGAGCCCGTGGACCTTGGTGGGTGGGGACCAGGGGACTCGGCCGGGGAGAAGAGGACAGTGTGGTAGTCAGGGCCATTCTGAGTCACCGCTTGGCTGCCTTGGCCTCGTCCAGCCCCAGCCTGGCCTCCTATTGGTGGGAGGGCTCTGGGACAAGTGGGATTACCTCTGTGCCTGGACCAGAGTGCCCAGCCCAGGTCAGGCCCACTGGCCCACTCCCTTGCTCACCCAGCCACTCCTCAGCTTCATTCACATGCTCGTCATTTAGCTTGTTTCCCAGAGTGGAACTTGGAAGCAGAACAGAGGCATCTTGTCTTTAGTAGATGGACGCCCTCCCCAGTGTGGCCTGCTTCAGCCCAGTTCCGACCCCAGGTCCACCTGAAAGTGCGCACTGGAGATTATAAGTGGGATGTTGGGAGTGGTCTGGGCTGAGCCTGTGGGTGCGGTACCAGAGCAGAGACCCTGCTTTGCCACTTGCTTTACCTCTAAGCCTCTTGTTCTGTGTTTCAGCGCGTTCACCTCCCAGGATTCCGCCACGATGCATCTTCCCGCCACCATAGGTGAGCATGGTCTCTTTACTAGATGTGCATGGAGCAGCCTAGTGGGCCCGGACGGCTGCCCAGGACGGTGGCCCCTGCGTCCTGGTGGGGGAGGTCACAGGAGAGGGGCTCGGGGGCTGTCAGCCCCTCCCCATCAGGGACCCAGTGTTGGCTCAGGTCTGTCTGAAGGCCAGCGCTCCCGCCAGGGGTGTCTGCAGGCTGCTCAGATTTGCAGCTGGCTGCAGGGCTGCCTGGGCAGCAGACCACTCTCTTTCCCCAAAAAGCTGTGGGGGAGTGCTCTGTGCTCTGTCCATGAGTCAGCAGTTTTGAGGAAAGAGGTCAGAGGGTTTTGAGAAAAGAGGCCAGAAGGGCCCCAGTTTGAGACATTGGCAAGGTTTCTAACTGGAGTTTCAGTTAGGAAGTTGGAGTTTTCAAAACTCTCTTGGCCCAAAGCAGAGAGAGTCCAGATGAGCCGAGGCAGAAGGCTGGGCCCTCCAACCTGCCCACCGGCCCGGGGGCGCTTGCCTGCCGGGTCAGCCTGGGCTCCTGGGCGCTGAGTGGCTGGGGCCAGACGGGACTGCGGCCCGGGCTCTGGTAGGCCTTCCTGCTGCCTCTGACCCCATTTCTGTGGCCTGTGTCCTCGAGCAGCCCCCGAGGTCTGCCTGCTGGGTAATCTCCTTCCAAAAGATGGGCACACACAGGATCAGTGTATTCGCTGACCCTCATCTGAGGGTTTGAGGATCAGAGGCAGTTGAAAGGCGGTGCTCCGAGGGCATAGCTCCAGTTAAAATCCAAGTACGATGAGAGTCAAATGGTCCGCCTCTACTCAGCACCCTCTGGCTCCCTGACGGGACGTTTCTCCTCCTGTACCCCCTGCCCCTCCCCACTTCCTTTCTCTTGATTCTGAACCTTCCCCCTTTCAAACAGCCTCACTGAGGTATAATTTACACATCCACAATTCTCCCATTGTAAGTGTGCAGTTTAATGAGTTTTAGACAATATACACAGTTGGGCAGCCATCCCCACAGTTAAATTTGAAAACACTGCATCACCACAAGAAGTCTGTCTGCAGTCAGTCCCTGCTCCCGCCCCTAGGCAGCCACTGCCTGCCTGTCTCCAGTTTTTCCTCTTCTAGAAATTTCACATAAATAGAATTAAACTCTATGCGGGTCTTCTTTGTCCCTCTCAACTGTATTTCCCCTCGTATTACTGTTATTCCTTTCATCATATTATTTTTTTCATTACTTTTTTTTTGACTAAATGAAAATCAGCTTTGGAGTTAAGGAGGTCTTTAAAATACGTTTTCAAAGTTGTGGTAAAATACACACAGCATCAGTTTATCCTCTTCACGGTTTTTAAGTGTACAGTTCAGCGGCGTCGAGTACACCACGTTGTCCCCCTTGTCACTTTAAGCCTTTGGAGCAGCATGCTCTGCCCTCTGAACTGGGCTGCAGGCACCTCCAGGGTGGGGGCGGGCCTTCCTCCCTCTGCCTGGCAGCTGGCCTGGATGCCACCTTTTCCAATCCTTCTTAAGTGATTCTGACACGGCCTTTACACAGATATTACAAACAGACAAGGGGGTAGAAACTCTTCATTTTCTTTTAATTTGGCAAGAATGCTCTAAAATGCTGTGCTGGTTCTGCCCTGGGCTCCTGCCAGGGCAGTGGGGTCTTACTACAAAATGCAGCACTGTGTTAAAAGTAATGCTGGAGTGATGTACACTTCTGCTGCACTTCATAGTGTATAAGATATGTCCTTATGATTTTTTGAAAGATGATTATGTGAAATAGATTCAATCTTTGAGTCTGCTTGGATCTTCTCTAAGGAGAAATTGAGTTGAAAGTAGCCATGGCAGGGTGACAGTGACTCCCAGCAGTGGCAAGAGAAGGAATTTTATTTGGGGACCACCATGCCAGGCACGATGGTAAGGACTTTAGATCTACGATCTCCTTTGCTGTATCGGTGTACCTGTGTTTGGCATCATTCTTCCCAAAGGAGGAACTGAGGCCTAGAGCCGCAAAGGGACTTTCCCAAGGCCCCACACAGCAGGGTCAGAATTCAGATGTAGGTTCAGGCAGGTCGTTTACTGTGAGGCCTCACTCACCTATGAAATGAGAATAGAATTATCTACCTGAAGGCATAGTTTTAAACCAGCCGCCCCCGCCTTCTGGCCCTCAGACCTATGATTTTATGAAATAAACCCCACTCATTTCCATGTTTTTGTTTTTAAGAGAAGAGCTGGAACACAGGGTTTGGTTTTGTTTTTCTTTTCTGTAAATGATTTCCTGTGTCCTACATGCTTCCCATCCTGCAGGAGGGCTGCGGGGACGTGTGTCCAGTGTCAGATGGCAGGAACCGAGCCGGGCTTACCCAGGTGGGGAGGAGGGCAGACGGGAGCCTAGGACCACCCGCTGTGCGTCTGAGGGGGGCATAGTCTCTGCCACTTATTTTGCATTTTCAAAGTCCAAGATTATTTTTTCACAACTTTTTTTTTTGTCTTTTTGTGGAGGAGGTAATTAGGTTTATTTATTAATGGAGGTACTGGGGATTGAACTCAGGACTTGTGCATGCTAAGCAGAAGCTCTACCACTGAGCTATACCATCCCCCCTCACAAACAACCTGCTCTTGGTTCATGTATTCGGCATCCTTTTTTATTAGATATATTAAAGGATGCTTCTTTTTGGTGTCTCTGTTAATTCTGTTTCCTTTCTTTCTCGAGATGAATTGGTACCTCTCTCATGGTGAGGGTTCTCCTGGACACTTGGTGATTCTGGATTTTGTGCTCCTCTTTATTTGTGTGGAAACCACCTTCATTAGGTGTCTGTGGTTGTAGCTTTTCCTGTAACCAGACCCAAGGAAAGGGGCACAACTGACTTCCGATGGGGTGGTGGGGGGAGCCGCTCTGGGTTGGTTTCCTGGCTGTGGGGCTGCTCTTGGTTTTCCTGGGTGCTGCCAGCCTCTGGAGGCACGGTGTCAGCTCTCTGGACCAGCTCGTCAGCCTGGGCAGAGTCTTCCGTGCTGGCTACTTGGGAAAAGCTGGGTAGAGGGAGGGACTGGGGGCAGGGGCTGAATCACCTGCACCGCCTCAGCCTCTCCCTCCTCCTCCTCACGCACTCAGGGGTCAGGCTATTTTGTTGGCACGCCACTTGGCTTTCAGGGATTCCTTATCATTTCAGGTCGGCTGCCGGTGCCTTCTTCCTTTCTTGTTACAGATTTATTCTTCTGAAAAATATCTCCGCTGTGATCTCTGAGCTTTGGGACTGAAGATGGGGAGCAGCAGCGAAGGCCCAGGGTGCCCCTGCCCTCATTGGCCCTTGTAGACTTTCCTCTCTTCGCCTCCTTCACCACTTCTGTTTCTAGTCCAGGCTGTTGGTACTGGCCTATCCAGCTTTTTATTTATGTATTAAAAAAAATTTTTTTTTTTTTTGGAGGAGAGGTTTAGGAGAAGAAACAGGCAAACTGTCCCAACTCGTTCTTCCTGCCCGTTTGAGCAGCTCATTCTCTTACGGGAGCCTGTGCCTGCAGCACGCAGTCCAGCCAGCTCGTTCCACTCTTCATCAGCAGCAGGCACTGGTGAGACCTTGTTCTTGGCACCAGGAGAGTCAGACAGAGCAAGGCCTGGGGTTGGGCTGCTCTGAAACGGCTGCAGGCCAGCAGAGGGCTAAGGTCTGTGCACATGTGACCGGAACACCAGCGGGACATGGAGCCTGCTCCCAGGAGGGCTCCCCAGATGAGGGCATTCGGAGGAGGAGAGGTCCTGCTAGGGAGAGTGGGCAGGGCCTCCCGGATGAGGGGGCCTCGGAGAGCTGCCAGGATGTGGGCACACAGACACCCAGAGGGAGCGGCCAGTCCCCGGGGCAGAGGCCTGGTGAGCTGAGCCTGTCGGTGGGTGCGGTGTCAGCATTCATATTCAGATTCCACTGTCTGTTTCCGGAAGCCTGGCTCCTTATTTCTTATTCCTTTCTCAGTCGGGAGTTGTAAAAACGAATTCTTAGTGGAGGGGTTGTGTGCTGCCTTTGGTGCGGAGCTTTGGGACGTGCACCTGCTGTTTGTCGGGTGTGCGCTCCCGGCCACCCACCCCTTCTCTGGTCCCATCCCTCAGAACCAGCCCTGCATCGCCTGCGTCACTGAGGGCATCTCTCACATCTCTCCTCTGCAGGCGACTACACGGACTTCTATTCCTCTCGGCAGCACGCCACAAACGTCGGAATCATGTTCCGGGGCAAAGAGAACCCGTTGATGCCAAATTGGTATGTCCCGGACCAGAGTGAGGCTAAGTTCCAAGTCTGTCTGTTGTCCCAGTAGCTGACAGGTCCTCTCAGGTTAAAGAAACTGGGGAGGTAACCCGGTAATGACCCTGCTGTCACTTCTGGAAACAGTGCTCTCAGCTTCTGGTCTCTTCCCAGCTCAGCCGTGGACCTGCAGTGGGGTTGTCGGGCAGTCCCTTCAGCTCTTTGATCTGGAGAACGTGGGTTGGAATTAGATCCTTTGAGTCACAAGATCCTTCCAGATTCTTTTATTTGTAAGCCATGAATTATACTTCTATCTGCAGGTCTTAAATGACAGCCATCTCTGTACTTAGGATTTTCTGATGGATGAGAATTCTCAAGTGTGCCCAGGGCTGTTTCTCAAAGTGTGGTCAGCTCAGAAGGGGGAGCTTTGTTTATTTATTTGACCCTCATAGGAGTTCTGTGGGGTCACCCAGGCGCTAATTTGTTAGGCCCATTTCACAGGAGGGAACACAGGCTCAGAGAAGGGTCAATCTGCCTGAGAACAAACAGGGCCAGAGACTGTCTCCAAACTCCCAGGTCAAAGGTCAAGGCCATTGCCCAAGCCTAGAACACAGAGCCGAGGTCCTTCACCCGTTGTCGTGAACTGTCCTCAGGATGTGACAGTTACTCGGACACAGTGGTGGGGGCACACCCCCGGCCGCGTGCTGTGGGCCGCGTGCTGTGGGCCGTGTGCAGTCGCTGGGGTGGGCGCAGGCTTCTCCCTCTTTCAGCGAGTGTTTCCGAAAGGCAGTGCCAGGAGTGGCAATGTCTACCAGGACCACGGGAAGAAGGAAGAAGGAGGGAGAGAGGTTACGACCTGGAGGAGTGAAGCAACCGACCAAGGTTGCAGAACAAGGCCTGGGTGAATCTAGGACTGCAGGGGGCCGGACATTGGAGAGTCCAGCCCTGTGCCGGCTCCAGGCCAGGTCAGGGGGGATCGCAGCCCGTTCTCTTCTGAAGGATGAGAGCAAACAGGCTTTGGTGCAAAGTGGCCGGAGGCTGCGCCTCTGCTTTATGTGTACACCTTTTGTCATAATGCTGACGTGTGCTGGCGTGATTAGCCCGAACAGAAAGTACGTGTACTACATAAAATGAAACACTAAAGATTTCAAATGTACACACCATTGGACCCACAGTCTCTCTCTCACGTGCATCTTTCCTGCAGAGATAATGTTTGTATCCAAGGGCAGAGATTTTACCTGCAGTCTTTCTAAGGGCCCAAAACTGGAAGCAATCTGAAGCAATCTGATTATTGGTGGAGGAATAGTTGAAAAAGTATGGTCCGTTCACAATATGAATTATTTTGTAGCTCTTGGAAGAAAGATTTAGGATCAAAAGGCATGTGCATGATATATTAAGTGAAGGTATGGTATAAAGTGAGTTCTCATTTTTATAAAAAGACAAATCAAAATATATGTACATAGGTACTGTGTTAATTCCTGCAGCGGCTGTAACA
Source organism: Camelus ferus (assembly GCF_009834535.1). Taxonomy (NCBI): domain Eukaryota; kingdom Metazoa; phylum Chordata; class Mammalia; order Artiodactyla; family Camelidae; genus Camelus; species Camelus ferus. Next base: position 7,901,714 of record NC_045722.1, read on the forward strand.
AATGACCACAGACTGGGGCAACACAGGTATCTTCTCTCATGGTCCTGGAGGCCGCAAGTCCAAAATCAGTCTCACTAGGCCAAAGTCAGGGTGCTGGCAGGGCTGGTTCCTCCTGGAGGCTCCGAAGGAGAACCCACTTCCCTGTCTTTTTCAGTTTGCAGAGGCCGCCCATGTTCCTGGGCTGGGGCCCCTCAGCTAACTCCAGCCTCTCGCTGCCATCGCGCTTCTCCTGCTCCCTCCTTTGATCTTTTCGCCTCCTTGTTATAAGGACACTTATGATTCCATTTAGGCCCACTTGGATAATCCAGAATAATCTCCCCCACCTCAAGGTCATTGACTTGATCACGTCTGCAGGTCTCCTTTGGTGGTGACACCCACAGGTTCCAGGGCTTAGGACCTGGATGTCTTTTGGGGGGCTGTTATTCAGCCTCACACACACACATGCACACACATACATGTACATATACACACTTATACATACATGTGTATACATAGATGTGCTTACACATATACATATGGACACACGTGCACACTCATACACATATACATGCAGATACATGCGCAAACATGCATGTACACACATACACATACATACACGTGTATACGTACACTTACACATATACATATAGACAGCACACTCATACACACATACACTTACACAGACACATACATACATGTGTATACATAGATGCACTTACACATATACATATAGACACACACACACACACACACACACACACACATTTGCATAGGCTGCTATGAGCATAGAGAAAGGCCCAGAATAACAGACCGCTTCCTCATGGCTTCCCTCAGGGCGCTGGCTGGATGAGAAGAGCTGACTGCCTTCTGTGTTGTTTGAGTAATTCCATGTAATGTAATTGCACCCAGTTGTATTTTGTAACTTGGCCCAATAAGGGAAGCAAATGGGGAGAAGGAGGGAACTCCCAGCCCACCCCCCATAGGCCATTACTCTGAATGGTAGTTGGCCCCATCGCCTCCACCCCTCCAGGTTACAAGCGTGCGTACGCACACATATGGGCACACACACACAGGCGCACACACACAGGCGCACACACACATTTTATTTCTTGAGTTAACAAAATGAGACCATGCTGACTGACATGTGCATTTTTCACCTTAATTTATCATTGACATCACTCCGTGCAAACAAACTTAAATCTACCTCAGCCATTTACAAAATAAATTTTTTTGAGGAGGTAAGACAAGGCAAATGTGTAGTAAATTGCCACTTATCTAACAAGATGCAAAAACCACCACACAGCAGTGAAAGTGTATGGAAATGGAGAGGAATGAGGGACAGCACATTCCAAGTGGCCGCTCCCTCTGGGGGAGGGGGTGGAAGGGGTGGGGAGGACAGGGGAGCGTCAGGGAGGGCTAAGAAGGGGGCATTTAATCGGATTAGAAAGCCTGTTAGTGTTCTGTGGTTATTTGTTTTGTTACATCTTGTTGTATATCATCAATATTGCAAAATAAATTTAATAAATTCTTACATTTAAAAAACTAAAAAATCATCAATGCATGTACATGGTCTAGAATTCAAAAGGAATTAACCGGTTAACAGTGGCAACAGAGCAAGGCTCCCCCACCCTGCCCACCCTGTCCTTCACCCTCCAGAGGTGCTGTCCTTATCATCAGCGGCTGCCCGGGGGCTCTTGCACAGGTGTTCTTGCCGAATCTCGGCCCGTTTTCTGGGCAGTCACTGACTGCTCTCTGGTTAATCTGGAAGAGTGTTTTGCATTTAATAGAAGTGAACCCCTGGTTGTAAGGCATTGCCAAGTATTTTCTTCCAGCGTGGGCACCTTGTTACTTTATTTGCTGTCTTTTGGGAGGGGGAGGGGGTGGTAATTAGGTTTATGTATGTATTTATTTATTTATTCGTTCTTGGAGGAGGAGCTGGGGATTGAACCCTGGACCTCATGCATGCTAAGCATGCACTCTGCCACTTGAGCTATGCCCTCCTCCCGTTTGCTGTCTTTGTTGATGCAGAGGTTTTGAATGTTTATAGGCGGACGTGTCAATTATTTTCTTCAAGGCCTTTACTTTTCTGCTGTGCTTGGGCTTCCTCCACCTCAAGAACTTAAAGGTGTTTCTGCATTTTTTCCCCTGGTACTTGGCATAGCCTTACCCTGCACAAATTTAGATCTGTAATCCGCCTGGGATTTCCTTCCGGGTGTGGTGTGAGGTGCGGGTCTGTCTTCATTTCCTGGACTGCTGTAACAAGCTGCCATACACTGCGTGGCTCACAACGACAGGAACGTATTAGCACTCAGCCCCAGAGGCCGTAAGTGTGGAGTCAAGCCTCACTCCCCGCGAAGGCTCTAGAGGACCAGCGGTCTCCTTGCTCCTCGGCCCTGGTGGCTGTGGGCCATCCTTTCTGGGCAGCATCACTGCGCTCTCTGCCTCTGTCTTCACATGGTCTTCTCCCTTTCTGCGTCTCCTTTTCTGTCTCCTAAGGGATGCTTGTCACTGGATCTGGGGCCCACTTGGATAATCCAGGATGAGCTCATCTTAAGATGCAAGTACCTTGGGGTCTTTGACCATGCCTATATGTTGACTCCTTCTGGTCTTTAATTTTAAACCATTTTGAAACTGAGTTTGCACGGGTCATGGTGTTGACGCCTTCTCTCGCCTCCCCCCCCACCAGGCTGCACTTACCAGTGGGCTACCACGGCCGGGCTTCCTCCGTCGTGGTGTCAGGCACCCCAGTCCGCAGGCCCATGGGACAGATGAGACCCGATGACTGTAAGTGCCCCCAGCGCCCAGGCACCACCATGCTCAGCTCTGGGTCCCCACCCAGTGAGTTCCATGCCTGGCACTCATTCCAGCCTCTTTTCCTGGTGTTATTCCAGCGAAGCCTCCTGTTTATGGTGCCTGCAAGCTCTTGGACTTCGAGTTGGAAATGGTAAGCTGTGTCTCAGTGTTTTATTGGCATGGGGTCTATATACACATTAGGGCAGGGATGCTCTCTGGGGTGGCTGCCCTGGACGACGGGCTGCCTCCCATTTCAGCCACATCAGTGGAGGAAAACGGGTCCCCACCTGGCCATCGAAAGTACCACCCATCCTCATTATCCATGGATTCCATATTTGTGAGTTCACCTACAGTTAATTTGTAACCTCCAAATCAATACTCACGGAGCTTTTGGGGGTCATTGGAGGACATAAACTGAGTGGCCAAAAATCTGAGTCTCCTGACGTACGTGCTCCCGGCTGAGGCTGAACCAGGCCCTGCCCTGCCTTCCTGTTTTAGCTCCTTTACTCCAAACAGGTGTCCTTTTCACAGTCCACTTAGTGCCACGTTATATTGCATTTTCATGCTTTGTGTGGAGGTGCTGTCTAGTGTTCCTGAGCACAAAAAAGGTTGTGATGTGCCGTATGGAGAAAATGTGTATGCTGGATAAGCTGCACCGGGGCCTGACAGAGCCCGTGGTTGTGAGTTCGCGTTCATGAGTCAACCATGTAGAGCAGACCTCGTCTCTGCTGCATTGCTCTCCACAGACAATGAGTTTTTTTTTTTTTTTAACAAATCAAAGGTTTGAGGCAACCCTGGTTGAAGAAAGTCTGTCAGCGCCGTTTTTCCAACAGCATTTGCTCACTTTGTGTCTTTGTGTCCCATTTTGGTAATTCTCCTAATATTTCAGACTTTTCCATCATTATTGTATTTGTTATGGCGATGGACCATCAGTGATCTTTGATGTGACTATTGCAACTGGCTGAAGGCCCAGAGGATGGTTAGCATTTTTTAGCAGTAATTTTTTTTTATTTTTTATTTTTAAATTTTTAAAATTGAAGTATAGTTGATTTACAATGTTGTGAGCAGTAAGATATTTTTAAATTAAAGTATTCACAGAGATGTTCTAGACATAATGCTGGTGCACACTTCACAGACTACAGTGCAGTGTAAGCATAACTTTCATAAGCACTGAGAAACCAAAGCATCTGTGCTTTATTGTGGTATTTATTTAATTGCGATTGTCTGGAACTGAACCAAGGCAGGCCTGTATATTAAATGAGGTGTCCTTAAATAGAAACACACATGAAGCCAGGTTATACACTGATTTGTTGATGTGAATGTTGTGACCAGAGGCTGGCGGGGACTGAACCCTGTATTTCTCCCAGAAGCGATACGCCTGTGTTTGCTAACTCAGGTTCATAATGACTTTATAGAGTATAAGCACTACGGAGAGCAAGGATCAGCCACATCAGCCCCACTGCGCCTGTGCCGGGGCCAACAACCCCAGAGCTGTGGTTACTTCAGGGCTGCATTTTTTTTTTTTAATTAAAGGTATTTTGAGATAATTATAGACTTGTGCAGTTGTAAGAAACAATACAGAGAGATCCGAGCACCCTGGGCAATTTCCCCCGGGGTGACATCCTGTAGAGCCAGAGTGCCATCTCACAGCCAGATGTTGACATCAATCCGGTTACTTCCATCCAGGATCCCTCATGCTGTAGGGCTGTGCATTCTGAGACCAGCACTGAACTCTGGGAAGCCCCCAAGGTGAGGGGGACCAGGAAAGTGATAGGAAGGAGGAGGGGAACTGGAAGGGAGGACCTGGGGACACGGGCAGTGTCTGCAGTGTCTGCTGGGTTGTCAGATGCCCGAGAGTGGGGCCAGGCTCAGTGCAGGCAAGTGCAGACAGGCCGTGGAGGGGGCTTCCTGTAGGTACCAGCACTCAAGTTTTCAGGTGATGCCTCAGGAGTGTCTCCTGGTGCAGGTGGAGAGGAAGGGGCTGTGGGGTCCCCTGCAGGGCTGTGGGAGTGAGAATCTAGGTTGGTGGGAGACAGGCTGGAGCTCCCTGTCTCTCCCGTCCTGCCTTGTGACTTCTTTGGGCTCCATCCAAGGGAGGAAGATGTCTGGGCTCTGCCAAGTAGTCCCCCAGTCCCGCGGGGCATTCCCAGCCAGCCTTCTGCCTCCCGCTGCCTTGGTGAGGGTGCCATGTGGACCCCCGGAGGATGTTTCCCAGCCCAGATCGCCCAGAGCAGTGCACAGAGCCCTGGTTTGGGGCCAGCCTTTTCTCCCAGGGAGAACGGAGGACTCTGCAGGCAGGTCCCTGTTGCGGGGTGGGAAGGGGTGGGCAGAGGAAAGATGACAGGAAGTCAGAGTGTGGAGGAACGACGGGGTGAGGGGAGCACAGATAATCAAGACTTGATGATGGTAAGATTCTCTATAGGATGGCACCTTTTTAAAAAAAATCTTGATGAAAAATTGGCGATGTTTAAACAGTGTCCCAGAACGGATAGAACCACGAGTCATGTTTTGCAAATGTGTAGCTGATTCTGTGTGCCTTTGGCAGTTACTTTCCTAATTTCCCCCCAATGATGTCTAAGTAGTCTTGTTTCCTGGACTTGTGTCGATGACGTTTTCCTCAGAGGCGGCGGGTGATGTGTTGGGGTGTGGGGTACACCCCAGCAGGCTCTTTCTTTGCTGCATCCCAGAGGCAGCATTTCGATTTTTCATGACATGAATACAAACCCTGATGTTTTCATTTTCACCAGCCTCGTGTAGCTGTCAGATCTCAGAAGGCCGAGCTCTCATCGGGTGAAGGGGAAAGAGCAGAGGCGTGGGGCGGGCTGCCACGGTGTTCAGGGACCGTGGTGGGGGGTGGGGGCTCGGGCAGGCACTGTGGGCCACTTCCCCTGGGTGGCCGTCTGTCCTCCTGGGTGCTGTTCATGATGTAGAAATACAGTGGATTCGTACCCTTGCAGTTCCTAACCGCGGGGCAGCTCAGGTCCCTGGCCAGAAATGCCTGGTTTGGAAATGCCTGACCTTTGCCCTCCAGGCACATGACCTGGGGCAGTGGGTCAGAGCCAGATTCTCATCGACTCTTCCCCCTGTCAGGCTTTCTTTGTAGGCCCTGGGAACAAACTGGGAGAGCCGATCCCCATTTCCAAGGCGCACGAGCACATTTTTGGAATGGTCCTTATGAACGACTGGAGTGGTAATTACAGGCTGTCAGGCATCCTGGGGCTGACTTCCCTGTGCATGCTCTGCTCTGGGTGGAGGCTGGGTTCTGGGGACACTTTCACAGAGGCCGTGATGGTTTCCCGAGTCTGGTGCGGGTCAGAGGCGGCTGGTGGTACAGTGGCTGAGGGTGACGGCTTGGGTATCAGACAGACATCTCAGCTCTGAGCTCTTTGCTGGTTACTTCACCTCCCTGAGCTCCAATTTTCTTGTAAGTTGAACAGGGACAAGGCTGGTGTCATAGCTCATATTTTGGAGCAATTGTGAGTCAGGCCCTGTGCTGAGTACCTCCCATGGACTCTCCTGCTGAATCCCTACAAGGTGTTTATCCCCATTTTACAGATGAGGCATGAGGCATCGAGAGATTTCAGCTAGTTGCTGAGCTAAGATATTAAACCAAACACCCCAGTTTCTAAGCCTGTCCCAATCCCCATGTCAGATGTAGGAGAAAGATGGTGCAGTGAGTCCCAGGAAGTGTCGCCTCCCAGAATGAGGATGAGCTTCCGGCCCCTTCGTGGGGAAATATCCTGCCTGCACTTTCGTCATCTTTCTTTTTGCTGCAATCTGGCATAGTGACCTCAAAGGACCTCTGTCCTTGGTCCTGGGGCAGCCTGGCTGGGGCCAGAGCACCAGGGTTGGGGAGGGCTATGCTGAGTGTCTGTGGTCCTTGGTCAAGGGGCGGAGGGAGGCTTGGCATGAGGCACAGTCAGCCTTTGTAATCCCCGCTTGGCCCTTCTGTAGCTCGAGACATTCAGAAGTGGGAGTACGTCCCTCTTGGGCCATTCCTCGGGAAGAGTTTTGGAACCACCATCTCTCCGTGGGTGGTGCCCATGGACGCCCTCATGCCCTTTGCCAGGCCCAACCTGGAGCAGGTAAGCATATCGTCTGCCAGAAGCACCAAGCCCAGCCCCTGCTGTCTCTGAGGCTGTTTGCCCACCAGGCGTGGAGAGGATCCGGAGGAAAAGCTCCATGCCCCCAGCATGCCCACGTACAGGGGTTCCTGGTGACAGGGACCTCCAGGCAGGCATGGCACCAATCATTCTGCCTGTGCTCTCCCTGCCCCCTGCACAGTTCTTGTGGAGAAACACAGAATTTTGTAAACTTCAGAATCCTCTGAGGCCATGGGAACTGGCCAGTTGGGAGGAGAAAGGTCCCTGCCAGTATCACCACATTGCACAACTTCCCAGGTTGCCAAGTTGTGTTCTGTGTGATGGCGCCCCCTGGAGTCTAACGAATAGAATGCAGTGTGGAGTCAGGCAACAAGAAGTCCTGGTCCCCAGCCTCCTGTAGGTGTACTACTGTCCAGGTCTCATGGTCTCAGCCCTCATTCCTCGGCCTGTCCCAGGCTGGCTGCCGCCCCCGCCCCATCACTGCCAGTGGTCTCACCAAAGGGCCTGTGATCTTGCCTGATGCCGTGGCCTTGCACCCTCTTCAGCGTGGACCCCGGGCAGCCCCCATTTTCCCTAGGCTCTCACTCCCCTGGCTTCCTACACATCACCTGCCCAGTTTTACTGTGTCTCCCAGAGCCCTGCGATGCTCCAGCTGACTCTGCTCTCCATGGGTGAGCTGGCAGCCCCTGCCAAGCTCTCAGCCTTTGCCCTTGCCCCCACAGCCTCCCCTGAGCATCTCACCTCACACATGGTCCCTGTACCCGACTGCCCTCCTGCATTCCTGGGCCCCTCTTGGCCCTGCTGTCAGCTCAGGGAGCTGTGCTGAAACACACTTTGGGTCTTTCCCTGAAGACCAGTTCCTCGTGAAGCTCCCATGGGGCTCCCGTGCTTGTCCCCTTGCTCCTTCCTGCCACCGCCTCTCCCAACCCCCATCATTTTCAGGCACCAAGACTGGTCCCCTCTCTCCTTGGTGAGTCCCTGCCGGTGGCTTCTTCTGCAGCCAGCCCTTGCACGGACCGCCCAGCCCGTGCTGCATCTGCTGCTCATCCGCAGGCTCCATCCTTGGTCCAGATCCCCGTTCACAGGCACCCTTGCACCCTTGCCAGAGAGATCTCTGGGCTCTGCCTCCCTTTATGCCAGCCTTTCCCAAATACCATGGATGTGCAACCTTCCCGACTCTTGCCACTTCTGCAATATTATTTATTTAATGTTTGTCTTTAAAGCAGCTTCCATTTGAAAACTCTAATAACTTGTTTAGAAAAGGAATTTTATGTGCCTATCAGCATTACAGGCCACCAAGTTAATCATAAAAAGAAACATACTATTGAAATAAAACACCCACGTTATCTCACGTCCCACTAGAGATTCATGTATTGCTCTTTGGGAAAGCACTACTTTTGGCCGAAGGGCAGATCTGGCCTGGCCATCAAAGCTGCCTCCACAGCCGGGTCCAGCGCCAGAAGGGCCAAGCACCTGCCCCCCACCTTCCTTTTCTGTTGCCCCGGCCTTTCCTCCAGGCCTTGCTTTGTTCCCCCATCTCTGGCCTCCCCCCGGTCAGCCTTGCCCAGCACTCTCCTCCCCAGCTTTCTGGGTCCTCTCTGATTTGGCTCCTGTACCTCTGACCTGCTGATTCCCCTCCCCCTGCTTCTTTTCCCAGAGTCTAGCTCATAGGACCACCCCCACCCCCCACTGTGCAGGGACACGGTGCTGGGTCCCTGGAGAGGGACCACCACTTCTTCCTCAGGTCCTCTTTTGGCGGGAGGGGCAAAGAGCAGAGCAGGGGGGCCAGTGGGTCTGCTGCGGGGCCCAGCCTGTGCCAGCTCAGCCCGCCGGCCCATGACCCTCTGTGCTGTGCTCTTACCCCACAGGACCCCAAGCCCCTGCCGTATCTCTGCCATGACCAGCCCTACACGTTTGACATCAAACTCTCTGTCGCCCTGAAAGGTACTGTCATGGGGTCGGAAGGTGTGTGGGCAAGTGTACCCAAGTGCCATTGCCCAGTGGCTCCTGACTCCTCGGCAGGAGGTGGATGAGGCGGGTGGCGCTGCGGGGGGGTGCGGTCTGGGAGACACGTGGGACTCTTGTAAAAGGAGAGAGGAGGGGAAGGGACACCTTGTGCTCAAAGGGAGCCACATGGGGCCCGCATGACATGAGCCCAGTATCACTGGGCTCTCAGCCCCTAGGGCCAGAAACTGTGGAGTCTGGGACCTCCATCCTCCGCTTGAATCCCCACTCCATCCTCCCCAGCCGCAGTCTGCCCAGCCTCTGCTGGCACACCACTCCCCACCCCACCCCGGGTGGGGCACATTTCACCCAGTGCCTGTTTGAAAGCCTGTCCTTGTGCGCCTGGCTCTGCCCTCTGGGACCACACAGAGCCGGCACGCCCAATCTGTGATACCCTGCCCTTGGTCGGCCTACGGAGCCTGGAAGACAGGGCCCCCGTCCCCCTGAGGCTGCTCGCGGTAGAGAGTTAGTGATAAGGAGCCTGGCTCTGCAGGTTCGAGTTGGTTCTGCCCCTTGCCCAGCTGTGAGACCCTGGGCAGGTTACTGAATCTGTCTGTGCCAGTTTGTCGTCTGTAAAGTGGGCTAACGTTGGTGCTGCCTTCATGGTGTCATGGTGGGGGTTAAGCAGGTCAACGACTCATGAAAAGGCCTAGAACAGCGCCTGCCCCTGGAAAGAATCAGGTGTTGTTTTCCATTCCTGCTGGGGGCCCTCGGCGCCGGGGGAGGGATTGCCCAGGGGACGCACACTGGCCCCTGGGCCACACTCGGCCAGTCTCTCTTCTTCGCAGATTTCTCTCCTCCTTTTGTCCTGTCTGTTTACCCCAGGCTCTGCTGCGGTGGGTTCCAGGGTCTCTGGCCTTCATGGAGGGGATGCTGGCAGCAGGCTCGGGGTCCGCTGGGAGGAGGAAGGAGCTGTCTCTCGTGGGAGTAGGACGCCCCACACGGGAAACGGATGGCTCCTAGCTGCCAGAGGCCCTGCAAACTCTTTCTTGTCACTGACTGGGAAACTGAGGCTCAGAGTGGAAAAGTCGCTGAACTGGTTGGTGACAAGGCTGAGACTACAGCCAAGTGTCACGCGCTCTAGGCTAGTGTCCTTATACCCACAGCTGCCTCTTTAGAGCCCATTTCTGTCTGGTTTTCATCCTGCCTGTCTGGAAACATCCAGGAGCGTGCAAGGTTGGAGGAAGGGACAAGTTTATCAATGTGCAGGGTCCAGAGATGTAGAAAGACCTAGAAGAGGGAAGGCCGAGTGCAGGGATGCTTTCCAAGACCCCTCCCCGCGCCAGTCCTGATGTTCCGTGTTAGGATCTGGGTGGAGCAGGTTTGGGGGACCCTGACCTTCCATGGGGCCGAGCAGCCCACCTGTTCTGTGCATCCTCGGAGGGGAAGCCAGGGCCAAGGGAGGAAGGCTGGTGCTGGGGAGGAGAGCTTTCTGATTATTGGCACTGTTTAGACATGGTGCAGGAGTGGCCTGGTACCGTGTGTGTAGTAGGAGTTTGGTTGTTTCATAAATGTTGAAGTAAAGTGTGTGGTAGCACACTGCCCATCACTGGAGGAGTTTGGCGGGCTCCAGCTGTCCAGAGGGCTCTGGGAGGGGTGGGTGGCAAGTAGGTTTCAACTTGAACACTATCTCCTGTTGAGTACTGGTGGCCAGGAGCATTGTGTTAAGGAGGATTCTGAGGTTACATCTGACTTCAGAGGAAACCAGTACCATGATCGAGTCATGCTGTCTGCCGTGGGTGTGCGAGGAGAAAGTGGTGTCTCGTATGCATCTGTTTGCCATCCCTGGGCCAGATCATCTCTGAAGCCTCCCAGCTCTGATATCCTATGAGCATATTGTTTCACGGTTGACAATGGGACGCTTAAGCCACAGAACAATTCACCCTACAAGGTGGTTGGTTTTTGTCCCCTCCTTGATTAATGGAATCTCTTTGTCTGTGTTGCTTGTCTAACCAACAGGAGAAGGAATGAGCCAGGCAGCTACCATATGCAGGTCCAATTTTAAGGTAAGCTTGGAAGCTGGAAAAACTGCTTTTTGGAGGTGAGGGGAAGAAGGAGCTCCTTCTTCCTGGCAGGACCAGGGCAATAGCACCCATTCTGGGATGTGATGCTGGTTCAGCCCGTGGGCCGGGAGCCTTCGTGACGCTGTTTCTGTCTAAAGAGGCCAGGTGGTCCCAGAGACCCCTCCCGATGGAGGCTGCATGGACACGGCCAGTGATTTTCTTGGGGAGTGACAGATACTCCTGTAAGGGGCTAGTCTCTGGCTTCTCCTGTCTGCCAGGGGCTGGACTGATCAGAGTGACTTACTTTCTTTTTAAGTGAACTTTTAATTGAAGCACAACACACACAGCTGACAATGCACAAATTCTAAGCTCAATGAATTCTCACAAAGCAGCAACCAGCACTCAGATCCAGAAATGGGAAATTTCCAGGACCTCAGGTGCCCCCTCATGCCCCCTTCCAGTCACATTATTCCTCTTTGTAACAAGCGTAACCTCTCTCCTGACTTCTGGTTACCGTACATTCACTTTGTTTCCCAGTTTTATAAAAATGGAACCATACAGGATGTATTCTCCCATCTCTGGCTTCTTTGGTCTTAACATTACGTTTGTGAGATTTAGTCACATTGCTGTTTGCAGTGATAGTTCATTTTTCTCGTTGTGTATAGTGTTCCACAGTATTAATGTTCCACAATTGCTTTTTCCATGCTATTTTTTTTTTGACGGGGAGGTAATTAGGTTTATTTATTTATTTATTTATTTATTTATTTATTTATTTATTTATTTAAATGGAGGTGCTGGGGATTGAACCTAGGACCTCGTGCATGCTAAGCGCGCACTGTACCACTGAGCTATACCCTCCCCTCATGCTACTCTTGATGGACATTTGGATTGTTTCCATTTTTTGGTGGAGTTACTGTGAACGTTTTAGTCCGTATCTTTTGGTGCATGTATGTGTACGTGTCTGCTGGGTGGATATTCAGGAATAGATCTGCTAAGGTATAGAGAATATATATCTGTTTGCAGCTTAGGAGTATTTCCAAGTACTTTTTCAAAGGGCTTGTTCCAACTTCTACTCCCACTAGTAGTGCATAAACATTTCAGCCGCTCCACATCCTGGTCTACATGTGATGACACCAGCCTTTTCATTTCAGCCGTTCTGGGGGGTTGTGATTTCAGTTTGCATCTCCCTAATGACTCATGCAGCTGGGCACCTTGTCCTGTGCTTGTTCCCATTTGCACATCCTCTGTTCCAAGGCCCAGGGTGGGAGAATTCAAGTGAGGTCTTTGCTCACGAGAAACTTCTGCTATTATGAGGACCTCGACCTTGTCAACTTAGGACTCAAAGTTAATCACAGGACAGAGTGTAATTATGGACAGATGAGCACGTTGCAGACTGAGGGTCTGAGCAGTGAGGTCAGCTACTTAGGGAGCACCTCTTGGAGAAGACGGGTTGGTAGGGTTGCTGGGAGGAGCAGAGGAGCCAGGCTGTAGCTGGTGAAGGGGCGGGGAGAGAGGTGGGGAGGTCCCTGGGTCACTGCAGGAGGACACTTGCCCTTGCTGTAAGGGATGGGAGAGAGCCCCGGGAAGGCTGCTGTGAGTAGGGCAGTCTAGGTGGGCTGCCTCCGGGAGGCTAGGAGAAGCCATCCCCCCCCAACACTGCCCATCCCCACCTCTGTGTCCCCCGCCCGCAGTACATGCACTGGACGATGCTGCAGCAGCTCACTCACCACTCTGTCAATGGCTGCAACTTGCGGCCGGGGGACCTGTTGGCTTCTGGAACCATCAGCGGGCCGGTGAGTATCCGATTGCCTGGGGGGCTGCTCACGCGGAGCAGCCCTATTCCCCGTACAGACCAGAGGGCCCTCAGCTCACCCCCGAGAAGGGACTGCAGCCTGAGGCCGGTGGATCTTACAACTCGTAGCCTCATCCATCTCTGGGTGCAGAAGGGTCTTCTCTTCCAAATTCAAGAGACTGATGTAGGAATGGGAGGCTGCGTCTGTCTGCTAGGGGAGAGTCAGAATGCACCCACCAGGATGACGTGGCCCCACTGCTTCCCCCAGACCCCTGCACCACTGTAAGCCCTTGATGACTTTGGGGCAGGTGCACGTACCAGTCACTTCCTGCAAGGTCGTGAGTGCGGCTCTGTTTGATGGGACATCTCTTCCCAGTGGGAGGGGTCAGGCATAACAGTCTCGGGTAAGCTGCAGCCCCCGGAGTGGGCAGGGGCCTGGAAGAAGGGGCGTAGGCATGCTGGTCCAGCATTCTCCCGAGTCCTGACAAAGTGAGCAGGGCAGGATGCCCTGCCTCGAGGACATTTCCCCAGGATCTCTGAGGGCCACGGGGGTCCCCTATCCCTGCCCTGAGCCCCCCGGCCTTGCTAACCTCTGTCCACACTGGCTCCGACGTGCTCACCACGGTATAAATATATCTGACGCTTTCTTCCCTGTCCTGTTATGAAGGAGCCAGAAAGCTTTGGCTCCCTGCTGGAGCTGTCGTGGAGGGGAACGAGGGCCGTGGAGCTGGGGAGCGGCCAGACCAGGAAGTTTCTGCTGGACGGGGATGAAGTCATCATGACAGGTGGGGGTGACCCAGGCCTGCGGGCACTGTCCTAACCATGTGGCGCTCCCGTCTGGCTGGGAAGCCATCTGTCCTAACTCGTCCCCACTCTGGCCTTCCCAGGTCTGTGTCCGCTTGCTCTGTCCTTTATCACAGCCCTAGCTGCCAGGGATTTTCAATCTGAGTCTCCCCAGCCCAACAAGACTGCAGAAGTTCTGCTTTGTCTCCCTTCTCCCTGAGAGAAATTATAAAACAATGTCAGGTTCTCGTTGTTCTGGACTTTGCAGGGCAGAGACCCCGTGCCCTATGACCCTATGCCCCGTGACCCTATGCCCTGTGACCCTGTGCCCTATGACTGGGCTGAGTTGCTGACTGAGATTTTCCGGCAGCCCGTATCGAGGAGGCGGGGGTACCACTCACATCTTGGGGGGCGATTCTGCCCGCCACATATTATTGTGGGGTAGGAGAGCGCCACATTGGTCGGACAGACTCAAGTTGGCTGCCCAGATCCACACTGGCCTTGTGACCTTCCTCAGGTTCTTTACACTTTCTGAGACTCAGTTTCCTCATCTTTAAAATGGAGTTAATGTTATTATACTTAACCTCACAGCATAGTCGTGAGGAAGACCCAGTTCACTCCTTCAGGATATGTTTCTGGAGCACCTGCTGTGAGTCCCATACTGGGGTTCTGATGGTGACCAGGACAAGTGCAGGGTCTGCCCTTCTGGGGTCATGTTCCACTGTCACTGCTACACCATTTTACAGGTGGGAAAATGAAGGCCTGACGGGGGTCAAATAGCTTGCCCAGGGTCTTGCAGCCAGTAAGCAGTGAAATCAGAGTCCCATCCAGGCAGTGTATCCCCAACTCCTAACCCCTCTCATAGTGTCTACAGCGCCTAATAGGGTGCATGTAACCTTGTGAGCGTGTGAAACTGACGACAGTCTTCACCATTGTCCTCCTCGTCATTGTCGTAATTTCCAGAACCCCCTTTGGAGAAGGCCCAGCATCCTGACCCTTCTTAACAGGAGTGCCCGCATGGAGTGTGTGACCAGCGGTGCCTGTCTGCCCTGTAGGCAGGTTAAGGGAGCGCCCATCCTCTACACTCACTCCCCACATCCTACTCTCTGCCGGCCGACTACACATTTCCCTTCGCATGTCCTATTGGCACCCCCACTTCCTGACCCTGTCTTGGTACCCCTGACTCTGCTCTGCAGGCTGGAACCGTTTCATCTAAACATCCTGCTGAGCATCCTTCTGAAGCTTCCTGCCGTCTCTGTGCCACTGGCCTGGTCTGACCTGCTGTGTCTGGATTGCTGGCACCGCTTTGCTCCAGCTCCTGCAATCCATCCTGCTCCCGCTGCCTAGAAAATCGTCCTTCAGGTCTGCTTTCCCCCTGCTACTGTTCTGCTCATGATCTTCTCGTGGCTCCTATTGCCTGTTTCCTCAAATTCACACCCGTCCCGCATCTGATTCTGCCCTCCCTGCGGAACCTCATTCTACTACACAACCCCGCTTTCCCTACGGCCTGCCAGCCCTTGGAATTAAACCTGGCTCAGCCCAGATAGCGCCTTCCTTAGTTGCTCAGGAGGAATCAGTCTGTCTGTCCTCTCCACTAGCAACTCACCTGAAACACAGAGTTCTGGCTAATTGTACGCGCGTCTGTTTCTATGCTTGGCCAAGAGCTCGTATTAGTTTCCTCTGGCTGTTATAGCAAATTACCTCAAACCTGCGAGCCTAAAACAA
This sequence comes from Camelus ferus, assembly GCF_009834535.1. Lineage (NCBI taxonomy): Eukaryota > Metazoa > Chordata > Mammalia > Artiodactyla > Camelidae > Camelus > Camelus ferus. Next base: position 7,916,896 of record NC_045722.1, read on the forward strand.
CAAAAATTTACTCTCTCACAGTTCTAGAGGGCAGAAATCTAAAATCCAGGTGTTGGCAGGACTACATTCTTTCCAGAGGCTTGAGAGGAGCGTCCATTCCCGCCTCTTCCAGATGCTAGTGGCTACCGGCGTTCCTCGGTGTGAGGCTACATCACTCTAACCTCTGCCTCATCTCCACGCTGACCCCTCTGCTTCTGTCTGTCTGATTCCCCTCTGCTTGTCTTATGTCACATCTCCGGATGGCTGGTTGGGAGGTGAGCGGTTGTAATCAGGCATCAGGAAGCAGGCAGGGGCTGTTTGCTGCAGGGGCTGTGCTGCTGTAACCCAGGGCAGGAAGGAGTGGGGGTGGGGGGCCGAGAGAGCACCCAGCATTGAGGGCAGGAGGAGAGGAAGACAACACTCATCAGTGTGGGCGGCTCTGGAGGAAGAAGGCTCTCTAAATGCTGCAGCTTGGAGGGAGATGCTTTGATAGATGATTGATGAATTTCTGCCAGGTTTTACTTTAATAGGCCTTTTTTCCCCAGGGACACAGATATGTCTGAACGTTGGGATTCAAAAGTGATGGGAAAATAATGAAACCAAGCAACAGAATAGGCAAGGATGTTGCTCTGGACAGAAGGTGACCCAGAGCGTTAAGGGGCAGCACACGGTCGCAGGGGTGTGCCTCTATGATGCCGGGAGGGCGAGGGGCTGGTTTGGGCTGTCGCCCTAGCATCCAAGCTGCCACCTTCCCAGGGAAGACCAGTGGTCTGGACGGCCCATGCAGGGAGGACCAGCTGGATGACTGGGCAGGTGGGGAGAGGTGGGAGGAGACAGGCTGGGTAAGCTGTGCTGAGCTGCAGGTGGCCGTGAGGACTGTCCCTGGGCTCACTGGGAGGGCTCGTTGAGCTGTCCCTGACCCCATCTCCGAAAGCTGCCTTCGGTCTCAGTGTTCAGATGGCTGGGAGTCCCCTCAGCAGTGAGCTTCCATTTATTTCTCTCGGTTGCTGCAATCTTGTTTTTCCTTCTTCGCCCTGGGTAGCAGAAGGTCTAGCTCCAGATTTGGGGCTCGTCTCCAACAGGTGAAGGGGTCTGGTGGCGGAACTCGAGGTCACAGGCATCCCTTGCAGTGGCCCTGGTGTCCACTGTGGGCCTGGTCGCCATCACTTCAGCGCTGCCTTGGCCCAGAACCCTTGAGAAGTATCTCAATCTGAGCAGCCCCGGGGCCTCTGTGCAGGGCTGGCACTCATCCATCTATGTGTTTCTGTATATCTTCTCACTGGGGCCACCAGAGAGCACGCTTTAAAAAAAATAGTTTTCACTGTCTTGCTGCGAACTCTTCCATGTTACCTCGGTGCCTGCAGGTTAAGGTTCAAACTCCTTAATGTGGCTTCTCAGAGCCCTCTGTAATCTGGCTTCTCAGGAGTCCCCACACAGCAGTTTCCACTGAACAAATGCCTGGGTCTCTGTGCCTTTGACATGCTGTTCCCTCTGTCTGGCTCACACTTTTCATTGTGTCTCCCCCGGTGAACTCCTACCCACTTGTCAAGTCCCAGCTCCAATGTTCCCTCCTTGCTGCTCTCCCAGCACCTCATAGACTTTTCTGCCCTAACTCGTATCTAGACCGGCTGCTCCCACTAAACAGACCCTTCTCAGGTACAGGGACAGGCGCCTCCTCCTCTTGGCCTTTCTGTTGGAATGGAATTGAATGAATGAGACTAATATTCGTTGAGCATGTGCTCTGTGACAGATGTCTTGCTGGGGCTTTCCCTGAGTGTTTCATCAGATCCTCACAACTCTGAGAGACAAGGCGTGCTGCTCCCCTCTGCAGATGAGGGGGCTGAGCTCGGAGGTTAAACAAGTGGCTCCTACTCACCAAGCTTATAATTGTCCTAATCGGGGGGGAGTGAGGAGGGTATAGCTTGGTGGTAGACTGCGAGCCTAGCATGCACAAGGTCCTGGGTTCCATCCCCAGTACCTCCATTAAAAATAAATAAATAAATAAAAACCTAATTACAGACCCCCCAAAATAATTTTTTTTAATTTTAAAAAATAATTAAAAAAAAAATAATTGTCCCAATGGCTGACACCGAGCATTTACCCTGGGCCAGGCACTATTCTCAGAACTCCCTCTGTGTGAACCCATGTCATCTTTACAACAGTGGGTACTGTCATTAGATCCATTTCACAGACAAGAAAACTGAGTTCCAGGGGGACCAAAGGTCAGAGAGCCAGGAGGTGGAGAAGCCAGGCTTTGAACCCAGACAGTCTGGCCTCAGGCTAATCAGCAGACCTAGGATTTGAATTTGGAGAGTCAACCACCCTTCGGGAAAGCCGACAAGCCATCCTTGCTTCTGGGGGTCTCGGATCATCGGGTGGGCTTGGAGTTCCGTCTCGGTGCTTCTGCAGCCTGCCCAGCTTCTGGGGGAGGGTTGTTTTTCTGTGAAAACTATGTATTTGTCATTCTGATGGCACCTTCCTGCCTCGGGCCCAGCTGGCACTGTGGCTGCGTGGGCTTTGGTCCCCCCGAGCCCAGCGTCTCCGAGGCTGACCCTAGCCCTCCTCTGTTGCAGGGCACTGCCAGGGGGACGGTTACCGCGTCGGCTTCGGCCAGTGCGCAGGAAAAGTGCTGCCCGCCCTCTCGCCAGCGTGAGGTTCTCTGCTGGCCCGGAAACAACAGGCTTGAGCGCCAAGCCCTCCACCTCCTTGGGGACACCGGGGCCCCCTCTGTGGCTGTAGCCTGGTTCTTCATTCAGTAATAAAGCCATCGTGCTCCGTCTCCACGCTCTGAGCGCAGCCTGCTGTGAGTGTGCAATGTTTACTCATATTCTTGGTTTGGTCCATTGGGTCAAGGCATGTACCGCCTCCTGCGAGACATTCATTTATTTGTTTCCTGGTTTTCATTTGTGAGGCCGAGGGTCCATGTGGGGCTTTCTCATCAGACATCCCCCGCCTCCCAGTATTCCCTGGAATATGGAAAAAGAATGCCACCTGTATTAGAGTCCACCGGAGAGACAGAACAATACAATCCTATATACAGTAGGATGTGTATATAGAGAGAGACATTTATTTTAAGGAATTAGGTCATGTGGTTGTGGAGGCTGGCAAGTCCAAAAGCTGCAGTATGGGCCTGCAGACTCGAGACCCCAGGAAGAGCTGCGGTTTGAGTCTGAAGGCAGCCTGCTGCAGATCTCCCTCTTCTTCCAGGGAGATCACGCTTTTTTCTTTTGAGGCTTCAACTGATTAGATGAAGCCCACCCATATTATGGAGGATAATCTACTTTATTCAAAGTCCACTGACTTAAGTGTTTATCTCATCTGAAAAATACCTTTACATCTAGACTAATGTTTGACCAAATATCTGGGTGCCATTGGCTCAGCCAAGTTGACACACCTAAATTCATCCATCACACTGCCCTTCACCTTCAGTATTTCTTGGGGCTGACTAATGGGTGTACATGAGGTGGAGAATTCATTCAGCGTGTTATAAACCTTGAGCAGAGCCCCAAGTCATGGGTACACACACTTGAACTGTGAGAGAGCAAAAAAAGTGCTGGGGACTAGCTAGCTTTTCTCCCCCTGGCAAGCCCACCAAAGTCAGGAGAGCGAGCCCTGCCCCTTCTCTGCCCCACCCACTGCAAACAGGCAGCCCTAGTCCCAGCCTAGTTCCTGGTGACCACAGGGGAAAAGGATGCCCAGGGACTCAGCAGGGCCTGGGAGGACGACTGAGCATGTGGAGTCTACCCATCCGACCACTGTTCATCCATTCATTCATTCACCAATTCTTTATGTCAGGCTCTGTTCTAGGCACAAGAGGTGCAGTGGTCACAGAATAGCCCAACGCCTGCCCTTCTGGTGATTACCTCCTAATGCAGAGAGACACGTAGGAAACAAATGAACAAGGAGAAGATGCATAACATGACAGATGGCGATAGGTTCTATGAGACAGTGGGGGACATGGGAGCTGTAATAAACAGGGTGGTCAGAAGAGGCCTTGGTGCTTAGGTTCTTGGTGCTTTTTTGCAGAAGAGCTGAAGGAAGTGGGGGATCAAGCCAGATGAACATCTCAGGGCAGAGTGAGCCAGGCAGAGGGCCACCTGCCTGTGTAAAGCCCCGAGGGTGGAACATGTTTATCAGTTTTAAGGAACATTGAGGAGGCTGCTATTTCTCACTAAAAGCATTTTGGGCCCAGCAAGCCTGGAGTTTGTATGGCAACTCCACAGTGTCACCAGGGACCCAGGCTCCTCATCCTCAGCACGTGGTTTTCAACCTCAAGGTCACCGCATGGTACAGAAGCCTGCTGCAGCTCCAGCCAATACATCTAAGTTCCAGGCCTGCAGAAAGGGTTAGGAGGATGAAGGGCTGAAGGGTCCTCCTTCTAGCTGAGTTAGGTGCCCTTTAATCAGCCTTCCTGGGAGTCCCATACCATACTTTTCTTTCATTTTATTGAACTTAGTCACAAGACCATACCTCATTGCAAGAAAAGCTGGGTTTATAGTCTTTTAACTGAACACATTGCTTCTCCAGTTTAAAATCAGAGCTTTTTGCTTAAGAAGAAGAGAATTAATCCTCAGGGGGCAACTAGCAGTCTCTGCCACACACAGGCTGGGAAGCCTCGTGCTCCAAAGCTAAGCTACTCTTGCGCAGCTGATTTTGTTTCATGAAACTGTGCCCTGGGGCCACATTCTCAGATGCTTTGCTGATTTCTGTAGAAATCCCGTAGAGTCACCATGGTCTCCCAGTGCCTTCCTACCTACATAAGCTTGATCCCAACATGTATTCTCTGAATTTGGAAGAGCAAAGCCTTCCTTGGGTTTTTTGTTGGGTTTTTCTCCCCCTGAATTCCTGGGGACTTGTGTTCCCGGGACCACGTCTGCTCCTGCTAACTCCACTGAAATCCCTGTTCTCCACCCTGTGTTTTAGGATTGTTCCCTTAGCTCTGTCTCCTGGCATCCGCCTGCATGAGTGACCCATGTTCTTTTCCTTACTTACATATCCCTAAAGGGCCATTGCACATAGCAGATCTTCGCTGGAGGTCCCTGGTCACGGGCAAAGGTCATCTGAAATCATTATCAGTCCACTTGCCTGCTGGCACCGGAGAATGCTGATGTCAGCTAGGGAGCTCACATGCTTATCCTCTCACTGTGCATTCTAGCTTAGGGGCTGGTGGTGCTGGGCGAACCTGCTGGATCTGACCCTGGAGTCTGAGACACACACGAGATGGATGTTAATGGGAGGATTCTGGTGCAGGCTTTCTCCAACAATGACTTTCCCTTGACCTTCAGCATCATGAGCCTCTTTGTTTTCCAGCCTTGATCTCCAGAAATCCCCATTGCCAGCCCCAGATGACGACTGAAGTCGATGATCATTAGTTCGAGAACTGAGCTCATTGTAACCTATCTGTGTATAATGATAATGAAATAGACAAAAATGGTACTCATGGCCAGATTTTCTCTTTTTAACAACAGGATGTTAAGGACAAGGGGCATTTTGACCAGATGGATGGAGCTGACAGGTCTGGTGATGAGCACCCCCAGGCAAATTGGCTGTAATTATCACTGTATCTTCCTTATTAATTCATGGCTCATTCATGCTTCCTGTTTTAACCAGTGGCCCAGGATAAGTAGAAATGGATGAATATGCCACTGAGAATAGAATCCATTTTGCACTTCACCTGACGAGGAGAAGCAAGCCCAGGGATGTGTCTGGCAGGAGGGGACTGCTGGAGGTTATACTGGAAGGTGTTGCAGGGAGCTGGTTGGATTCACAGGCACTCTACTGCCCTGGGCCCGGCAGGCACTGGGTACCAGGGCCCAGGAGCCCCCACCCCAAAGCAAGGAAAAAGGAGCCTCACTGGTTTCACCATGGGATGTCCCTGCCCTGCACCGCTCACTCAAGCTGGTTTACCTTTGAAATGCCATTTAGAACTATTCTGAGGATGAGGGTAGATTTGGGCCAAGACAATGTTTTTGGGGACAAGGGAACGTTAGGATTGAAGTATCATAATTAATAATTATCTCAAAAATTCCTGACACCAAAATGGACCTCTAAAGTGGTTATATTTTTAATTTTCTTTTCTTTCTTTAGTTTGGAAGCATGTTCCTTTTAACAGCCCCAGAAAAGTGAATGTGGCTAGGTTGTATCCCAGACTAAGAACTTGTTTTCTGTGTATCCGCCTCTCTCCCTGTCTTCTCAGATACCCCCAGGGCTGAGGGAGAGGCAGACAGCGACTCAAGGAACCACTGATCCATGGGAGGTGGACAAAGACTGCTGCTTGCTTGAGGAGTCTGCATTGTGTCTGCTCATTCTTGGATCTGTTTTCTGCTTTTAGAGAGAAACTAAATCAGACTGAGGCCAGTCTTATTTTGAGCCTGTCTGCCAAGAGCACACAAAAGCTGGAACAATAAGACCTTTCTTAAAGCCGGGTCTGGATGGAACATCTCTGTGTCTCCAGGGGACTTGATCCCGGAGATAGATACGCTATTGTCTGCGACGTTAGACAGCTTTTGTTCATGGAAAGCTCTTTAGGACATAGAACGATGCCTACCTAGCACAGAGTAGGCACTCAATATATATTTATTAAATAAATGAATGAACATTTCGGAGGTTATTGGGGACAGGGATTACGTTGTATTCATAGGTCCACCCCTACTTGGCCAAGAATACACGTGGAGTCCCGCTTCTGTCTCAATATTTAAGCGCTGTAAGTCAAGTTACAAACTGTTAAGTACCTTCTATTCTCCTACCTTGGCATATACATTTTCATAATGAGAAAACAAAAATCTCAGTAAGTGGCCTGCAAACAGTGAGGTCGTGATGCCTGGACTTTCTCTGGGATGCAGCAGAGGGAGCCCGAAGGCTCAGGGAGAGGGGAATGCTGGAGTGTCTGTTGTTTGCACTGTTTCAGTCACCCCAGGACAAACTACCCTGGAGGGCTCCAGGGACAGTCTGTTCACCAGAGCATCAGGAAGGCATTAGGAGGGGGGAGGGTATGGCTCAGTGGCAGAGTGCGTGCCTATTAAGCATGAGGTCCTGGTTCAATCCCCAGTACTGCCATTAAAAAATAAAAACCTAATTACCTCCCTCCTCCTCCAAAAAAGTATACAATGCTGCATTTCAATTGTATCTCAGTAAAACTGGAAGAAGAAAAAAAGAATGATTAAAAAAAAAAGAAGGCATTAGGGGTGTCCCAGAATTCTTGAAGAGCTGTCCTTTATAGCTTAGAGATAATGGTGAAAGGCTATGGCGTCTGGTTTCTAGATTTCAGTGGTAATAATGGGGTTCCATGGACCAGAAGGGGCCATCAGAAACATCCCTGGGTATTTTGCCATCCTTTTTATTTCCCTGAATCCTGCCCAACTCCTGTAAATGCCCTTTCATGAGACCCTGTGCAACTTTGGGTGTGCGTCTCTTTCCTGCTGGGATGCTGACGGATGCAGGTCCCAAAGACAAACTCCCCAGGAGGGAGGGTGAGACTTAGCTGATGACTATAAAAATGTGGGGACTCAGGGGGAGGGCTGGTATGGCTGAGGCTGTCTGTCCCTCTGGATGCAGCCAAACTGGCTGTACTGTTTGGACAGAATGACCAGGCATGGGAATGTGGACCAGGGAGCTTAGCTCAGGCACTTCTCAGCAGACGGGGCCATAGACGCAAGAGGGCATCATACACCGCAGGACCAGCCTTCAACTGCGAGACTGTGGGGCGTGAAACCACACTAGCGGGCACACCAGGCTTTGAAATTCTCTCCACCTGGTGTTTGGAAGCAGGACCAGTTCCTTCTGCATTGAGTTAGCCTCTGAAATTCTGGGACTGTTTTATGGGAGAGACACACAGGTCTTTCAATTCAATAAGAACATGTAGATATTTGAGCAACTAATTAGAAAAAATGAGCTAGAGATGATGGGAACTGATCTGCTAGGCTGGGAAAACCAGTGTCCTAGTATTCATGTCAGTCTATCTGAGCATCCTCGGGTCACATTTCTGCTAGCGACAGTCATTCTGATTTGCTGCCTCTGCCCGTTTCTGCTACCTCACACGTCCCTGCCCTATTACCCCTTTCCAGATTGCATTCCTTCACATCGCCCACCTCCCAGGTGTCTTTATTGCCCCCAAATACCACAGCCACAAAGTGGATTGTGTATCACACTTTACTGAGGGTCTGGAGTAACATGAAGGGACTGTATGTAGCAGAGCGCAGAACAGGCAACAACTTTAAATTGGCCACTGTCTGGGAAGTCCATCACCCATTCCTTGCAGCAGGGAGTTTTTCTCTGATCATATTTTGCCTTAAGTCCTGGATTAGGGCCAGCGCCACAGGCCTCTCTCTCTGATGCTTTTATTTTCTCTCTGCCCGCTTCCAGTCTTCAAAAATTCTCCTTTCTTTTGCTGGACAGTATATCTCTCCATTCAAAACCCCAAACTTCATCTCAGCCAGCTAGAACTGGTGAAGGTGCTCTGATTACAAAGGACAGCTCCCCCATCTGTTAGCGGCATAAAGCAGCAACAGAAGCTTGAAATTTCAGTTGTGTTTCCCCCCATAATGTGATCAAATGTGTAGCTGGGTCTCCCTCCCTGATGTGTCTCTAAGGTGGTAGGGGTATAATTTAAATATTTATTCTCCACCATCTGGGCAAGCCCCTAGGGTTCATCATATCTCTCTTTTGCTTTCTTTTTTTATTTTGAAACATGTGTAATAGGAAAAATGAAAGCAATCCAAGCACTTAATAATAGGAGTCTGGATAATTATGTACATGCACTGGATGGCATGGGTTATAGCTACTAAAATGATAAATGGGATACTGTAGCAGAAACGTGCTTATGATGTGATGTTAGGAGATGTTGCTCTAAATTATGTAACTGATGGCATTTATGAAAAAAATATATCTCGCATGTTGACAAGGATTAGAAGAGCACACATGGGCACACAATGGAAATCACTATTGTCTGGAGGCTTGGATTAGGAGTGATTTTGAAATTTTCCATCTTTTCCCGAAATGTTATTATTTCCCTTTGCCACCAAAAAAAGAGTCAAGAGATAGGGTGGGAAATATTAGCAGATCTAGGTGTGAAAAAGAATTAATTGAGACCAAAGGATCCCCAGGGAAGTGCTTCTCAAACTTTAATGTGCATACAAATCGCTTGGCGGATCTTGCTAACAGACTCCTGGGCCCCGCCTCCAGAGATTATGACTCTGTGGGTCTGGAGCAGGGTCCATGATTTTGGATTTCTAACCCGCTCCTTAACATCGCAGACGCTCTTTGTCCTTCATCATGGTTTGAGTAGCACAGCCCTCGGGCAGCCTGTGTTTCACTCCTGAGAGCTCTAAAGTATCTCCAGGTGAGTTCTTCAAGACCTCTTCTTGTTCCCTGGGATCTGTTATTAACTGCCTGGGAGTTGGCCGTGACTGACATTGTAAATCCACGCCGATGAGCTTCTCACGCAAGTGCCTGGTGTCTCTGAGGTAGGCTGCAGAGCGTAGGCTGCCGCTGGGTCGGAGGCAATGTTCAAGGTCCTTGCTCTAGGTCCTCCCCTCACTCAGAGCCTCCAGTGCACCTTGGTCCACGCCTTTGCCAGCTGTCCCTTTGTGCGTCCCACACAGTGGGGGGAAACAGCTGGCTATGACCTGGAATGCCGCCTGAACAGCTATGGCCTTGTTCATTTTCAGGAGTCACCTAGTGGTGACAGTGCTTTGGAAACCCATTTCCCAGGTGACCTGGGATGGAGTGAGACCCATGGCTGGGATGCAGATGATGGAAAGGGAGCCTTGAACTTCTTCTCAGCTGCAAGTTTCTTCTGATGGGGACGGCAGGCATGCTTGGGAGGGATGGAATAAATGCATTCAGAAGGAGGAGTTCAAGCGGTCTAGTTTAACTTCATATTGTGTTTGTGGGACTGCAAATTACAATGATAATTATGTAAATGAATGGACACCATATCCCTGGAGGTCAGGTGCTGGGAGAGGTTGCTGTGAGTATTCCTCTGACCAGGGGTCCTAGCCAGGAGGTTTGGCCTGTCAGAGGTGGCCCTGGGAAGTTGAGAAGAGCCCAGGGTTCCAAGCTCTGCAGGGAGTGGGGGAATATAGAGCCTCTACTCCTCCCAGCTCAGACCCCTGACTTCTCCTGGGGTGGGGGCTGGCATCAAGAAAAGACACTAATGTTTGCCATGTTCTCTCATTTCATCCTCACAACAACCTTGTGAGGTAGATATTATTCTCCCATTTTACAGATGAGGAAATTGGGGCTCAGAGAGGCTGAATTATTTGAGGTCATACAGCAAAGAAGCAGAGGAGTTGGACTTGGGACCAAGTTTGTGGGGCGCTGGTTCAATATTCTTGCTGCAAGATCATAGGTGTAGGTGATGAGGTGGGAGGGGTCAGAAGGGTGGGAAAAGAGGGAGAAGGGAGGCCCCAGGAAGAGTCATTATCACAACTTAGTCTTTGCCTCTCCCCAGGGCACATGTACATTCAAAGCACTCCCCCTCCTGTCCTTTCATTCCCATGAGGTTTACACAAAACCAAAAAGGCAGGGCTTTTTCTCCCCATTGTAAAATGAGGGAACTGAGGCACTGAGAAGTCAAGTGACTTGCTCAAGGTCACAGAGCCTTAGAGTGACTGACAGGACTAGACTCCAGGTCTTCCTGTCTTATATTCACCTCCTAGACTGTGCGCTCTCAAGAGGTCACTGGGTGAAATAATTTTGTGTGAGGAATAGTTAGTGAAAAAAAAAAAAAAAAGTATGACCAAAGCAGATGATTTTTAAATTATGACCCATCCACTGGATGGACTACTCTGCAGCCAGTAAAAATGATGGCTATGAAGAGTGTTTGATGAAACGAGAACGTGTTCATGCTCGAATATGAAGTGATACATCATGCACATGGTATGAAACTGACTTTAAAAAATACGTGTAAAAAAGGCTGGGAGGAAATACATCAGAACGGTGGCTCTGGGAAGTGGGATTACACGTGTTACTCTCCCCCTTTATTTGTATTTTTTTCTGTAATTTCCCGAACTTCTAAAATGCACATTTCACTTATAACAGGAAAAATATACCCCTCTATATTTTAGTTTAAAAAAATACTGCTGGGAAGCAGCCCGTGTGCCTTTTGTGAATCTGGGGGAGACTCACGCCTTACGCTTCACCACCTGCTCCATTTCTGGCCCGTTGCGAAGGGGCTTGGGTTCAGGTGGAACATTGGGGCTGGGAGCCTCCAGGGCTAGTGTGTGTGCTACTTTGCATGTTAAGGGCAAGAGTCTCCTCAAAACCGGACCACGGCTGGGCAACGGTGGGTGTCTGTCCTGCGTCCAGTTCCACAAGGCGCACAGGAGCGGGGGAAGGTGACCGCCCCATGGTCTCACAGTGATCCCCCAGACTGGACCTCGGGCCGCCTGACTCCGGGTCCAGTGCTCTTATCCGCAGACTGGCCCACCACTGCAACACCCGCATCACCCAGCATTTCACTCTGGTGCTCGTGTGAGAGGCCCCGGGGGCCCAGATCCATCCTGGCCTCCACAGGCTGGCGGGCCGGTGGCCCGGGGACACAGAGGCGCATCCCGGGGCACCCCTGCCCGGCCAGCTCCGGGGTCTCGGTCCCGCCGCGCAGCCCCGCCCGCGCCTCAGTCGTCCAGATGCTGCTCCTCCCAGGTGGACGTGGGGATGGCGCTGTAGGGGTCCATGATGACCTTGGCGCAGCGGATGATCATCACGACGAGGAAGAGGCAGAGGAAGACGAAGCAGGCCAACGTCAGTCCTTTGTCCACGTCGACGTAGACGGGCTCAGGCGTGGGCTCCTCCATCTCGCGGCAGCGGCTGCGGGCTCCTCCTCCGGCTCAGGGTTGACTGGTACCATCTTCCACCCCTGCAGAGAGCGACGGCAGCGGGGAGGGGAAGGTCGTGCCCACTTGCTTGGGGTCGGGGCAGAGCACAACCCCTCCCCCTTCTTATATGCTCCCCGCTCCGCCCCCCGGAATGGGAGCTTGTGACTTCCCCCCCACCCTCCCGCATGAAGGGGAGGGGAGGACGGACACGTTCCTCCCTTTCCGGCACCCACGTGAGCTCAGCTCTGAACCCTGTATAGGTGATGAGGTTTCTAACAGGGTCCAGGCAGGACTGGGGAGGGATGAGGGGTTGGGGGGCGCAGCGTCGGGGAGGGTGGGGAGGGACAGAGAAGCTCCAGCAGGGGTAGAGCTGGGGTATAGCCGAGGGGCCTCTTGGGGCCTCCAGTACCTGAAACCCTTTAGGAAGGAAGTTACAACAATGCTTTCAGCTCTGCCAGGCCACCTACTGAGGGTGATCAGAAAGAATTTTTTAAATTAGGTAATTAATGTATTTTTAAAGCAATAAAACTTCTATTTCAAATGCAAACGAGTGTTGAACACCAATATATGAATAGATGGAAGAGGAGCTGCTGTCCCGGAGTGGGTGGGGGGATGGAGCGTCTGCAACCGTCCCCCGCTGCGGGGCCTCATGGGACTCCTGGGGGACTTCTGCTGGGTCCCAGCGAGGCAGTTGGAAAACTGCGGGTGTGATGGGAAGAACAGTTTTGGCAGTCAGGGGACCCCGATCCCAGCTCTGCCACTGCCTTGCCAGGCAGTGTCAGATTATCCAGGTGTGCCTACGCCTCCTGCTGTGATGGGTGTGAGGATTCAGTGCAGTCCAGCACATCCCCGGCCGGTGGGTGACCAGTAGATCCCCTGATTGAAGCAGGGCTCCCCAGAGCAGGCAGGTCAGGTCCCTATAGCCCAGCCGTCAGGGAGAGTGTGAGGACAAATGGCCCGGCTGCTCCCTCTCTCCATAGCTGACAATCCTCCCCATCATTCCCCCTGAATTTTCGGAGCACTTGAGCTGTACATCATACCATCACATCCAGTTTATTGTCTGATGCTCACAACAGCCTTGGAGGCAAGTTAGCCGGGTATCAATATACCCATTTTATAGTGGAAACTGAGGCACAGAAAGGGGAAATGACTTACCCAAGGTCCCGCATCTCAAACCCTAGGCTTCTGCACAGCCCCCCCTGCTCTGGTGGAAGGCCAAGCAGGGATTATCTCCCCCACCCCCTTTGCAGCTTCAGGAGGGCACCTGGCAAGCTTTGGGATGGCGGGTGTTGGCATATCAGCACCCAAAGGCGACTGCGCTTTCCCCTCCCTCAGACCTTGTCTCCCTCCTCATCCAGACCTGGAGAGCACTGACCTGCTGTTCGGAGTGGTCACCACTTCATAAGGGCCACTGGGTGGGCTGGCACCCTGGGTGAGGCTGTTCCAGGCGGGGGTGGGGGGTGGTGACCAGACGTCCTAGCTGGGAGCCTGTGAGAGCAGTGGCCTCTCACTCAGAGAACAGGTACCCACGCTGGCGGCAGCTGAAACAGAACAGGACAGAAGGCTGGTATCTTCCAAAGACGCCCAGCCCCTGACATGAGCAGGGCTGGCAGGAAGGTGGGGCCCAGTGGTGGGACCTGCCACACTATTCTGATGCTGTTTTTCCTTTCCTTCCTTTTAACGTTTTTAAAAAATTTGGTAAAATATACATAACATAAAATTTACCACAGTGACCATGGCTAAGTGCACAGCTAAGTGGCATGAAGGACATTCACGCCACCGTAGAACCATCACCACCCTCCACCTCCAGGACGCTTTTCATCTTGCAAAACTGAGGCTCTGTGCCCATTTAACAGCAACTCCCCGCTCCCCGTTCCACGGTCCCTGGCATCCACCACTCTGTGGTCTGTCCCTGTGAACCTGATTGCTCCAGGTACCTCATGTAGGTGGGATGGTACAGTATTTGTTTCTGTGGCTGGCTTATTTCACTTAGAGTAATGTCCTAAATGAACGTCAGAATTTCCTTTCCTTTTAACGCTGAAAGAATATTCCATTGTATGAATATACCACATTTTGTTTACCCATTCATCCATTGATGGACACTTGGGTTGTTTTTACCTCTTGGCTATTGTGAAAAGTGCTGCTCTGAACATGGGGTGTACAAATCTCTTTGAGGCCCTGTTTCACTTCTTTTGGGTATATATCCATCCACAAGTGGAAAGGCTAGATCAATGATAATTCTATTTTTTATTTTTTTGAGGATTAAATTGAACATTTTTGTATAAAATACTACTTATACACAGTTAAAAATTCAAGAAGTATAAGAAAACCAGGAAAAGCCATTTTCTAACTACTTCTGTCTCCCGCGATCTAGCTCACTTGCAGAGCGACAGCGGCTGTTACGTGGTCCTTGCACATTCCTCTCATCTGGAGGCATTCAACACACACACACTGTATCTGCAACTCTTCGCACAGCGTTGGCATTGTATTGGGTATTATAAGGAATCTGGAGACGATTTAAAGTATACGGGAGGATACTGGTAGGTTGCCTGCAAATACTATGCCATTTTATGTAAGGGAATTCGAGCATCTGTGGATTTCGGTATCTGTGGGGCATCCTGGAACCTGTTCCCTGCGGACACTGAGGGACATGTTTGCTTTGTCTCTTCTTTTTTTCAGAAATATATCCTTCTATTGTAACCACTGGAACATAAAGAACCACTTCCTCTTACCCTGTCCTGTGGTAACAGCATCCTGATTGTGGTATGCATCTCCCATTCTGGGCACCTACGGAACTTCTAGGGTTCCTTGGACCGTACTTTAAGGACACTGATCTAGTTCAGCTTTCTCAGTTTCATAGATGAGACTGGAATTCAGGGAGAAGGAGGGGTTTTCCCAGCGTCTCAGAGCAATGGCATAGCTGACCTTGGGGCAAACTCACATTTCTGCCCCCAGGCAGGCCTGTGCCTTGGGCCCTGTGCACTGATTCCACATGGTCATTAGTGGGTCAGGGACGGATGAATGTGGTGGCGTTTCGTGCTCTCGTGTAACCTGGCAGGACTCAGTGTGGCCTCCCAAACAGACTCTGCCATCCCCAGCCCAGAATCCGCCTTCACTTAATACCAGACACCCTGCACAGATGGTAGAAGTCGGACCTCAGAGAGATTGTCTCGTGACCCTCCCTGTCTTGTCTGGGGCCAGGACTGGGCCCTATAACCTGGCAACCTGCCCCAGAGGAAGATTATCAGCATTTTCTGATCCTTCCAGCTGGGATGAATGCCAAGGAAGTGGGTGCAAAGAACAGATTCTCCTTTCCAGATGGAGTGCGCTCATTAACCTTAATTACCAGGCAGGCACAAGTCCCATCCCACTCTGTTTCTCAGTGAGGACATGACACCCAGGAGGGACGTGACACTGAGCTCTGCAGCCGTTCCCGGGGAGCAGAGGGTCTGGCCTTCCCAGGGGCCGGCTCAGTGGCCCCCAACATAATTGAACTGTCCTTCAGCATTGAGCCTGCACAAGCCAAATGTCACTTTCTTGGGGCGGCTGGAGGTGAACTTGCTTCAGGGTCAGGGATTCTGATCTGGATGAGTGAATGACCTCCAGGGAAACGGCTGCTGGGCTGACCCCGCGCCCTGGTCAGAGCGAGCAGTTTTAGGGTTGGGGGGCGGGGTAGCAGATCCAGATGGAAAAGGGTCCTGCCAAATGCCATGGGAAAGCCACGGGACAAAGCCAACAGTTCGAATATGGGCCCTGGAAATAAGTATCTCAGTCAGGCTTTTAGGAAAAGACAAGCAATAGGGCGGTCACAGTTCAAAAGTTACGCAAATGCAGGGCTTAGGTACACGTGCGTGCACCACCCAGGGCTTGGGTGGGGGTGCTCAGGTCCTCACTTTCTGTGCTGAGTTACTTTTTTATTTCTGTGCATATGTGTGTCTTAGTCCGCCAGGGGGATTGCCATGGGAAAATACTGCAAATTGGGTGATTTAAACAACAAACATTCATTTTCTCACAACTGTGGAGGCTAGACGTCCCAGATCAAGATCTGGCAGGGTTGGTTTTTGGGGAGGACTTGCCCCCTGGCTTGCAGCCAAGCCTCCTCCTTCCTGTGTCCTCACGCGGCCCTCCCTCAATGCATGTGCGCGAGAAGAGGGATCTCTCTTCCTCTTCTTATCAGTCCACCAAGCCTTTCAGATTAAGACCCCCCATTTATGGCCCCATTTGACCATAACTAAATGCCCTATCTCCAAACACAATCACATCAGGGCTTCAATATATGAATTTTGGGAAGACATAATTCAGTCCATAGCAATATGTCAGTTCCTCGAGGGCAAGGGCCAAGGCTGACTGAGGGGCACTGCCAATCTGGAGCCAGGCCAGGCTCACAGTGAACCACAGAGAAGGTGCAAACCAGCACTTGACTGCTGCCCTCCAGACACCAATGGTGAGAAGGCAAGGGGACCGAGAAGGCACGAGCCTTATTGCTGTGGAGATAAGCAACGGGCGTAGCGACATTGTGAATTCACTCAGTAACAAAGATCAGAGCTGACCACGCGCAGAAACCCGCTGGTTCTATACACAGCAGTGGAGCCGTTAGACAAGGTGACCTGCCAGAATCCCTTCCCCAAAGGACAGATGGGTTAAGTGGATGACATTTGCCCAGGACAGAGAAGATGTCCAGTGTCAGAACCCGACACCAATTACAATGTCCTGTGGGACTGCACTTGGTGGCCTCACTCCTCAATTGAGAGCAATTAACAGGCTTGTCAGAGGGAGATGATGAGTGTGTGTTAAGAGGTGGTTAAGACCAGAATCACCAGCAGGGCTGGAGGGATGCACGGAGGGGGTGAGATTAATGGAATACTGTGGTTAGAACTTGTTATCGTCTAATATTTAAACATTTCTAACCTCTAAGAAACCTTCCAGAGCAAGGAAGCAGTGTGAAGCAGCACCATTTTAGATGAAAGAAAAGAGACTGTCTCTGCCAAGCAAATGCAGCATCATGGGAGGCAACCTCTGTGAGCCATCGCACCAGCTCTGCTGCACCATTTTTACCATATGATGCTGGCGCTGTTGGTCTCACTCAGATCTCCTATTCCCTTAACTATTCGGCGGGCACATGCCCCAGACTCTGCATATTTTGATCCCAAGAGCTCACAACTACAGTTCCTTAGAAGATTGCCCTTGGGCTCCTATAGTTGCTTCCCCTATGCATGCAGGGAGTTGGAAGTGTTTAGAAGTTCATGTCAAGGACTCTTAGCAAAAGATGCTAAAATTAGGAGATTCACTGCCAGGAAAGCATGTTCGGGACAGAAGGCCAAAGGTGGGACTGGTCAACTTTTCGCTAGCGCTGAAGAGACTATATGTGCCACTTGGCCATTTGGGCAGAAGCCAGGAATAGAAATGAGGTTATCCAGGAAAGATCTTCGGAGGACTCTCTCATCTAATGCAGTGAATCCCTGTGACATACATGGGTAATGCACAAATGCTTGGGGAATGTTATATTAGAAACACTGCCAGCTGGAACTGAAAGGGACAGGGACAAGGTAAAATGAAAGAAGTCTGTTGGACTCTAAAAGTTCTACAGGTAGAAACAGGCTGATAAACTAATCAGCTACAAATGTGTACTAGCCTTCAAGAAAGTTTAAGATTGATTCTCAGAGGAAGAGCTTTGGCTCAGAGGGGCAGAGCTGTGTGGACCCTTGAGCCTTAGATTATTTCTAGACCTTGAAAACTAATGAAGTTTTTTCCCAGTTGGATTTTTTCCTAGTTTTTTTTTGAGGGGGGAGATATTTAGGTTCATTTATTTATTTTTTCAAGGAGGTACTGGGGATTGAACCCAGGACCTTGTACATGCTAGGCATGCACTCTACCACTTGAGCTACATCCTACCTGCCCTTCTCAGTTGGATTTTGAAATTACTCAGGACTGGTGGCTCCCTTCTGCCTTTCATTTTTTTTTTTTTCTCTTTTGAAATAGAAATCGATAGAACTATTGACCTATGCCTGTCCCACCACTGTATTTTTGGAGCAGATAACTTGTCTTCCAGGCCAGAGATGGACTTTTGCCCCAGGGTGGATCATATGTGGAGTCTCACCTATCCCTAATTTAAATAATTTAAATGGTGAGATTTTGGACTTCAAGTTGATGCTATAATGAGTTGAGACTTGGGGGTGTTGGAATGGGGTGAATTTACATAGGATAAAGATGAATCTTCGGAGGCCAAAGAGTGGACTTCAGTTGATTTAATAACACCTCCTCAAGAAGTCCTCAGATGGATCTTTGGAACCCATGAATGCTACATGGCAAAGGGAGTTTTGCTGACGTGATTAAGTTAAAGATCTTGAGATGGAAAGATTATCTTGGGTTCTCTGGTTGAGTCATAAATGTAATCATAAGTGTCCCAGAAGAGTAAGGACAGAGGGAGATTTGACTATAGTGGAGCAGGGAGTGTGACCACAGAAACAGAGACTGGAGTGCTGAGGCCAGGAGCCAAGGAATTCTGGAAGCCTCTATAAGTGAAAGGGGCAAGGAATGAATTCTCCCCTGGAGCCTCCAGAAGGACCCAGCCTTGCTGAAACCTTGATTTTTAGCACCTTACCACTCATTTTGGACCTCTGACCTCCAAAACTGTAAGAGAACACATTTCTGTTGTTTTAAGCCACACAGTTTGTGGTCATTTGTTACATAGGCAACAGAAAGTCACTGTAGCGGTTTAAGATAAATGCATTTCTGTACATAATCCTTTTGATTCTTGCATCTAATCGATAAAAGACACAGACTATTTTTGCTCTATTTCCCCAGGTTTGGAGAAAACTCCACCAGTACATTTGAAAACTTAAATGATACGAATGCTTTCTAGAACATAAAAGGTCAAAATGGACTCAGAATACATTGGAGAACAAAATTAAACAATCTCTATGAGGTGTTTGTCAAGAGTGTCTACTTGGCCCACGTTGGGCTGGGATCTGGCAGCCATATCAAGGCCAAGGCCAAGACCAAGAAGCTGCCTAAAGTCCTCCAGTGCATCATGGCCCACCTGGAGCTCCCCTGGGTTGGGGGCACCATTCCTCGTTCTGAGAGCTGGGGGCAGCCTGGTGGCCACCATTATGGTTCCCCTCCTCTTGTACATCTGTGTTCTGCTTTGTCACTTTGGCATTACAAAACAGCAGGAACACATTTCATGTCATTATTTCTGTTGAACAGCTCAAGCTCCAGTGTCACCTACTTTGTGTGTGTTCTTGTGACAAAGAAGTCCCCAAGGTGCTTATTTAGGACCAAATGGCCAGTTTGCTCATGCCTCCCAGATGGAGAGCCCCCTTCAGGCCAAAGGATGCCGCATCTCCTCAGGAAGCTGGCTGACAACTAGGAAGTTTACTTTATCATAAAGCATGGGTGGTTCTCCCGGGGGTGGGAGGGGGGTTCCTGCCTTCCAAGGTGCTCTGTCAAGAGACCCCATGTCACAGCTCCTCAGATTCGCTCACATGTGTGGGCCACGTTCCTAGGGCACGAACAAGCCTCCAGAATGGCTGGATTCCAGGGTCTATAGCTTCAGGAATTCAAACCATTCCTCTCTCAAGAGAACCCAACTCTAAGCAGGGACCTGCCCCTGAGCCTAAAGCTTTAATCCTCACGATGACTTTTATTTCAGAGGCTTTGGTGCTCTTTCCTCCCTCTGGATATTGTTTAGGTAAACCCTGAGCCCCTGAAGCAGATCTCTGTAACTGGGATCTTGGAGGCCAAGGGGAAGAGTCTCCATCAGTTTCCAGTCATGAGGCTCCCAGGCTCCTTATGCAAACATGTCCGCCTCTCCCCGGCATCTCTCTAGGTATGCTTATCAGCCATTTACTTCCCAGAAAGAAATGTTAAATTTCCACCTCTTTGAGTCTGCTGCTACACAGAACCAACATGGCATTTTAAAATGTCTGTCTTTATCTCATCTTGCAATAGAAAACTCTGAAGACTGTGTTCCTGTTTGCCAGTACTGGGGCTCCAACCAAACTGCATGAAGCATATGCTTTCTGCCTCTACTCGTGTTACACATATGGCAAAAGGGAACACTTTCTGTTGATAATATTTCCCCCAAATTAATGCAAATCCCCTCCGCAGAGCTACACAGACTGATTTCCTGTGCTTGAAGGGTAAGCTGACAAGAGCCCAAAGTTTTGCAAACTGAGAAGAGATATTTCTTTTCTAAAGAACAATTCATTTCCAGTCATAAATTGAGATGTTCGCATTTCCTTCTTACCAATTTTACAAGTGTCATTTAGCAGCAGGGGGCCAGCAAGCTGACATTTACTTTGCTGCAGTCTGCAAAAGTAATCTGAGCCTTGTTTGAATCATCAGTCTTTCAAGGTAGAATCAGAAGTAATGATCTTTGGAGATCATCCAATCCGGTGACTTATTTTAGAGTTAGGGAGACTGAGACTCAGAGGGGGCAAGTGATGTGATCAAGGATCCCTTTATGGGACCAGAACCCCTGAATTCTGGTTGCTGGGGAGTGCAGTGACTTGTCACTATCCATGATCTCGCCAACAAAAATCTCTGGTTTCCTTGCATTCCTTCCAGTGGCAGAAGGCAGACTCTAGCGCCAGGTCAGTCAGGGGGAAAATACACCTTGTGCTTTTGTCTGCGCCAGTTATAAGCTGGACCTCTGTTCTAGCCTGGACTGAATAGCAACATAGCTCCTTGGGGGAGTTAAAAACAAAAATCTAGGAAATTGGGACAAGGCTGCCAAAATGAGGGCTGGTGTAGATCCAAGCAAGCAAGGGGCAGGAATCCTATTTTAATGATTATGGTGTTGGCTGCTGGTTTCCAGTAAACAACTTCCGCCAAGTCAAGGAAGCTTTATTCCTAGTTTGGACAAAGTTCTTAAATTCTCTGTTTTAGTACCCTTCTATAGAAAAAAGGAGATGGTAATGATCCTGAACTCATAGGATTGTTGTAAGGATTAAATAAGGCATGGGAAATGCTCAGCACAGTGCCCGACACATGGGAAATGCTTAATAAATGTTAGCTGTTCTTATTTATTCTAGGATTCTAATGGTTTTAAGGATTTTTCAAGATGAACATGTTTATTCCTCACTGTCTATGATTGTGTCTCACTGTTGAACCAAATTTTGTGTCTTGG
Source organism: Camelus ferus (assembly GCF_009834535.1). Taxonomy (NCBI): domain Eukaryota; kingdom Metazoa; phylum Chordata; class Mammalia; order Artiodactyla; family Camelidae; genus Camelus; species Camelus ferus. The sequence continues at coordinate 7,937,821 of NC_045722.1, forward strand.
AATAAATTCTGCTCGGTATACTATTTTTTAAAACACCACTGGATTCAAATATTCCTATTTTACCAAGGGTTGTTACAACCAGTGGTAAGTCAAATGGAATCTATTGATTTCTCTGTGTGTGCTGCTCAGTTAGATTTTTGTGTCAAGGTTGTGCTAATTTCTAAGTGCAAACTGGGAAGACGTCTATATAATTCTGCGTTTGCTGTAGTCTAGGAAGAGGAATTATCTGTTCCTTAGAAGTTTTTTGAACTCAGCCTGGAACCAGGGTCTTTTTTGCAAAGGGATGATGATCAGCACTTCTCAATTTATTTAATGGATGCCAGTGTATTTAGATTTTCTAACTCTACTTACAGTAATTTGGGAAATGTATGATTTGGGGGGGAATTGCCCATACTATGTAAATATTCAATGTTAGTGACATAGAATTGTACATGGTATTCCTTTATTACTTTTGGGGTCATTCTTTGGGTTATTCTTTTTGGGTCATTCTGCTTATTTCATACTGAATATATTATTTAGTTGGGCTTCCTCTGGGTCAGACTCCCCAGAAGGTTCTCTGTTTTATTGGTATTTTTAAATTATTGGTATTATAGGTCAACTCTATGCTTTTCCTTTGTTATCCAGTGAATTGTTTTCTTATAATCTATTATTTTGCCTTTTTCCTCAATAGTGTCTATTATCTTATTTGTCAATATTTTATTTGAAATAATTAGACATGCAGAAAATTAGAACATGGAGAACATCTATATATTTACTATCCAGTTATAACCTCTATTTATGTTTTGCCATGTTTGTTTCCTTTTTCAAAAATAAATGAAACATCCCAGATGTAGTGGAAGCCAGCTGTGTACACTCACAAACCCCACCTGCCATGTTCCTTCACTGGAGCTGAGTATTAACACCTGAAGTGTTGTCGATCATTCCTATGCATATTTTTATATTTTTACTATGTAATCATGTATTCATACACAACATTTAACACTATTTTCTTTGGTTTTAAAACTTTCAATGCATGCTGTTACGAAGTCTGCACCGCTTTGGTACTTGCTTTTTTCATTCAAGATGGTGACTTCAAGACTTTTCCCCATGCCAATACATCCTACTTCATTCTTTTTCTCTGCTGCATAGAATTCTGTGACTGGACCAAGATTTGTTCATTCCGTCTCCAAATAATGAACATTTATATTACTTTAAAAGTTTAATTATGAAAACAGTGTTTCAGTGAACATTCTTACACATATCCACTTGGGCTGGGTTTTTCCTATGGTGTTACCAGTTGGAATGGAATTCCTGAGTCCTATAATAAGCCTGTCTCTAACTTTATTGCACATTGCCAAGTTTTCCTCCAAAGTAGTTGTTCCAGCCCACACTTTCTCCAGTGGGCCTTAGAATCTCCTGTCAGCCACATCCTTGGCAAGACTTGATACTGTCAGACATAGAATACTGCCATTCTGGTGGGTGTGACTGGAATCTCCTTGCAGATATAATTTGCATTCCCCTGATTTCTAATGATGTTGAGTATATTTTCATAAGTTTATAGGGCATTTCATTCGTCTCTTTTTGAATTGTTGGGTTACTTTTCTTTTTCTTGTTTGTTTTTTGGACTTGATGCTAGATAGCATTTTTCCATTGGTCCTGTGCTTTGCAAATTTCCCCTCCCCCCACCCCCCCAAGTCTGTGGCTTGTCTTTTAACTTTGTTTGTAGAATCTTACTAATACTTGTTCAAATATTTTAAATATTAATATAGTCAGCCTCATTAATCTTTTCCTTTATAATTCATGCTTTCTTGAATCCTTACCTATCCTGGTGTCAATATAATCTCCTATATATATTTTCTAGAATTTTGAAATCGTTTTTTCTTATTTAGGTCTGTAATCCATCTAAAATTGATTTTCAAGTTATCTGACATGGAGGTTTAGATCTATGTCTCCGCATACAGATGAAAAATTGTCTCATCCCCACGTATTGACTAGCCTGTCCTTTCCCCAGTGATTTGTAATGCAGCCTCAAGGTTCCATCTACACAGGAGTCCACTTCTGGGCTCACTTTCCTTTTAAATTTGTTTACTGGCTCTCCCCATGCCAACATGATGCTATCTGAAATTACATTACAGTGACTTTCTAGTACATCTTGATATATGCTGGTCCAAGGCCCCCACCTGGTCATTTTATTCAAGACTTTGTTGGCTCATATATGTTAGGTTCATTTTGTTGGGATGTTGATTGGAATTGCATTGAATTAATAAATTAATTAGTAATGAATTACCACCTTTATGAAACGGAGTCTTTCCATTCATGAAAAAGGTATTTCGGCTTTCAATTCTGTTCATTAATCATGCTTTAGCATTTTCTCCATGAGAGAACGCACATTTTCTGCTTATTCCTGAATACTTTGTAGTTTATGATGTGGTCAGTAATCTTTTTTCTTTTTACATTTCTATTTAGTCATCATTTGTGATAGGAATGACATGGAGTTTTATATATGAATTTTAAGCCTGGAAAACTTACTGAGCTCTACCCTTAATACAGATATTTATTTTTTCTATTTAGAAAATCTGTAGTGTCTGCAAAGAACAGTTTTGTTGCTTTCTTTGCATGTTGCAACTTTTTTCTTTTCCTGCTGACTCAGCTCCGACGACAAGCAAAATGGTCCACAGTAGGGATGACAGTAGGTTGGCATCCTTGCCTTGTTCCTCTTTTTCAAAGGGAAAATTTCTTATCTTTAATCATAAAAATGAAGATTTTTATAGGTCTGATTTTACCTACATTAATCCCTTTATCCTATTCTTGTTAGTTTTTTGTTCTTTTTTTGGATTTTTAAGGTGACAGTTTAATAAATTTATTTTCAATCTTCCATGTTAAAAAATAATTTTTAAGGCTGTGAATTTTTCTTTGAGTATGATTTTTGCTTCATGCATGGAAAATATGATATTTCCATAGACTCTGTGGACCATTTTTCTCACTGACATTGATTTTTATTGATTTAAATATTATTTGGAAATAAAATTTTTCAAAAATTATTAAATAGACAGAAGTTTGGGGTATTCTCTGTTTTGGGGGAAATATAAGATTTTATATGTGCTCAGTGAATCAAGATTATCCATTATAAGGCTTCTCTTTTCTCATGGATATTTGATCCCTCCAATTTTAAATTATATTCTGTTTTATGGAGATGAAAAATTTTGATTTTAAAATTTTATGGAAATTTTAAAACATACACAAAGTAGAGACAGTAATATAATAAACCTGCACGTACTTACTTGGCTTATCAGTTACGAATATTATGTCACTCATTTCATGTGTCTCCTATTTTTTCCCTGGAGTATTTTGAGGCAAATCCCAGGTAATGTCATTTTGCCAGTAAAATACTTCAATATAAAGCCTTAAAAATGGAGAACTGTTTTTTTTCAGTGGAGGTACCGGGAATTGAATCTAGGACCTCACACATGCTAAGCATGAGCTCTACCATTCATGTATATATACTCATTTTTCTTAAGTATCCATAACCACAATACCTCTATCATAACCAACAAAAATCAAGTCTAACTCTTTAATATACAATATTCAATACATGTTTAATTTTCCCCAATTATCTCAAAATTGACTTCTTACAGTAGGTTTGTTTGAATTAAGATCTGAACAAGTTCCACACAGTATGTCTGAAGTCTCTTTAAGATTATTAACAGTTCCTCCTCTCCTCTTAAATGAATTTTAGAAGACTCAGTTTTGAGATAAGTGTGTTAAAGATTCCTACCACAATTGTGATTCTTCCAGGCTTTCATGTTTTCCTTACAGTTTTTGCCTTGTAGCTATTTTGTGTTAGTCTTGAAATCTAATATTATACATTCTCTTAATTTGTTTATTTTCAAGATTATCTTGACTATTCTTGGTTCCTTTCAATTCCATATAAATTTAGAATCAGTTTGTCAATTTCCATTAAAATAAACCTTCCAGGATTTTGCTCGGGTAATGCACTGAATTTGAGAGATCAACTTGGATGCAGATGTAACCTGTAGAAAACCGATAGCGATGCAGGTGATTCTTGCCTGATAGCAAAGCGAAGGATTTTGTGTGGTAGAAAAAAATCACCCTAAAGGTTATAGTTGATTACTCTGTAGGACATTAACAAGTTTTGTGTGTAAATTAGCAATCATACTCAAGCAACCTTTCTTTCAGGGACTTGGAATTATTCACTTTTTCCAGTTCCCTTCGAGCCAGCCTTACCATCTTGATGGTCCCGTCCCTAATGAATTGAATAAATCTGTGCTCACTTTAGAGGGGAGGGTATAGCTCAGTGACAGAGTGCACGCCTAGCATGCACAAGGTCCTGGGTTCAATCACCAGTGACTCCACTAAAACATAAAATAAAAAATTAATTTAAAAATCCGTAAAGAAACCTAGTTACCTTTCCCCAACACATAAAAAAACAAATAAACACTTAACCCATTAATATTTAAAAAGAAAATCTTTGCCCACTTTATGTATTTGCATGAGAGTTGTGATTTTAACTTTCTGAAAATTATACTTTGGCCCTTTTATTGTCCCCCCTGGAAACAAGACCACGTATGAAAATTGAAAATCATTCACACCACAACTCTGATGTGCAGAGAAAATGTAATGTCTCATTTTGACTATAAATGAGGTCATCTTTTTCCAAGTGTCAAACGTGTAAATGTTGTCTGATCCAGTGATTTCCTGCATCACCTTAAGGCAATCTTCAGGCTTTGGGAACGTGAGACAGCCAAGCTTCAGGGCCACCTCTCTCGGGCCACTATGTTTTTAAAGAAATGTGTCCATTTCATCTAAATTGTCAAATTTACTGCAGGTTGTTTGTACCCACCCCTTACTATTTTTAACGTCTGTAGAATCTATTGTAATGCCACCCTGTAATTCTCTTTTTTCTCTTAACATTTATTTATTGAGTTATAGTCACCCTGTAATTCTTGCTGTCAGTAATTTGCATTTTCTTTCTTTTTCTTCATCAGTTCACCAGTTTTACTAATCTTTTCAAAAAGCTGACTCTTGGTTTGTGGTATGCTTGCTTTCTGTCTAATTGACTTCTGCCCTTACTTTACTATTTCCTTCCTTCGATGTTGCCGTTCTTTTTCGGCTTTATTCGGTTGGAAGCGCACATCGTTGATGTTGGACCTTTCTTCTTTTCCAATCTATGCATTTAGAGCTACACATTTTCCCAAAAGTGGTCCTTCAGCTGTACCCACAAGCACAAAATATTTTCTGATCTGCATTGTGATTTCTTGTTTGACCTGTAAGTATTTAGAAGTGTGCTGCTTAATCTCCAAACATTTAAACGTGTTCTGGCTGCCTTACTGTTACTGACGTCTAGTTTCATTCTGCTCTGGAGCCTGAGCACCATTTCTCTGTGTCTGCCCCACTGTCCCCAAGAGGCAGGGACCCCCAGATCCCGGAGATCCCCCAGTTTACCTAGAGTACCTTGCCTCTCCAAGTCTGAGTGAGGACAAGAGAAATTAGTGGACACATCTTAACACCTTCAATCTCTCTTTCACCAACCTCTCTGCCATTTTTTTGTCCTACTTTTGAAAAATTTTACTTCTCCCGGGTCTAAATGCCCTTCTTGAATGCAGCTAACATCTCATTAAGAACATGAACAAGGCTCTAAACCACAGGAGAAGTTTATGAGCTGATGCCTCTAAAGTGGTTTGTGATACGCTAAAGAAAGAAATAAGGGAGTTCGGAACATCTCTTCTCAGGAAAATAGCCTGGCTTACAAGGCTATTATTCTGCTGCATAATCATACTTTTGACTGTCAGGAACTGAGTATTAGTGTGGCCTTTCTCTCCGCCTGCCTCCTGTAGCATTCTAATCTCCTCTGGGGCAGACTGTCGTCCAGGATGAGCCGGGTGAAGGTGAAAGAGAAAAGCCCATGAGCTTTGCAGGAAGAGTTCCCATCTTGTCACAAGGAAAAGGTCTGTGCACGGTGAGAATAGCCACGGCTGATATTTCTGCACAATTTATATTTTAGAAAAGGGTTTCCATTTATGGTGTGGTAAGAGCAGTGACAATGGGCGGGCTGTGGTCACCAAGCTGAGCAGGTTCCTGAGACTGAGGTGTCCCAGTCTCAGGCCCCCAGACGGAGTAGTGCTTCTGCGGCCGTGGTGGGGCTGGGCCGTGGGGCCCCACAGAGATGCTGCAGAGTAAGTGTGCCTGTGTTTGGAGGGAAGTAGTTGGGGTGGGCATGGAAACAGCCAGGCTGTAGGAACGGGGTGCCATCTGCCTGGGACACTGGATGCCTAGAGACGTGCCGTCAGCTAATTGAGAGGTAGATGAGGGTCGTGAAGTGAGGACAACAGAGTGTGGGCAAGGCTGCCAGGGTCCAGAGGATGACCCCTGGCTTTTGTGTACCTCCCTTCTCCTTTGAAGCACAGAGGACTCATTTACAAAGTCTCATTCGTTTGGAGCTGTCCAAATGTCTTACATCAGACCCGTGGCCAAGGAGATGTTCAGGAAATTGAGCCTACATTTCTAGTCTGAGTGCAATTTCATTTGTGCCCTTACATAATTATTTACCTTTTATATTACTGAACACTGGCAAAGAGCCTTTAACAGATTTTTCTTTTTTTTTAATGGAGAGAATCAACCTTTTTTCTCCTCATAATGAAACTGAGTTGCAGACACTGATGAGCAGGGAGTTCCCCGGCAGCGAGTGTGACACAAAGGCACCCTCCGCTCAGGCTGCCCGCGCACAAACCCTTCACAGCCCGACCACAACCTCAGGCACAGGCCTCCCCGAACCTGCTCCACTCAGTCCACACCCCCTCGCTCTCCCAGAGAAAACCCACCACTTTCCAAAAGCCTCGGCGGGAAGTGTCTTTTCACAAACAGCCAGGCTGACTCAGGTGTGTTGAGCCGTTCTGCAGTTGTTTCCAGCCACCAGGGTTAAAGTCTCAAAGCCCTTTCTCACGTGAAAACAGAAGCCAGACACTTGTGGAAGCTCCCTTCTTAGGACGGGGCTGAAGTGGTTACGATTTCAGGTCCTGGGATGTGATATTCAAGCTCAGATCCTGGCCACCTGGCTGACCAGCCATGTGACACTGGACAAGTGATGTGACTTCTTCAAATGTCAGTCTCCTTATCATTAAAATGGTGCTAATAATGCCCCAGTGACTGTCACTGGCTCTCTGAGAAGAGCGAATGAGGAACTGCGTTGACAGTGCTAAGCACAGTGCCCGACAGAAGGTGAACACGGGATGAAATTATTCTCTGCTGCTTTTATTTTTGTTTCGATGGTTTCCTTCCAAAAATGCCCGTCTCCCCTGGCTGACTGCAGGACTACAGGATGCTCCTGCCTTCAGCCTGCCCACCTTCCTGGCTTCCCCAGAATGCAGTGGAGCACACAGCCAGTCGCCTGGTGTCCTCTGACAAGGGACGTCCTACAATGACTGAATTTCCCAAGGAGCATTCCCCTTGCCCAGAGCAAGATCAGGACTGGGGGCTGCACTCCTCTGGCTGTACCTGATGGTACGAGGGACTCAGAAGAGCTACGCAAGCCTGCCTCCCCACAATGACTCAGACCAACAGAGGCGAGCTGCAGGAGACTGACTTGGCTGTCTCCGGGAGTAATTAATCTCCTTGAAATTAATGCCCCCTCCAAGGCAGGCAGCCACAGTGGCTGTGCACATCCAAGGTGCAAAACTCGTCTGCATATGTAAAGATGTTTGTCAGGACAGACGACACCGCTGTGGGTGCCCATGGCCCTCGGGAATCCATGGGCTCCCCATGGGTTCCGTAAGAGCTCAGGGATGCGGTCACCATCACAGGGTTCCTTGCCTACCTCCTCTGTCCCCATAAACAGAGGAGAAGCATGCCCCTCGGTACGGGATCATATCTGCTGTGGAAAAGCTGAATGACCTTGAGCAAGTCACCGAGCCTGGCATCCTCACCAGGAAAACGGGCAGGTTGTCATTGTGAGCAGAGCACCTTGCAGAAACCAAAGACCAGGGAACACCAGCCTTTTTCCTTCAATGCATCTACAGATTTCTAAGGAGAAGGGTTTGGACAGGGATTGATTATGGAAACTTGACAGTTTGGAGGCTGCTCCTCTGAGACCAAGGGCATTTGGACAAAACTTGGTAAACAAATCATTAACGTTTTTAAAAAACTGAGCAATGTGGTAAATTAGTAGGGTGATGGGGCTCAGGGATGGATGAGAGTCTGGGCAGAGGTAGGGTCAGGGACAGGGTGAGATGGGCTGCCTATTACTCAACATCTCTAAGTAAACACTGGGACTCCGCACTTGGGCTGTGCTCTTTGGATGGGGTGGTGCTAAATCACCTCTGTCAAAATGGCCCCTTCATCACAATCACTGCATCAGTCCACCCCCAATACCCCACAGTGTTCTGGATACTCTAGGCCAGTTCTGGACACGAACCTGCTCCTTGACTATGGATTTCTACAGTGAGGCAGGGACAGTGAAATGCAGATAGCAGCAGGCTGAGGGGTGGCCCCCCAGGGTTTGAGTAATGGTTCTGCCTCTTGGTGGCTGTGTGACCTTGGTCAGGTTGCATGGCCTTTCTGTGCTTGGCAGTCAGAGCTCTTCCCCTGCCCTTCAGCTGTTCTTCCTTGTGGAGTCACAGGGAGACAACGAAGCAGAGGAAAGGGTGGCGAGGCAGCCCCTCCCAGCTGGCCAAGTAGATGGAGAACCAAGGTAGAGGCCTCCTGAGTTCCTCCCTTTAGGGTATCCCGTGGGGTTACCCCCAGAGGCAGAAGCCTAGTGAATGGGATTCTCTCTCCAGGTACCCAAAGCACATCTCAGTGCGAGCTGCAGAGGGGATGCTAGACAGGTGCCTTCCAGATCCAAGGGTCGTGGTTCACGTGTTCCCCAATGGGAACACTGACCAGACTGGCTGACCTTCTCAGCTCAGCAGCAAAGAATGTGCTTGCCCTAAATTGTGCTCATTTGCATAACCTAGCTGTGGGCTTGTCTGGCAGGGAGCAGCAGGTGTGCTGGGTGTGGTATAGCATTACTATGGAAGGCTGTAGGGGAAATCAAGTCCCAGTTTCTATTTCCAGCCCGACCTCTCTCGTGAGGGCCAGTCTTGCCAGTTGGACTTCGTCACTGGGATGTCCCAGAGTGTTGCTCCTGGCCGCATGGAGTCGCCCTTGTGTAGTTCTGCAGTTAAGACAGCCCTCTCCCGGCCACATTATCACTGCTAGCCCCTTCTTCTTCTCAAGAGGCTTGAATTTAGCTCTGCCTTCCCACAATGGTGGCCTGGAGCAAATCCCTTAGCCCTTCTGGGTCTCAGCTTGCTCGTCTGCAGATAGGGAAGAGCAACACTAACTTCCTCAATGGGGTGCTGGTAGGACCAAGAAGAATTAATAAAAGCGTCTGGTTCACAGCAAGCACTACATAATATCCCGCAACTAGCTGTCCATCTGGACTTGCCTTTTGCTGGTGCCTTGGTCCATTCAGGCTGCTATAACAAAACACCACAGCTTGGGTGGCTTGTAAACAACAGAGATTTATTTCTCACACTTCTGGAGGCTGGAAGTCCAAAATTGGGGTGCCAGCATGGACAGGAGAGGGCCCTCTTCTGGGCTGCAGACTTCTCACTGTGTCCTCACACGGTAGAAGGGGCCAGGGACTTCTCTAGGGGCTCTTTGATGAGGGCACTAATCCCATTCATGAGGGCCCCATCCTAATGCTCAGTCACCGTCCACAGGCCTCACTTCCTAATGTCATCAATTTGGGGGTTAAGATTTCAATGTAGGACTTTGGGGGGGGCACAAACATTCATACTGTAGCAGCTGAGAACCACACTAAGTCCTGCAGGTTCAGATTCTTAGAGCAACATCTCCTGGAACGTGTTGGAATAGGGTGGAGAATCCCCTGAGTGCTGCTCCGTTCATATGGGAAACATCCCAGCTCATGCCCCTTCATGATGACCTGGGACAGTGACATCTGCTAATTACAGCCCATGGGCCAAATCTGGCCTCTGTCTGTTTTTGCACAGGCCCACAAGATAAGAATGGTTTCTACAGTTTTAAATAGTTGAAAAAAAAAAAAGCACCTGAAATCACAACACATGAAAATGATACATAATTCCGATTTCAGGGTCCGTAAGTGTAGTTTCAGCGGGACCCAGCCATGCCGGTGTTTGCGCATTTCTGGCCACTTCTGCACTGCAGCGGCAGAGGGGAGCAGCCACGTCAGACCGCATGGCCCGCCAGGCCTGAAATATTTACTCTCTGACCCATTAGAGATCTGAAGAGACCCAGTGTAGCTGTTCTGTAATTAGTGTTTCCTAGATGTATTTGGGCACATTTTTCTTTTTCTTTCAAATCATACCTGTTAATATTCTGAGCAATCAGTGACATCACTGCTGCCTGAGTTCTTCTGGACCTTTCTCTTCTGTCCCCTACACCCTAGGCCTACAGGGTCTACCTTCCAAAGCCTTCTTTTTCCAACCTTCCTTTCCGGTCCTTCCTAAGCCCTAGTAACCTGACCCAGGTCCCTCCTCAGGGTCACTTGCTGCTCATTTCCCCATCCGATGCCCACTGCTAGACCAACCACCCCGAATGACTGAATTATTCATTAATGTGCTACAGCTCCCATCACCCCCAGGATCAAGTCAGTCCTTCAGCCAAGTGTTCAAGACCCGCCTGGCTCCACCCTGCTTCCTCTGCATTCCTCCGGACACACTGGATGCCTTGCTCATTTTAATCCCCGCACTTGGAATGTCTACTCTCATTGATCAGCCAAAGTCTCCCAGGCCTGGATCAACTGCCTCTTCCTCCAGGAAGCCTTCTCAGACCTTCTGTGTTCCACTTCAGAGATGCATTTACCGTAAGACTAATGGGGCTTAAGTCTCAGGGCTCCTCACTTGTGTGGGCCCCTTCCAAGACCCTGGGAGGCATGTGCTCTAATGGTATGTCCTCATGGCCATATATTTTAGCAAAATTTGCAAAAGCAAGATGTATTAACTTCAAATGATTAAGAACACTGCCTCTTTCAACTCCAACTTCCTGATCACCAAGCTTACTTTCCTTGCAGTTTGAGGACTTCAAGAATCAGCAGCACTTTGGGGATCAGGCCAAGGGGATGTTCAGTTGGAAATAATTCAGTTTGGATTATTGAGATAAACTTGTCTAACCTGCAATGACTCGGGTATAAAGAGACAACGTGCAGCAAGGTTTTCCTGGCTACTAAGCGGCAGAGAAGATTCAGTCTTTAGAATCGACTCTGTCGGCTTTCACATGCTTAGAGCCATGGACGAGCCTTTGATTCCTTAAGTAAAAGCAGGTTGGTCTATTTTCAGAGGCTTGCCAGCATCTGACACTTTCCCATTCTCCATCTGCTCCCACGTGCTTTCCTGCCTCCTGGCCCCCCACAAGCTGCCCAGACGCTCCACTTCACCAAAGTAGACGCCTCACCCTTGTCTTGTACATGCTCTTCCCTGGCCTGAAGTGGCCTAGCCCTCCCCACTGTGCGGCCACTGTGGGTTTCTCTCTAGACCGGCATGAAAGGCGGACACCTGTGAAGACGGGATGGCGCTCTGAATGCACCACCGCAGTGTGGACGTCAAAGACAGCTGGCTGAGGGGGGTCGTCAGTTCTGAGTGGTGACAATTAGTCACAGCCTGAGCAGATTGGAAGGGCCTTGAAATCTTACAGCTGAGAAATGAAACAACTGTGATAGTGGTTTCCTCACATCTATGAGGATTTATGACATTTATCAGTAACGAGTTGTGAAGCTAAAAGAAACATTCGAAATTAAGCCAAAAAAAAAAAAAATCAAAGTTTGGCCAACTATGAAAGAAGATCGACACTCTTTCTACTTTCTGTTGAAATGATTTTACAAAAGCAGTTGAAATATGAAGAGGAGATCAAAATTCAGCCAAAAATGTAAGAATAAAAATACCATCAAGGTGGGTCAAGCAGTGAATTTTTAAAAATGATGTTAACTTTGTGGGTTTTGTATGTCGATAGAGTTTTCATCTTTTTTTTAAATAAAATAATTTTTGAAATATTTTATGATTTGTAATTTGCTGTGATTTATTTGCCAAATCTTTATTTAGAATGAGAAAATTAAGCTTTTGTGCTTACTTTTGTTTTCATAATTTTGTGTCACTTTATGAAGGAGGGCTCCCTGTGTGGCATCAGCTTTAGGGCTCATAATATCTGGATCTGCTCCTGACCCTTGACCCCTGACCCCTGACCCCACCCCCCTGGGGGGCACTGAGCTCTCCCTCTCCATACCGCTCTCTTATTTTGCTGTTCTGCCAGGCAACCCCGATGGGGACCTGGCTTAGATCCCACACTAAACTGATCTGCCAGCCTGCACTCTCTGTGACATTGAACTGCACACTCAACTTCCTGTTACAGCCACCTGCCAACATCCCCCATCCCAAATGATAAGCTCTTAGCAGTGGAACCAGGTCCTAATCACCTTGTAAAGTGAAGAGTCTCTCCACGAAGACTCCCTTCTGGAAGTCCTGAGAACTTCCCAGACATCTGTTCAGGAGAACAGGATTTTAGAAGCTAATTTGTCTCGCTGATTCATTGATAAGAGCTCTTTAAAATGCATCTGTTTTTATTGGAGGCATTTTGTACAGGATATAAAAATCAGTGGCAAATGTCGCATTTAAGTGAAAATAAAGCCAGCGAATAAACGCTCAAGCAGCCCTTAACCAGGGACATCACATTCTTTTCAGCAGGCAGCATCGTGATTCTGAAAGAAGCACCCAGACATCCTGGGGCGAGAACCTGGCTTCCTCGCCTTTCGGTCCAGCTGCAGGCCAGGCCCCCGGGGGAAGGAAGCCACCGGGAGACAAGCGCTCCAGGGCAAAAGCGCTGGAGTCCAGCCAATACCAGCTGCTGTGCCCGGAAGCCTCCAGCTGGCGCCTCGCTGAACACTTAGTGCTGGCTCACTGCCCACAGGCCAAGGCCTTGTGGGGGGCGGAGTCACGGTACCCTGACTTTAGAAATAAAGAAACCGAGGCAACGGCCCAGCCAACAGCAACTAAGAGGGGGGCGGGCAGCTGAACACTCACCTGAGGGCAGGGGAGCCCCTGCTGTGACCACTCCCCACCCCACCACACCCCCGGGCTGGGCCCAGGAGCTCAGGGCAGGAGGAGCCCTGCAGGGATGTCTCTTGAGAGGGCTTCCCACCAAGAGAGTCTCAGTGTGGGCTGGGGGTGCTAGCAGGAAAGGCCTCCCCTGTTTGAGCAGTCCTGATTTCCCCGAGGCAGGCGGCGTCTGGGCAGAAGGGTGGCCTTTACCGCCCTCCCCCACCCTCCCCGGCTCTCCCCACTCCCTCTCTTCCCTCCTGGCCCTCCCCCTCCCTCCTCTCCTCTCCCCTTCCTTTCTTGCCTCTGCCCCCCCCCCCATCATAATCCAGTCACCGGGTTTCTCAGACACAATTCGGGCTTTCCCCACTTCCATGCTTTGGTTCGCACCAGCCCTTCTGCCGACAAAGCCCGCTTCGCCTAGGAAAGTTTTCAGGCCAAGTTCAACCGCACTGCTCCTGATCTGAACTGAAAATCTATTTGGTTTCTTCTGACTCTTGGCTTCAAGTGCGTGTTCTGCTCGGACAGGGAAAGGCTTCAGCAGGTGTGTGCCCACCCTCCCTGGCTCCCCCCGTTGGAGGGCAGGGATCCGCATTCACCCCTGTGTCTCTGCTCTGGGCTCAGTGGACCAGCACAGTGAGGGTGGTGGCCCCTGCTCTGCCTTCTGCCATCGCCCTGCGTCTGGAGCACTGACCGGTTCTCCGGCTGTGGAGGCGGCAGGTCCCCACCAGGGCCAGCGTGGGCCCTCCGCACTAGCCCTCCCAGGAGCATGCAGGGCTACTCGTGGGCCGCCCCCCACCTACCCTCAGCACAACAGAAACACACTGCTGACGAGCAAAGCCAGTGAGTCCCCATGATCAGGACATTCAGAAATCAATATTTGCCTGCCGGGCCCACTTCCTGGACGCCTGCCTAGTGCAGACAGGCAAGGAATACCAAAGCCAAGTTCTTCCCATCTTGCTAGTAAAGAACCCAGATACGCAAAATGGTAACAAGCCCTATCTTCTGCCTTGATCCACATCTAACCCTTACATCCATATCTCATTTTCATACCTACCACAGCCTTGTGAGCTGGCACAGCAGGGATTAGTATTTTGATTTTACTGAAGAGGAAACTGAGGCTCAGAGAGGCCCCCTGATCCAGGGAGATAACTCTGTGAGCCTATTATACATGACGTAGGTTGAGAAGGTTTGAGGGTGCCCTGAGGAGAGAGGGGCTACATTTTGACTGCATCATGGTCACTCTGAGTGACTGCCTCTGCTGAGAGGCAGGAGAGATGGAGGGGTCCTGAAACGAGTTCCTTCACGCCAGATGTCCTTCACCCTGTGCTTTCAGGGACTTGGTGACAAGTTTGGAACCTGCAGAAACTCTCCTGGCCCACCAGGGGGCTCCTGTGAGCCTGGGGAAGAATTGTCAGTTTAGAAGGTCTCAGGGCCAACAACCTGGGGCAGGAAAGGGAGGCCCATCTGGCTTCTCTTCACCAGAACAGCTCTGAATTGTCTGTTTTCTAAATTGGGCCTCATATTCCACTCTACCAGACAACGCCAACGTCATGTCTGCATCCAAGGTCACAAAACTTGGTCCTCTGGTAGATTCAGGCAATGATACATTATGCTCAGGCTGCAGAGTGGCTATGAGTTTAATCTGGCTTTAATTTTAAAGAATTGGCCATTGGGAGATTTACATAAGATTCAGAATTTTTGCTTTTGGAAAATTGTCAGATCTAGCTACCCTGGGTCTACATTTCTGCTTGGCAAAGTGGAATCGGACCTAAGTTGCCAGTGTCCCCTTTAGACTGTTCCTGTGTCTGATTTTCCACAGTCCCCACCACCCCCTATTGCCTTCAACTCAATCAGCTTCAGTCATTTTTGTCACCCCGTCTGTAGATATTTGATTTTGCTCCCTCAGGTACGTGTTGCTTTAAAGAAGCAAGCTACGAGTTAGACCAAGCCATCTTGGTTACTCAGGGAAGTCAAGAGCTTTGGACTTGTCAGAGATTTCCTCTGTGACCACATGAGCTGCAGCTTCCACCTGCCACTCCTCTGATTCCTTTCAACCACCTCTTCTTCCCTTGGGAAGGAGGCTGTGCAAAGTGCACTTGCCTGTTTCCCAGACCTGCCACCCAGAACAGATGTGGGTCAGCACAGCCAGAAGGCCCGGCTTCAGGAGCCTCCTGGGTCTCCGACATGGCCTGGTTGTTGGGGGCTGTTGTAAGCCATCCAGCTTGGTAAATGCAGAGTTAGATTTCTCTGAGGTATGTTGAGAAATTTACACATCAGGCTGTGGCTACTCCAGTGGGTACCAAGACACTTTCCCACCCGGGCAATTCCCTTTGTCCACTGTTACCTTGGCTCATTCTGTGGACCAGGCCCCGGGAGCCCTAGAAGGGAAGGCGTGGGTGGCCACTGGGAAGTGAATGATGAGGAGTGGAGTGGGCAACACCCTGCAATGGCAGAGTCTTCATACATTGATGCCCCAGAGCTGCAGCAAATTGGACAAGACGCCAGAGCTCTTTTCTAGGGCCAGGCAGGGAGTGACACATTGAGAGAATCCGGCTCCTTAGTGTCATCATCTTCTCTCCTTTTCTACAAAATTCCAGATGCAAAGACATCTCTCTTCCACCTCCATGGGGAAGAAATGCCTCCCAACTGGGAGCCCAGGAGGTGAGGTCGAATGCACACTTGGCCGTCTCAAACTGGGCTCAGCCCACTAGTTGCCAGTGGGGTGGCATGGGTGGGTCTCTGTGCTTCCTCATGAGAACAGGGCAGTGACACCCATCTCTCAGGGCTGCCGGCTCAGATGGAACAGGAGACATGGAAGAGTGTTTTGCACAAGTGGAAAGAACTCTGTTAGCAGCCCCTGAGGGAAAGCAGTGGGTGTTGGAGGAGTCTGGTGCTCTGGGCCATCTGGAGGGGGGAAGAGTCAGGCTCCACTGGGGTCCACACAGTGCACAGTCCGTCTTCCGGATCTCTGTGTCTGTGCAGGGATCGTCACTCAGCACCTGGCCGGATTTCACATCCTAGTCACCGAGGGTGTGGGAGATGGGAAGATCAGTCCAGCCTGTAATTATTAATTACCCTTCTCTGTTTAGAGACCTTGAAAATGTCGGCTTGTTTTCTGCAGAACATAAAGCAGCCCTCCCATTCTCTGCTAATGCCTTCTTTCCTTTGAGCCCAGCAAGCCAGATTCAAGTGAACAGATGAAGCCTGAGAATTTACGCACAAAGCTCCAAGCTCAGGACGGTGGGGGATGCACTGGTAAAACATGTGTCAAAATCAGTAGACACTCCAATCATCCTGTTATTACCCAGGGGAGGGGCTGCCTGACAGAGGGTTGACTCTGGGAGGCTGGGCTTGTAGTTTCTGCCCCCTAGGTAAGAAACGGGCTGGGCAAAGCCAGACCTCTCCCTCCCGAGAGGATGTGCAGCATATGAAGAGGTCTCTATTTCAGGAAAAGTAAAGGATCATCCTTGTTGAAGATTGGGTGGACTCACGCTGAGTCTGTGCAGAAGGGCTCACAGCAAAGAGTGATGCAGGTGGACTGGTAGCCAGGACTGGGTAGCTTTGTGCAGCAGTTCCGGTTGTAAGAAGGTGTTAATCAGACCCAGGCATCGCCCTCTGCAATCAAAGCAAAGGTGACACAGTCACTAGGACTTGCGTTCCTGGTAAGTTTCCTGGTGGTGCTGATGCTGCAGGTCCCGGAGCTCCGTGGACTAGATCTTTCCCGCAGAGAAGGTCAAGTTCAGCCCCTGATACTGTTAGGTACCTACACTTTCAGATACACAATCTCGTCGGTATTCCAGCAGCCTCCGTGGGGAGGGAGAGAGTACAAAGGGTGAGACTGGGACCTGGAGCCAGTCCTCAGGCTTTGAATCTCAGCCTGAATCCCTTTTACTGCAATGCAACTTGGCAAATCACTTAACCTCTGGGTGCCTCAGTTTCTTCATGGATAAAATAGGGTGATGATTATAGCACCAACCTTACAGATTTAAGATGAGGATTCGAGGCGTAACATCACAAAAAAACACCGAGGACAGTGCCCGCATGTAGAGATGTCGGTGCGAACACCTGCGGCTGTTGTTCTATCCGTCTGCAGGTGAGGACTCGGAGCCCAGCAGTTTTGGGAAATCAGGCCTTGGGCATCCAGGCCCTCTAGGCTCTGCCCCCAACCCCGTGTTGCCCTTGGCAATCTTGTGTTTGCCTCAAGACTGAGATAAACACTGTTCTTCAAGAGACTCTTCTGGTAATTATTCACAAACAAATAACAGTCATTTGTTTTGCTTATGAGTCTGGAGGTTGACTGGGCTCAGCTGGGTGGTTCCTGCTCGGAGTTCCGATGTGCATTTGGGTCAGATGGTGGCTGGGGCTGGGGCCTCTGGCGGGCTCCTTCACTCACATGTCTGGAGTCCACGCAGGGAAGACTCACAGCTGGGGCTGGAGCAGCCGGGCTCCTCGGGTATCCCTTTCAACGTTGTGGCCTTTCCACGTGGTGGCCTTAGGCAGCTCGAGGGTCACAGAGCAAGTGTCCCAAGAGAGGCCAGCATTAGCCAAGTGGCCTTTTCTAACCAGCCCAGACACAATCGCCTTAGACCCAAAAGCACAGGTTTCTTTCTAGATATGGCCTCTGCTGTTTGTCTTTCTGTGATTTTCCAGGGCTGGTGCAGGCGAGACTGAGGCCACGTCAGTCTGGACAGCAACGCTTTGGCTACAGGCAGTGCTGACAGCCGACTGCATCGTGACTTTTGTGGAAAACAGGAAATCACAAAACGCCCTTGAGTGAGGCCTGCTGTGGGAGTGAATGTGTGTCTCTCCAGGTCTAAAAGGAGAACAAGGGCATTTGCGCTTCTGTCCAGACAGAGTGAGCCGTGAACTTGGTGGGGGGAGGGAGTGTCCAAAGTTCAGATCCAATGAGTGTGCAAACAGTTCTAACTTCCCCAAACAGGGCCTGTGCTTCTCAAATTTTAGCCTCTAAACTTCAGGTGCTTGATCATCTCTTGCTGAAGTGTACACTGCCAGCTCTGAAGTTCTGGTTCAGGGGGTTGGGGTTGGGCCTCTGCACCTGAATCCTACAACAAGCCTCCCAGGTGATCCTACGAGAATGCCTCTGCTGCACTCTCACGCTGTAGGGGACGTTTTCACAGTCAGATTCAGAGTCCACGCGCAGCTCCGCAGGCCTGCCTGTGGTAAGCGTGGTGCTAGTCGATTTCACATGTTCTCCTCTGTAAGCTCCTCCTGAAACTTCAAGCAGAGCTCATCACACCTGCCATCTCTGGTCAACTTGTCATGGCCACCTGAGCATGAAAGTTCACGTCCACGGAAAGAACATCAGACTTCAATCCCCAGTGTCTGCCCCGGGCGCAGACTGCAGGAGGGCTGGCAGGACTGCCTGCTTCTCTGACCCTTCTCAACCCACAGGGGAAGCTCAGGGTACCTTTCTGTCAAGACAGCCCAAGGACAAGGATGAAATGCCATTCTGGAGTCTGTGCAGTTCTGCGGGCCAAGGCACTAGGAGTCAGATCTTTTAGAGGAAGGATCCAACACTGAGTGTGCAGGGATGTGGCCCGCGGTGGAAGGGCACCTCTTCCCAGAGGAGTGTTGGTGGTGGGCTGCCTTGCTTTATATTAACACAAAGCTATATTATGCAGTAGAATTAAATACTTAAAAATAATTTAAACATTAAAACATATTTGAAGAATTTTTAAAAATTTAAAAATTCCCATAAGAAGAGAGTGTAAACTATATACTGAACATGGAGTGTGTGTCTTGAGGCCAGCCATTGACTGAGACCCTCTTCTGTCATTGGGTTAGCAGGTGGGCAGGGCGTGACCTAAGGGGCTTGAGGCCAAAGCTGTAGATACACTGAAGGCTGCTTGTTTGTGTGGAAGCCTCTTTGTGCTGCAAGGGCTTCTCAGACGTCTCTGGCCGGCTGGGGATTCTGAGACTGGGGATCCCAGTCGGCTCTCTTTCCATCTAGGATTCTGTCTTTCCATGTTTCCCTTGAAATAAGTTTCCCAAGGGGGCTCCATCTGGAGGGCTTGAAGCATCATCATCCCTGGGGGCACAGTAGAGACCCCACCAGAAATGTGCAGCATAGGGGCGTGTGTTGAAGAACGCACACTGAGCACTGATGTCCACGGGGGAGGCAGGTGCAGACTCCGGAAAGGGAGGTCCACAAGGACTTCGTGTGTAAAATGCCTACCCTGTGCTAGGCTCTCTCATATACATCACCAACCACAATTTCCACAACAACGCAGCAAAGATGGCAATGGCTTCCTAACTTTAAAAGGCAGGAACGGACTCTCAGAAAGAGTTAGGAGCCTCCAAGTAATAACCGATTGTAGTAGAGACCAATTACAGAGGGACGGCTCCCCAGGCTCAAACGTGAGTTATCTCATTTAATTTTATCCTCACAAAGTGAAACTGGTAATCATAATTAAGTGCAGCTACTTTTTTTTTTTTTTTTTTGAGTGCTAACTCTACAGCAGGGATGTTTTCCTTAAGCAACTTCACATGATGGGGGGGCAGAATATAGGTTTCAAAATCAGATGATCCCAGTTTGGAAATCTTACTCTTACCCTGAACAACCTCTGGTAATTCAAGTTGCTTCTCTGATCATAAGTTTCTTCATCAGGAAAATGGGGAGGACAGGTGTTACTCTGGGAATTCAATGACAGCAGGTATAAAAATGCTTAGCGTCACTAAGTACTTAACAAATGGAACTGACTTTTAGGTATTGGTTCTCCTGGGGTTTTACAAATGAGAGAAGTGAAGCTCAAAAAGACAACGTGATTAAGTTAAGGTCATCTGACCAGAGGCAGCGCCAGGACTAAATGCGGATCTAAACAGCTAAGCAAACATCAGGGCTCTTCCTCCCCTGTGTACACAAGACGACTGATTTCAACAGGGCTGATCCTCCGTCATCAGGAAATGTATAAATTCCCACTCGCCAGCTCCCGGATTGTAGGGCGCACAGGATGCACTTCAGGAATATTTCCTTCCAAAACAATTCAGATAGTTGAAAATGTTGTCACTTTTAATGTTTTCATGGGAACTTCCGTTATCTAAAAAAACTCACGAGCATGGACCAGCTCCAGAGCCTGCAGTGCCAAAACTCAGAGCCGTTACAGTCTTCCTCCACATCGGGACTTGTTGAAGCATTAGCCTCAGAGTCTTGGAAACCTGTCAATTTTATAAACCCTGTTCTTTCTCTTGTGGCCGGACAGGATAATTTTAGGACATTTTCCTTGATACCATTTCATTTTCCATTTAGACCATGGAAATATTGTCCAGTTTGAATGATACTACACAAGATCATCTTAGGACTGCAGATTTTGAGTTTGTGCTGTGATAATGCAGCCTGGTAGTGTAAATATTTGTTGGAGAAAGATTAACCAGCAGGGCAGTGTATTCAGAATGGCTGCCTTTTTCATTAACCCAGTAAGGAAATAAACCAGAGAGACACGCAGCCCTCTAAATCACAACTTACAAGCAGTCATTGAACTGCTAGGAAAACTAATTTTTTTCAGGCTTATTAAGGTTCATGCTGTTTAAAAAATCCTTTATTCTGCCATAACCTTGTTTATTTTAAATTTACATCTTGAATATCTAATGGTCAGAAATATACTATAAATTTCCAAAAATATTTGAGTTCAGAGACACATTATACTTCATGCAACCATTACCTGAAAGTTGTTCAGAAATATTAAACACAGTTGGAAAAAAAACGACTGGGAAATTAGTCATTCGGAATAAGAATATATTAAAGATTATATAGAATAAACGAACAGCTTACCCACAATTTCTCTTTTGGCCAAATGTGAAGTCAGTGGTTTCAGAACAGTTTTCCGGGATAAGTTTTGGCTTGACACTTTTC
This sequence comes from Camelus ferus, assembly GCF_009834535.1. Classification (NCBI taxonomy): domain Eukaryota; kingdom Metazoa; phylum Chordata; class Mammalia; order Artiodactyla; family Camelidae; genus Camelus; species Camelus ferus. The sequence goes on from NC_045722.1 coordinate 7,958,737, forward strand.
ATTCTCATGTGTCCTCAAAGATGTTACATGCCTTATGCTGAGCCATCCCTGAAAAATGTAGCCTTAATCCAAATCCAATTTATAAATCACATCTAAGGCCTTGGATGTTTGGCTTTCTGCTGTCCTAAACCCACTTTGCAGGTTTCCAAGACCACAAATCAGGTTAGTACATTTCATCTCTTAAGGAGGAGGTGGGGGGGGAGCGTACAAGCTCCCCAGCACCTAGGCGTCTACCCTCTAAGTCCACTGGATACGTATTTTATGTAAAGGAGTAAGACTGCATCACAGATATTCTGATTTTCCATTTGAAATCCGGGGAGGCTCAGGTGAACTCACACAGTGTTTAGAAAGATCCTGCAAGCTGATTCAGAAATGGATTAGAACGGAACCTCTCCCCTTGGTGGGGAAGGCACCCTGAGGCCCTGCCTGGGACTTCATTTCTGGGTCCAAAGCCATACTGTGACCTTATGCCGACATCACCTTGGTCTTTCCTGACCGTCTTTCCCTCCTGGAATTTTCCCTGTGGGCAACAGAGGCTACTGTAAAATCCAGTTCCATCATACATTTCCCAAAATATCACCCAGAGCCTGGAAAAAATATTTGAAAGGTTGTATTAGGCTTTTCGCTGCAGATCAGGACGAAATCCAACTGAGACCTGACATTTTAGAAAAGCTGCCACCAACAGAACTTTTCCCAGAAGTTACATCAAATGTGACCTTCACCAGCTACACGGAGAAAAATCTGTTCTAGGTTACCGTCAGCCACAAGAAGGGACTGAATTTTAGGCACCGAACTTGACAAGAAGGAATTCCTAACTTTGATTCAGTTTTAACTCAGGCTCCTCAAACCGCTCAACGGCAGACGGGCCGAGGACCCCAGATGGAGAGTGGACGGCTCGGGAGTGACGGTGCCTTGAACACACGGCACAGCGCCTTTCCAGGTTTCTGAGACCCGAGCCCGCAGCATAACTGGGGCTGCTGCAGCGCGGAGCCCGGCGCGGCTCCCCCTGGGCAGCCCCAGGCTGCTGCTACCTGCCGGCGCCGGCCCGGCCCTCCCCGCCGCCGAGCAGGGGGTCCCCTCGCGGTAGCGGCCGGGCTTGGCTGGACCTCAGCGAGCAGACCGGCCGCCTGCGGCCGGCGGGCTCGGTCCGCGGCCGGACACCCACCCGCGCGACGCCCCGGCACAGCCGACGATGCGGGCGGCGCGGCGGCGGGTCCCGGGATGCTCCCGCAGTCCTTACCTGGCGAGGCCGTCCGGTGCGCTCGCGGGGCCCCGGCCAGGCCCGCCCGGCACAGAGGCCGGGGGCGGCCTCCGCTCGCACGCTGCGGTGCGTGCGGGTCGGGGGCGCGGGGCGCGGGGCGCGCTGCCCAGGCCCGGCTCGGCGGGCAGCGGCCGGGCTGCGGCTGAGTCAGCGCCCCGGCGGCGCGGGCGAGCCCGGGCCAGCCGCCGAGAGGGGGCTCTGAGCGGAGCCGCGGCCGCCCTGGCATTTTAAAGGCGAGGCAGCTGGATGCTGTTCAAGCGGAAACGCAGGGAGAAACTTCAGCCCCCGGGGCCAGGCGTGGGCAGCGCGGAGGGGGCCCAAGAGCCCCTTGCAGGAGCACAGCTCAGTCTGGGCTTTCCTGATATGCTCTTTACAAGCGTTCCCTTCAGATATTTCCTTTACGGGAGAGCAAATGCCTCTCTCAGAGTGTCTGCCTGCATTATGCTTATCAGTGAGACAAACATTTTCATCAAAGTTAAGAGCAAGACCAGGAGGCAGGTTTGGAAAGTATGGTTAATGCAATTAGACAAGAGAAGGAAAACGGTGTCAAAACGCTGAAAAAAATACTGAACTTGTGCTCTGTAAAACAAACAAAAAAAAGGAGGGGGTCTTTTTTAAAAATTGGAAAGCAGAAGAGAAACAATTACAGTTAGTGGCAAATGTGATCGTCTAGGTTGGAAAATCCAAGCCGAAGACTGAGTGAAATAGTAGCCTTTTCCAAGGACCTGGCCATTTACAAAATAAACATACCAAATTAACAGTGTTCATGTGTATTTACTAACCAGTTAGAAATGCCAGTGACCCATTCTTATAGCAAAACCATAAAAAACTTGAAATATGAACTTTTTAGGGAGTATCTTCTACTTTGTTAAAAAAAAAAAAAACTTCTGTCTACTGGGGCACTGGAGAAGACTGGAATCCGTTAAGACACAATCCTTATTCTTGGACAAAAAGGACACCTTGTAACCCTCTCACACCCTCCTTATCTGTAAATTCAAAGTAGAATCTTCTTTTTAATTTGACATAATGATTCTGGGTCTCATGTGGAAGAATAAGGCGAGAACAGGCAACAAAGTGTTGGTAAAGAAGAGAATAAGAGAAAGTAGGCCTGCTGGATATTAAAATGAAAGAACGCATGCATGAGTAAATAAAATGGAACACTGACCGAGGGCACACGATTGAAGGAAGTGCCTTACATATGTTAATGTGCTTTGATCCTCACAACAACCCTGGGAAGCAGATACTAATATTGCTGTCCTTTTCAAATAAGGAAATGCAGGTCCGGTAGGATAAATATCACACACGTCACAGAGCTAGAAGGAGGGGACTGGGGCTTTGATGCAGGCATTCTGTCTCCCTACCCTCTGCATCTGTGCTTAATCCTCCGTCACACTACACTGCCTTTATTACAAAGCAACAGTAATTAAAACAACGTGTTACAGCCCTGGAGATGACTGTTCAGTGGAGCAGGACGGAGAGCCCAAATTTAGAAGTACAGGAGAAACTGTGGTGTTAAAATGTGGCACTTCAAGTTGGTAGAACAGATGGATTTTCCAAAAAATGATATTGGATTAGTGGAAGCTGGTTTTCTACCCAGTTCTCCAGACCGAAGTAAATTCCAAATCCATCAAATACTGAATGTTAAAAAGTGAAGCCAAAAAATAATTAGATAAATATATAGGTGAATATTTGCTGTCCATCCGGGATTGCAAATTTTTTTTTCTAAATTTATCATGAAGCCATGCAAGAAAAGACTGATGGATATGATTTATAAAAAAATCCAAATACACATCTTTATTTAAAAAGATGCTATAAAATGAGTTAAAAGTTAAATGACAAAAATGGAAAAGATGCTATAGAGATTGCTACATTTGATTGATAGAAATAAAAACAGTCAGTTAAATTGGAATTTCAAGTAGGCAACACATAATTTGTTAGTATGAGTATGTCTCATTGCTTCTCTGATAGCGAAATTTAACTGGGTATCCTGTATTTTTATCTGGTAGCCCTAATATTACAGCAACATTTTCATGTACATAATTTGCAAAGAACTTTTACAGTTATTACCAAAAAAGATGACCATCCGAATAGAACAAGGGAATAAAAGTGACCAGCAGGCAATTCACAAAAGAAGAAATACAGATGTCCAATTAACAGGACAAGAGAGCCATCCTCTCTGGCAATAAAATAAATACAACTGCAAAGTTTGGAAAGCTGGGCTTTTTAACTTTTTGATTGGCAAATTTTAAAATGTTGACAAAATTCAGTGTTGATGTGGGGCTTGGAAAAACAGACATTCTCTTCTCTCTGTTGATGAGAATGTAAATTAGTATAATATTCTCAGAAAGCAGTTTGAAAACAAGTATCAAGTTGAATACTTTATGTGTATGGCAATAAACCGTGGAAATCCATTTAGAATTTATCTAAAGAGGTAATTTGACAAGTGAACAAAATGCATAGAGTGGATGTTTACTGCTTTACAAAGGTAATTTAAAATAGTGAAAAATTGGAAACAATCTAAATATCTCTAGCTAGGGGACAAGTTAATTAAATAATAATGACATGTATTGAGAATTACTGTGATGCAGACATTTTCTAGGTACCTCCTGTGTATTAACTTGTTTAATTCTCAGAAACAAAACAAAACAAACCCCTCCTACCCACCCTCCACATGCCATCTGAATAGAAGGATAGTGCTAGCATCTCCATTTTTAGAACAAAGAGGTTAATCAACTTCCCCAACTTCCCACAGCTGGAAAACGGGGACCTGGGATTTAAACTGGAGCAGTTTAACTCCAGAGGCCATACTCTCAGCTCTTGTGCCATGTTGTGTATTTAATGGACTCTCACAGAGGACACGCCAGGATGGATTCGTCCACAGGGTAGAGAACTTTGTAGCTGTTAACCATGATAGTGTGACCCTGTACTTACTAGCATAGAAGATATTCATGACATATTGTTATTTGAAAACGGAAGTTTCCAAAACCACATTGCTATAGACTAAATATTTTGTGTCCCTGAAAAATTCATATTTTGAAAATTAATCCTTAATGTGAAGGTATAGGAGGCGGGGGTTTTGGAGACTGATCAGGTCATAAGGGTGGAGCCCTCATGAATGGGATTATGTCCTTGCAACAGAGACCCCAGAGAGCTTCCTGCTCCCTCCCACCACGTGAGGACACAGTGAGAAAACCACACGTCTGTGAACCCAGAAGTAGGCTCTCACCAGACACCAGATCTGCTGGCACCTTGATCGTGGACTTCCAGCCTCCAGAACTGTGAAAATATATTTCTGTTGTTTGTAAGCCACCCAGTTTATGGTATTTTGTTATATCAGCCTGAACAACTAAGACACTTACATGGTATGATCCCATTTATGTAAATTTGGATCTATTTATATGTGGCTCTCTATATAGACATAGAAAAATCTCTGGATGAATAATCAGATAATATTTATACAGGCTTTCTTTGTGGATGATGGGATTTAAGGTGATTTTTTAACTTTCTTTTGTTTTTCAAATGATTTAGGTTTTAAAATTATGAACACGTTTTATTTAAATGTTCAGGAAAAAAAAGGAAATGAAATCTCGGGGGAAATGCCCACTTTATGATTCAGTCCTTCAGCATCCTGTCAGTCTAGGCTTTTCCGGAGCTTGTGTCTCTCTTCAAATTCTGAGAGCCAGATCCCGGGCTGACAATTCTTAGCCCCAGGTTAATCCCAAGGATCCCTCGTGTGCCTCCTGCCTGCCCTCTAGCTGAATGAGGAGGACAGTGCACTGGACCATGTCGGGTTAAGTCTTGGCACTGCCACAACGGATGCTGAGAACCTGGGAAAGTCCCATCCATTTTCTGAGCCTCAGTGTCTCATCTGTGAAATGAGATGGGTATGTTAAGGGTTCTGCTTGCAAGGGACAGAAATCACCTTAAACTAGCTTTCAAATAAGGCAAATTCCCTGGAAGAATTAGTCCAAGGAGAGAAAGACGACCAAGGCAGAGTAAAGACTGGGATGCAAACTGGCCTTTAGCCAACTGGCTGCTGAAGCCACAGGTTCTAAGTCGTCGCTCTCTCTCCTCACCATCTCTGCTTCTTCTCCTCTTTAATCGGACAGCTGCTTCCATTCCTCCTCAATCCCTGAAAACACAGCAGGCTCCTGAGTTTTTTGTAACAGCTTAAGTCACCCAAAGAGAGGAATTTTCTTGGTTCTTAGTTTTAAAATTTCCAAATCATGGCTTCATTAACCCAGCTTGGGATAAATACCCACTAGCTGGGGTATCACTTAAGGTAGATGAGGTTACGTTGTGGTTACAAACCAACCCTAAATCTCAGTGTCTCACTACAAAAGAGTTTACCTCTGGCTTGCGCTGAAGCTCGGTACCATGTTAGGAACCCGACTTGGGAACCCAGGCTGAAGAGGCAGTTTCTATATGGGGCATTTTGCCCAGTGGTAGAGGGAAGGAGAGGAAATAGATCTTAAAGCTGCTGCCAGAGCAAGTCACGTGCCCAAGCCTAATGTTGCGGGGCGCAAAGATGTCTCCAGCTCCCCAAGAGCAACAATACAGCCTCCTCTAGCTCGTAAACTGTGGCCAAGGGGCTGGGGTCGTAATAGAGTATAACATCAATACACCACAACCATTGGATAGAACAGACCGTGACGTCGTGTTCTGAATGTCTCCATCCAGAAAAAAGGAGGGGGGAACGTTAAGCAGATTATCATATAACTCTTGACCACAGTGGTCCTTAAGTTCAGACTGTGATGCTAGAAATGGGCTAAATGATCCCTGGGGGATTTGGGGGTGCACTGGGAGGAACGCTGGACTTGGAGTCAGGCAGCTCTGAGTTTAGTGAGTTTCTTGCTCTGCAGCTCACTAGACATATAACCATGGCCAAGCCACTGAACTTAACTGTCTTCTCACTCATTAAATGGTGATAACAATTCTTGCAGGATTGTTGCAGAGAACAAATGCAACGTCAAATGTAAACCACTTAGCAGAGTGTCACCGGGTGGGCTCCACCCTACTGTTGACCTTTAAAAAGAGAAATTTGCCCACCAGCTCCTACTCAGTGTCCCCTGGGAGGAAATTAGTGTCATGTTTCATGAAGGGATGGTCAATTTCTGTCTGAGTTGCTAACTCAGCAGAATCTGTTCAGTGTCACTCACACTTGATTTTGGTGGCTATTTGAACACTGGAGCCATCTTATGTGGGACCTGCCCTTTATGGTAGGGACTTGAAGTGGGGTGGCACCGACCTTACCCTACAGACCCTGTCTGTTTGCTCTCCCCTACTTGGAGATGTCATTGTTGGCATCAGCTTGGACGTTTGTTTTGTTAGATCCTATGTCTTTATAGATGGGCCTGAGGTGAGGACACGGATGCTCAGAATGGCATGTCTGGTGTGGGAGGTGAGCCTGCTGCCAGAGGACAGGAGCGACCCTGCCTCCCCTGCTGGGTGTTAGGCCCTGGGGGAGGGTCTGCCTGTAGAAGCGCAGCTGTGGGCTTCTCCCTGCCTGGCAGTGTCCCAGCCCGGGGGAGGGCTGGTTGACCCAAAGACCCTCGGGAAAGACCTCAGGGGCCAACTCAGGAGGAAGCTTGGAAAGGGAATTCTGCACACGACTTTGCACCAGCCCCTTGCTGTCTCTGGTTACCTTTTTTCCAGTGGACCAGGGCGTGGGGCACCCTGAGCTTCCCATCAGCTCTGGCATCCCTGTTCCACCCGTGGATAAGCCAAGGAAATGGCTTTTGAGGGAAGGCTTTGGGAAATCCACAGCTGCTGGCTTTTGTCTGCACCATGGTGCTGTTTCGGCCTCTGCTCCGGGCTCGCTGCCACCGCTGGACGCCGCCGCTGGGCTGTGCGGTCAGCTCGCCCCTTCCCTCCCTTGGCCCTGCACTTCAGGGCCAGGAACTTCAGGCTGATTCATGCTCTCAGGGAGCTAGAAGGGCAGCAGGAAGACGTTTTGGTGACTGCTTGTCCCTCCTCTTTGCATTTTGCGGAGGGCTGATGGATGACCCAGTCCTCAGTGAAGAGGCTCCAGGGAAGGAGATGGATCCTGCCAGCTGGACCAGCTCAGGGTGTGCAGAGCCCTTTCTCATTCCTCATCAGTATGAGATCTGTGGGCTAACCACACTTACAGGCAGGGCCCAGGAGGCAGGAAATGATCATGATTGTTTTGTAGATGATCAGAGGACAGAGGGATTAAGCAGCTCGTCCAAGGTCCTGAGACTTCAATCCAGAATCCCAGAACTAGAACCTGTCTCTTGAGCCTTTGGTGCAGTTTCTGCCGTGTCCCACCGCTTCACCAGCCACATTGTCACAAGTTGAAATTGTTACTGTGTGTGGCTGAGCAGCTCAGACCTCCTAGTCTGTTGCTTCCTTAGGTTCTGCCAAGCAAGGACTCAGGGCATTTAGCTGGAAGGGGGATGCCTCAAGGGTGTCACTGCTTGGTGGCCCTCGGGCAGGCCGAGGTGCAGAGGAGGGAGCAGAGTCCAGTGGGAGGAGGTGCAGGAGGGAGGTTTCAGCTCTGCCCACGGGCACTGTCCCTTGTACACTTGTCCTTCCAAGAGGGACGTGCTGCTCTTCCGTGCCCTGCTTCTAAATGGGGCCATGTGCCCTCAGGAAATACACTAAAGTATGAGGGACAGGATGTGGCATGGAAACACAGTCCCCCTACACTACCTTTTGAATATGCACCACCCTTCTGTCACCTTTTAAAGGGGAAGCACTCGTAGATGTCCTGTATCTTGGGTTGGCATCAAGGACTTCCTCTAGCCGAAGTGGGCAGGGGTGGAGGTGCGGAAGGACTGAAGAGCCAGGAGAGGGGTTCAAGATCCTGCCTGAGAAAGAGATGCAGCCAGAGGAAACTCTCGGGTAGAAGAACGGGAAGCAGAGGACAGCGAGTTTGTCAGGAGGGAGGCAACTCTGAAGGAGGTTTTGGAACAGCAGCTAGAGCAGGCTGAGGGAGGGCTCTGGGGAGAGGCAGGGGGAGTGGGAGGAAGGGGGCCAGGAAACCAGGTTGCAGAGGGAAGAAGAGGGTGGAGGGAGGGACTATTAAACAGCTGCCAGAGGGGCTGATATTTTATGAAGAGAGAAAGACATGTTGAAAACACACTTTTAGGAAGTCTTGCTGAGTGGTTTACAACATAACCTTCTCTTGCCTACTGTAGAAAATCTTTAGTAAAGATCCACATTACTTGGAACTGCTTCGGGAACCCGCTTTAGGGAAGGTCTTACTGTGCCAGGAAGCAGGGTGGTCCTGTAGGGGTGCAGGGCAAGAGCAAAGGCTCTAGTGGCATGAGACACTGGACGGGCTTCTGGAAGCAAGATAAGCAACAGAGAACAGCTGGCTATGATCACAGGTGGACTTTGGAGTCTGCCAGGTGTGGGTTCAAATTCTGGCTTTGCGACTTACTCACTGAGAGGGTTTGGGCTTTTTACTCACCATTTCCAGGTCGCAGGTTCCTCACCTGGACAGGAGGATAAATGATTGTCTGGATAAATGATTTTAGGGGTGTCATGAGGATTGAACCAGTTACATGTAAAGCATCAGTGTGGAGCCTGGCAGATAGTGAGCACTCAATGCTGAGAGCAAGAGAACAGTTAAATAATGAGCGATGGACCGATAAATTGAAATGGTTGCCAGTTATTCGAGTAATGCGGATGAAGATTGTGGAACATGTGGGGAAATGTTTGTCACATGATAAGGGGTAAAACATGAAGAAAAACACTAAACTGTAAAATTATTATACAGATGGATAGAGGATGGAAGAGAAAAACTGAAAACCAAAAATGGTTGATTTGTTAGAGTGATGGGATTCGGAAGGGCTTCCTTTCAATTTTCATTTCTTTCATTGTTACGATGTTTGTGTACGATAAATACACAGAAAGAAACGCACGGTCTCAGGTGGCAGTGAGTGCCCACCGCTGGAGGTGACTGTGCTAGATCTCGCTAGCGTTCATCCACAGCGATCCTCTCCTTCTGGGCATGTAGGAGGATTATATTTGACTCTTTCTGGTTAATGGATTGTGAGTGGAGATGAATGTGTCCCCTCCAGGACGAAGCCTTTAATTGCCAGTGCAAAGCCTTCTCAGCACCTACTTCTCCCACCAGGTGATGGAGAAAGCCACACACTCCAGATAGAGCAGCTACGATGGGGTAGAACCTCAGTCAACCAGGGTCCTTGAAGGACTGTGTAGAGCAGAGCCCCCTGCTGACCCCTACTGGTCATGGACAACTTTGAGCAAGAAATAGCTTTTGTATCCTTCAGAGGCTGAGATTTGTTGGTTAAATTTTGCACAGTGTAACCCAGCCCAGTAACGTGTCCAAAGCTCTGCTTGCTGCAGCAGTGTGTGCAGAAGCGCTTTCCTGAGATGGAAGAAGACAGGGAGATGCCTGGCCTGAGTCGCTTTGTGTCCTAACAGAGACAGAGGAAAAGCAGTTTGGTTACACCTGACTCAAAGCCTGGTCCTCACGTCTTCCTGGCTCTTACCTACTGCTTCTCCATATTTCCCTGGACCAAAGAAAATCTGAAACCTGTTTTCCAGCTTTGGCTGAAGGTCTAAAGAACTCCCCCTCCCTGCCCAGTGCACAAGCTTTGACTGAAACGGTGAGAAAGAGTAAAGGAGAGAGTGCTGTAGCAGGGTCCAGCCCTTCCCAGAGGGTCAGACATCACTGTGGGGTGGTGAGGAAGCCGGGGTCATCCTGGAACCTGAGAATTCAGAGTTGTGGTGTGAATGTTTGCTACTGGCCTTGATGCGGGTCCAGCTATCCTGCTGCCCGCCCACAGTGCACCCCATCCTTCCAGCCTTGTCATCTGAGCACCTCATTCTCCATACTCTTCAACCCTCACTGACTAGCCTGAGCCAAGAGCACAGTCTCTTTCCTAAAAAGTGAGATTATTTTGTGTTAAAGAGAGGTGCTAAGAACCAGACTTTCTCAGGAGTAGCGTGAGGAGGCTGCTGTCCAAAGTTTTGGGTGCTGAAACCAGATATGCCTGGACTTGTCTATTCCTGAATCTCGCATCCTGTATCCCTGAGGTTCTTTTTAAAGTATAGTTTACTTCAAGTTATTGTCAATGTCCAGACGGATAAGAGGAAAAGTTAGCATGTTTCTAAGATTCTTAGAACCATTATTACACTACATCAAGAGGTCATCTCATAGTTAGATTTAATACAAACAAGTCGAATTTATAAAAATTGCTTAGAACGACTTTTAAAAGTGGCCATAGTTTTGGAGAACTCAGTGAACCTTAGTTTTAGTGCAACATTACAGATTGAGTTAAATGACAACTTTTGGCCACAAAATACTTTCATATTCAGATAAAGAAACCCAGGGGTGGGGGCATAGCTCAGTGGTAAAGCGTCTGCTTAGCATGTGCAAGGTCCCAGGTTCAATCCCTAGTACCTCCATTAAAAAAGGAAAAAAAGAAACCGAGACATAGAGTGGTAAGCGACCTCACAGGACATGGCAATAAACAGGTGTGGAACTTTATCTAGGAGCCAGGTTCTCTGGCTTAGTTGACCACAAATGATGAAGTGGCCACTGTGAGCCTCTTGTTTTCATTCTCCAGTGATGGGAGTGGAAGGGGGTTCTTCAGCTTGACTGTCAGCTCCATGAGGGCAGAGACCCTGTCTCATTTGTTGCTGGACTGGCACCTAGAACAGCACCTGGCAGGTGGAAGTTGCTCAGTAAACGCTGAAGGAGCAAATGAGTGAATGAGGGAAGAGTGTGGTTCCCTTCAGGGACCAGTGTTAATCCTAGTGACTCAGAGCCTTGGTGGGGGTGTGACGAGGGTGAAGGGAAGGCTGTGTGGTCTGTTTCATCTACGCTGGGTTGCCGTCTCACTCATGCCCGTGGTCAGATGCCTACCCCTCCTGTGGTCTCCATCGTAAAGCCAGGCAACACTGGTCCCCTGGACTGATTTTTGCCACCTGAAGCAAGGCTGCCGTTTGCAAGGTATGTTTGCTTCTAACATAAAATGCCCGAGAGAAGGTTTACGTTTTCCTGCTGTACAACGGGAGCCGTGTCACATGGGGTGGAGGCAATTGCTCTCCGTGCTCTATTGTGACAGGTGTTATGAGCCACGTAAATGAAGGCAGGAGTGCTCACCCTGAGCCTGCTCTCCTCTAAGTGAACTTTCCTCTCTAAGTCCTGGATTCAAGCCTCTTCCTCCTGAAGGAGCTCTAGAGAGATAGAAAATGTAAGCAGGTTATAAAAAATGTTTTCCATTGAAGTAAAATGCTCATAACATAAAATCCACCATTTAAAGCTTTTTTAAATTGTACACTTCAGTGGCTTTAGTACACTTATACTGCTGTGCAACCATTCCCCCTAATTCCAGAACATTCTCATCACTCCAAAAAACCCCCAAACCTGTGCCCATTAGATAGATATTTCCTAGTCCCCTGGCCTCCAGCCCCTGGCAATCACTAATCTGCATTCTGTTTCCACGGAGTTGTTTATTCTAGACATTTTATAGAACTAGAATGATGCAATATGGGCCCATTGTGACTGGCTTCTTTTATTTAGCGTGTTTCCAAGTTCATCCGTGTTGTAACACGTATCAGTACTTCCCGCCTTTTTATGGCTGAAGAATATGTCAGTGAACTGAGACAGCACATCTTGTTTACATTCCCCAGGGGCTGGACATTGGGGTCGCTTCTACTGCTGGGCTGCTATGCATCATGTTGCCGTGAACATTCCGGTACAAGTTTCTGTGCGGGCCTGTGTTTTCAGTTCCCTTAGGAGTAGTCCCAGGAGGGGAATTGCTGGGTCATATAGTAATTCTGTGTTTACCGTTTTGAGGAACGCTAGCAGGTTCCCAGGGAGCATCAGAGGTCCTTGACGGTGGAGCCCCAGAGGTTGTTTAGGATTTTCCAGACAAAAGAAGTTGCTCACCATCTGAGCTTTCCCATTCACTCCTGCCGTCACCTTTGTCCGGGCCCCAGCCAGGATGTCACGCACCAATTTCTATGACTCCTCCTCTCTGTTCCAGCCTTTCCCAAGGCCACTCTGATCTGTCAACACTCCCAAATTGATCTTCCTGCAGCCTGACCGCAGCAGCCCCTAAGAACCCCAAGTGTGGGCCCCAGGACCCCCACATCAGCATCAGGAAAATTTCATTTTTACTAGCTGCACAAATTCACGATCCCTGTCCCAGACTGGCTGAGTCAGAATCTCTGGGCTGAAGGGCCCAGCCATCTTTGTTGGAGCATGATCACAGGTGATTTGAGAACCACTGAGTTTGAGAAGCTCCACCTTGAGGAGCCTGCCCTCTCTGGGATCAGCATCACCCAGCACAGGGAGTGCTCAGGTTATTGGGCCCTGGGCTCCTCCTTCAGCCCAGCTGGGTGACCGTGTGTGCGTGTGTGTGTGTGTGTGTGTTGGAGGCGGTGGGTGAGGTGTACCTGCTCCCAGGAAGACTGGGTTCAGGTTGGTGATGAGCATGGCACAGGAGCCCTGAGGCTGCAAAGCCCTGGTCTGCTGTGGACCCTCTTTCCATCCTTGCTGGAGTCCGGAGTTGCTCCTCCTTTGTGCACAAGGCCTCCCTACCCCAACCTGGTCTCTTGGAGGGGGACTGACCCCCAGCTTCCCTCCCTCTTTACTTCCAGAGACAAGTGTTCACTGTTGCTTTAAGGGGCTTCCTCGGATGCTCTGGGCAAGCAGAAGGCAGTGACAAATGGCTGGGGGCAGGCAGAGTGCAGAGTTTCCAGAACTTGGAGTTCTCACAGCCCTGATCTTGGGTCTGTGGTTCCTGACTCTCCTCTAAGGGGGTCAGGATGGATGCTTCCCAGGAGACCCTGCCTGCTCAGAAACCCACAGTCCACTGTAAGAAACCCCCTTTCCAAAAAGGATCATTTGTCTGTCATTTTCTGTGCATCCTCCTCCCTCTCAGGGCTGGGGGTGAGGGTGCAGTTCCAGGCACGGGCTGGCGTCTCCCCATATCCTCTGATTCCAGGCTCCAGACCTCAGTATCATCTCCCTAACAGGATGCACTTCTAATTCAAGCAGGCTATGCACCCACGAAGGTAAAACTAGACAGAAGAAAGGGAAAGCTGAGAGATAAGACTTTTAAAAAGCTTTGAGCTTGGGATAGGAAGTGAGAGAGACTGAAATTAAATCTCAGCCCACTCAATCTCTATCTGTGATCGGTTCTCGTCTTCTCCTCTAAGGCTGACAAATTTGTCATTGGAAAGGGTCAGCCAGGTGGAGGAGTGAGTCCCAGGCATCCTTTTTCAGTAATTCCCATTGCACTGCTGACGTCCCTGGCTCAGGAGGATGACCTGCCTCCGAGAGTTTTGCTGTTCAGATCACAGGGCAATAACCCACCATCTCTAGCTACAGAAGGGGAGGGGACCCCAGTTGTTTGTGTCTGCTGCTCCCCCGTCCTGTGCCTGCTAATTCTATATCCCCCACAAGCCTACAAAATGATGACAAATATTTCTCTCACGCTCTCATTCTCTCCCTCCCTACCCACACATGTATATACCTCTCCCCTCCTCTCTCTCACAAACACACGCATACTCATTCATTTTATGAGTATCCACTGAGTTCCCATTGTGAATTCAGTGAATAAAGAAGATGTAGTCCCTATTCTCACAAATTTATAATCCAGTGGGTTATAGTTACATTAAAGACATGTGTACACAATATCTGGTTGCACTAAGTGTCGTGATGGAGAAGTCCAGGGCATCCTAAGAGAAAGTCATAGGATCTAGGCAGTTGGGGAGGCTTCCTGGAGGCAGTGGCATTTGTGCTGAGACTTACAGTGAAAAAGAGCTAGAAAAGCAAGGAATGGGGAAAGAACAGACAGAGATAGCAGGATGAGCAAAGGCCCTGAATTAATAATGAGCTCCATGTAGTAAAGGAGCAACCGAAAGAGGGCTGGGGTGGGAGTGGGTGTGGCAGGAATTAAAGCCAGAGCAGAGAACAGGACTCAAATGGGAATGACCCTGGAGGACGCCATAAGGACTTTGCCTTCATTCTAAGAACAGTGGGTGGCCTGGGAATGATTCTAAGAAGAGAGGGACTCGGTCAGATTTGCATCTTAAAGCAGCTTGGGGAGAACATGATGATATAATGATATTTACATAAAGTTCACCGAAGACACACAGTCCAGGTCAGCACAAAGCCAGCAGCAAGTCACCACGATCCCCTCAGAGCTGGGAAAGAATGCTGTTATTTTAAGAAGTTACATTGCTAGAGTCAGAAGGAAGGAAAAAAAAATGATCTTCAAGGTTGAGCAGGCACCCCCATCTTTGAGGAGGTATGGCTAATGGGTAATGCAGATGCACACTGCACATTAGCGAGGGAGGAAGGGGGCCCGCACAGAGAGAACTTTATGTTTGATGTTTCTTGTCCTGCCTTAAAATGTAAGTTTTATTTCATCACTGTGCAAAAGCTTCTTAGTTTGATATTGTCCCATTTGTTTATTTTTTTTCCTTTGTCCTCCTTGCCTGAGGAGACATAGCCAAAAAAATATGGCTAAGACTGATGTCAAAGAGCTAAGTGCCTATGCTTTCTTCTAGGAGTTTTGTGGACTTAGAAGGTGTGATGCAAAGTGAAATAAGTCAGACAAAGACAAATACCGTATGATTTCACATGTATGTGGAATCTAAAAAATACAGATGAATAAACTAAATAGAGACAGGCTTATAGATACAGAGAGCAAACTGGTGGTTGCCAGAGGGGCGGAGAGTGAGGGGCATGGGCAACATAGGTGAAGGGGACTAAGAGGTACAAACTCCCAATGATAAAATGTGTAAGTCACAGGGGTGTAATGGACAGCATGGGGAAGGCAGTTAATAGTATTGTAATAACTCCGTAAGGTGACAGATGGTAACTAGACTTACCGTGGTGGGCATTGTGCAACAGATGAAAATATTGAATCACAATGTTGTACACCTGAAACTAATAAAATATTGTAGGTCAACTATAATTCAATAAAAAAAGAAAGAAAGGACTCCTGTCCGAGGCTCTCAGGCACCATAAACTCAGCTTGCTTAAACTGAACACATCACCCTCCTCTTTCAGACCACTTCCCCTGAGTTCCTCGTCTCGATCCTGGGTACCACCACCTAAACCAGATTCCAAAAGTCTACGCTGCAAAGTCAGCCACAGTCACGCCTGCCTGACCTGCCTGCAGTCAGTCACTGAGGGCATTCATTGGCTTGTGCCTCTAAGATCACCACCTCCTTCTCTCCCACCACTGCCACGGCTGCATCCGCTCCCTTCTCCACTACATCGAAATAGTTTTAAAAATCCTAGACAAGTACAGAGCTTATTGTGACAGATACTCGTGTACCAGCCTCTCAGATTTAAGGTATACTTAATTTTTCCTATAAAAAATACAGTAAGTAAAATGGGATCTTTGCCCTCCCAACTTATCTGCTTTTTTTCCGATTAATATTTTTAGCAGATGAATAGTCACATGGTACAAGATTCAAAAGTTAGGGGAGTTCACCCCCTTTCGAATCTCCTGACAGCATCAGTGAACGTACGTTTCATAAAGAGGTGTGTCTACGTCTCTAGTCTGGGAGGACTGTGATGGGGAATGGGGAAGGGGTGTGAGGCACCAACGTACCACAGATGCCATGGATCCTGCATTCTTCCAAGAGTCTCAATTAAAGAATCCACTGGGAAGCGATCTTCCGTTGACAATTCAATTTGGGTGTGATTTGAACTCATAGTCTGGAGTTGACCCAGCTCTGTCCCACTCCCAGACCATGCATTTTCCTCTCTCTGCCAGACCGCCTAAGAGAGTAACATGGTGATGCGTCCCATCCAGCTGCCCTGGAGGTGGTGAAGGTCACTGGTGGGGTTACAAAGGGACCTGGGTGCCATTTCCCCTGAGCTTCTGGGTCAGTGGAGCAGGATCTCAGGTCCCATCACCTTGACTAGCTCAGGGGCAAATGCATCCTTGCGAGAATGTTGTACAAACACCCCCAGGGTCTGTGGCAGTTGTTGCCAAAGCAGCATGATGAGATCATTAGGGTCTGGACTAAGCGAGATGTTCGGGCCCTTCCAGCTCTTGCTGTGTTATTACCCTCGCTTTGCATCGCTTCATGCATATCCTGCGGCTCCTGGGAGCCGGCAGCGTCTACCCCCGGTTGTTGTCGGCACCAGGCCATATGGTGGAGAGAACAATGAATTCCCCATGTGGCTAAGCCAGCTCAATATGCTTTTCCTTCAAGTGGAGGAACACAGTTGCCTCCTTCCAAATGCTGCGGAAACAAGCCACACAACCTATATTCTGCCCTGGTGAGTGGGCACAGGGTACACTAAGCCAGACACTACCTGTCATGCAGGAAAATATATACTAAAATCCTCCAAGTTTTATTGAGCAGCTCCAGTGTGTTAGGCACCAGTGGGATCATAGACAGGAATGAGACTGTCCCTGGAATTAAGGAGTTTACGGGCCAGCAGGAGAGGCAGACACATCATCACGTAAAGTTTAATAGCAAAGCATTAAATTCTGGACAACCAAGGAAGTGGAGCAGAGGGTATCATATTGCCAGCCCCCTCCTGTGCCTTCCAGCTGCCTCTCCATCACTCTGCTCCCGTTCTAGGCTGATCTCTGCACTTACTGTCTCCTGACCCACACTGCTCAGTTTACTAAAATCTAGCTTCCCATTCACAACTCTCCAAAGGTCCTAACTCACCAAGGGTGTCAGTGACCTTAAATGACTCTAAATCCACCAGCCCTATTTTTTCCTTCCCTTTTCCCTTTATTTTCTTTCTTTGCCTTCTGTCAACGTCTAGCTCAGTTTCCACACCTTCTGTCTTAGCCTGCTTCGGCTGCTGTAACAAAATACCACAGACATGGTGGCTTGAACATCATGCATTGCTTTCACACAGTTCCAGGGGCTGGAAAGTCCAAGGTCAAGGTGCTGGCAGGTTCCATTTCTGGTGAGAGCCTTCTTACTGAGCTTGAGGACAGCCACCTTCTTCCTGTGTCCTCCCTCCATGAGAGAGGAAGCTCTGGTGTCTCTTCTTTTCTTATAAGGGCACTAATCCCATCAAGGAAGCCCCACCCCCAAGACCTCAACTAAACCTAATCACTTCCCAAAGCCTCACCTTCAAATACTATCACATTGGTGGTGCTTCCACATTTGAATTTGGGGAGACACAAACAGCGAGTTCATAGCACCCTCCTTCTTCTGTGACTCCATGTTGCCCATCTCCTGTGGCTTTCCTCTGTCCTCTCTGATATATGCCTTTGGCCGCCAGGTTGGCATGTCCTTCCTAAGGATCTGTGCTCCCCAGGGCTCTGTCCTGGGCCCTCTTCTTGCCTTGGTCAGTGCACCACCCCTTAGACATCTCACTTGCTCTCAAGGACCTAACGATCATCTCTGTGCTGACAGCTCCCACACCTCCAAGTTAGCCTCCCTCTCTCTCCAGACCTTCAGGCTCACAGCTCCAGCCACTACTGGCTGCACATAAGGCAGCTCTGTCTCCCTGGGCCCAAGACCAAACCCATCGCTTCCCTCCCTTCCCTGCTCCTCTGCCCACGTGTTTCATCTTTGCTAATGGCACCGCTCTCCACCCAGTTTCCCAAATCAGAGATGTGGGAGTCATTGGTGAGATCGACTTCACTCTTACAGGGCTTGACTGTAGAGAGCGCAGTATAAGAGTGAAGATTCCTCAAGTTCTGGGGACCCTTCCCTTTGCCCCTGGGAGAGTCGGGGTGACATCACCTGGGAGGGAGGGGGCTGTGGTGTAGAGAAGGGGCTGCTGTGGGAAGGAGGGGAGACTCATATCCCGTATGTGGGCCACAGCTTCCTCTGTCCAGGCTGGAATCCTGCAGAAGTGCAGGTGGAGAGGGGAGGGGTCCTGAAGGCTGACTGGCTCCTCTTCTAGTCCAGGGGTCTGGCAGGAGCCTGAGGTGGAGCGTGGCCAGGCCTGCCCCAGGTACCTCCTGCTCTCCATCACCTCAGATTCCCCAAGGAAGGGCCTGCCGCCGTGTAGGAACCACCTTGACCTCACTGACCTGCCCCACCAAGGTCCCGGACATCCAGAGTCTGCGCAAGGAAGGGGTGTAAAGGCCTGGCCACCTGGGCTGAGGCTGGACAACTCCGAGGGCCACTTCTTGCTCTGTCGGCCGGGACTTTGCTAAGCCTGCAGCCCAGCCTGGCTTCCCCTGTGCCCAGTCCTGCTTCCCCCTTTCTGTCACAGGTGGGACCCCTATTGTGTACCCCACACTCCGTTTCAGCATCTGCTTCTGGGGAATCTGGGCAGCACCCGGAACGTGGGCATGAGGTCAGGGTGGCCCGGACCTCCAGGTGAGGGATTCCTGCCTCACTTGGCATCAGCCTGTGACCAGGCTGGTGATGGGAAAAGGGGGACAAAACACGACTCTTATTCCGACCCAGCCCCCAGTTCACCCTACGAGGTGGAAAGACCCCCACCTCCAGTGCTGAGCAGAAAAGGGGGCCTAGAGGAAGTTCTGAAGGTGGAGAATTCACCCCCAGGGCCATTTTTCAGGGCGAAGGGGGATCATGTAAACCACTGCCATCACCCAGCTGGGCAGGGCTCATGAGGAAGATTAAATCACAGCCAGAGCGTAAACAAGCTGCCTTTTCTGTGCACCTATGAGTGACCTCCCCCCACGTGTATTCACACGTATAAACTTAACATCATCCTTTCTGAGTTAGTCTTACCTTTCATGGGTTTTCAATGATTCTATCTACAGTGAAGCACATGTTTGCTGTGGGCATCTCAGGAACTGTTTTTCCTCCTCCTCTTTAAGAGACAAGTAAATAGACAAACTTCAGGCTTTATGGTGGGGGGGGGGAGAGGAGGGAGTGGAAGGAAGGGAGGAAGGAAGAATAAAAGAAAATATGGTTATATAAGAGGTGGGGGGGTTGGGGCGGGTATGACGATGGTCCTCTTGACCCACGGAAGAGGAAGGATGCTACTGAGGCCAGCATGGTGTGGTGGAATTTTTCATCTTTGTGATTTCTCTTTTCAAATCCTCCAAGGCTAGTTCCCCTGAAAGTCAGTGTCATGGGCCCGTTATGATAAATCTGGAAGGGCTTAGCATTTCTTGATCCCGCTCTGGCGGCACCGCATCTGCACACCTCTTCTGTCACACTCTTGGGAACAGCGTCCTCTTCTTTGCCACGAATCAGTATCTGCAGGGAGCTGCTGTGACCCACAGGGGGCTGGCCACAGATGCAGCGAGAGAATGAGGTACACTAAGGCCATTTATGTGAGCGAGAGGGAGAAGCCATCAGCCTGGAGGTTTAGCTGGATCCTAATAGAACCAGCTCTGCAGTGTGCCACAGGCTAAAATTCTTGAGGGAAAAAGCCCATCAGAAGCTAAAGTGGACTTAGTCACCTTGTCAGGGGTTGAAAGAGCCTTGGAGGCTCCTCAGTCACCCTTTCCTTTTCCAGGTCCAGCGAAGCTGCTGTCCAAAGTGACTCGGAGGGAGTGACAAGTGGAGTGTAGAGGCAAGTTTTGGTCTTCAGATGGTCAATCCAGTAAGTTTTTGACCTGGAGGATTTTTAGCAATTGAAGGGTGAGCCCACCAAGTACATAGTACATGATGTAAATTACAGGACCTCACATGGGGTAGGGATGGGGGTGGAGTGTGAGCGGGGAGTGCACATGGGATCAGGGTCACCAAAGTTCTCCAGTATGACTGTGGACATTCTTGCCAAAAGAGGATTGTATACAGATGCATTGTCTTCTTGTGTGTGTGTTTAAAGTGCTGTTTCATTAAATGTAAACATTTAAGATACACTATAATTTTCCTAAACCCATTCTGACACTTTTTTACTTTTTCCATATACTGGCAGCCTTAAAAAAAAAAAAGCAATTTGTTTAAATCTGAACAATGAGAGGTCCTAGCAAATTATATTAATCAGTCATCAAGTATTCAAATATTCATATAACACCCACTGGGTACAAATATGAACAAGAAATATAAGTTATGCAAATTAGACATTTCAGTCATTTAAAAATAATTTCCTACCCATATGGACCCTGTTGTTTTAAGTTTCAACCAAATGATACCACTTGTCATTGGCCCGTGGTACTGCTTCACTTCCCCGCGGTTGCAGCAGCCCAGGAGAGGTCTGAGGGCCAAGGACGTTTTCAGGTTTCCACGTGCAGGGATGCAGCCCCGTGTAGGTGGGAGCCCTTGGTTTGTGCACACCCGTCACACTTGATGCCGGCTTGTCGTGGCCAGTTGTGTAATGGCTAAAATGCAAAGGTATCGGTTCTGAGTTTGGACTTCAAAAGTTCTTCCCCTTTTCTGCTTGCCCTCCTGCTCCTTTGCCATCACCAGGAGAAGAAGGGACCTTGCTCGTCCACCGGTCCCAGGGAGGGGACAAGGGACACGTGGAGCAGAGCCTCCCTGTCGACCTGCAGACCTCCAGTGAGAAGCAGTGCTGTCTAGCCCCGTCCCTCCAAGATCAGCCAAACCCAGTGACCACAGAGGCTTGGAAGGAGGTGGAGCAGACACAGTGGTTGGAGCCCGGCCTGGGGCGCTGCCTTCAGAGTGGCCTCCACAGGGGAGCCCTGCCAGCAGAGCCAGGCGGGCGGACAGCACCTGGCTTAACCTGATTCTTCGCCATGAAAGGGAGTAACCCCCATAGCAACGGCCAGTGTGCGACAGCTTTCCCCTCAATGCCAGGAACAAAATAAAAATGACTGTTACACACTGCTATCGGGGTAACCCTGACCTTGAAGGTTCTCTGTCACTCAACCAAGAAAACGAAAGGAGTATGATCATGAGGACTGGATGAGGAAAAAGCAGCGTGACTTACTTACAGGTAGCACAACTGCCCACCTAGGAAACCGAGAGAAGAAATCGAAAAACTGGAAGAATTAATATAAAGTGGCCAGCTACAAAATATATGTTCTAAAATCCGTACTTGTCCTGGTAATCATTAGATAGGAAATATCGTGGACTCCAGGAGCAAACAGCAACAGAATTTATAAAATGCTTAAGAGTAAACTGAGTAAGAAATTGGTGCGTTTTATTTTTTGGCAATGTTGTGTTTTTTACTGAGAGACATAAAAATCAACTTGACTAATTGAAGAGAGATGCCAGGACCATGGAACAGATGTTAATTCTCTCAAAACCAATGTATAAATTGAATGTGGTTCTGATGAAAATACAAGATCATTTTTTAATTTGTCAAGTAGATCTAAGTTCCTCTGAAAGAATAAATGCTCACGAGGAGCCAAGAAATTTTTGAAGAAATAAAAATAATGATGTCAGTGCTTGTGCTGCGAGCATTGGCTGAAAGCGATAGTGATTAAACCAGATTAGAGTTAGTTCAGAAATAGACAGATAAACAGAAAAAAATTAAATATTTTAATATTTTAAGAAATATTAAATATTTTAAGTGTATTAAATATTTTAAGAAAATTAGTATATGATAAAGATGGTATTTCATACCCATGGGTAAAATAATAGTAATTTTTAAAAACTGAAAAATCCGCCTGTTGGTGGGACTGTAAATTGGTGCAGCCACTGAGGAAAGCAGTATGGCGTTTCCTCAAAAGAGTAAAAAGAGAACTACCGTATGATCCAATAATTCCACTTCTGGGTAATTATCTAAAGAAAATGAAAACACTAACTTGAAAAGATATAGGCCCCCGCAGGTTCATTGAAGCATTTGTTTACAATAGCCAAGACATGGAAGCAACCTAAGTGCCCCTCCATGACTGGGTAAAGAAGATGTAGTGTATATATATGATGGAATATTATTCAGCCACAAAAGAATGAAATCTCTCCATTTCAACAACATGGAAGAAACTAGAGAGCCTTATGCTAATGAAAGATAAATACAAAACAAAAATGAAAAGCCAAACTCATGGAATCAAAGAACAGATTGGTGGTTACTGGAGGTAGGGGTTTGGGGGCCAGGCAGAAATGGGTGAAGTGGGTTAAAAGATAAAAAAGGAAAAAAAAAAAGAAAAAAGAGCTGCAATGAATACTCTGGACCTGGGGAAACCACCAAAGGGGAGTTGTATGCAAAGGAAGCAAGCCAGGGAACACAGGGATCACAGCAAAGGGACCCAAGTATGGCTGCCAGATGGTACCCTCCTGGTTGTCGCCACTCTGGACAGGCCTTGGGCTCTGGCCTTTGTCTTCAGCCCCTTAAAGGCACATCCTGGCTTCTGACGATTCTTTTGTACTTAATAGGTGCGCCAGAAGTACCCAGCACAAGTAGGTGTTCAGTAAATAGATACTAAAGGAATGAATGAATGAAAATGGATTTTTCAGCTTTAAATGCTGCTGAGTGAAATAATGATTTAAATTGATTTGTTTCCATTATCAATCTTAGGAGTCATACCTAGAGCCAAACTTTTCCCCTTTAAATGCAAAACTCACAAAAGTATATTAAACCTGGAAGTATTAATGAGAGATACTTTGGAAGGTCTAAAACAACTAGGGATATTTGGAAAAGAAAAAAGAAAGCTGGAAACTCAGACTTATGTATCAAAATTAATTCCAGGTGGATAAAATACTTGTATGCTAAAATAAGTAAGAATGTTAAAATGAAACCCTAGAAGTACTATGAGGAAATGTGTGGCTGAGTGATCACTAAAATGCTGGTTCCCTGGTTCCTCTGCTCTGCCCCAGCACCCGGCACAGACCAGACTCAGGAGTAGCAGTAATGCATATTTGTTGAAAGAAGAAGTGAATAACATCAGTGCATACAATTCTAAAGCTTTTGCTGCTTTTAAAATAACAAAACATAAAAACTTGAGCCCCTGCTAGAAAAGCTATTTGCAGCATATGCAATAAAGAAATAATACTTTTAGTTTATAAAGAACAACTTCCAAATCAACAAGGGAATGATCATCCTCCCCCAGTAAAAATGAGCAATTCACTAAAAAGTATTAAAGTAGTTAATAACAGGAGAGGACGCTCACACTTCTTGGAAATACAAATTGAAACAACAAAATACCAATGAGAAGCCATCAACTGTTGGTGAAGTCATAGGAAAACAGACCCTCTCAACTGCTGAGTAGGGATGGGCGACCCAGTTTCTGGAACTAATCTGGTATTCTGTAAAATGTCACTGAAATCTGTGTATGTGCAAATCATTGGATTCAGCATTTCTTTTCTTAGGAATTTTATCTACTCTTATAGATGCACTCAAAGATTTAACTATAAGAATGTTCATGAAAATGGGCCACCTGATGCCCAGCAATAAGCCATTGACTATGAACACTATGGTAAAGCCACAGAAGGAAAGAACAATTGATGTTCTAGAAAAATGGTCAAGATAGCTCTGTAACTATACAGCTCAGTGTACATGATGAGTCTTATCCTATTGCTGTAAAAATTACATTTATTTATGTATTAAAATATACTGGCCTTGCAGGAAAATTTTTCCCATTAATTCCCTGAGCTGGTGGGTTGAGAAGCAAATGGATGGAAAGGGATGTTGACCATGAATGTAGATGATTCTTTAAAGGCTTTGGGAGAGGAGAGAAATCAGGTAAAGTTGTAGGGAAACATGAGATGAGTGAGAGGATTTTTTGTTTTCTCTTTGCTTTTTAGGTGGGAAGGATTTGAGCATGTTTAAGTGTTAACAGAATGAAGCTAGAGAGAAGATATGAAAAGTACATGAGAGAGTAAAGAAATTGAGAAGGCAGGGCTGGAGTGGGTCCAAGCATGGGGAAATTGAAAGATTCCTCTCTACCCCGGGGGATGGAGGATGTTTAGGTTTTGGTCTATATGTTTCACACTTCTTTTGTCAAATTTATTCCTAAATACTTTATTCTTTTTAATGTTATTGTAAATTGAATTATTTTCTTAATTTCATCGTCGTGTTGTTTCTTAACTTCATTTTCAAAGTATACGTGTATAGAAAGTACAATTGGATTTTATATATTGATTTTGTATTCTGCAACTTTCCCTATTTGTTCTTTTAATGCCTTTTTGATATGTTTCCTAGACTACTTCATCTATTATTACGAGATCTTTCCTTCCTGTACTATTTCTCTTTAAGAATCATTCTGTTCCAGTCAAACATGCCTCTATTTTAAAGAAGAGACAAAGTCAAGTAAACAGACCAATATTCAAATTAACTTGTGAAGGAAGCTAAGGTATTGAAATCTTTCCAGAGACAGAAACAAACTGCACGTTTACTAACTGGCAAATCAGGACTATGGTTGCCTTATGCTGTGGTCTGAATGTTTGTGCCCCCAAATTCACATGTTAAAGACTATTTGAAGAAAATACAGAAGTAAGAGCTAAGCTACAGTGCTTTTCATTCCAATGAAATGTTTATTCCCCTGGAAAATGGGTGGTTATAACAAAACAAATCATGGATCCTTTCTGAAATCATTGCTTATTTTCATCCAAGAGGCCAATTACCTCTGCTTTCAGTGCAGGTCCTAATGGTGGATACTTTCCAAGATTCTGAGACTAAACTGACAGTCTTCTGCATCTTCCTCTCCAAAGGACCATCTCTGTCCTTCAGGCAGAGATGCACCTGTGACCACTGCTGCATATACTTTCAGTCACATGTGAACATAGCCGGGCACCTGAATTCACACGATCCAGTCCCTTGCATTGTCTTCTACCCTCATTTGCCTTACTTCTCTTTTTGGCAATGTCTGAGGTTTGTGTCAACTCCCCTCCCGCTTATACAGATGTACAGAAAAGATGCAACTAGCCTCAGGCAGCTGCGGTCAACAATGAAACTGTTTTCTGCATAATGCAATGAATTATCAGCAATGGAAGATGGCACGTCACACTTGTCTGCAGAGAATACTGATTCTACAGTATCACGAGAAGCAATTTCTGGTGTCAAATGAGGTGAGAAATGAACGTGAATTTTCCCAAACTTTCCCCTGTACTTTCAACTTTTGTGCTGAGCTCATTAGAACTGATTTATGGGAAGTCACTGGAGACATTTCCAAGTTTGTGAAAAGAAGGTTACATTCATTTGTCAGAAAGACAAACAGAATGGGTTCTTAATGAAAAATGTAAACGCAAGAGACGAAAATGCACGGCTACATCTGTCTGTGCCAAACAGCCAGTGTGGCGAAGCAACTCTGTGCGGAGAGGTGTTCAGTGCGTCCCATGCAGGCCACTCCTTCAATCTGGTAGAATTTGTCATGTTTTGCAAAGAGGAAGCCTGGGGTGTACGTTGGAAGACCTATGTGCATCTGTCTTTAGCAGCTTCCCCAACTACAGACTCATTGAGTTTAGAGTCAACCAAAGGTCTTAATTCCATTGGACAATGACCTCCACCGGCCAGAAACCATCCATACTTCTGTACATGTGCACTTAGCTTTTGGAACCCCCTCCAGAATGCATCGTTTCGTGTGTACGTTTTGTTTCGTCAGATTTATGCCATCATCCCACCTTGTTAAGAACGGTTGTTATGCCTTTTATTGCGGCGTATACCTCTCAGTTTAAACGACTTGTCCCCCTGACCCACCGACTGTACCAGGAATCAGTTGGCTTCCTCTTAATTCCCAATACAGCCTTCATTCCTCTGCTCCCTAGGACTGGAGCTGGACCCTGTAAACACCGTGTATAATACGGATTTGCATTTGCTCCTTGAAGGAAGACTTTTTCTTCCTGTATTTGTAAGTCAAACATCATGCCTCAATCTGACTCCTTTCCGTCAGACAGTCAATATTACCTGATTCCATACAATTACCTTGCTGTCCATATAACAACTGTGGTATTCACTAACTGGGGGTCTTCTATTTAATAAGTAAAGGCTCAAGTTTTTATTGAGGCTCTTATATGAGCAGAGCACTATTGGGGGAGAGCCTCGGGAAAGCGTCGTAACTTCATTCAACCTAAAGTATTTACTGTTTGTCAGTCTCCAGCCTGGCCGTTGAGAAAATAGGAGAGAAGGCAGGTGTGCTGCTTCGTCCATCGGAGGGGGTGGGGAAGAGGGAACTAAAGGCTCCCTAAGCTCTCCTGGAGCCATGAGAACAAAGAACCTTGGGGGGACAGACAGGAAGTGGGGGACGGCTTCCCCACAGAAGGGAGCTCCCCAGGGCAGGGACTCTTCCTCCTCTTCGGTGGCCAGCAGAGAGCACGGCCCTGGTATGGCCAATGAATCAATGGATGAGTGAGGCACAAAATCAGGCCAGATGTAGAAGTTATAGCAGTGTCACACTGTGATCCTCATACCACTCACCAGGGCAGTGGGACCTGGGCCCTTCCAGGGAGAGGCACGCAGAGCCTCCTGATGGGGAACCCCCCCTGGCTGTGTCCCCAGAGGGTGCACTGTTCCACACCGAAAAGCAATTGAGATAGAAAATGGAAAATGGAAACGAAATGACTTGTGCCCAAGCGAGAGTGATTCATGGACTGCTATTTAGGTTTTAATTTCAGCAAACTTGCCTAATCTCAGTTCCTGTGCCATCGAAGGAAATATAAAGTATGATTTCATCACATTGCTTCCCAGTGATATTAAATAAAACTGAAAGCTCGACAGCACATTAAAACGCACTCAGAGCGTGGTCTGAAGCTTAATAAACCTAATTTAAAAGAACTCAGGCTGTGACATTTATGTTTTGATCAGGTGAAGGAAGAACTTGGATGCATTCTCTTGAGCAAATGCATCCCCCTTTTAAATAAATCTCTGTGGTTCACTTCAGCTGCATTTATAAAAATGCATACCTCCTAAAGCTTATACTTTGATTCCTAATTCTGTGAGCAATAATGCATATACAGACATGAGGCTCAGAGGTTGCCTAGATGGGAAACCCCAGGACCCCTAAATGTTAAAATCAGGATGTCATTTCATCCCTCCCATTTCACAGATGAAGACTCAGGCCTGGGCATAAGGTGTGGCTGAACCCAAGTAGACAATGTCTAGCTCTCCAAGGCCCAGACAAAGGAAAGAAAAGGACTTGGAGCGCAACTAGACACTCTGTTCGAACAAAAACAAGAACAAGATAAGACTTCTAGTTCAAACCTGAAATGACTCGAAGATTAGATGTGAGAGCCATGCAAGAGGAATTTTCCTGTAGAAGTAGTTTATTTCATTTGAGGCTATTTGTCTTCCTTCTTTAGTTCTCTCAAGCATGAATTTAAGGTCTTTACTCTAAAACAAATAGCTCCTGTAAGTCTCAAAGGACAAGAAGGATATTACAATCTACCAAGTCCAATAAGATCATTAATTATTTTGCTGACCATTCTCTGAGTTGGCTGAGAAGTTATGGGCTAAAAGGTATAATCTCCAGGATGTCCCATGTTATAAGAATCCGTTACTCGTGCACTGAGTGGATCGTGGGTCCTCAACAGGAGACCCTCTGCCCACCTGTTCCTTGATGCCATCTCAGAATACCATTTGGAACTCCATCTTTTCTGTGTCCTTTCTAGGTGCTCAGCCCTCAGGATTTGTCCCTATTTCCAGGCTCTAGACAAATCTCTCCCTAGTCTTCACCTGGGATTCTGCCTCTTGGTCTGATCATCTTTTCAAACCTGTGCAAATACATCCACCAGCCCAGGCCCTAGAAGACCTTTTCCTGAGAGCTCTCTCTCCAAGCTCCACACTCCTCTTTCCAGCTCTTTTCCCAAGCAACTGTTCTAGACATACGTGGATTGTCACAGAAAGTTAGCAAAGAGGCATTCTTGTTCTCCCTTCCCCTGCTGTGTAGATATTACTAACCACAGCCCCTGAGACGCCTGATTGCCTTAGAACAGCCCGTAGATGGTGGCTCCAGCCTTAAAACTTGGCCACGGTGGCGGGTATAGCTCAGTGGTAGAGCACATGGTTAGCATGCACAAGGTCCTGGGTTCAATTCCCAGTACTTCCATTTAAGTAAATAAATAAATAAACCTAATTACCTCCTCCCATCCAAAAAAAAAAAAAAAAAAGGAAAAGAAAAGAAAAAGAAAGAAAAGAAAAGAAAAAAAACCCCAAAACAACAACAACAAAAAAAGTTGGCCCATGGAAACTCAGGGCATTTTTGAAAGGAAGAACAAGAAACAACCAGAGGAGAAAGGATTTCTGACTAATCACATGGATTCTTCCAGAAAGAAGCCAGCTCCAAATACGCTCTTCTTCCTTAAATCATATGTAGAACCCAACTTCCGCCACAGCAGGAGACACAGTGCAGGTGGGAACAAGGTGAGGTCCATCCGTCCTGAGCAGTGAAGCGCTTAGAACAAGAGCAGTTCAGCTGGGGACCCGCACAGCGAAGGCGGAGAGTCTCGGCTCTTGGGGTCGTGCTTAAGGGCCCATGTCGACCTGACAGCTGAGAAGGTTCTGGAACCAGATTGTCGGTTCTGACATGGCCGGCACACATCAGCTCGGTGTGCAGCTCTCTCTCACGCCTGTGAGTGAAATCACACTGGGGATCTCCGTTTTGCCGAATGGGATCGCGTCACACCTGCTTCCCTGCTCCTCGCGGTTCTCACTCAGCCTGGAACTGACACAGAAGCCCACGCGAACGGCACAGGACGCCAGGGTGTTCTGCACCTGCTTTAGTCAACGTCTCCTTGGCGGATGCTCGTCCACATTGTTTCTGGGCTTGGCCATTACAAGTATGCTACAAGAAACAGCCTTGTGTATGAAGTTTTACGTTTCGGTGCTTTTTTTCCTATAAGTAGGATCCCAGAAGTGAGATAATAGGATCAAAGAGTATGTTTTTAATACTAATTTTAAAACTTACTGCCAGACTCTTTTCTAATGGTCCAAAACAAATTCCCATTTCTATCAGTGGTGTGTCATTATCTCCTTTTCCCTAAAACCTTACCAGAGGGAGTGTTTACAATTCACTTTAGTTTTGTCAGTCTGATGGGCTTAAGATGATGACTCATTATTTAGTTTGCAATTTTCAGACTTCAGAGGGTTTTGTGCATCTTTTCATAGGATTACTGGCCAGGTGGCTATGCTTTCCTGTGAATCTCCTGTTTTTTTCCTTTAAAAAATTAATTTGTATATTACAGACACTAATTCTTTATCTACCATATGTGCTGATTTTTTCCCCCTCATATACCATTTATCTTTTGAATTGATGATACCCAGTTTCCACTGTGAAATAGACATTAGTTACTTTGAATTTGGTATCTTTTGCCATGTAAAGTTAAAACAGCACTATTTCTCAAGCAAATGCATTTACCTTTTCTCTTTTAAGTTATTGTCTTGTTTACAAAGCACCCCCCATGATGATGTAGAAGAAGAGAGAGATACTTGGAGCAGTAGCAACTGTACCAGCTGCCTACGATCGTGTAGCAGAGAATTCGCCTCTACTCTTCAAAGGTTCTTTCAGATGATTTAATAATCAAATTGACATGAAACTTATTAATAGCAGAAAATCTAAATTTGATTTTGTACTTACGGAAGTTCAAAGACAGAAAGGTAAAATGAGGCACATATGTCATCGTGGGCTAAGGAATGGGACAGGGGCCCAGGCTTGCAAGGGCAGGGGCCATTCACAGGACAGGAAGAAGAGGAGCAGAAGTTTGGTGATTCGATGTCTGCTCTGCTGTACAGATGTGTCACTCAGGTGAAAGTCACCTCTGGTAGTAATTCTTATTTTAGGAAAAAACCCCAATTTAAATTCTAGGTAGTTAAGGGAGAGGCAGAAGTTTCTCTTGGGCCTGCAGTCTCCGTTGTCTTTAGGTCAAAATAATCCACGTGCAAAAATGGTCCACTTGCAGGGTGCATGTTCTGAACCTCTTTATTACTGCTTTACACCAAATCATGTCAAACTTGTGGCTTAAAAACAAAATTAACTATCTTGTAGCTTCTGTGGGACAGAATTCTGGATGCGGCTTAGCTGGGGGCTCTGCACCTGGCAGCATCAGCTGGTTCCTTGCCCTGTGGGCCTTTCCACGGGGCAGCTCACCACCTGGCTGCCGGCTTCATCAGAGCAAGCAAGCAAGAAGGGCCAGAGAGAGTGTCAGCCGCGGGGGAAAGTCACAGGCTTTTATACCCAAATCCGGGAGGTGACATCAATCACTTTTGCCTCACTCTGTTCGTTAGAAGCAAGTCACTCTGTGCAACCCTTACTCAGGGGCAAGGGGTGGGGGGGATTACATACGGTAAGAACACCAGGAGATGTGGGTCATTGGGGACCATTTTAGAAATCTGTCTGCCATAGTGATAGAGAAATACAACAGTGTGTGTGCTTTATCTTTCAAGGAAAATAGTTTTGTGTAGTTCACGCTTGATTTTTTGGTTTATTTGTTTGTTTTGACCTCTGGACTTTAAATGGAGCCAGTTGATTTTTATGCAAAATTACTGCACCGCACTGTCTTTTCTCGTTTCTTTCTCTCTACGTGTTAATAAACATACCTTCAAGGGCCATCGCCCATCCATTGGATTAGAAGTTTCTTTCGGTTTTGAAATTTCTTGTTGCTTTTCGAACCAGAAATGACCTTTCAGATGCAGCCGTGCTCAGCAAAGTGCACTTCATCCACTACG
Source organism: Camelus ferus (assembly GCF_009834535.1). Lineage (NCBI taxonomy): Eukaryota > Metazoa > Chordata > Mammalia > Artiodactyla > Camelidae > Camelus > Camelus ferus. The sequence goes on from NC_045722.1 coordinate 7,989,369, forward strand.
GAGACGTGTCTTTGCCGCCTCACTGAGCTGCTTAGTCTTCAGTGAACTGGGGCCCTTACGTGCGCCTTATCTCCGCCTTCATTACCCAGATGCTGCTTGATGTGCCTTTTGAAGCTGATACACTGACTTTTTATATTTTCATTTCAAAAAGAAAGGCTTTAGCCATGTGCAAACTGTACTGTGACGAAAACTCAGCTTAGCCAGAGGCACAGAGATGGGGGCGTCATCAAGCCCCAGTGAAACCAAAGGTTACACTCCCACAGGTACTTTCTTGGGAACCAAATGCTCATCACAAGCACGGAAGTAAAACAAAAGGGCATTGTTATGCATTAGTAATTATCATTTAGCAGAAATAGCAATGCATATTTGTCTCTATTTGTTTACCTGCTGAAGTTACAATAACCAGGAGACAACGTTGTTTGGAAACTGCCTAGAGAATCAAGCAGTAGAGAAAAGAGGATTTACTTCTGTGTGAGGAAAATGTTCATATTTGGGATGGTTTGAGCTGTCCTTGAAGGCAAAGGAAAAGATTCGTGAAACATATAATGAGAAATTTTTATCATCAAAGTAGCCATTGTTCACTGAAATCAGTTACGCTGTTTTCAATCATTTTAAGAGGGTATCATTTGCATAATTAAGCTAATAGTATAGACATCAGATAAACATAGGGGTCACATTGATTTTAAGTTAACGTAATCAGAAGCTAAAAAGGCATGTTGGTGATTTTCCTAAGTGGTGTTTTCTTGGCACTCACGGAATATCTGACCAATTAATGCTGTCATATGCATACACTCACCGTTTATTCTCATTTAATTACAAATTTTACAGCTTTATTGAAGCATAAAGGACACAAAAAATGGCACATTTTAAAGTGCACCTTTAGATGAGTCCTGACTCATACACATACCTGAAACCATCAGCACAATCAAAATAATGAACATTTACATCAACCCCCAAAGTTTCTTTGAACCCCTTGGATTCATCCCTTCATAGCTACCCTCAGCCCCTCCCTCCCACCGTGGTGGCCTTTCTACTAGTAAGAATGTATCCCTTCTCTTCAGCTATTTACAGATCTGCTAAATTTTCAAAATGTTAAATCTGCCTCCTAGTCTCCTCTTTTTTTTCTTTTTTTTTAATTGAAGATCAGTTGAAATACAATATTATGTTAGCGTCAAGTGTACAACATAGTGAGCTGACATTTATATACATTAGAACTGACCTCCAGGGTAAGACCCAGCAAGTTCCTGTCCTCACCAGCCTTTCCCTGATAAAGAGGAGGCAGCAGATGGTACCCAAACAACACGACACGTAATAGCATAGGGGGAGCTATGCTTTTAGGGGTGTCCTCTCTTCACTGTGTACTTGTGCCAAGCAAACGATTCCAAAAGGGACTCTGTGATCTCAAATTTATGAAAAAGAGATTTCAGTTTCATTTTATTGGGACCTCCTGCCCTGTCAAATTTCTTGATTCATTATTTTCCTTCCTCCATCCCACCTTTCTTTCTTTCTCTTTCCCTTTCTTCCTCTTTCCTCCCTCCCTCCCTCCCTCCCTTCCTTCCTTCCTTCTTTCTCTCTCTTTCTTTCACCTCATTTTGTAACTGACAGTGGACACAGAGCAATTACTACTTGGGGGGATGGAGAAGATGCTCTTTGGAGAGGTGTGAAGGACTGACTATGACTTCCAGGAGTTGGGGCTGTGCTGGTGAAGATGCCAGTGGGGATTGACCTGGAACCACTGCTGCCCTTAGCACTCCTCCCCAGGTAGGAACACTGTATGCAAGCATTTCTGTGTCTGCAGCCTCCATGAATCCAGAATGTAGGGAAAATATATTATTCCAGTGTTGTCTTTTATTTTTAAAATTATTTTTTCTATGTAATTTTTTCCCCACTATATCCTCTGTTCCTCATCTAGTACATTCATTTTTTTGCTATTCCAAATCCATGAAGACTTAACCTTGATGTTTCTTTGGGTACCTCCCCCGGAGTGGTGCAGTGATTCTCGGGTCCAATGAAGGAGCAAGATTTGGAGGAGAGCCTCAGCACAGCCATCGTCCCAGCTTGGGTGGTGTTTCTAGAAGCACTGGCTGTGTGCTTCCATTCCCATCTTCAGCACGAGCCCCCTGGCAGGGCTGGGAGCCCCGCGACGGGGCGTGCCCCCCACCTCCCGTGCTGCCTTGTCCCCCCAAGGTGCTGCCCCTCGCAGTGTCTGGAGCTCTCTTATCCCACTGCCCTCCTCCCCCTCAGCCTCAGCTCCCAGTTCACTGGGTGTGATCACTTCTGGGTGAGCTGAGGCTTTTACTACAGACCCTGAGAGCCAGGCCCTTTGGGCAGCATCTGCCTCTCAGAGCTCAGCTTCTCCTTGAAATGAGGCAGGGCAGGCAGGAAATACAGGAAGGCTTTACGAGCAGTTTAATGTTTCAGCAAATTATCTTTCCATGCATGTTCAATGGCCCTGAAGAAAAATCCCTTCAGGCCTGGTGCAAGTTGCAAAATGATGGAAACAGAATTTCTAATCGTGTGATAATCTGTGGGGAAGGAGCTGAGACAGCACCACAAGGAAGTCAGCAAAGGCAGGCGCGGAGAGGAGCAATCCGCCCCTTCTCTGGGGCATCTTCACCAGCAAACCCCCGACCTCTTGGAAGTCACCGCAAGCAGTATATCCTCAAGCCTCCATGAAGAGCACCTTTCAGATTCCCCCGAGGAGTAATTGCTTAGTGTTTCACGCCCAGCTAGACGATTATGTTAAAAAAAAAATTGTCAAGGCGGGCAGTAAAGACAATAAAATGAAACAAACAATTTCTTTTACATATTTGTCTGAGTCTTCAACGGCTTCATTTACAGTGGCTTCACAGTAACGAGAGGATTGTTAGTGAGAGAGACACAACCTGGGACGCTCCTAAAAATAAAGTATTGTCTTCACATAAATAGAAGAGAGATAGAAGACAGGACTCGTCAGTTCAGGTTCTCAGTGTGGCCTTCGTGCCTGAAACTGTGCCTGGCACTTAGAAAGTGCGCAAAAATCTGTGTTGAATGAATGAGTGATTGTTGGTGGGTTGGTTAACTTTGCACTGGTTTATGCTGTTTAGTCTTCTTAGAAACAATTTTCTTGTCCATAAGACACAGTATATTTTTCTGTATTTATACCTGAAATTTTTCCTGCATCTTTGTCATATCATTAAGTCTTTAATCCACCTTCCAACTTTATATACGTGGAATTAGTCCATATGTACTATTTTGTAACTATTTTCTATGACTTTAACACTATAGTTCAGGTTCGTATATTTTGGAATTTTATATAAATGGAATCTCACGATATTTTTTTTTGTATCTAGTGTATTTTGGTCCACATTATGTGGGATTTGCACACATTGTGGCATTTACCTGTAACTCATTCATTTTCATTTCTGTCTAGTATTCTGTTACATGGAAACAGCACAATTCATTTATCCATTCTACTACGGTTGGACACTGAGTGGTTTTCGGTTTGGTTGTTACCTATTGCTAATACTGCTGCTATGAACATTATTGTCCATACCTTTTGCTGTGAACAGGAACCCTGCCAATAGCTGACTTTGGTCCTCTCTCCTTACTTGCTTGGCACCAGAGGGATGAAGTTAACACATGCTTGGGCTGATCAACACATAGGTGATTAAGGCCACCCTAAATTGCAACCCTCCAGGTCCACAAAAACTAAGATGATGAGCTGCACAAAGAAGGGGTTGGAATGTGTGGAGTCAGGGGCTCTGGGCCACATGTCCCATCAGCTCTAGAACAATAAGTAGCCTTGGCGCTCTCTTGGCCACGCTCTGAGTCAACACTGCAGCGTCAACAGCCTGGGCACATCGACATACGTCTGTGGGTTATCTCTCTGGAACGAGGGTGTTCTTTGTGGAAAGAAGTAAATCTCCTGTTTCTGATAGGAGGCTGGGATCTTGACTTTATCTTTTGATTCTGAGGGGCTGCAATGAACAAAGAAGGAAAGATTATCTTCTTTTCCCAGTTTTCATCTTCAGGATGTTATTCTCAATGGCTGGGTGGGTTCAAAGATGGATGGGCTGGCAGTGAGGCATCAGGAGTGAAAACTGCCCTTCTGAGCTACAGCTCAGCAAACCTACCTCTGCCGAGACTGAGGAGCCCTGGGGGTCACCTGAGGAAGGAAACGTGGGGAAGGCTGATGCTGGTGCCACTCTGTGTATCCAGGTCTCAGACTTAGTCTTTTTTCCCCAGATCTCAGTCAAAAAAAAAAAAAAAAAAAAAAAGAAAAAGAAAAAAAGAAAAAGAAAAAGAAAGGGTTCTCCTGTAGATTACGCCATTAAAGCTTTTTCCTTTTATTTCCTACACTTCCCCAGATCCCCTGTTAGAAACCTGGCTCAGTCCTGACTAGCGTGTCAGATTTGTCCAGCTCCCAGAGGGCTAGAAGACATTAGGAAAGGAATAAAAACTTACCTCTGATGCAGTCTCTCAGAACTGTGTGTTCTAAAGATCTTCAGCTTCACTCAGTTTCTGAGGGAGGGATTTTTCACAGTATGATTTTTGAGGAAATTCTCCAGGTCAGCAGGTAAACAATGAGCAATAGGGCGCTTTTAGGTTGCCAGGTCAATATCATCATCCTGCCCCAATGATCAGAAGGGAAGACGTGGGACAAGAGTGAAACTCAAATGTTGTTTAGTGGTTTGGAGCCTGGGATGGCTAATTTCAGGTGTTAATTTGGTTCGGCTGTGGTGTCTACATGTTTGGTCAAGCACCAGTCTAGATGTTACCGTGGAGGTATTTTTTTAGAGGTGATTAACCTTTAAATCAGCCGACTTTGTGTCAAGCATATTACTCTCCATAATGTGGATGGGTCCTCATTCAATCAGTTGAAGGCATCAAGAGAGAAAGACGAAGGTCCCCCAAGGAAGAGGGAATTCTGCCAGCAGCCAGCCTTTGGAGTGGAGATTGTCTCCAGCCTGCTAGCCCCTCCTCGGCAGATTTTGGACTTGTCCACCTCTACAATCACATGAGCCAATTCCTTCAGATAAATCTCTCTGTAGGCATACCTTATCGGTTCTGTTTCTCTGGTGAGCAATGATACGTAGCCCAAATTAACAAGGCTCTGAGATAACAGTGGTGCTCAGTCTGCTCTCTGCCCCTTCTTCATGGTCAGTTTGACGAAGAGTGGGCAGCAGAGTGGGTACAAATATGATAGAAGGGTTTGGGAGTTCGAGAAGGGGGGTCAGGAAGAGGGGTATGAGAAAGTTGCCCACAATGGGGAGTGGTTTTTGTTCACTGGCTGTATTAGCCTGTGGAGCACCAGCGCTGGAAGAACTGGGATGCACTTTCCGTCTCCTGAGCCTCCATCCTCACCCCCACACATTCTCCCAGTTTTTCTCTCCTCTTTTGGGGTGACAGGGGTAGTCTGACCATCCTCACCTGACTCAGGTGGAAATATCTCTGCCTGTTAAATGTCTTTTCTCAAGCAACAGCCACGTACCTGCCAAACATTGTGCCAGGCGCTGACTTGCAGAGAACTCTTTAATCAAAAAGTCCTGGAGACAGGTCCCATGGAGCCTGGCCCACTGCGCTGGCGGCTTGTTCACTTGTGCTATGATGCTGCTGAGAAGGCTCGATGGGTCCCTGTGTCCAGGTCCAAAACCCACATGTGCTAGGAAGTGAACACCTCCATTGGGACCCCAGATTTAAGGGCCATGTGGTGCCACTGGCTTGGGAAGGTGGATGTCTGGCTTTTACACTCAAGACCGCCCAGCCCCTAATGCATTCCACATATTTTAGTCAATGGAAGTCCTATTTTCAGAAAACCTGTGGCAGCGGATGAGACAAAGGAACTTTACAGCAACAAGACACAAGGGATCAGTGAACTATGGCCATTTACCACTTTTTTTTGTCAATAAAGTTTTATTGGAAAACAGCCAAGCTGATCGCATAGTTTCCACGGCTGCTCTCGCCCTATAATCACAGAATCAAGTAGCTGCAGCAGAGATCACATGTGGTCCAGAAAGCCTAAACTATTTTCTATCTGGCTCCTTACAGAAAATGTCTGCTGACCCCTGAATCATGTGCATCTCTCGTCCCTAAAGAAGGCAAGGACCGCCGGTGATTCATCTTCCTCCTGACCCTCTCATCTGTGTTCATCTTGGGGCCGCGTCTGAGTACGAGCCGGGGCCCACGGAACATTGCTGTGTCAGCAGTGACATCACACAGGGTTCCTGGAACCCTCGGCGCTCACTCAGAACCCAACTGGAGGCTGTCGTTCTAAGAGTTTCCTGTGGAAAAATGACTTTAGCTAGCAGCTCACGACAAATGAGAACCACTGAAGGAGAAATGGGGATGTTGCCTAGAGCCAAAAGAAGTGGCAGGGCATCACTAATGCCTTCCTCCCGAGCTCAAGCTCACCCTGGCAGGGTGAAGTGTCAATTCAAGAGGAACAGACCTACTTCGAAGTCCCGTGGTGAGACTGGGGGGACATCTTTCTCCCGTGAAGGGAACTGGGCATGCAGTCTGGTTTCCCCAGGAAGAGAGAATCAGACCAAGAGAAGAAAAACACGCAGTGATGTCTGAACTACCCAACGGTGTTCGCACCCCAGAGGAGTAAATGAACACACAAATGAAGGAAAAAGCAAAAGAGGGAAAGAAAGCATAAATCTGGGAAAACACGAATACATGAATCTTACCTTGAGTTTTAAGATCTGTCAGCCACGGACAGTGACGCACTTCCTGATTACTCAGAGCTGCAGTCTCTGTACAGTGACTGATGGCAGCTTCAAAGATATCTCAGGAGAGGACACCTCCCTTCCCATTGGGACAGCTGTGGGTTTTATTTGTATTACGAGCAGCTTTGGGCAGATGGATGGGGGCAAAAGGAAGAAGACAGGGGACAGAAGAGGGTGGGAGGAGGGTTAGGGGGTCCAAAGTGTGTCCCAGAAGAGGAGTTGGTGTTTAACAAGAGGAACTTGGGGAAACAGAAAAGAAAAACAGCAGGAGATTCTGGAAGCAGGGTGGAGGACCAGGGTCTGGCGAGAGGATGGATGCCAGCAGGAGTGACTGTGCAGCCTCAGCTCTGCTGTTCCTGGGCCCTGTCTGGTTCTGCGGCACACGTGGGCCAGAGGCCTGCATCTCTCCAGGAGAGCTGACCCCATCTTGAATCCTGGGCCCATCAAAGATGCTCAAAGGCTGATGATTTGGGGAACACTGGAAACCAACGAGTAAAGGAGAAGACCTCCAGGACCCCTTTCACCCTGAGGCGGGGGGACCCGCGGAGGAGGCAGAGGTAGAGTGCCTCTGAGACAATGCCCGGAAGGAAGAAAGAGACAGGGAAGAGCCAGGGCAGGTGGGGCTGGAGCAGGGAGCCCCACGCTGGCCCTGCTGGTCCTCACTGTGTCCTGGGCCCAGGGAGCTGTCAGTACCTAGAGCTCAGCTTTCCAGGGGATTGGGAATCTGTAGAAATTTAAAAGTAAAGTGAAAACACAAATTGCAAAATATGAAACAATTTATTGAAAAACAAAATGAAAAGATAACAAAAACCATCCTTTCCTGTGGGGATACGTGTGTGTAATAAAATCTGCCTTATTCAAAGGACATGAGGGTCTGCATTTATCAATTAAAACAAATTTATTGGTTGTTCTCTATTTCCTCCATCCTTTATAACTTTTGTCTGTCATACATCTGATTCTGAAAAATGTATTGAAAATCTACAAATTATGCTTTTGCCATTCTCCATAGATTTATCTGAATTGGATATTAACTTATCCTTAAATTAACATTTCTTTGTATTAAAATTATATATGCAGACATCCATATATACACATAAATTACACTATCATTTTCAATGCTCTTAAACTTTATATCTCATATAATTTTTTTGTCTGTAATTTACTTTAAAAACAAGCTATAATTGCTATATACAGTACTGAATATAAAAAATAATGAATGAATTGGTGAATATGATAGAGTCAAGAAGATATCCCACCACAGCCCATATTTAATAACATGCAAAGGAAATAAGCACATTTTCAGTAAGATTTCAAGCAAGCAGAAGAAGACCTGATATGGTTAAAGTGAAAGGATAAACATTTAAAAATGCAGAGAATGTTTATTAAGCAGAAGTGGTTCCTTATCAAAGGAGAATAGGCAGGAATATTAAAGTACTAAAATGATACAGTTCCCAAAATACTCCATAAAACTAAAATCTGCATACAGAAGCATAAATCCAGAACATTCTCTGAAAGCTGCATGGCAACAATTCATGGGACTGTTAAGTTGATCTTTTCATGGATTTCCTTTCCAACTGCTCTTTGAACAGCCCTTGTGTACACACAGCAGAACCTCAATCTCATCAGTTGTCTCAGCTTTTATGAAACTGAGTTGTACTTTTATAATTATGAGAAGAAAAGTATATTTAAATATCTTTAAATAATATATATATATAAATAAAATTATCAGTATAATTATATGTTACAATCATAAGAAGCAGATATTGGAGGGAGTCTGCAGCCAAATACTGGGTTTTTAATCCCATGTTACTGTTAAGGAGAAACAGCTGGGCTGTGTCTTTGTCCAATATAAAAATTACGTAATGCTGAGCATTCCTATGGAAAATTTTAATTTGGAAACTAATTTCTGCTAGTATTCAAGACTCAGAGAAACTGTGAGAAGGGACCACTGATGGCCATTACTAATGGTGTAAGCTGCTCACTTTTCCCCCTTTTAGAAACTTTCCACTGTTTCCCCCTCAACTTCTTCATGTCCTATCAGAGCACACTCAGAGGTTCAACATTTTAAACTTTAAGCACCGAATCCACATATACAATTCTGATATTATAAGTTCATCATTTTAATGACAGTGCTTACAATATACAGTCTGCTTTTTTTCCTATTCTCACCATGTGCTCAAAGCCTATTTGATTAAAAAAAAAATTTTCCCCACTGTAATCACTGAGAAACTTACATTAGGGGAATAAGCCATGAGAAAATCATATCTGGGAATAAAGAACCCAAGGCATAAATGTTTCTCCAGAATAAAACAAGACATTGTGGTCACAGATTTAGGAACGATACGGGAGTGACCCTCACGTCATCGTGTGTAAAAAGAAAACACACTTATGCGCAGATTTGCTGTAGGTAAGTTCCTGCAGGCATAGTTTTGAATTGCACAAGGGGTATGTCAAAGAGACAGGAAGGTAATTTTGGTAAGTGCCTTGAAGGTTAGAAGAATCTTTTCTGAGTGGAACTTTCACTTAGTCACGATTTAACAGCAAAATGAAGAACCAACAACATGACACGTGATCAGAGTCTGTAGATGCCTCTTTTCGAGAGCCAGCCCGCTGCATTCTCTGCTGGGCCTTCCCTCGCTGGGCTGAGCTTCCTCCCATGTCACTTGGTTGCCCACCAAACAGGATCAAGTCTGTGCCATTGACAAGCCCCAACAGAAAACCTTCATTAACTTGTTTACAGCAGAGCGTGGCATCATTTTGAATCGGACACTGGTTAAGCCTGCCCTGCTACTGTCATATGGGTGAGATCATCCTTCCTTACCCCGTCTGAGCCATCTGTTACACATCAGGGACGACTTACATTCCCTCTGCCAGCAAAATCTTGGGAGTTCCAGAAGCCAACTTTGTTCCAGGCCTGTTATGGACCAAGTGTTTGTGTCCCTCCCAAATTCCTATGTTGAAACCTTACCCCTGCCCCAGTGGTAGGAGGGGGTGGTGCCTTTGGCAGAGGACTAAGATTAGGGGAAGTCATGAGGTTGGGGCCCTCCCAAATGGGATGCCCAAATGGAATTCCTACTGCCATGCTAACACCTAAAACCCAGAAATACCTAACATGCGAATGGGCAAGTGAATAGTTAAATTGCGATCCATGTGATGCTAAGATACATGAATATTCAGCAGTGGAAGTGAAGAAGTTATGCACATGGATGCATATCACAGATGCTAATTAAGAAGTACAAATTAACTTTCCCTCCCCGCTCACCCCGCCCTCATCTTCTAGCCTTGCCCCTTCTGAGAAGCTCCTGGTGGCTGAGACCCAGGCTGGCTATTTTCTGTGAAGCCAGACATGCTGTTGGGACAGAGAGGAGGGACTTTTTTTTGGTAGGGCCTTATCTTCATCCATTCAGGCTGCTCTAACAAAAACACCATAGACCAAGTGACTTAAAAAACAGAAATTTACTTCTCACACTTCTGGAAGCTGGGAGTCCAGGATCAGGGGATGAGCATCCCATTTGTATATAGCACGGGCTAATTTTCAATCTTCTGTTTCAGTGACAGGGACATGCCATTCTTTAATGGGTGGCAGAGTTACTGCAGCTTTCTCTGCAGTTCTAGAACCATTATTTCGGGGTATCAGCTCTTTCATTTTAAGCAGGAGAAGGTTCACCCCAGTGGCTGTGGCAACAGCCAGGAGCACTTCCACCACCCTGGTGTTCTCTGAAGGCTCCTTGTTCCCCCGGGCTTCCAGAGACTTACACATTTTGGGAAGACTGTTGACGCTGCCTGGGGAACCCTTATGTAGGTCATTCTCACTCTTCTATCTCCCTGACTGCCCTACCTGACTAAAGGACACTGAAACTTAGTCACAAGGCTAGTGTGAGATTGAATGAAATAATGGACGTTAACGTCCCTGCTGGGCTGCTAGCTCACTAAAGTGACGTTCCTTTGGTTTATTTTTTTTAGAATCCTTTCCATTTTTGAAGTTGATGTATAGTTGCTGTACAATATTATATGTTACAGGCATACAGTATAATGATTCACAGTTTTCAAAGGTTATACGTCATTTATAGTTACTTATAAAATGTTGGCTATATTCCCCATGTAAAGTGACATTCCTTTGGAATTAGGAGCTAGAGGGCGCCCTGCTCCTGGGAAAATGCAAGAAGTGCCAAGGCAGCCCATGTGAGCAATGCCCATAGGAGTAACTGGCACTTATTGGGCACTTAATCTCATGCCAGGCACTATTCTTACTGGTTCATTCATGCACTCTACAAGTAGTTAGTAAGCACCCACTGTGTGCTAGAAATTAGTTTAGGAGTTGAAGACAGAACAGACAATCGGACACTCAAAGTCCCTGTCCTCGTGGCCCTCACAGTCTGGTGCAAAAGACCAACACATCAGGAGTGATGAGCACCGTGAGAAAAAGAAAGCCGTGTGATAAGGCAGAGAGGGGGCCGGTGGTGCTATTTTAAGGTAAGGGTCCAGGGTGTCAGAGCATATGGGAAGCAACACAGTGAAGTGTGCAGAAATCAGGATCTACAACACAGAACAGCAAGAGCGTAGAGACAGCAACGTGCCCACTGAGCTGGAGGATCATCGGCGGAGGGGCAGGTGGCCGAGGCAGGGCAAGCCGGGGCCGGGGAGGGAGGAGGGAAACGAGGCAGGGGAGGTAGTCAGGGGCCAGGTATGTAGGACTTTTTAGCCACGGTTAGGGCAATGGATTCTGTTGTAAATGTGATGGGAGACCGTTGGAAGGTTGAGAGCAGAGTCCCATTATGTGGCTTTTAATTCGATAGTGTCCCTCCAGCTGCGGGGGCGGGGCTATGGGTGGGAGGGGCGGGGGCGGGGGAAGGGAACTGCACAATCCAGGGGCACAGCCCTGGTGGCTTGGAGTAGCCACTACGGATGTGATAGGAAAGGTGAGAAGAGGGCTAATTACTGATTGATTGGATGTGGGATGTGAGCAAAAGACAGAAAGCAAAAAAAAAAAAAAAAAAAAAAAAAGAAATGGCAGCATATCCAAAATAAAAACTGGGAATTAAGGCCAAGACATATTCTGGACAGAAGACATATTTTGGACAAAATTCACTTGCAGGTTTTCTTTAAAGGATTCCTAAGACGGAACTGTAATATCAGTTCCCCATGAAATACATGTAAAATGTAGACTATTACAAACATCCTAAGACTTTGAGATGGTGTTTTCAGGAGGATTTGCCAAGTTAAGCTTAACTCCTGGGCTGAGGTTTGGAGTCTGTGCTGGCCGGGGGCCTTAGGACGCCATTAGTGTGACTGCTCAGCGGCAAAGTTAATTACAAGGTTTATTACAGACCAGAGGGATGCTGGGGGTGGGGGTGTGTGGAGGTGGGCAGAGGGAGGCCTGACACCTGGCAAAGGTGTCGTCAGCCGGAGAAGCTGGGTGAACGGCAGTGCCACTACCGGATAAGGGGACTGGTTGGGGTAGAGCAGGTCTGGGAGGTGGGGGATCAGGGGTTCTGTTTTGACTGTGATGAAACTAAGATGTTTCTTAGACCTAAGTGATGATGTTATGTCAGCAGTTGGAGACAAGAAACTGGAGTTCAATACATATATTTTTCATATATTAACTACTTAATCTGCTTAACAAACTGTGGTACTTACTCCTATTATACCCATCTTCCAGACGAGAACACCAAGGCACAGAGAGGTTAAGTAAATTGGAACTCTTCATGTCAGTCATCTCTCAGGGCAGGAGCACATGATTCAAAAACCGTACAGGTAGAAGAGAGAGGTTGTCCCCATCGAGTCATTGGAGATTTTGGTTGGACCAGAGAAGTGATTATGGGGATCCAGCCCTTGGGGAAGTAAGGCACAAGTGAGACTTGAATTCAGACTCCTCACCTCACAGACTGCTTCATTACTCCTCGTTGCCACCTCACCCACCACCGATCTTCACTACTTCTCTCACAGCTTCCTCCATCACAGGTCCTCGTGGCCCAGGAGAAGTGGAAACAGCTGTGGCATCTTCCCCGTGGCCAAAGACCCCTACAATGAGGAGGGTTTCCCAGGATCTAGGAGCCCAAAGAGCATCGTTCCCCTCTGAGCTGTCTTGGAAGAAGCAGTAAGCTCACGAGTAAGAGACGGAGTCTTCCTCAAGATCTCAGTCTTTTCCTTACTTAGGAAGACGCTCAAACCTGCTCAGGATTTGGAAGGAAAATGCTTCCACCGGCATCTTGCAGACTCCCGTGCAGGTCTGTGGCACTAAAACCACAGGAGCAAGTAGTAGAAGGAATACGTCTCCCATCCTGCTCAAGTTCTAAAGCCGCCTTTTGTGTTTCCTATAAATGTATTCACTCTGTTCATTGGCCAGCCATGGAAACCGATAGCAGAGGCATTTTTATTAAGTTCTGACTCAGAAAGCTTAATTACATTTTGGCGGCTTTTCTCTAAGCCCCAGAAGCAAAAACTCTGTCCTCCCGCTTTTGCCCCTCAGGTCTGCGTATGAGGTGTGTCTTTCTAGAACATCCCAGCAGCTAAGAAAGGAGAAATTGTCCACTTCCTGATGCACGATGGGCTCTTCTGCTCTTTGTGGGAACTCCTTCTGACAGCAGACTTGTCCACAGATCAATATCTCCCTTTGAATTTGCAAACGATAAGGAAGGAGACCTGCGAGATCTAATTCCTGAATAAAATGTGGAGAGGAGCCTCCTTCAAGCTAGAGGGATGCTAGGAGTGAAGTGCGCAGAGGGAAGCAGGGATGCTGGCGGCACGGTGGAGGGACCAGTGCGGAGCTGCAGTCTTCCAGAGGAGGCGGAAAACAGAGACCAAGGCAGTCCAGCCCAGGTCCAGCTCAGGCCACACCGCATGCTAGGACCTGAAAGACACCCAGGATGGGGAACAGGACAGGGAGCTGGCCCAGAAATGGTGGAATGTCAGAGCTGGGCCACTTTACTACATTTGTATGAAAGGAACAAGGGAGAAAGGGAAGAGAGGGCTACCCATGAGAACAGGCCCAGCAGGAAGAATATTAAAAAATCTCATGGGCTGGGATGTGGAGGAGTGGGATGCTGAAGTTCGCTCCACTGGCTCCTGAGAGCTCATTGTTTAATGTTCAGGATTTCTGTGAGCCTGTTGACATCATGTGCCTGAGGACACTGAGCTGCTGAAAGGTTTTAGCTGGGACTCATACAGGCCATTTCCAGGCCTGCCCTTCACACCTCTTAGGCCAGTGAGCAGATGAGGATATTATTTTGCATAAACTCTTTGGATTGTTATTTCCTTTAGGGTCTCAGTGGTCCAGCCAGGGCGTCTTACTATAAACGGATTAGTCATAGCAACCCTTAACCACGGCTGGGGTGAGTGGCTGTCAGACACCCCCATCCCTCCCCCTAGAGTAGGTAACAGTGAGCTTCAATGAGTGGGGCCAACCCACTTTACCCAGTGTTTTTCCTGTGGGTTGTAGCAGTAATATTAATAGGTATCAAGTCAGACCGTCCCGGGTCAGTCCGGCACATGCTTCCCAGCACCGTGCCTTGCAACCGAAATTTTAACAGAGCAAAATTCTCTCATACGTCTAAATAAACACACAATAGTACTGTATAAGTATGCCACTGTGCATTTAGAAGTATCTCTTTCTCTAGGCCCAGAAATCATGTACACTCAAGAAAAATACAGATCGAAGGGGTCCCCGACTTTACAGAGAAGTCAGGTCCAAGGAACGAACGCCAGGCTGTACGCTGCTCGGAAGTGTGTCAGACGAGGGAACTGATCACTTTAAAAAAGGTGGTGAAGCAAGCAAGGGTGTTCCTTAATACCTTCTCATTTAACCTGAATTGCAACCAATTTATTCAAAACACTAACCTTTTGTGAGCCTTTGGCTTGGACTACATCCTTATCACACACTCACATCTTTTAGGCACGAGCACCTGCGTTTTCATGAACTTCGATCTAAGATGCAGCCTTTCCTCCCATTGTGACTACAGACAATAAATCACACAGCAGTGTATTCACAGTACCTGTGACCTCTCCCCCACGCTGTCCTCTCTTTTCACATTAACTATGGACATATCTAAGTATTGAACTGGTTAAAGAAAGAAGCACAGGTCTGTCCTACAGTTTCACAAATGGTTTACTGTTTTGATGGCTGAATTTCAATATAATTGGTTTCCTTTTGGAAAAAAAAAAACGCAATGAAAGACCACTTCAGATCAGATAGGATGGTAATAGTTATTAATAAAATAATGATCATCATAATGAAAAATAGGACTTATTGCTGAGGATGTGAAGGAAGTACAAGCCTCATTCACCCTGCATGTGTCATGAGGATGTAACACGGTGCGGCCTCCGTGGAAGAGTGCTTGTCAACCCCTCAAGAAGTTAAACATGGACGTACTATAAGACCCAGCAATAAGGAAAAAAATCTGGATTTGATTTTGAAAAAGAAGCCCCATCCTCTCTTTGCAGTTCTTAAAAAGTGGACAGCTGCTTTAGTAAGAAAAGGCAGTGCTGTTCTTCTAAGGGTTGCTTGGACAGAAATGAACGGCTCGGCATGGTCTTATTTGCTATCTATTAATTTTAATGCTGCAAAGCACAGACGAGCCCTGGGCAAAGGCCCCAGCTGCACAGAGAGCAGGGAGCTGGAATTAGCTTTGGAAAACCTGGATTCAAGTCTGGCCCTGCTACGGAAAGGCTGTGTGTCCTTAGAGAAGTCCTTTCACCTCCTTGGGCTTTTGTTTCCTCTGTATAATGAGAGTCATAGCTTGCAGGGTTACTTACAAGAAGTAAAAGGTGTAATTTAAATGAAAGCTTTCCAGCGTCCGCAGGTAGGTGGGGGGCTCCACCTCTCCTCTGAGTTCAGGTGGCACTTCTTATTCACAAGCCCATTGCTCCTGCCTCTGCGTTGTAATTCTATTTTGCCTGATTGTTTTCCCCTCCAGAGCGTGAGCAGATTATGTGTATGTGCTGGTGGTGGGGGTGGGGGGTGCCTATTTACTTCTGCTTTCCCTTTACACAAAAATAATAGTAGTTCCTGCAGATGACTCTTCAGTGAATGAAGGAATCAGTAAATGGGTGGGTGGGTGGATGCGGCAAACTCCAGTGTGTACACAGCCCTTGGTAATGGGTAGGGATGGGTGAGGTCTGGTGCAGCATTTAATCAGCTCCTCCTTTTCTGAGTTTTACGCGTATCATCCCTCTGCTTACTTGTTAGTTTTACCACGCGCGGATGTATCCCTGAAGCATGCATGCTTTCAAATTTATGTAACTTAAATCATACTTACGGATTCTTCTGAAACTTAACTTTTCTTATTCAAAATTGTGTTTTTAAGATTCAGCTGTGTTGAGGGGGAGGGTATAGCAATATAGCTCAGTGGTAGAGTGCAACACAGCATGCACGAGGTCCTGGTTTCAATCCCCAGTGCCTCCATTAAAACTAACTAAATAAATTTAATTACCTCCTCCTATCAAAAAAAAAAAAAAGCTGAAAAAAAAAAAAAGATTCAGCTGTGTTGATGTGAGTATCAACAGTTCATTCATTCTCACCATCATGTATTCTTCTATTCTGAGAACACACCATGTTGTGTTTTTTCATGCTCTTACCTATGGCTCTCTGGGCTCTTTCCAGTTTGGAGCTATTAAATAAAATGCTGCCATCGGCATCTTTTTGCAAACTGGCAGTGTCCCTCTGCAACCCTGTGCATTTGGGGGCTTATGTGCTATGATGGCCCGAAGAGCTTCCTGATCCGATAGTGCAGGGAATGGAACACAAAGTCCAACCGCAAACCTTAGGAAACACGACTCTGGGCTTCAGAGAAGTTATTTCAGTTCACTTCTGATTTCACAAGAAAGTTCAACAATCTGGGGTGGAATCTGTGTGGCGGACATTGTCAATAGGACAAGGGACAAGGCACTCATCACAGTGTGTATTCAGTTGGTCACCAGTGAAGGCAGGATAACAGGTCTCCTGCCATCTGAGTGACCAAATCCTATCCTGGGCGTTGAGGGCTTACGAGGAAAGTCACATTTCAAGTTTGTATGTTATAGTATCTATCAGTTTGGACAGGTTCTTTTTTGCATAAATTAACACTTGGAGATTGAGTGAGCAAGAACTTTGGAGTCTGATCAACCTGAGTTCATATATTTAGTTCTGTGACCTTGGGACAGTCACTTAACCTCTATGATTATCAGTCACCAGATCTGTAAAATGATAATAATAAGCAGATGTGCATAAAGGGTTAAATTAAATATATACAGAAATAATTTTTCAATCTTTTAAGCACTTTGTATAGATAGTATATGTGTAGATACAGGCTTAGATACTCATATGAATACAAATGTGATATAGTTTTTCTATAGATTGTATTGATTAAAGTTGGGAATTGGTGAGACCAGGATCCTCTCCTGGGAGGTCAGGGGATGCTCAGCATCACCTGAAGCATGACCACTGCCCATGGTCCAGAACGTTGGCTTTTTAAGAACTCAAACAGAGCTCATCAGGCGTTGAGGCATAGACTGAACTGACCAAATGCCAATCTATTTTTAATAGGGAACATAAATACCACATTCCTCCCCTTGGCTGGTCAGTTCATTACTTTCTTATGGCAAAGTCTCCTTAGGTAGCCGGATTATACACTAAGGGCTGGGTGGGCAGGGTGGTGTGTGGTGTGTGGTGTGTGGTATGGACCAGACGCTGAGTGATGGGAGATTAGAAAGATGGCCTATGGCCAGTATCACTGAGTCATGACAGCCTGATGCATAGGTCCCACTGGTGTCCTGGACACACTTGGCTTTTGGCATGTTCCTTGACAAGGCTCCTCATAGACCATTCCTTTTTGTTGCCAAAGGAGTTCTTGGATATGCTTGTTTTTTGATTTTTTAATCGTTAGTCGTAACTAGTCTATTTCTTTTTATTTGAATATGTATTTATCAGGTCTTGCTTAGATTTTCTAGTCTTGTTCTTTTTGCTTTTGAACCAAGAAAGATCTTCTAAGTCAATGTCTGCTTTATTCTTTTTATGTTTTCTTCCCACCCATGAGCCCTGGGCTGGGTGTCCCATTCTCAGCCCAGGATCCTGCCTTCTAACTCGTAACACACCCACCTTGCCCAGGATGCTAAAATGGTACCCATCAATGCCATCTCTAACCTGTAATTCCCTAATAGATACAAAAACCAGGGACAACTGGCATGTTTCTAAGGTTTACCTCTGAATTACATACTAGATGGTTTTTAAAGTTCACCTCTAAAAGTCAATGACTGTGTTTAAAACAGGAAGCTTTTCAAAAGACCAAAGTCTAACCCCTCAGTGAGTGAGACTGAGTGCTCTCAAAATAAATGTTCTTAAACAGAAACATGCTCAAGTTCCCTCTAAGAGTATAACCTACAGGAAGGGAAGTCATTGTCACCTGTCCTTTATTTGTGGTAATTTGCATGTTAATGATTGAACAGTTGCAGACCAGTTGGTTGGATAATGAACTCGGTCTAGACGTGTTGTATCGGAGTAACCAGTGTGGACGCTAACAGAATGCCAAACATCACTTGGAAAGAGAGATTAATCATTAACCCTACTAATTCACTTGGCATTTTTAAGCAAAAATGACCTCCTTAAATATATAACATGGGTAAAGACCAAATGTACATGGTTAGTATTACCTGCTAAAACTTCCAGACAATCTTGTTATGCTGGGAAAAAAAATTGTTGTCATTTGTGAGGTGGTTTCCGAAATAAATTAATCCAAACAAGAAAGTGGTTATCTATTAGAATCTGAATAATTTCACACACATGGTATTTCTTCACTAGTAAGGCCAAATCAGAAATACCCAAGCCTGTGAAACAGTGGTGCTCAAGTGACGTGAAAGTCACAAAGGGCTGAACTCACATGAGAGGAGTCGTCGTAATTACTACTGGAAAGGGAGTTACTGAAATTGTTCTCGTGCAGTTGGAGAAAATAAAGATCTACACTGTAGGCCGCTGAACACTGAGTAGAGTCTCTTTTCTCACACTTATTTCCAAGAGTAACTGATGTAGCTTTTACTATGAATCAGCATTATAGAAGGGAGTTAAAAATAAAAACCCGGCCAAGAGGAGTTAAAAAAGATGCGGGGGTTCCATCTCACTGGAAATGGATGAGATGTTGCAGAGAGAAGCAACGTTTAGTTCTGTGTATCTTATCAAGGAGGCCCTGGAGGGGCGGCATGGTGGGTTACATGACCACTCATGTCTGATAAGACACTCAACCACTCACTCCATGAACATGAGGCATCTCCGTGTGGGTCAGGATATGAGCTAGGTCTCAAAGAAGGAAAAATACGAAGGCAGTAGCTCACAGCTTAATGAAAGAAGAGAAAAAAAACATGTAAAAATCAATCCCAGTACAGTGAGATCTGTGCTAAAATAAAGGAAAAGGAGGGGTATGGGACCCCTACATGGAAGGAGTCATGCAGTCACGGTCTGGAAGGAAGGAGACAATCAAGAAATGGTGGCTGATGAATGAGTTCATTGGGGGATGCACATTTTGGGCAGAGGAAACCTCACGGTGTGTGTAGGAAACGACCAGGAGCTGGAGTTTACTGGAGCATCGCTGTTGGTGGGTGATGGAGAGTGAGTGTCAGAGGTCAAAAAGGATAGGTAGGTGGATGAGATACACAAAGGCTCTTTCCAAGGGCTCAGCCGTGGGACTAATGGATAAGCGCTGCTTTTCTGTGCTGACTGGATCATTCTCTGCATCTCTCCTTGTTAATTT
Source organism: Camelus ferus (assembly GCF_009834535.1). Lineage (NCBI taxonomy): Eukaryota > Metazoa > Chordata > Mammalia > Artiodactyla > Camelidae > Camelus > Camelus ferus. Next base: position 8,008,792 of record NC_045722.1, read on the forward strand.
TTCCTCCTGCTTTAGTTTTTCCCCCTCTGCGGCGGCCGTCGGTGGAAATGTCCTCCTGGCCTTCTTGTCCTTGTCTTGGAATAGCATCCTTGTGTTTTTCAGCGCTGCTTCTTTGTGGTCCCAGCCAACAGGGTTTCATCCGGAGCTGCGTTCTTCTCACACGATGGGCTCTCCTATGCCAAGATGCAACAGTCTCATCACCTGCCTCCTGGACACGGTTGGACTAGAGGTCGGCATCCATGCCAGGGCCAGCCCCAGTCCCTCTCTGTTCGTAGGAGCCAAAGACCGTTTCATCTCTACCTGTCAGGTGGAAGAAGGCGGTGTGTAGTGAGAAAGAGTGGCCCACAAAGAGAAAGAGAAGAGAAAAATATTCACAGTCCTGGCAACGTTCAGGTGCTCGGTTCCAGCTCTCCTGAGGTCTCCCTGCGTCCCTGCCTTCTGTGGTCTGCTCACTCTTTCTTTGGATTACCTGGGCATCTTTATCCTCTCACCAGAAAGCTCGTTCCTTTGAGCCAATTTGAGTTGGGGAGTTGCTGTGGTTTTGAATTCCTTTTTCCCTTTTCCAACTTGTCCCATCTCATCCTTGGCTATTAAGCCTTACCTCTCCAGCAACAGCAATAATAGCAACAAATACATGACACCAACCACATGCCAGGTGATGCTCTAAGCTTTTTACAAATATTAAGTCATTTAATTCTCACAAAATTCCTCTGGGGTAAGTGCTATCATATGCCTATTTCATCGACGAGGAAACGGAGGCGCAGAGAGTTTAACATACACAGCAAGTTAAGTAGAGTTGCTGACTTGAACAGGAGCTGGCTGGCTTTGGATGTCATGGTCTGAGAGCAGCCAGTCTGATGCCGCCAGCAACTGAGGAAGCCAGGGAACTCAGCAAAAGGGCAAAGGCAAACATGCTGCCCCAGGATCCAAAGAAGCTCAGGCCTTAGGACACTGGGTTCTTTTAGCACCAGAGCAACTCCCGAGAGATAGACATCTCTAGGGAGGAAGGTTAAGCCTGTCCCATTATGGTCCAATCATTGTCTCCAGACCCACTCAGTCATAGCCACGTGCTTTCCCCTCGGCCCTGGTGGTTTGGGCCCATACCAAGAGGGGCAGCTGCGCTCAGGCAAATGCAGCAGTCTTATGGCCCCACACTGGCCAAGAGTAAACAACAAACCTCAAGTCAACATATCTAACATTTATCATTTGTTGTTGTTTATTTGAGCTATCAAAACCTGGAAAAAGCTTAAAGTCTATACTGCCATTGTGATTTTTGTCAATTTCTTCTTGAACTTTGATTCCTCCAAGTTCATGGATGGTGCATTTTTCACTGTAGATAGGTTTGTGTTATATTCTGACTTAAGGTTGTCCTTTGTACCATGTAGCAGGGGCAGAAATGTACTCACGCCATGTTCCTTTGAGCCCAATGGACCTTAACCTTGACAGTTCATGGTATCTCTGGTTTACATCCATCATCTCTCTTGGAAAGCTCAGTCTCTCCCAGACGAATGCACAGTCATTCTGACTCCTTCATCCTCCCACCCCCTCTTCAAGGTGGTGTCTAGGTGGTCGGGGAGGGGGCTGGTTGGGGAGAAGAGAGCCCTGGACTCTTGCTCACCTCCACGCTGAGTGCCTGGGGTGGTCATTTGGCTGGTGAACTTTAAGGTCTCTTTAGGAGGCCCTGACTGGGGCTGAAGTCTGTGGCCTTGAACTTTCGTTCGTCCAGTCCCACTCCCTGTGGCCTCGGAGCCTTCAACCAGGATCCGTTAATCTAGACTCTCTCAATACCTTTGTGTCCCTGCCCACCCCACCCCCACCAAGGAAGTGTAAGGGTCCCCAGCCCACCACATAGAGGCCACACGTGCGCCATGTCAGGCCAGCTCCGTGGCCGCATCCCTCAATCCCTGCAGAACCACCCTATGTGGTACCTTCTCCCAGGCTCCCAAATGGGGGAAACCTCTCTGCTTTTGGCTTTCCCGTCAGCTTGTCTGATATGCCTTCCCTAGGGCTTGGGCCAGAAGATGGCAGAACACATGGGTTCCCTCCCCTCCTCTTTCTTTGCCCGGTCTCCGTGAAGGTAAGGCATAATGATCTTCCCCCTTCCTACCCCTTCTGTGGGGAGGGACTTGCCACACTTTGCTTCTTCGTTTTGTCATGTCATCAGAATAGCATTTTAAAATCTCTAATGCGTGCAGAGCATGTTACCACATTCAACTGCATCTGAAGCTTTACTGTAATTGAGCACAGCAGTTAACATCATCCCCATTTTACAGATGGGGAAGTGAGACTTAAGAGGTGAACAAAGTTCCCAGGGTAACAGAGTAAGTCAGGGACAGAGCCAAGACCTGAGCTGTGCTTTCTGCCTCAAAGGCCAGTGCTTCCGCCTTTTTGTATAAAACAGATCTCGTCTGCCTGTGATCTAAGTCCGTGACTCTGAGAGTGAAGGGAAGACCTACTGGCTAAGGGTGACGAGGGGACAGCCTGGACAGAGCGCCTGCGGCAGGCTGCGTTCTGCAGAGTTAAAGATAAGGAAGTAGGGAGTAACAGAGGCCTACAAGCCCTTCTCTCCAGTGAAGAGAAAGAGGATGGAAAGCAAGGAGGAGTGAGGAAGTGTTGAGAGGAGACATAAAGTATATGACAGAGAAAAAGCCCCATGGTTACAGATACTACAGACGGTCCATTATTTGCCCCACCACGCCCCCTACTTCCCAGGAAGGCCACGGTGCCACTCCCGGCCCTTTGCTATCTTAAAGTCAAAAGAAGGTAAAATTCCCGGGGTCATCATACATTATACAGTGGAAGTCCTGTCTCTCGTATCAAAGGGATATGCAGCAGAGTCGAGGTGACTGCTTTCCCTCACCAAGCGTTACCACTGTGTGGCTGGCAACCCGAGTCGTTTCTGGGAGGACCTTACCCAGAATCACATGCTCCTAGCCCAGAGGGTCTGTGTTAACTTCTTCTTGAAAATGCAAATTTCAGCTCCAAATGCAATAGCCTCCTTTGGAATTTAAAAGAGTTCTAGGTTGTTTAAAGGTTGAGTGGAATTCCTGAGCCTGTTAACTGGTCACAGTCTACTGACTCTCATAATTAGCACGGGACCACTGTACTGTGCAAACGCCACTCAGTACTCAGCAATGACTAACCGCTCCGTCTCAGACTGTTTACTTAAGAGTGGACGGCTCTCATCCACAATCGATGTTTCTGGGTAGTTACTATTTAACACCAAGAGATGAGAGAGGGTGACCCAGTCCCTTATCCCTTCACAACACCCCCCACCCCAACTCCAGTTCCATCCTGGCCACCAAATCCCAGCATTCTAGGTGACCCACTTCCAGATCTTGTCTGGCTATAGAGGCGTGAGACCTTGGAAAAGTCACTTCCCTACCCCGAGCTTCAGTTTCCTTATCTGCAAACTCTGGGGGCTGAATTGGGTGATGTCAAAGGTCTTTTCTACCTGTAAGGTGCAGTGATTAAAGGAGAAGATGAAATGTCTCCTTCTCTGTTAAAACTCAGGTATATTTATTACTGACTGAAAACAACAGCACGACAGACTCCAAGCAGACTATGGCAAGTATCTCAACGTCTTGGAGCTGTTCACATTCCACCTCTTATTTCCATGGACAAATGCAAGAAGGACTAAAGATATTTGCAGAGTAACATTTTATAAAAATGGCAGAAGGCAAGAGCACAGTTAAATATATGTGTATATAATGGTCACCTTCCCTATAATTTCATTTTTTAGGGAGAATATTAGAAATGTATTTGTTTGGAGACAATACCAAAATGAGCCACATGTGGTGGCAGACATGTGAACGCCAAGGAGAGGAACTTGCTTACTTCTAAGCGGGGTGGAAAGTTGGAGAATGGAAAGAGCTTGGTGGGAGTGGGGATGCAGCAAGGTGGGTGCTGTGTGAGCAGTCAGAGACAGAACTGTCAGTGGGGAGCAGGGCCCAAAAGGGGATTGTTCCGGGTCGCAGGTACGTCTAAGATGGATTTGACCTTGCTTGAGGTGGAATGAGTGAGGTCAGCCTCCTCTTTCATTTACCCTAACAGATCTTCCGTCAAGTACACTGGGTATTTATTACGTGCACGTGGGCATGTGAGTGTGCTGCCTTTGGGGGTATGTGGAAGAGAGGCTGAGCTCTCACTGGACCGATGCCAGGGAAATCAGGGGCAGCACTTTGAGACAAGGATGCGCTGGTCCCAGATGATGCCTGAGCTGCTCTCTTTGTACTTACCATCATCTGGCTGGTCCTGGCTTGTCTCGATGCCGGGTGCACACGTGCCTCAGTCTTCACTTGAGGTGTCTTTCTTTTCCACCTCTCCACGTCCTGCTCATTTCTTCAAAGCCTAGTTTACATTTTCCCTGATCCCTCCCCCCTCTCTCTGCCCTCTTTCATTCACCAGTGACCACAATGCCCCCAGGCAGCGTGCTTCCTGAGTGCAATACCTTAGTTTGCTACTCACTTCGCCAGCCCAGACTAGAAGTCCGGGTGGGCAGAGCCCCTGTGGCTCTCTTTCCATGGTCCCTCCAACACCTAGCTTCGTGCCGGCACAAAGCACACATTCAACTTCTTTGAATCGATAAACAAATGAATATCATTAAGCACCTATTAGTCAGATCAATAGTGACAAATACTCCTGGAAAGACAATGCTTATTTGAAAATATATCCCAAGCATTTTTTCTGTACACCACCCTCCCCCCCAACACACACACACATACACACACACACACACACACACGTGCTTCTTTGTCAGGATTTAAGACAGTCCCATGATTTCGCAAACATGTCTACATTTAGGAGACTTCTTGCCTTTTGTGGCTCTCACCTGGGACGTGTTTATTCTTCCATAGACCTTCACTGGGCACGCACTATGGGGCTGTCTTCTTCCTAAGAGCCACCATCTCTCAGAGGCATCCTAGTGTCTGGCAGAACAACAGTCCCTCGAAGCTCTCTACAGCCTAACTTCACCAGGATATGCAGACAAAAGCCAGTTAAAGGAGCTTTTAAGTTCTCATTTGGTTGTATAAATAAGACTCTTGTAACAACTTCAAGTAGTTACCTTCGACAGTCACCCTGCAAGAAGGCAAGGAGAGCTGAGAGCCTGTTTCAAAACCGAGTCATTCACAATTTCCCAGGCCGGCTGCCTCTGCCTGGGTGTTTACTGGGTGCACTCTGAAGCAGTGGCCTTGGAGTTCGTGGGCACGGGGGCCACATCTCTGGCCCCGGGAGCCGAGCGGTGCGGCCCTGGCATGCTAAGTGGGCAGCACTGGGGCGCCTTTGTTTCCCGCCGTCTCCGAGGACCCGCTTCCCTCTGAATCTTAATGGACTGCTCCCCCACCCCCTCAGCCCTGGCCCTGTGGCCGGGGGCCAGCGCCCCTCTGTCACGCATCCCGGACCCCTGGGGTGGGAGTAAACCCGGACCCAGCGAGTGGGGAGGGGGGTGCCTCAAGCCCCAGCCTGGGCAGGCCGAGCACCTGCGAGGCCCGCGGAGGAGGCCCCCGGCTCCGGGGGGGGGGGGGTCCCGCCGCCGCCGCCGCCCGCGGCCCCAAGTCTCGCGGTGCTGCGGCCTGGCCCGGGGAGCCGCGGCCCGACGCCCCCCGCCGCGTGACAAAGGCTGGAGCCGGAGGAGGAGGCCGAGGAGGGGGCGGAGGCGATAAAGGCGGGGGGCGGCGGGCGGCCGCGGCGGCGGGAGAGCTCCGAGGCAGCGCCCGCCCGCGCCGTCCTTTGTGTGGCGGCGGCGGCGGCGGCGGCGGCGGCGGCGGTGCCTGGGCCTGCGCCGGCCGCGCCTGCCCCGGGGGGCGCCCGGCTCCGCGCCGCGCCTCCCCGCCCCCGCCCGGCGCGCGCCCAGCCTGGCGAGCAAGATGGCAACCCCGGCGGCGGTCAACCCTCCGGGTGAGTAGCGGCCGCGGGCCCCGCCGCCTGGCGCAGCCCGCAGGCCCTGCCCGGGGCCGGGGCGGGCCGGAGGGGCTGGGCGCGCCGAGCGCCCCCGGGAGCGCGGAGCCGGGCGCTCAATCCCCCGGGTGGGGTGGGGGAGCGGCTGTCACTCCGCGCGGCAGCGGCAGCATCAGCACCAGCACTGGCAGCGGCATCTCCATCCCGATCCCTGCCCATTCCGGTCCCCAGGATGGGGCAGCCCTGACCCCCGGGCGGTGGTCGCTGGCCCCTCATCCTTAGGAACCAGAGGGCTGGCGCAGGATCCCCTCAAGTTCCTAAAATAACCACTTTTGCCTACCTCATCCAACGCATTTTTTTCTTCAGGTCCCGGCCTTGTGGCATCGCGGCGTCAGCGGGTCGGGGTGGGTAGGAGGGTACCGCGCTGACGGAGGGAAAAGTTTGGAGCCAGGATTCAACAGGGTGGAACTCCCCGGATCTCCCCTCCCCGCCCCGCAGCTCCCCCCACGCCGCCCCCCAGCAACTGCTGGTCCTTTGCGCCGTTTGCGACTAGCTACCGTGTATCTTATCTTTAACGGACACAAAAAACCCAGGCTGTAGAAATACAGTGTGGAGCAGCCCCGCCCAGCGCAAGTCACATCCTGTGCCTTCTAGGGCTGACCTGTTCTCAGGGTGCGATCTGTGACAACTGTGCTCTTTCTGAAAAAAATGGAAAAGAAGTCATAATCAAGTATTGACCTGTTTGGGGATTGTAGTAGGGAAATTCTATTTTCGTGGGGAAATATACCCTATCTGATGAGTAGAGCAGCCTGAGGGAGGTCTGAGAATGGCCAGGGGGACACCTAGGCTGACTGCTACAAAGTTTTGGGTGTTGGGCAGTGACTGCTATGGCCATGGCATGGTGCTGGGACCCTGTGGTGGATGCAGGGAGAGTCAGAGACCAGCCCTCAGAGAATTCCCGGTAGAGGGAGGTGGTGGGGTAGGGATGGGGGTGTGAACACCCACCATACCTAGAGAAGAAAAAAAAAAGGGTCATCAGAATTAGGAATGAAAGATCCCTTCTATCTAAAGTGGTTAGGGAAGACGTTTGGAGATTGGGCATTTTAGACCTGGACTTTGAAGAACTGAAAGGTTTGACTATAGAGTCAGGCGCTGAAGGGACTTGCAGGTGGAAGGGACAGCATAAGTGATGGTGGACTTCCTCTGAGCATGCATAGTTGCCAGTGAGTGGTTGGGGCACTGGGGATATAAGAGGGAGCAGTGGGATTTCACAGAGTAGTTTGGCGGTGGCTGTGAAGGGCAGGCTGAGTAGGGACTCTCTCCCTCCACACTGGGTCCTCAGTGGTATTGAACAGGGAAGTCACATGAGCACGCATCTTCTGAAAGATTAACTTGTCAGCTATGTTAAGGTCGCATAGAAAGGAAGGAGCAAGACTAGAGGCAGGGAGGCCTGGTTGAAAAGATGCAGGTGCTTGGAAGGTGAGCCTTGGCGGCACTGGCTTGGATCAGAGAGAGGAAGGCCAGCACCGCTGGGCAGGTGGAGGAGCCAGACTTGCACTGCTTGTTTGGGGTGAGGGTGAAGGAAGAGTCCATGGAGACACACACGGGAGAAGCCTGAGTAGTTCCAAGGAAGGAGATTCCGTCAGGAGCAGTAGGGAGTCTTGGAAGAACAGATGAGTTTCCTGTCCAGAACACTGAGTGGGAACACGGCTGGTTTGAAAACAGCTGTGCCAGTTTGCTTGAGACTGAAGTCCGTAGGATCCACCTGTTCAGCTGCTTAAAAATTAATAGCAAATTGATTGATTTAAATGTTATGACATTAGGAAAAGCAAAGGAAGTTAAATGAAGATATTTTAGTCCAGTATAGTTTATATTGGAAGTAGGAATAAAATCGGAGGTGTTGTATTATGTATATGTGTATATACATATATACACACTCACACACACACCATTACATCCCTGTGTAGGGCGTTTTGTCCATTACATTGTTCTGTGAGCTGCATGGAATAAATACTGGGCAGCTGTCATGCTTGGCGGTGCTGAGCACACAAATGCCTGTGCCTTGCATCGCAGGACACTTGAGTTGTGCAAGTGCAGGGGATTGTTTTTGTTATTTGTAAACACCTGGCCTGCTTGGTAGACAGTGATGTCTGTGTCTTTTTTCTGTTGGCAGAGATATCTTGAGCACGGTGAGAACTTCTCAAGTGAAAATTCCTTGAGGTGGTTGCCGTTTCTCTTATCCACCGTCTTGTCTTTGAGCGGTCCTCTGCAGTAACATTCAGATCTGTGGGGCATGTTGTTTTTGTACCCTGTGAATCTCTGACTTCTTTGGAGAAATGGTATAGTTTCAAGCGATGCGGCTGGAGGTTTGAGCCCAGAGAGATTTCAGATTGGACTGGCATTTCACAACCAAGAGAGGCAAGGCACCTGACCTTGGTACCCAGAGTCCTGCTCTCACAGGCAGGAGTCACATGATGCTTCTTTAAGTGCCTCCTCCTCCTACCTCACTCCACTCCCCAGATGTTGTTGCTTTGCAAGTAAGAACTTGGTAAACACAGGCCAATGGATGGGAAGGCACCAAGATTTATTTCTGCTGCTAGTCTGTGTCCAGGATACCATGGTGACAGGCTGTCACTTCCCCACCCCGACCCACCTGTTCCTGTTTTCCCAGCTGACCACTGCACACCAGCAGACCCATTGGCGATGGCACTTGTCTGTGATGCGTGGCAGGTGCACTCTGGGGTCTAGGTGATGACAGGTGAAGTTGGAATCTCCACATTCTCATGTGTTCAGGTGATCTGAGCCAAGTTCAGACCTCTAACCTGCCCCTTCTAGGTCCCCTGTTTGGGTTTAAGGATTCTACCAGGTACCCTGGGGGCAGAGTGGTTTTTGGAGAAGGAAGGGCTTGGCTCCTAGACATTCTCCTCTTGGGATCCACCACGGTAGTCCACGGTCTGGTTCCCAGCTCCTGGGGGCTCTCACACTTCCCTGCTCCTTGGTCATTTGCAGTCCCTCCCTTGATTGCTACAGTGGCTGGTTTTCTCTGTTCTTTCTGGCCAGGAGTGATTTCTGTTAGAAGCCCTAGACTCTTCTGTTCCGTGTGTATGTATTATTTAATTCACTTCCTTTTGGGTGATATTGAAGCATTTCTGGTTTGTATGAATTAGCGAAGGTCTGAATTAGTTTCACGCATGAAGGGGTGCCTGCACCTGAAGTGACACGGTATAGAATTTTTCTAATTCCATTGTTTCCACCTTAATCTTTTGTAACTTAAGCATGAGGGAATCAGGTACAAATTCAGACCAGAGATCATTAGGAATTACGAATTATCTGGACATCCTCAAGAATGAGGATTTGCAGAGTATTAACAAGGTTTGCATATTTTTTAAAAATTCAGAGGCATGTTTAAGAGATTTAGAATTTCTACTTTTTTTTTTTTTCTGAAAGCAATTATTAGATTTTTTTTCCCCTCCAGGTTTCCAGTCTTTGGCATTTTAATTTGGGATTTTCTGTATAGTACAGGAAGATTCTCGGGGAAAATTGCCTTCGATGGAGGGATATTTGGATGAGTTCAACAAACACATTGAACACCTTTGATGTACTAAACACTGTGCAGGGCACAGGGCAGTGTGAAGATACGTCCCTTGACCTCAGGGAGCTCTGAGTCTGACGGGGAAGACATGGGTGGACCAAGTTTACAACAAAAGATGGAACAAAATGAACGTTGAGTGGGTGTGTATGTATCATGATGGGAACCCAGAGGAGGCCTCACAGGGAGGTAGCTTCTGAAAAGGACCTCTCGAAAAGAGAGATTTTGGCCTGTAGAGAATTTAGGAAGGGTCACTTAGAGCTGGGGTGGGGGGTGTGGGGAGATTTGTGAAAGTAGGGAGAGCCATCAAGTGATGGTCTTCTCAGTGCTCTTGGGGACCCAGATGGGCACCCAAGAATAGTGGGGTAGAGTTAGAGCTTTGGAGAGATGCTTCTGTGCTTGCAAGCTGTCCAGAGCGCTGCCTCAGATAGCAGCGGCACCCCTAAACTGGCTGAGCACACATCCAGTGTCTTTACATGCTGCATTTCATGGTATCCAGAAACCTGTTGATTGTGAGAGACATCATTATTCTATGTGATTTCAAGAAAAAACTGCTGCCAATTCAACTCTTACTATCAATTTAAACATATATTTTCATTTCAGTGATTTTTTTTTAAAGTGTATTTAGAATCAGTAAACTACTGTGCACTAAGAAAAAGTAAATTTTGCTGCCTGACCAGTTACTTATATGTAAAACATGGTCTTTTTTTTTTTAATTAAAAAAACTATGTCAAGTTTGCAGGGTATTGCATGTGCCAGGGAGCCTAGTGATGAACCCAGAGCCTTTTAGTTTCTGTGAAAAGATAGGACTGATACCCGAAAAAGAGGTTTACTTATTCCTCAGTCAGTATTTTTTAAGCAGCTGCTCTGTGCTAGCTTCTGGGGATACGGTGCTGAGCAGGGGAAGTATGGCCCCCACCATCGTGCCGCTTACGGCCGAGTTGGGCAGGTAGTCCCGGAGAACCACACAAATATGTTAGTTATGAAATGTGTCAATGCTGTGCAGAAGTGAAGGCCCTCTTTCAGTCCAGGTCTGAGGAATGAAGAGAAACGCAAGGAAGTGCATTCCAGACACAGGGAAGAGCCTCTGCAAAGGCCCTGAGGTCGGGAAGAGCCGGGCTGGTTCAAAGACCCAGAAGAGGCCAGGGTGTCTGGAGAGCAGTGGGTGAGCAGGGGCACCAGTTGCATCCTCAGCCATCCTTGCACCTGGCAGGGCACCTCCTGCTTGGCCGCATGCAGTAGCTCTTTTGGGGGTAGAACCATAACTACATGGTGCTGTGACGGAGAAGGAGGAGTCAGGGATGAGCCCCAGCTTTTTGTTCTGATGCCTGGGGGGTTGGAGGTGATGGGAAGAGAGTGAGGCACACGTGGCCGGTGGGGCATGCTCGAGGCTCCAGCGTTAAGACAGTTGAGTTGAGGTGCCCAGGAGACACGGAGGGGGAGCCATCAGGGAGGCAGTGGGCCACAGGGTCCTGTGGGAGCTGAGCTGGAGAAATAAACGAAGAGGGATGTTAGCCAGCCTTTCCCCAGTTTCCGTGAGTGCTTTCCTTGGGGAAAATGAGACCACGGAGAGACGAACGCTTGGACTCAACCATCTTAGTTCCCCAGTGGCGCCTCCATTTCCTGCTTTATTGTCGCCTGTGCAGAGATTCACTAAGATGCACAGGGAAATCATTTCTGTATCTTTTCCAGAACCATTACCCCACTCATAGTGTCACAGTTGTGCTGGGCTGTACCTAAGAAAGGAATGCCCAGTAGAGCTGCCCAGGAGTGGAGTGCACCGCATGGGGGCTGGTGAGGCTTTCAGACAGGAAGCTGGGAGGAGCTGGCATCGCACAGGTCAGGCTGGTGGACCAGTTCACCACACACAACTTTTTGTTCAGTGAATGAAAATCGTTTCCCCTTCTCGTCAAGCCCTTTCCTGCCTGAGGGCTTTTGCTTGTGCTGTGTTCCTTTTCTTGGGATGATTAACTGCTCACCTGTCCCTTCCTCCTCCCTTCCACCCCCTCCCCACACTAACCATTTCCCATCCAACTCCTTTTGTTTACTTCTGGTCTCAGCTTGAATTCTTCCTCCATCGGGGAAAGCTCTCCTGATCTGTTTATCCAGATGAAGTGTGCCTTTAAGGCACTGCCGGACCCTGTAGGGTGTACCACCATCTGGAGGATTCCCCTCACGCAGAATGAAATGGTAGATCACGTGGTCCTTTGACCTGTGCCTGTGTCTCCTGCGGGTCTGGAAGCCCCTTGAGGGCAGAGAAGGCATCCATCACTGAGGGGGCCCCGCATCTGCAGTATCGCCCCCGGTACAGTCGGCATCCAGGAAGGTTTGCTCATGAATGAATGTCTGGACGCCAGGAAGTTGTATTATAGTCTTGTATGTGGCTGCCTTGAAATGCCTACCTCAAAGAAAAGAAAGCGTGTGGACTGTATTTAAACAAAATAGACCAGGGCTGTCTAATTTAGATTCTGATTTTTGTTTGTGGGAACTGGTTTCGATCTGGAAATCCTGCCAGAGTAGTCCTTCCCCAGACCAGTGCCTCTAGGCTCTATAGAATATGGAGCCTTGGAAACGCGCAGATACTATCATTCTCCCCAGAAGGAGTGCAGGGCAGACTGGTAAACAGCCTGGAGAGCAGAGGGTGGTAGCGGACGGCCCCTTCCCCACCGGGTTCCCTGTGAAGTCCCGCAGTCCTCCTTTTTCGGCTGTCTGCTTTGTGCGGAGGAACTGGGGGAACTGTCGTGGGGGGTGTGATCACCAGCAGCTACAGATGAGGTGCCCCGGGGCCACCCTGCCGGAGGGGCTGGTGCGGGTCTCAGGAGGCACAGGAGTGCTGTGCGCTCTGGGGTTGGAGGCAGGGCCCCTGCAGGTGAGCAGGGCCTCTGTGGCTCAGAGACGTAACAATTAGACTGTTTTTCAGGCAAATCCTCAAAAAAGCGGAGATGCTCATGAGTAGATAGTTCTTGCTTTTGTACCTTGTACAGAAACACAGGCATCTTTTACTGGTCCGGTTGTGTTGTGAGAGCATCTAAGCAGGGGTTGGGGGTCTCCTCCTCGCACCTGCTGAGGGTCGGCTTCTTCCTGCCCCATGACCACTTTTCCCCCTGAATATAATGAGAAAAATACATGTGGATTATAAAAAGGTTTGGAAAATACACAAAAGCGCTAAGATGGTCCTACTGCCCACCGTTAACATTTTTTTGCATATGTTGTTACAGACTTTTTTCTAAAGATTGTGTGTCTGTACAGAATAGCCTTGTTCTGAACATGCTCTTCTGTTACATTTTTCCCTCTTCATCAGTAGTAACAGTGTATTCTGCCACGGATACTGATGTGTTCTGTTTTATGGCTGGGTCATAATTTATTGGCTTAGTCTCTTATATTTAAGAGTGTACTTTCCCATTTGTCAGAATTATACACAACATTTCAGTATACATTCCTGTATGTAAATAGATAATTACTTGATTTTTTTCCCCTTAAGGTAACTTCCTAGAAGTGGAATTGAATAGTCAAGTGGGTTGATATGTTTTTATTTCACATTGCTTTCCAGAGGTTAAACCAGAGGCTCAGAGAGGTTCAGAGACTCACCTGGGGTCCCCAGTGGAACGCGAGCTTAGATGCTCTGCTCCCTGCCCTGGGCCAGGCTCTGGCCCCACAGTCCCTGCCAGGCTCCCTCCCTGACCCGTTGCTCTCCCTCCGCCCGGCCCTCACCAGTTCCCTTCTTTCCACGTGGCCTTCCCAAACACACGTGCCATTAACTGTCCTGGAAACCTCTGATCACTGTCTGCTGTCCATACATCCTCCTTGGATTGAACTACACATCTCTACATACTACTACATACCAGCCTGGAACCCAGGCTCAGAGCACAGGGCGAGGGAAGTTGTCCTTCATGCCTGCATTCTGTCGCAGTAGACAAGTCTTGGTCGTTATTCCTGCTTCAAATGCGGATTCAGGCGGTTCTAATAACCGAGGGTAAGTGTATTTGCTTTTGATTTGGTGACCCCTGCTTTCCTGCCCCAGCTTTAATGGAGAGCAGCTGCAGGTGGCACTGGGCACCTCTGTACCCAGGCTCAGGTGGCAAAGAAAAGGCCTGGATGTCAGCAGCCTGGGAGGATGCCGGGGTGCTGTGTCCAGGGTGGAGAGCTCCCGGGAGCTGGCCCAAGCCAAAACCAGGCTCAATGGGTAGATCCAGGGCTCTGTCGGAGCCAGATCAGTGGAAGGCCTTGCTGGTAGCCAAGTGAGGGACCTAAAGAGCAGAGTTCAGTCTTCCGTACACCAGACACTCCTTGAGACCCTGCGGTGACCCACTCTTGGCCGTCAGAGGCTCTCTGCCTGCTGAGAAAGGCAACTTCCTGCCTGTTTTTGCCTGGCCTGCCAAATTGTCCTAACAGCAGTTAAGAAAAAAGCCACTGAAATGGATGAATGACTGCAGGGAGGCCAGGAAGGCTACATGGTTGCTCTTTATAGACATTCATAGATGAGCTGGGTTCCAGGCTTGAGGCACCAGGAAGCCTCACGTTCATTTATGCCCTCATGTTTTTACTCATAGCTATTAGCAAACGGTATCCTCTTTCTTGCCTTGGAGAGACTCTGACTGAGCTGAGTGGCGGAGCATCTGAGAACCCTGTCACCGGGGGCCAGAGATGTGACCACATGGGGATATCCCACTAGGGGATATTCCTGGTGGTCACGACACCGGGGGTGAGTGGGAGGGAGGGAGGGAGAGAGGTAACATCTTGGGAGTAGAGGCCAGGGATGCTGGTAAACATCGTACACTGCACAGGGCAGCCCCCACCACAAAGACTGTTCCAGCCCCAAATGTTACTGGTGCCAGGTTGAGAAACCCCGGTCTACAGGGACAGGACGGTTTGTAGGCATCTGGGCAGTGGCAACTGGGAAAGGAACCAGGGAGTTCCATGGGGTGCATGGCTGGCAGAAAGGAGGGGGCTGGCCCCTGCGACCACCACGTTAGTATAAGAAAACACGGTGGCTTTAAAAACAAGATGATACTTCTCAGATAATTATGATATCCGTAATGGAAGTTAATTTAAATGTGAAATAACAGAAGTGCACACATTTTTTATTATTATTTTTAGAACAGCATTGATGTTCCTATCACATCAGCAGTTTGAAATGAGGCAGAGTCTGGAATCATTTGCCATAATTTGATATGCTTGATGGATTCCAAGTCCCCCAAAGAATGAAATGAATGGGTGTGATCGAGGATCACAGCTGTGCTCTCTGTGAAAGCATTTCACACCAGAAAACTTCTAATTTGGTTCAGCCAGCCTTCCCTGGGCACTTCCCAGCCCCCTACACAAAGGGTGGTGTGCCCAGAGCTGGGGGGATCGAAAGGTGCTGAGTGAAACAGGTTGGCTACACGTGGCTCAGCCAGTCTCTGCAACAGGCAGCGTTGGGACAGTTTTGTGCAAATGACTGGCATCGTGCTAGAAGGCAGAGGAGAATGTGGACCCCCTCCAGGTCTTGCTGAAGGGCAAAGACCATATGCTACAGGAATAGCTCGGGGTGCACAGCTCATTTTAGGACCAGAGCAAGTGCCTTTTCCTGAAGTCAGTCTCACGAACCACAGGTCTCTGTTTCCGCTGCCTGCCGGGCGTCTCCATCCACGTGTCCCCCACCCCACCCCGATTCTGCAAAGCCAGCGCCTCCCACATGCCCCCTCCCCGAGGTCCCCTGTGGCAGCTAATGGCCCCACGCTCCATTCACTGGCCCAAGCCCGACATTAATTATTTTAATTGCTTATACACCTAATTAAACAAATATGAATTGAATGCCAACTGTGTGCTCACAGTGGTGTGCAAAGCCAGGCGTGGTCCCTCCCCTCCCGGAGTTCACTGTGGGGAGAGTCGGCCGTTTATTAAACAGTCACGTGCGCGAGGGTGTCGTTAAAGTGAGTGTTAGGAAAGAAAGGCGTCTTTGTGTCCACATGCAACAGGAAGCCATTGAAGTGTTGGGAGCCGGCCGTGATGTGCCGGAGGTGGCTGTTGAAAAGAACTCTCCATGGGCTGTTGAGTCAGGCAGCCAGCTCCGCAGTCCAGGGAGGGGACGGTGGCGGCCTGCTCCAGGTGGCAGTTGACATGGGGAGAAGCAGGTGACTCCCCAGGGTACTCAGGAGGTAAAACCAAAGGAGCCAGGTGCTACACTGATAGATGGGATATAGTTGAGAGGGCGGGATGGCAGGGTTCCTGATTCAGTCCTGGGGATGGGAGGGTGCCGTTTCCCAAGACAGAGAACGTTGATGAGGTCCGGGTATTTCGGGGTATTTCGGGGTGCTTTGGTAGAGGTGGCAGAGAGATGAGGAGTTTGGTCTTGGACATGTTGAGTTCAAGGCATCATAAGTTCAGAGCGTCCAAGCGGGATGGGAATATGCCAGGAACCTCGAGTTGCCTCCTTCCCCTTGGATTTGGGACGTCTTTTTTTCACTGCAGTTTCCCCAGAGCCCTGAATGAGGCCCAGTGCTTGGTGCTTAATACATATTTATTGAATGAATTGGTCTCCAAGTCCCCCAAATTGCAAACCAGTGGAAAGAAGCACGACCACCACAAGGTTCCATTTTTTGTTTTTAGTAACTTTTTTTTTTTGCTGAAGTAACTTCAGGCTTACAGAAAAGTTGCAAGAATAGTTCAAAGAATTCCGGTATTCCTGTCACCCAGATTCCCCAAGAGCACATTTGCTTTATCCATTTCTTCGTTTTTTTTTCTCTCTATTTTCCTGAGCAATTTGAGGATGCATAGTAGACATGATGCCCTTTTAATTCTAAATCCTTCAGTGTGTGTTTCCTAAGATAAGGACATCCTCCTGCAGAACTACAGTTTATGACTGAAATCATATATTCATATGATTAATTAGCAGTGTTATCCAAGCCGCAGATCTTACATTTTACCAGTTATTCTTCATAGCCAGAACCATTTTTCCCTCTGGCCCGAGGTTTAACCCAGGCTTACAAGTTATGATGTCTCTTTAGTCTCTTTTAATTCTGGAATAATTGCTCTGTCTTTTTCTTTTCTTTTTTCTTCCCCTTTCATGGCCTTGGTATTTTTGCTGAGTACAGGCCAGTTACTTTGTAAAATATACCTCAGCTTGGTTTTGTTTGATGTTGCCTCACAATTATACTGGGGTTGTGCTTTAAAATTTTTTTTATCAGAAACACCACACAAGTGTTGTTCTATCATAAGGCTGCGTTTAGTAGGCATTACATAAAAGCGAGTCTTGTAGTTGATGAAGCCAAGGTCCTGTGCAGACAAGGCTAAGGAAAGGTGATTAGTGGTTCCAGATGCCATTCCCTACGTGCTTGGCAAAGCTCTTCTGTGGGTTCTGTACACCATATATAGGCGGCTTCAGATGCTCCTTGTCAGAAGCGGGTCCCAGGGTTTTTTTTTTTTAAGACTGTAAGCATAATACTTTCCTAACTAAATATCAACTTCATTTGACAAAATAATTATAATCTAACTACATAAAGATTGTCATATCTCTAATAAAGTCAATAGGGAGCTGAAGTGTTTAATTACCAACTTTCCTGACATACAAATTGGAAAGCTTTTCAGGTAAGTTGCTCATGTGGAATGCCTGAAACGCGCTGCGATTAACAATCGGGTCTTCGTTCAGATGGTAATTAGTGTGTGACCTGCCCTGTTCTTTGTTGCTGGTGCATATCTGGGTCTAGATGTGTATGTGCATTTATTTTAGGAAGTTAATTTGCTATTTCTTCTACATTCCACTCAAAAACAAGTTTGCATTTTATTGTGACTTCATAAAGAAAAACCTAGTGACTTAAAAATCAGATTTTTGGGGTGCATAATTTCCTTGCAGAGACTTGCTGAGTTTTTTCCAAAGCCTGAGGGTCCCCCTCCCACCCCTCTTGCCCTTTCCTCCCCTCTCTCCTCCTTCTCTCTTCCCCCTCCTCCCTTGTTCCTTTCTCCCTCTGTCTCTTCCTCCTCCGCCTCCACCTTCTCCACCTTTCTTCCATTTGTCCTCCCTCACCTCTTCCCGCTCTCCCTTCGTCCTTCTCTCCCTCCCCGCTACCACCCACCTCTTTCATGAAAGACCCAAAGGAACCAGACAGGGTGGAAATGTTCGGTCTGCCCCAGTAGTTAACGGTGGTTCACCTTGCTAGGCAGGTATCTGAAAACCCAGACTCCTGCTGTGTGCTGGGTGATGATGTAAACACTGTCTACTAGGAGACAGTGCAGACGAGGGCTTCAGTTTTCACCTCTAAAATGCAGTGACTCCTTTATAGGGCCCTGACTTGCAGTAGGACCTGTTCTGTGTGCTCAGGATTCCGAGGTGAGCAGGATGCGGCCCTGGGGTTGAGGCAGGCCACCGTGGACCCAGTGACCGTGGCTCGTGGGCTCTCTGGTTACTCACTGCTTTCTTATGTGTACAGTGGGGAGCCTCATTTAGTTGTGGTGAGGAATAAGTGGCTACATTTAACAACGCTCGGGATGGTACCCGGCAGGTGGGAAACACTGGGTAAGCGGTGCCTCTTCTCGCTCTGATTGTTTTTCACAAGGCGTGGAGCGCAGCACAGGGTTCAGAAGTGAAGGACGTCTTTCCAGTTGGGCAAGGAAAATGTGGGGAGCAAATAACCACATGTGCTTATGGAAGGGGGGGCTCTTGTGAAGCAGGCACCCTGGGGCTGCTGGGGCCCTTCTGTGCACGTGGGGATCGTATTCTGTCCTGCTCCCACATTCCTCCTCCGAGGCTCTGTCTGGGAAGGCCCTGGCCCTGCCTCCACTCCTCACGGCCTTGGGACAGCCCCCTCCCCTGCCCTGCTGGACGCCAGGCTTTTCCCCCCTGTCACGTTGTGACTGTCCTTCTCACCGCCTCTGCATCTGCTAAACTTTCTGCCCTGGTCCTGCACCTAAGTCAGCCGAACGCCCTGTCTCCCCTTCCTCTCCTCCCTGTCCTCACTGGCATGGTTGAGGGTGGGGAAAGGGTCGCATTGCCCTAGGACAGCCTCCCTCCTAGCTCCTCCCATGCTCCGGACAAACTGGGGTGGGCCTGGCCGCCCAAGCGGGTCCCCTCTTGATTGCCTAAGGCTGCTGATCTCGGACCCTGTGCCTGGACGCCTGCAAGGTGCCTCTGCAGGTGGTGACTTGGCACCCTTGTCTCCTTCTGCCTCTTTAACTGGCCTCGCTGGACCTCAGGCCGCATCCCGACACAGTTCAGTTTTGTACAACACTTGTGGACAGACTAGGAGTTAGAACGTGTGTCTTTTTTGTTCACGTTTGTTCATTCATCTTCCTTCTACAAATACTCATTAATTGCCTGCCCTTTATTAATCACGATGCTCAAGTGCTGGGAATGCAGTGGTTAGAAAGAACAGCACAATCTGTGCCTTCAAGCGTCTACAGTCTCCTCGAGGGCAGCTCCTTCCCTAGGCTACCCAGGCTGAATGTTCTGGACCTGGGGACAAACCATTTCCCCAGCTTGGGGTCTGTTAGGCCTGTCTACCACTAGGTGGCGCAGTCACACAGGTCGCTCAGTCCCTGAACCGACCTGCCTCAGAATCAAGAGGGCAGCTTGTGAGCACAGTGCTGCCCCTTCCCACAGGCTCTGTCACTAGGTCAGGATTGGGGGGAGGGGTGACATCTGCATTTCTGACAAGTTCCCAGATGATACTGACGCTGCTGGTCTCTGGACCGACCACCCTTCAGGTCCACAGAAGCAGCTAAGCCAGTATTGTGCCCACTGCCAACTAGCTCACCTGTTTCAGGGCTTCTGGGTCCATGAACTTACTGGCTCTTCCTGATGGTTGGGCTTAACAGTCCCATTGCACAGATGAGGAGAGTGAGGCTTAGATGGCCAACAGCTGGTAAGTGGCAGAGCTGAGTCTGGGCACCCCTCTGGTCCTACATTCACCCTCTGTCCACTGTCACAGTGACTCTCCCTGGGTGGTTTGGGAGAGAAGGAGGTGGGTGAATGAGTGACCTGTCCCGGGGAGAGGTGAACGAGGGGTGTTAACATTCCGGGCCGCGGGAGAGAGTGGAAAGAGTGCCTGGCGCTGGCCTGGGTGTCTGCTCTCGGGCACCCCTGCTTTTTCTCTCTGGGCCTTGCTTTCCGATCTGTGTGATGAGGAGCTGGGCCCTGGTGTGGGGGTTTGTTTCACTCACTGCGCTGGGTGTTCGGTGGGCGCGTTCAGTCTAGGGACGGTCTGACTTTAGGGCTGAATAATTAAAAAAAATAAATTCTTTCTCTCTGCCCTCTGTTTCTGGAAATTCTGTTAGTTGGACACAGACCTCCGGGGTTGATCCTCTGTCTCTTCTCTCCTTCCCCAGCTCCTTGATTGCTTTTGGGATGTTTATATTTCTTTAGAAAATATTTCTTGGGGGACATCCCTCGGGGGGAATGCCAGCCTTCTGGCCTTAGGGGTTAGAAATTCCTCACTGTCATTAATGGGGTGTCGGAAGGGAGCAGAGGATGACGCACGTGTCACTGTGCTGTCTTTAACTGGAAAATGGTGGCTTTTAAAAGAAGCATCTAGATTCACTTTCTCTTTTAAAAGGAAAAGATTTTCCAATTGGGTAAAACAGCAGAAGCCAAACTATACCATTATGTACTACTGTTTACAACTGTGAAAAAAAAATGATTAAAAGGTTTGAAAATAAAAGGTTTGGCCATGGTCTGTCAGGCCACTGCAGACAAAAAGAAAGCTGTGGTCACAATTTTAAAATCAGTGAAGTGGAAGTTATTGTCAAAACATCAAATGATACAAAGAAATTATTACTTTTTAATTTATTGGTTTTGAGCCTTGATGCATCAAACAACATTGTATAACTGATAGGAATTTCTTGTGATAACTTGAGTGTAAACCCTATCTTATTGCTTTATTTTTAGCCATTAAATTAAACCTGTCTCATCCCTTCCAGCTTGGCTATTGAAAGATCCAATCTCACTTCTCCTGAGGAAGATGCTTCCTTTGGTCGTTTATGACACCTCAGACCCTACACAGCTCAGGAAAATTGAAAACAGGCTTCTGGTCTTTGGTCAATTGTGATTCCTAGTGAGATACTCGTTTCCCAGACCTTCACGATCTGATTGAAGGCAGTCTGTTGGCTAGCTGTTGTTAGTCCAGGTGGGCTGTCAGGAAATTGTAGCATTGAAAAATAAAATTAGGAAACTGATGGATGAGTTAAATAGCTACTAAATACAGATGAGTAGGGAATTAATGGATTAGAAAGCAGAATGAAAGAAATGACAGAATTCAGCATAGAGCATATGAAATAGTGCCTATGAGACAAAGAGGCAGGGCTTCCTACTTCTTATGTGAATAAATTAGAATATCAGTCAGATTCTGTAGGGAGAGCAGGGGTGAGGCAGTATTCGAAGAGAAGAGGCTGGTAATTTTCCAGAGCTAGTGAAAGACATTGAGCCTGAGATTCAGAAGCTACAAGTCCCAGGCAAGATAAGTAATAGGAAATCCAAATCTAAACAAAATGTAGTGAAAACAGCACCAAGGACACAGAAAATCCTGCAAGCGGTGACAAAGAACGGGCAGATCACCGCCACAGGAAAGGCAGTGACGGGTGACCCTTGAACAGCAGGGTATTAACTGGTCTATGACCTATAGTCGACCCTCTGCATCCCGGGTTCCTCTACATCCTGGGTTCCTTCGCATCCGTGAGTTCAACCAACCATGGACCGCGTAGTTCTATAGTATTTACTATCGAAAACGATCTTTGGTATCAGTGGACCTGTGCAGTTCCAACCCGTGTTAAGGGTCAGCTGTAGATTGATGGGTGGCTTCTCAACAGCAATAATTCAAACCAGAAGACAACAGAAGATTTTCAACATGCTAGTTGAAAATAATTGTAAACCTAGAATTATAAACTTTACAAAATTCTTTTGCGAATAAGAGGAAGATAAAAATACTTCAAAATACACAAATCAAGAGAGTTAGAGACTTCCTCAAAGAAGCTTCTCACAGCTCTCCTCCTGGAAGGCAGTCGTCTTCCAGGGGCTCCAAACGGACGTCCTCAGGAGCAGGGGGTGCTGAGCAAAGAAAGTGATGAACACAGAATAAACGTAAATATGCTTTGACTATAACAAATGATAACATGGCTTTATGGGGTGACCAGAGGTAAAACTGTGCCGGTCAGGATGACTGAACTCTGCTAAGTATGCACAGTCGTATTTCTAGAGTAGTAATTAAATCATATAGAGTGTAAATTTCCAAACTAGTGGAGCAACAAAGAACAGAACGGTGAATATAATCCCCTCTCCAATAAAACAGTAACACAGGAGGGGGAAAGAAACAGAAAAAGGTGGGACAAATAAGAAGCAAAAAAAAAAAAAAAGTGGTAGAAGTAAATCTGCACATATGAATAGTCCCAATAAATGGACTGATTTTCTGGATTAGGAAACAAAGATTGTCAAACCAGATTTTAAACTATATATAGCCGTATGTGGTTTGCAAGAGACATATTTAAAATGTAATATGGGAAAGTGGGAGACTTCCGCTCGGGAAGTTTACAGCTATAACAGAGAATGTTTTATTTGTTAAGGTGGGAATTTGTATAAATTTCATTCCTTTTTATATGTCTTAACATTTTCAATAAATTAAAATTTAAAAACCTGCTTAGGCCAAGTTAAATCACAATGGAGAAAATATTGTTAAAGTGTGTGATGAGGAGTTAATATCAAATGTGTGTATATATGTACACGTGTGTATATATATGAGAGTGTATGTGAGTCTACAGTGTGTATTTGTAAACAATAAAAGGAAAACTAAAACCTCAAGGGCCATTTTTGAAATAAGGAACTAGACAATTTAGAAAATAAAAAATAATCACAAATCATGTTTAGATTCATTGATAACTAATGAAATAAAAGTCAAAGCAAGGTGTACTTTCGCCTGTCAGTTTGGCAACAGACTATACTTCAATTAAAAAAAAAAAAGCACTGTAAAATCTTGGGTTGGCTAGGAAGTTTGTTTATTTCTAGTGGTAGCAATGTGTAAACTCTTTGATTCAAGTATGCTTGTCGATTTTAAGAAAATAATCAGAGTGAGAAAATATATCATGCTGAAATGATTTTTGCAGTGTTGTTTATAAAAGTGGAAGCAATTTAAATGTCCAACAATGACAAATAATGTTTAAATTATTTGTATGTATTTAGGCATTACAATGATGATATACTTCTATTTTTATAGACAGGAAAAAGCATTATGATTTATTGGTTAAAAAAGTAAATTATATAGATAATACGATTTTATTTATATTAAATAATCTGTATTTATTTGTATTTATATACATACGGAAATGGGTCTGGATTCATATTCAACAGAAGAGTAACTATAGTTGTCTAGTTTGTGCTAAGTATATTTTCTAGCTTTTTTGGTCTTATAATTTATAACAGAATGAAAATTTTTAAAAGAGAAATGTGTTCCTGACTTACAGGCTGTATTTTGCATCATGTGATTAAAAAACATTAATGTACATTGGTTTGCATGTATTCTAGCTCTATCCCTTACTTAGCTGTGTGACTTTAGGCAGATTACTTAGCCTCCTACTTTGGTTTTCTCATCTATAAAATGGGATAATAACAATACCTACCTTCTGGAGCAGTTGAGCTGAGCTGTGGTGATGAGGCAGTGAATGTAATGTGTTTAGCCCTATGGAGGATGGTGTCTGTGCCCAGTAGATGGTAGCTGTTCCCCATCGTTGGAATCATCCTGGATCTGAGGACCATTTCCACATGGAGCTGAGAAATTATTCTCAAATGGTCTGAGTGATGGCAGCACTGAGCAGTGAGTCTGAAGCACCCAGCAGTTCCTAGGAAGACATACTTGTCAAAGTCAGGAGTCACATAATCAGTTATGTCACATGTCTTAGTGTCTATTGAGATAAGCACAGTGTTCTTTTTTTTTTTCTTATTTAAGCTATTAATAGATTTCCTAATGCTGAGTTATCTGCATCTTCCTGAAATAAAAGGTACATGATAACATTTCATGGTTCTTTTAATATTACTATGGTAAGGTATGCTGGATTTGATTTGCTAAGATTTCATTTAGAGCTTTTCTATCCATATTAATGAGTGAGATTTTTCTGCAAATATAGAATTTGTAGTGTTGTCAGTGAAGCATTGTGCTTGTCAAATAATTTATCATATATACAAATAACAAATATTTATTGTGTGTGTGAGAGAGTGGGGGAGAAGGAGGAGGAGGAGGGAGGAGGAGGGGGAGATGCCAAGAAAATAAAATAACAATGTATTTGTCAGGATTCTTTCACTCTCAAGAGACAGACAGCCCAGTTCCAACTAGCTTAAACCAAGCACACAGGAACTGTTCGTAGAACTAGGAGAGCCAGGTGGGCGTCTGGCGTCAGGTGGTGATGTGGAGGCGCTGGCATTGCACCTGCAGTACCGTATCTCTCTCCTTTGCTCCCTTAGCCCTTCCCACTGGCGCTGGTTTTAATCTCAGGCAGGCTCTCCCCGAGCGGTGGTTCAGTGACATCTGAACTCCAGCAGAAGTCAGACGGTATCAGCTGAGCCGGGGTCTGTGGCCAGGGGGCGCAGTGCTCTGGCTGACCAGATCTGGGCGTGTGCCCACCCCAAGAGCCCTCACGTGGTCCCACTCACCTGAGGCACACGGGCTGTGACTGGGAGAGGAGGGGACGTATCTCAGATGTTCTCAGCACTGTCAGTAAAGGGAAGAAGGGGATGGGACAGGCGTACAGCGGGTGATTTTCCCTGGTTGGTCGGATGCTTTTGTGTCTGGGTTTTGGTTGCTTCATTTGGTTTGCACTCCACTCCCGTGAAGTTTTACTTTATGTCATTTTGCTCCCATTTTTGTTGAGGAGATGTTCAGAAGCTTTCCCACTCCGGCAGGACGGTAGAGCGGTTGAGTCAGGTCTGAGCTGAGGACTCCTCTGCTTCTCCAGTCAGGACGGCCGGGCCACTTCTTCCGGGGCACCCTCACGGGCCAGCCTGGGTGGTGTCATTGGCAGTGTCCCACGTGGTTTTATTATGGCAGCCCCTTGTCTGTAACGTTCAGACAAAACCTACCTGCAGGCGGAAGCCAACGCTCTCTTACTGCTCCCCTGTCACCTGGAACCTTTCCTTTTCAGTGGTCTGAGTCATAATTTTTCTTTGGTTTATTGACAAAACAGTTTTACTCTTTTTCCCCAAAACAGTCCTAAGGAAAAAAAGCAAACAGACAAACAGAATGGATCTCTAATTTGTCTCACAGACTCAGGCTTCCAGACACAACTGAGACCCAGAATCTTTGCCTCTAAGATAGGAAAGTGGTTGCTCTCTGTGGTTGCTTCCAAGGATCTGACATGAATTTTGTAAAATTCCTTGTGAAAAATAAACCTTATTTTGCAGCACAGAGCACTGAATTTTGAAGGGTCAAATAAGACATACAACAAATGAGCTGTTAAAAACATATCACAGAGATGTTTTTGCAAAGTAACTTGGGATATTGGGCCATATCCAACTACTCTTGACCAAATCTTGGCTTTTGTTTTTTTGTTTGTTTGTTTTTTGCTTAATAATGTTGAAGATCTGCTCCTAGTAGCCTTGTTTCTGTCAAGAGGAACACGAACAAGATAATCAAGATGAACAGGGACTCAGGTGTCTTTAAATAGCTCCAGACGAGAATGCCCTTGCCAGGAGCCTGGGGTGCTATGTAATTTTTGACTTCTTTAGTGTGTAGCAGACTTCCTGTTTCTGCAAGCATGGTTCTCTAAAGGGCTGCTTTTAAATTTGAAATCCTAGCAGACACGTTTCTCTCCCACTATCTTTGATGAAGATGGCTATTTCCGTAGCATTTCCACAGGGTGACCTCTGAGAGTCACGGTCCATATCTGCTGTCTATCTATTTCAGGTTCCTGAGTCGATTCACGAGACTTGACTTTTTGATGATGGCCATTTTGACTGTTGTGAGGTGATTCCTCACTGTAGTTTTGATTTGCATTTCTTCAATAATTAGTGATGTTGAGCATCTTTTCATGTGCCTGTTGGCCATCTGTATGTCTTCTTTGGAGAAATGTCTGTTTAGATCTTCTGCTCATTTTTTTTGATTGGGTTGTTTGTTTTTTTTTTTGATATTGAATTGTGTGAGCTGCTTGTATATTTTGAAAATTAGTCCCTCGTCAGTCACATTGTTTGCAAATATTTTCTCCCATTCTGTAGGTTGTCTTTTCGTTTTGTTTATGGTTTCCTTTGCTGTGCAAAAGCTTTTAAGTTTAATTAGGTCCCATTTGTTTATTTTTATTCTTATTTCCATTACTCTAGGAGACAGATCCAAAAAAATATTGCTGCAATTTATGTCAAAGAGTGTTCTGCCTATGTTTTCCTCTAGGAATTTTATAGTATCCAGTCTTACATTTAGGTCTTTAATCTATTTTGAGTTTATTTTTGTATATAGTGTTAGAGAATGTTCTAATTTCATTCTTTTACATGTAGATGTCCAGTTTTCCCAGCACCACTTATTGAAGAGACCGGGAGGAAGATTCTTCAGGTCTGTGCTTCTTCTCAAGATAAATATGGACTATTGGTAGCTCCTCAACCACACCTTGGTCATGCTGGTCCCCATATTTCCTACTGAGAGCATAGCTGGACGAGCAGGGTTGGGTTTTAGGGTGTCATCCTAATGATACATGGAACAGCAATCACAGGAGCCCGAGGCTGCCACCAGAATTCAGTTCCCCTTGACCTTCTTTCCATCAGAGCAAAACCCAGCTTCTTAGTGGCCCCTTTCGCCCAAGGCTACTACATAGGCAAGGGCAGGGCCAAGGGAAGGGAGGACTTGGTTAACCCAAGAGTGTGACCATTGGTCATTGGGTTGTTTTCCCTCAGTGTCCGTGAACAGAAAGAGTCGTCATTACTCTTAACCTGGTTAAATGACCTTGTTTAGAACACATTTTGCAAATGAAGGATGTTCTTTTCCACTAGGTGCTGTTGACCAGCAGTATCAGTTGGCTCGGGCTGCCATGACAAAACACCATAGACTGGATGCCTTAACAACAGAAATTTATTGGAGGCTCACAGTTTGGAGGCTGGGAAGTCCAAGATCAAGGGGCCAGCCTGTTTGGTTCCTAATGAGAGCTCACTTTCTAGGCTGTAGATGGTCACCTTGCTGTGTCCTCACATGGTGGAGAAAGAGAGGAAGCAAGCTCTTCGATGCCTCTTCTCGTAAGGACGCATCATGGAGCCTTTACCCTCCAGCTCTCAGCAAAACCTAATCACCTCCCTAAAGCCCCCCTCCAGATATCACCGTGTTAGGTTTTAGGGCTTCAACGTCTGACTTCTGAGGGGACACAGTTCAGTCCATAGCACGAGCACAGGATCATTCTTGTTAGATGCTCTAGTAGGAGTGATCCATGTTTGGGGCAGTACAGGTCATAAGTCCGGGTGGGAAAAGTGGGAAGAAACGGACGTCAGGAGGGGGAGTGAGCCGGCGAGTGACCCGAGGGTTAGGGCTCTGTGCCTCGTTCTGCTAAGACCTGAGCACGTGTGCTTTGCGTCTGTGTCTACCTCTCTTCTTAGACACGTTTAAAACTTATTTCTTGGTTCACAGCTCAGATTGGTTCTGTATTGGACTGTCCCGCTCAGTTTTGAGCTTGAGGGCAGTGCCCGCTATGGTACCCGATGCAAGATGAATGCTTAGAAAACCTTAGAGGAATGAAAGCAGGGAGTTTAGAGCCTCAGGATTGAAAACAAGTGAGATTTTGCTGATAGAAGTCATCTTATCAAATGGTTTGGAAGGAAAAACTGAGTTCAGTTGTAGATTATAGAGGCTGAGGTTAACCGTGATACCTCAAGTCGTATATTAATGCCAAGTAGGTGAAGGTCAGGTAATCATGCGTCTTAGGAAGCTCCAGGTCGTTTATCTTAACCCTGCAGTCCCAGCAGGAATCCCTGTGGCAGAGCCGTGGCCCGGCAGTCCTCCAGGCCTTGCTTGGCGCACTCCGGGCGACTCGCTTGTAAGGCGTTCACACAGTTCCATCCTGGCTCTTGGAAAGTTCTCTGCTACACTTCAGTTCTACTGTATTTTCTCCTTCTTCTTGAATCTGTCGTCTGAGGGATTACAGGCCACTGTCGCGCTTCCCTTCCTGCTGCCTGTCCCACCCCAGCTCTGCCTCCCACTGTCTCTCTGTGTCCCATCGTTAGAGCCCCACCTTCACGGCTGGTCCTGACAGTGGTGGGGCAGTCTCCGTCTGTCTGTCATATTTACCTGTGGGCTTAGTCTGGGGACTTAAACACCACTGGTATTTGCATAATGAAAATTGTACTTGTGAATGACTGAGTGGAAGATTCCACGTGGGCCAGAGGCCCAAATTTTGGGTGCTTCCCTCCAACCCTGCAGGAGGCAGTGCTGTGGAGTCGTTCACTCCGACCATGTCTGTGCATGGACTCAGACGGCTCTAGGGGACCGCTGAGCAGTGTGACCAGTGCGCACACGTGCGTTGCCATGTTGATCTACTAACACTTCCTTGGACGTTCTTTCATGAGGCATGGGTACCTGGGCTGCAGAATGTGCAGGTAGAGGGGTCAGCGTGTGGCTCACCCAGTTTTACAGGTGAGCAGGGAAGGAACCGGATGCTTTCCCATATTCCAGCCACAGCATCGTGTTCAGCCTTACTCCACAAGTGTGCGGGGATTATCTCGGTTGCTTGAAGCCACTGTCCGCAGAAGTGCCCTCAGTTGATAAATGTGGAGACTGAGGCTGAAGGAGCGCCAAGGTCACACGGAGGAAGAAGTGCCAGGACTGAGACTGTAAGCTTTGTGCCCCACGTCCCTGACACGTGTCTTCACTTTACCTGGAGCCAGTTCTCTCTTCTGAAAGAGATGAAGAGGATTCCGAGGAACCAGAGAACCACTCTTGGTTCAAAGCAAACATTCTCCCTTTCATATACAGTTCCCAACTTCCATGCTCCGTCGTCTGCCCACATCTGGCCTTTGGATCTAGAAGTAGACAAAAATTTTTCAACGTGTAGTGAACTGAACCCTCAGTATTTACTTGGCACGTACTTCATGTCAGGAAGTGGTTTGGAAAAGATGGAAGATTTACTTGATACAATATAAGTCACCAGAAGGTTCTTTCTTCTCAGAACGCCTTCTCCACATCCCAGACCTCCTCTTAGGATAGAAAGCAGAGGACATGAACTGCACGGATGTAGCTTTTTAGAACAAAGGAATGCTGTGGCCCAAGACTGCTTGGTCAAATTTCCCAGCAGGGCCTCTGCCCAGTGGAGAAATCCAGGCCCTTTCTCTGTGCCAGCGGGGATCATGGCCGCCCTTCTGTCCTAGGAAGTAGCAGGGACCCTCCTGCACCCCCTGCCAGCATGTCCTCCCTTCCCTGCTCTGCCCCCGCCCCCCCCCACCGGAGTCACAGCCACAGGATGTCACTGTCACATGAGAAGTGCCAACAGGGCAGCCTGCGAGGGACCCCCAGCCGTCATCAGGCTCTTCCCATCCCCTCGGGAAGCTGCTCTTGTCGCTCAGGCCTCCTCCCCAGGACGATGTGAGCCTGGCACCACCATGGCTTCCTAGGGCTTCTGGCTCGATCCCACAGCTGTGACTGGGCTTTCTAGGGTCACCCTCTGGGCTGAGTCAACAGGCCATGTGACTACATGTGTGTGGTCCCGGCTCTGAGACGTGTTCCGACTGAGATCTATGTGGTCTGCCTGCTTCCCAGGCCCCATCAGACTCGACTCTCACCTGTGTCCCAGCCGTGCTGGCCAGTTTCCTTCCGGACTCCACATCAGCAGTAGATGGTATGTAAATGACGCCTGTCTGCCAATTTATCCACACCGACGTTTGAATTTCATATAATTTTCATGTCTCAAAATATTATTCTTCTGTGGTTTTTTTCCAACCATTCAAAAATGTAAAAATCATTCTTAGCTTGTGAGCCATAGAAAAACAGGAGGCAGGTCAGATGTGGTCCATCAGCCATTATTTGCAACCTCTGGTCTAAGCAAATAAGCCCACACATCCTGCCCAAGAAGGTCCCAGGAGAAGCTGAGGAATCTCCTACCTCTAGTTCAGCTGACCAGTGGGCAAAGCGTCTCTCCCCTGCTGTGCCCCAGAGACGCAAATGAACGGCAGCAAGTGTGCGCATTTCATCCCAGTCCACACCCTGCAGGAGCAGTAGCTGGATGGGAAACAGATGTTGCATTTTGACCTATTGAGAAAAAAACCCCAGTCTTTTGAGGTTGAGCTCCCGGGGGAGAACAGCGTTGGTTCTCCACCATGTTAGACCCTCACAATGTCTGGGGTCCATTCCATCGGGCCATCTGAGGAGGGGACCTTGGCTGCCACACCTGGGCTTGTCCCCAAGGCTGAGGACAAGGAGATGCCTGGGCAGGGATCAAGGGGTGGCTGGTCACTTCAGAGAGCCGCTTCTGCTGCGTGGCCTCCTGCCAGATGTTCCCCACCCAGCAGACACCCAGCATGGGCTAAGAGGGCTCCAGACTCCGGGTGATCTTTGAAGAAGGACTGAAGATGCAAAGCCTGCCCTCGGGCACCTGGAGAGCTGGTGGGCCAGCAGGAGCTGCCCACCGCAGGGCAGGCCGATGACGAAGGCTGCAGAGACCCGCAGAAGCAGCTGGATGAGCGGGAACAGCGCTACCGAGGCTGGGAAAACAGCTGGACAGGATGGAGAGATGAGGGCCTTGCAGTAAGAAATGGGAGTCTCCTGGCCACGAGACTGGAGGGGAAAACGCACAAGAGAGAGGACAAGAGAAGATGAAATGACAGAGAGAGGAGTTGGGCCTGACCGGCAAGAGCTGCCAGTCCAACTGCATCCGTCTGTCCCCACACTCAGTCCCAATGAGGGACTGTCCCTGGAGCGAGTGTTCTGGGAGGAGACAGGGCAGGCTCACAGCAGGCAGGGCCTCCTCTGTGCTGCCCTCAGGATCCTGAAGGAAGCCTCACTGCTCCCGGGGAAAGGGCAAGGGAAGCGGCTGGCGGGAAGAAGGCCTTGGGAAGGCTGCCCAGGAGGTGGGGCAGGGGCTGGATCTGGTCCTGCATCCAACCCCTGTCATAGCCCTATTGTCCCCAGCAACCCACCTGCTCGGAAGAGAGCTGGAGCGTCCGGAAGGAGACCGTGCAGGGTGGGCGGAGGACCTGCTGTTCACAAGCCCTGGGCTGCCGACTGCACGGGGACGATTTGGGGTTTGGGACTCTGGTTTTGTTGTTGCCTTTATTTGGGGTGGTGGTGACAGGTGGCAGGTTGGTATTTCTTTAGAAAAATTCCACTGTGTCCGTTTCCCTGACCGATGTCCACTCCCCCATGCGAGGATCACGATACTGGATCCTGATGAAGGATATAAACGAAGATGAGGGAAGTATTGGCTGGGGGAAAATCCCCTGGGACACGGTCTGGGGCAGGAGGACGTGGGATTCATCCCTGTGCACACAGCACGCAGGACAGGGCCCAGCACAGAGCCAGGCAGGCCGCGCTCACCGTGGGGATGGCCCGGGAGAAGTGTGCAGGCTTTCCCGTGCGCCCGGGCCCCACCCCCGCCCCGGGGCCCGCCAGGCTGCAGCGGCTTGGGTGGGCAGCTGGGGGATTATAGCGCTTCATTCCCACGCTCCCGATTCTGATTATTTCTCTGTGTCACTAAAGCAAAAGACCATCACAGTAGAGAAAAACCCCAGAGTCACAATTAATATCCTTGAAGGATCAGGCCGACCCCAGCCCTTCAGACACACTGGGAGCCAGGAAGGAGAGCCTGAATTGACTCACATGTCAAACTGAGGTTGGACGCCCGGCATCTGTGGTGCCTCCGGCTCTGTCCCTTTTGGGCTTGTTCTTCCTGGCTCTGGGCTGTCCCCAGAAGGAATGCGTCCCAAGAGCTTCCCAATGGGAAGGACTCTGACTTGGGAGCTTTGCTAAGGTTTGGCTCATTCGACTGTACAAATGGCACATGGTTGATTTTTCCGTCTCCCCTGAGCCCGCCACCTTTGGTAGCATAACCTCAGAGCCTGTGGCCTGCGAAGCTCCAATACCTCCTCCCTGATCTGCACACAGCGGCGTGTGGTCTGGTTTACTGTTTGTCCCACTCTCCTTCAAAGGTGTCCTTACTTGGGTGATAATCGATGAAGACGCAGTATCTGTGAGACTCAAGTCTGACTCGCCTTGTCTGTTTCTGACTGGTTAAACTGTGCCCACCACAAACCCACCAGCTTGCCGCCCCCAGGGCCCCTGGGCCTTTCCCACCGGCTGCCGCTTAGTGCACGTCAGGCTCGGAACTTAGCTGGGTGTCACTTCCCACGCACCCCTCGCCCTTCCTGCCCTCACCTCAGGGCTCCATCCTTCTCTGTCTTCAGGACTTGCGCTGGGCCTGGTACCAGGCAAGCGTGGACACCTTTGAAAGGGGGGAACGGCCCTGAGTTTAGGACCCGGCTGCGTCTCTGAGTGGTACCAAGTGGCATAACGGGTCCCCTCTCTGGGACAGGATGTGGGCCTTCGCTCCCCATCGCCCAGCGGCGTGGAGAAGTCAGGGATTGCGGAGGGGGCAGGAGTGCCCCCTGGGGGGACACGCACGTCCCTCTGGCCACTGCCGTACCTTGCCCCACTTCTGAGCTGGCGGCAGCACCTCCCTCACCGCGAATGACTGCTTTCCTGATACTTCTTGGCTGGAGTCTCACCTTCTCTGCCTCTCTTCTCCTGTTCTTCCCTCCTCTTGTCTGGCCTCATCTCCCCGTTCCTTACACTGGCCTGAGTATTTTGGATTGTTTATCGTGTACATTGACTACTGTTCTGATCAGAAGATTAATAAATACAAGCCCACCCAGGGAACTGGAGCGATGATGCTTCTGTCACGACCCTGCTGGGGGACTCAGCACATACTTCGTCTTGGAACCATGCCCACTCCCCTCCCACCGCCCCTTCGCTTCCTCCCGGGTGAGCTGTAGGTGGCTGCACGACTTCCCAGCTGCCGGCCTCCGTTCCGCCTCCCCAGCTCTGTTTTGGGCGCCCAAGTAGCCTGCCCATGGGGTCCAGCATCCTGCATCTCTCGTTTGCTTTCTGTTCAACCACCTGCATTGCATTCTATTCATAAGAGTACTGTGTTCTAAGTTTTAACAAGTTAGAGATTATAGAAAGTGATACGTAGGAAATAAAAATAATAGGTAATCTTAACTATTCAGGTATTAGCTTTGTCCCCTTTTTAGTGTATTTACCCCAAGATGCACGTGAGCGCACACACAGCCTTTCTCTCCCTACTGTGTGTACCTGTTAGAGGTGCGTTGAATTACATCAGTTGGACCTAATGCTGAATTGTGAGCATCAAAGTCAGCGTTTGGCTGTCATTGAGGCTGGAGCTGAGTGTCACCATCATTGAGTGAAAATCTGACATTTTAACGTAATTAGGTCTTATGACCATTTTACTATTGTTTATAGGCGGCAGTCACACGGTAAACATCTGACGTCCATCTCAGGAAGGGGCGTATCTGGGCACTGGGCGCTGTCCACCGCTGAATGCTCCCTGGCCGTCACACTGCAGTCGGTGACACTAAATAGATGTTCGTTTGAAACTGAGTTTGGTGGAGAAACAAGCGCTATTGGGGGTACTTCATACTTCCCTAACCTTTTCTTTTCTTTTCGCACTTTGTTTTCTTAATTGCATCTAGATTGATGATGACTTATTACAGATCATCTTGGTGCACTTGATTTTGATGGTTATCAGGTAGCAAAGTCCACGATTAATTCATCCTTGTACAGATATGAAAACTTCCAAATAACAATTTTTTGAAAGATGCATGACCTAAATAAAAAAACTATAAAAAATTTTAAATCCCGGTACATTTTTTATTGCTCCGTAGGTCAGTACATATACCAAACAACTCCACATAGATGTTGATGATAGCCTACTCTGATGATCTCTTTTATTCTGCTTTGTAGTATTATTTATGGTTCTATTGCCACCTTAGCTTAAAGAAGATAGAACGGTCTAAAGGCAGCAAGCTATGCATTCTCAATATTTGTATTATTCCCCCATTTTCTCTTACATTTAAGTATTTGAAAGTTCTTAATAAGTTTTGTACATAAAATTAATAGCTTTCACCTTATGGGCATGAATTATCACACATTATACTCCTACAGTGGTGTATCATGAAACTATCGGACTGGGAGAATTGAAACATGTCTTACCTACAGGGAGACTTTCGATCTTAGCTCACCTGGAATGTCTCTTCATATCTGAAAGTGAAGCTTCGGGCCTGAACAGTAAGTCCATGTGCGTGCCTGGTCCGTGGTATTGCTGTTGACATACTGTCGATGCAGACGTCACCCATGTGATCATAGGGGCATTGATTACACACACACAGGTTCAGCAATGCCAGAAACCATCCTGAAATAGGTATTCCGCTGCTTGTCCTTTCAAAGGCCAAGGCATTCATCCCAAAGCCAAGGCCAAACAGTAGGGCAAATACAGTGACTGAAGCTGAATTTTGATGGATTCCCAGACAAATGTGTTTGCCTGTAAGATTTTGTGTCCTGCTCTGTTAATGTACCCTTAACGTTTCCCGGTAACATTATTCTTTCAAATCGTGGTATTTAATGGCTGAGTGATTTTTATCTGTGTGGGTATTCCATAATTTATTAGCTTTTGGGTTTATGTCAGACATTTTAGTTCATTTGGTTTCTGTTCAACTTCAGACTGTACTTGGACACTCAGCACGCATCTGAGTCATTCATTTTCTTCCTTACCCTTCATATCCTTGGCCACCATGCCAAACAAAGCCTCTGCAGTAATCGAGAACTGGCCTCTTTCGTTTTATACAGGAAGGTCTCTCACAGATTTGTAGACAGTTTCATCTCTCCTCCTGCCTCAAGGATGCTCCTCCAAGCAGACAAGTATGTCTCCTCAGCAGGTTCCCCTCAGGGTGGCATCTGAACTCTCCACCATCTCATGGCTCTTTCTTGTGTTTTTAGACGTGGAGAATCAAAGCTTTAAGCCCCCTTGTGAGCTCTTCCACCACCAGCCCACACACACCCTGCACCTTCTCCTCGAGGTCTGTACTGCTGCTTTGGGCTTCTGACCCTGACGACTCGGGCTGTGGTGGGCCACAGCCTGGGTTTTAGCTGAGGCTCCCTTTAAGATCTTGTTAGGGGCAGCCTGTTCCCTCCACCCCAGTGTTCTAGCCTGCTTCTGCCTGGCTGATGAGACCCACCTTCCTCTCATGGGCTCCGGCTGTTGTATTGGATGCAAGCATGAGACAGGTCGTGGGAGGAGGTCCCACTGCGGTTAACAGCAGCCCTTGCTTGTCGTCTCACAGAGCAGGGCCGGGTTGAGTGCGGAGTTCACTCTTACTGTCTTGCTCCAGAGTCACAACCTCAACAGTACCCTCCCTCCCTTTCTTCTGCTGAATTACTCGTGCCCGTCTTCTTGCTCGGTCTGTGTTTTCACCCTTTGTGTAAAGCTCGGTGCAGGGATGCTGGGGCTTTGGCCAGCGGGGTGGGCGTGGACACTCATTGGGAACGTGGATGCTAGCACCTTGCGGCTCTGCTGCAGTGCCTGCGTTCCCCAGGACACATGCCCACTCGAGCCAGGGAGCAGGGCTCTGCCCAAGCCAGCATTGCAAGCTGAGGTTGAAGGGCATCTCTCCAGGCTGTCTTGGGCTTGGGATGGTTCCAGTTCCCTAATGCCAAACCTGCTTGCTTGCTGAGAGTGAGTGGCTCAGGCCCACAGCCAGGGCTCCGTGTCCAGGTGGGCGGCACCACCTGATGGAGGCAGGACCTGGCCCCTTCCTCCTTGCTTGAGTCCGTCGGCCATCTCTGCCCACGCCTGCTCCCTCCTGTTCTTCTGCAGAGACCCCCACCCAGCCTGCCTTTGGCTGAGGGACGCCTTACAGAGGATGCACAGCTGGTTAAAGTCTAGCAAGGGCCAGGAGTCAGAGTCTCCTGGGCTCAGTCTGATGATTTTTCTGTAGATTGTGCTACAAAAATCCCACCCCACAGAGGGCCTTTGGGAGTCATGTGCCCTGCCTTCCTTCCAGAAGTGGGAGGGACCCTTCCTCACTTGCACATCAGGAGGGGCCCTTTTTGATCCCTCCTGGTAATGTTTGGCTAACAGTCTAGATTTTTCCAACATATACTGTGGTTGCACAAGAAATCCAAGTCACCGATTTTTCAGAACCTAAGCAGTTAACGTTAGAAATTTTGCTGCAAATAAATTGATCAGTATGCAAGACAGTTGTCACGGCTGAATCATGGTCCACAGTTAAGGTAAACAGATCTGTGATGACATTTTCTGAGCGGAATACAAATGCAGCTCATTTCCTCCCAGAGGTTTCTGACATTTCTTCTACACGGATAACAGATTCTCCCAAGAAGGTGTTGGTCATAAGGAAGAAAGATCTTTGTTTAATCCCTCTGAAAAGGTAGGGCTCTGATATTTGATGTGCTTTCTGTGAAAAGAATTGTTTTAAGAGAAATGAATAGCGAGGAGAGGGTTTTTCTTGAGTTAGCTGCCTCCCCTCCCTCCCTCCCAACCATGAAGAGACCCGTTTGGGGTTTTATTTGAATGGTTATTAACATATTATGTTATTGTGTTGTGAAAGTTTGCATGTCATTGATTTTTTTTTTCCAATGTGAAGATCAAGGGGTGTTTTTCGTATTTAAAGGCATATAAGGTAATGGGGGTGAGGGGAGAAGCAAAATTTTAAAAAATTCCCTCTTGTTCTTTTCATCTGTAATGCTCTCAAGTTTCACATTTTCCCCCAGGTTTTTGCTGCCTGTTCTGTATTTTAGGAATTCTGCACAATATGTCTGCATTGGAAATGGGAAATAGTGTTTGGCTAGATGCTGCATCATAAGCCAGATATGTTCTCTGTATTATGGTGAAGCTCTCAAAATCCTTAGTTTGTCCTGATGTTGAAATGAACTGAAAACCTGCCTGCAGCCTTGGGTAAGGGCAGGCCGTCATACCATCTCCATGTGTGAAGGGAAACGATATTTCTGGGGGAGATACTTGCGTGCGGGGTGGGACTGCTGTAGAGAGAGAGATTTCAGTCTATTTGTGCATCTGTCATTGATTATGCTCAGGGACCCTGAGCAAGGGTCTATACAAGAGGGTTGCATTTGAGGTGGGCAAATAATTCCAGATCCTGTCGGGAGTTGCAGCTGGGGTAAGAGGCCAGAAAGCTCCAGTGACTGGACGTGAACAAGAGGGCACGCCCCTCACAGCAGGGGCATGAATGAGTCTGCTCGGAAGTTCTGGAACAATCCAAGGAATATGTTCAGGAAAAGGGCATCTTTTATGTCATGCTTCACTCCTCCCTAAAGCCTTTCTGCCGTCCATTGCCAGGATAGCACAGGTGTGGCCTCCTGCAGGAAGCTTTCTTGGATCTTCCCAGTCGTTCCCACAACCGAGTGTCCAGTCTCTTGCACAGCACACAGCTCTCAGTATGAAATTACCTGGCTCCATATCTCCATCACACTCAAGACTGAATCTTTCAGAGGCCAGATGGGGTCCTTTCATCTCTGACTGTCCGGCTTCTAATACAGAGACGGGTCTGGTGATGGGGCATGGGGAGCTGCATCCCACAGAGTCAGAGCTTTGCAAATGTTACTTATAATCGAAACAGGTCCCATTTTCTTACAGCAGCTTCTGCCGAAGAAAGGGATGTCCTGCTTAACCCCATTTCTTAGTTGGATAATAGATGGAGAAACTGAGTCACGTAGTGATAAAGCCAGGTCTAGAACTGGATGCCTGTTAAGCACCTGGCCCGCTGAGCAAGTGGATGGAGAAAGGCGTAAGTGCCCACGCCTCTACTTGCCACAGCCCTCAGGTATCCTGTGTATGGCCTGGTAGATGTATTTACATCCAACCAACCCAACCATATTTTTCTTCCTCCTCCAGAAATTTTTTTGCCCCATTCAGTCTCAGTGTAGGAGGATCAGGTGACCGAGGCTTTTTAGAACCTTCCCTTTCTGGGCGGTGACGGTGACACATCATGTATTTTGAGGCATTGACATCATCTCCTTCCTCCTGAATGCCCTCTTTGCAGCTCCATCTTTCAGGTCCTGTCATCTTTCACCTGGACCGCTGTGACCTGCATTCATTCACAGAAGTACAGGTACAATGCGAATGAGTCACCAGGGACCAGACCTAGACCGGGAGGGGATGGGATTGGCCAGGGACAGGCTTCCTTGGAAAAGTGATGTTTGAGTTGAATCTAAAAGTCTGTTAGGAGTTAACTTGGTGAAGAGAGGGAAGAGAGCTTTCTGACCTCAGGACATATGTGCAAAGGCCCTGAGGTAGGAGGGAACATGATGTGTTCATAAAACTGATAGGGCAGTGTGGCCAGAGCCGGAGAGGGGCGCAGGAGAGGTGGACAGCAGCCTGACTACACAGGAACTGACTGATCATGGCAGGGAACTCCACATGTGTGCTCAGAGCAAAGAGAAACTGCTGGAGGATACAGGCAAGGGCGGGCCCGGTCAGGTCAGGCTCCCGTGTGGAGAGCAGTGGCAGGGAGACCAAGGGAGGTCCTGCAGTAGGCCAGCAGCAGAACCCAGAGGATGGAGAGACCTTTAGGAGGTGACAGCAGGACTTGATGACCAGATTTGGGAATCATCAGCAGAGAAATGGTCTGGATGCCAGTGTCTTAGTGAGTTCCCCTGGAGGGAGGGTAAGTAGGGAAGAGGAAGCTGCATAACTGCTTGGAGGTCTGGTAGAGGAGGGGGGCTTGCAAAGGAGGCAAGCAGGAGGGGCCTGTGAGCTGGAAGGGAGGGGATGTGGCCCTGCGAACCCAGGAGACAGGTCTGGTGATGGGGCGTGGGGAGCTGCATCCCACTGAGACGGCCCAGGGCAGAGAGGGGAACCATTTGCCTTCGTAGGATGTGACCCCTGTGATAATGGCAGCTTCCTAGTGGGGTGACAGGGACAGAGGCTTGATCGCCGGGGGTTGCAGGCAGAATGGGAGATGAGCAGACCCTGAGGGGAAACATGAAGAGGGAGCAGTGACTTTGCCACACGTGGCGACTTTTCCTGGTACAGTTGACAGTCCCTCATCCATTTTTAAGGTTGATTTGAATTTGAATGTGTGGTGTTCTCATCGGTAGGATGCATTCGTGTCCCCGTGCGGTGCTAGAGCCTCTCCTATTGAAGTGTGGTCAGCCCTCAACTGCGTGGGAAAGTCCAGGGGCTGACTGTGACCTTCACTGCCCTTTCAGTTGAATTCCTTGCAGGTGTCCGCTGGGGTTGCCCAAAGGGAACCAGAGTCGAGAGGGCATGGATGATTTGTCCAGGGTTTCCGGGCTCCCTTGCTGGCCTGTGTCAACTCTCTGAAGGCGGCGTGGGGCCGTGGGGCCCTTGGGCTGTGATGAGGGCACGTGCACTTGCTCAGATGAAGCTCTACATGGGAGAGAGCATGTTGTCAGCAAGGAAGACGCTGTGTCCACGCCAGTCCAGGGTGGGGCGTGTGTGTGTGTGTGTGTGTGTGTTTGTGTATGTGAAGACCCAAGGGGACGTGGTTCAGGGTGGAGGTCAGGGGCGGACGGTGGAGGCACACGCAGGGCCTGTCTGCTGCCCCCTCCCTGTGATATGTGGTGGAGCAGCCAGTGTAAAGGCTGAACTCTGTATAGGGAGGCATCGTGAGGCCAGCACAGGACGAGAACCACGGCTCAGGCTGCCCTTTGGGTGGGAGCAGCCACCCTTTGCCTCCCTTTGCAACAGCATCGCCCTGGGGAACATTTTATGAGTGGGGGCTGCTGAGGAGTCAGTCACATGGCCACACCCCCTTCTGTGGCCCCCATCCCCTTTTTCTGCACTCCTCTGAGACAGAGCCACAAAAACAAAATGACAGAGGTGACTGAACTCCTTACAGTAAGAACATGATCATAAGTTTTGTTAGTATCTCTGTGTGTGTGTGTGTGTGTGTGTATTTAACTTAGCAGACACTGAAAAGTGCTGATTGTGTGCTGGGCATCATTCTAAGTGCTTTACAAATTTTAGCTTCTTTAATCCTCAAAGCAACCTCACGAGGTATTTTCTGTTTATTATTAGGCCCATTTTGTAGATAGAAGACTGAGGGACAGAGAGGTTAAGTTATTTGCTCAAGGGTTATGTAAAAATACACACACACATACACAGTGTCTGCTTTTAAAAAAACAAAAAGAGAAAGAAAGGCATTTCCTTTAATAGCACATTAAAAGAAAGAACCATAACGAAGAGGGGGCTCACTCTGGGGGTTAAAGATGGTTCAACATTAGGCAATGTTTTCTCTTTTTTTAAACACAGTGTCTGCTTTTAAAAGGCATTCTTTCCTTGGGAAAGTGAAAGGGGAGAGGGACAATTACTTCTGTTGGTCATCTTAAATAAGTGATCTTCCTTAACCCCCACAACGACTGCTGTGCGTGCTGCAGGTGTTTTCCTTATTTTCATAGGTGAGCAATCCAAAGCTTAGGGATGATAAATAGCTTGGCCAGGACCCCACAGTTAGAGTGACCCCAAACCATGAACATTTCCTGCACGTCCCACAACTTCTACCTGGGCCTGTGATTTTTCATTCTTGGAGTTAGGACGTCCCCTGTTGTCCTCCACTCGACCCGGGAAGGGGTCTTCTGGCCACCAGCCTCGGTCTGGGCACCGGGAGGAACGAGGGCCCTGCAGTGGGTGGTTATAGTTAGCACCCAACACAAATCTTACTACTTTTATACAATATTCTAAATATTTTTGTATGAAGTACTTATCATCATTATTAAGCCCACCCATTCCCTGGTTGGACACTCCTGTTATTGAAAAGAGCGTCCCCTTCCTTTATCTCTGTCTCGTTCATTCACTGCGTCTAACTCTCCAGTTATGTATGCTTTTTACTGTTCTTACAATGAACCCTTTAAAAATGTTTATTTTTCTATCTGTGGTCTTTACATTAACACATCATTAGAGTTAACATTAAATTAACACATGTTCATTGAAAAAAA
The DNA here is from genome assembly GCF_009834535.1 of Camelus ferus. Taxonomy (NCBI): domain Eukaryota; kingdom Metazoa; phylum Chordata; class Mammalia; order Artiodactyla; family Camelidae; genus Camelus; species Camelus ferus. The sequence goes on from NC_045722.1 coordinate 8,049,187, forward strand.
AAAACCAGTATATTCAGAAACAGAAAGAGCTTTCAGGAGAAGGTAAAACCCACCTATAATTCCCACAATAGAAATAGCCACGTTTTGCACTTTGGTGGGAAACAGTCAAGTTTAACTCATCGGTGTACTTGTATCTGCCTTTCAGCCTTGTCCTGTGCGTATAGCAAATACACAGACACACACACACACACACACACACAGCTTCGGAATCCTCTTGCAAGGTGCAGGTGATTTAATGTCTCTTGTCTCCTCCACAAAGGCTGTGTTGGTGTCCACCCCCAGGCGCAGGGCATGACTGTGGCCACATGGCCACCTGGTAGGTGTCTGAGCCAGGGCTGTAGTCAAGGTTCTGCTTTTCTTCACTTTGGTGTGAAATTCACAACCCTGGAGCAAATCAACCACGGGCTTACAGGGCTACTTTCCACCTAAATGCATTGCCTTCTCTGCGCCATGTAAATACTAGGCTCTGCACTGGAGACCCTCACCTCTGACCTGGTGAGTGACCTTCCTCTGGCCGCCTTTCCTGGGTGGACTCTTCCAGGAGCTTTGCTAACTTATGTTCAAGTCACATGGAAACGTTGCCAGATTTGGGGAGCAGGTAAGTCACTTTTCCAAGGGAGGCTGATGGCTGATTTCATCGGTAGGTATGGACATAGATTACAGAGGAGAGAGACGTATTTTTTATATTTTTATTTGAATGTATTGAGTGGCTTCTAAAAAGACATAAGGGAAAAGTATAACCTTTAAAGTGAATTTTAGTCTCACTGATTGCATCTTTCACTTGGTTTATTTGGCATCCAAAATACTGTTTTAGTTACCAAAATGGTTTTTCATAAAATGAAACATCCGTTCCTTAAATAAACTAAGAAATAGGGATAGGAACAGATTTCCTTGACGTCATAAAGCACATCTTGTCTTCAACCGTCAGGTCATTACAATTAAATTCAAGAACTAAGCAAGTTTGCTTACCATCACATAATCATGAAAATTTTAATCATTGTTGCTAGAGCGAATTTTTTTTTCCTCCCAAGCATTGTTAGGCTCTTTACATACATTATCATTAATTTTTAAAATGATCCTTTAGATTATTGTAAGGAAATGTTTGAGTTGTGATTTGAAACCAGGTATGTTTCATTGCAAAACCCTCCTGGCCTTTCTGTTACCTAGCTATTAGTCATTATTACTGAATATTCTGGAAGTTCTGGCCAATGAAATAAGACATGAAAAGAAATTAAACATTTAACTGTTTGAAGTGAGAATGTAGTATCGTTATTTGTAAGCCATAGAATTTATAAAATTAGAAAATTCAGAAAAATTAATGAAAAATTACTAGAACAAATAAAAGGATTTGGTGAAATGGCAGGACACATGATAATGGCCCTAGAAACTTTTTCACCAGGCACACAGATTTTAAAAGGATAACACATACATAGAACAGCAAAGGAGGGGAGGGCAACACCTGCCTTAGCTGCTGGTCAGATCACTTGACATGAGTTATGATGGATGTAGCACAATTGTCTTCTTATCTACTAAGCAGTCAGAAAATAATCTGGGAAGGGAGAGCCCATTCAGTAGGAGCAGTGATCATAGTACACAGCACATTGTCACATCATAACAACACAGGGTACCTAGAAATAAACTGCATGGACATTTTGGGGACCTATAAGATGAAAATAAAAAACTTCATTGAGCTCAAAAGGAAGTCTTGAGCAAATGATAGGCATATATCAGTTCTTGGTTGAAGATTCTAAATATTGCAAAAATGTCACTTTTCTCCAAGATTTATTTGTAAGTTCACAAAAATGCAGTTAGTTCCCAAAGGAGGTTAAAATTTATATCATAATCAACTTATTCCAAAATTTAAACGGAAGAATAAGCCAGGAAGAAGATCAAAGATAATTCTGAAAGATGAGGGTAGCGAGAGAAACTTGCATCACTGTGTTACAGTGGTGCAGTTCTAGAGCGAGTGTAGATAACTAGGTAATTGACCCCCAAAAAGGATATTCTAGAAACAGACACATTTTCTATTGGCAAATAAAATACAAGACAGAGGGAGCATCAAAAAAGTGTATAGGGAATAGGAAGGACTCCTGAATAAACGCGTTTGGAACAATTGATCTTTTCTTCTGCCACAGACTGAATTGTATCCACCCCAAATTCGTGTGCTGAAGTCCTAACCCCCAATGTGACTGTATTTGAAGGCAGAGCTTGTAGGAGGTAGTTAAGGTTAAATGAGAGCAGGGACCTAGGATTGGTGACCTTATAAGAAGAGAAAATGTGATGACACAGAGAGAAGGTGACTATCTCTAAACCAGGAAGCGGGCTCTCACTAGCGACCGGATCGGCTGGCACCTTGATCTTGGACCCACTAGTCCCCAGACTGTGAGAAAATACATTTCTATTGTCTGGGACACCCAGCCTAGGGTAGTTTGTTATGACAACCCCAGCTGGCCAGTACATCTTCTTACAACTCTACCTCTTAAAGCTTTCTCTAGTATTAAAAAAAATCTTTCAACCTGAAAAGCAAGTGGCAGACTGGAAAAAAAATGTTGTAAAGTATTTTCAGAAAATACGGCAAAGCTCTAATATGTCCATTATAAAAAGAGACCATACAGATAGATAAGCAGGAGCCTCTGAGTCTCAGTGGAGAAATGGGTACAAGAAACACAAATGGAGTTTGCAAGAGAAAAAGAAGAACTGGAATGAGAGTCAGGCCTTGTTAGAAATGCTTCTTGTGTCGGTGTGTCGGTGGGGAGGTGTGGACATCGTGGATGGTGAGCGGCCTTCTCCCCGTACTGCTGGGGCAGCCTCCTCCGCTGGGGATACATGTGAGCCTCTCATTTTCAAATCACGTTGAGGCATTTGGATATAAGGCCCCTGGCTCCTCTCCCCGCGTCTGGTGCACTGGCTCTATGACACACGCCCGGCCCCTGGAAGGACGGCAGCTCTCAGCACACCCACCACACCACCTTCAGGACACGGACACCTTCTCCACGGTAGACACCGCCTGTGTCTGCTGTCGGCGCTTGCTTGCTGTTCTGCAGCAGGCCTGGAGGGCTGGGGAGGGCACTCGGTGGGGCCTGATGGAGGGAGGCAGGCTGCCTGAGGGCCTGCCCCCACAGAGCTGGCCCCTTTTCTGGGCCCACAGCCCTCACCCGTGGGACGGGGTCAGGGGAGCAGAGGGAGGGGCTGAGGCCCGCCAGGCTGGGCCTGCCCGGCCCAGCCCGGCCCGGCCTGCTGTGGGCGTCTGCGCAGGTCCCGGGGCTGCTCCCTCCTTGCTCCCCCCGTCTGTCTGAGGGAAGGACTGGGCTTTCTGGGTTCCTCAGCCCTTGCCCCAGAGCCAAGGTTTTGTGAAGTTTTACTGTCTGTAACTGAAATAAAATGGGCCGAGTATCACCTTCTTTCCTGACTGCACGTTGCCGCCCACCTTCCTCTGCCCTCCTCCCCGTGCCCGCCCCAGGCAGGGAAGGGGCAGCCTTTCCCCGTCTGCAGAGACGGCAAGGCCTCTTCCAGCCCATCGTTTCCTTCACTCCAAGGTGGGGGGAAGGTGGTTGACCTTAAGATACGTAACCTCGTGTGGCGTGGAACGCTGGCTCTGCAGACAGCACCTTTGTAAGTCTCGCAGTCAGAGACCTTTGTGATAGGCTGGGCTAGTCACAATTACACAGACTTCCCTGTATTAACACTTCTCAGTGTGTTTTCAGTGGACACTGGAATCTCTGAGAAAGGGGATGATAATGTGTGGCTTCGCCTTAACCTGCCTGACTATGGAATCCTTTTCCTTGAACATCTTAAGGGCCTGATGTTCTGTGGGACTTATTTTGGGAAGTGGTGACTTTGTTTTTCACCCACGTTTACACTGGCAGTGACTCAGCCCTTCAGTTTTGGGACTTAATGGACTTAACGTCCTTTAGCCTCCATTTTAGAAAAAAAAATACAGATTTCTTATCAGAAGCAGGCAGATGATAAGGTTATGAGGTCATTGCTATGAGCACTGTCTAGCTGTCACGAATCCAGTACAGTAATTATCTAAAGAGGAGAGGATTACTTTAAGAAAGGGATTTTTCCCTTGGGTACTTTCCAGGGTGTACATTGGTTTAAAAAAAAAAAAACAAACTATAATAGCTCTCGAATGTTTGTGAACATAGTAAAACAGCTAAATTAAGATTTTGTTTATTAGTACTGTCAAATTCTTCAGAAGTTTTGAGTGGACTAGTTCAAGCTGACCTTAGAATATGTTTATTAAACACAAAGTCTTTGGACAGAGCTGTGGGCCAGCTGTCATGTGCCTGCAGGGCTTCTGGAGGAGGCAGAGAGCAGTGCCTCGCACTTCTGGGCACTCGGACACCCCTTCACTCACCAGGGCCCAGATGCTCGTATTTGTCCCACACTGTTTTTCTGAGATACGTTTTCGTAGACTGTTGCTTCCCTTCTGCCCCAGGGAAGAGCTGGGCTGAGGAAAGCAAGCCCCCTGGAGCTCATTCCCAAGAACAATGAACAGGACCAGAGAGGCCTCTTGAGTGTCGTTCTTGCCATCTCATGTTCTGAGGAGAGGGCTCCGCAGAGCGCGAAGGGGACACTGGCACTGCGTGGCCTCTGTGATGTTAGGGAGGCTCACTTTTGTCTTCATGGGCCTCCTAAGGTTTCTGGCTTGCAAGCGGTAATACATCATGGTAACGACGCACGGGGAAGGTGCGTTCATCTAGCGCCTGACCTCCTTGTTCTTTAAATTAACACTTCTTCCCGGAACAGCCTGGCTGTGGAGAGCCACGGTCACTGGCTCACCGTGTGGCCAGAGGTGATGCTTTTAAGGCTCCTGGACCTTGCTGTCCTCACCATGAATGGAAGGCCAGACAGGGCTCTATATTCCGGGCTTCTGAGTGCAACTTAGGATGGGGAACAGCCTTTCTGCTTTAACACAGATGCCCAGGGTAAGGCCAGAGCATCAGCTGCGGGGTAAGGACGGTGCTGCTGCAGGGGACTGGCTCTCCGGATGCTCTGGGTTTGTGCCCCACCAGTAGCTGGGAGCAGTGGTGGTACTCTCCCCTTAGGTTTTGGCTACGTGCCTGGGTTCCTGCGTGTCTTACCTGCCTCAGGTGGCAGGAGTCCTTTATGAGAGCTGCTAAGTTAGCTCTTTTTTACCCCCTAAACTAAATATGGGACTGCTGCCCAGGGATGTCCTTTTCCAGAGGAGAAAGGCAGAGCCCGGACCGGGAAGGGTTCACCCGAGTCACGTGACTAATGACGGGCCCCGGCCCCGGGTCGCTGGGCTCTTCTCCCAGGTGGTGCCGTTGGTCCCTCGGACAGTTTCCTTGCTTGTCCCTGGCCTGTTCTGCCATTAACAAAACCTCTCATCTTCGCTGAATTCCAGAAATGGCTTCGGACATCCCTGGATCGGTGACACTGCCCGTTGCCCCCATGGCGGCCACTGGACAGGTGAGGATGGCTGGGGCCATGCCTGCCCGTGGAGGAAAGCGGCGTTCCGGGTAAGCAGCCTCAGCTTTTCCAGGAATTGGGCTTAAGACGTGTTGAGCAACACTCTTGACCTGTTAGGAAAATATTGTCTCTCCCCCTCCTGGAGAATAAGAGCTCAGCAGTTTGCATCCTGTTTAGATTTTGCAAGATTCCTAGCTATGCATGTGATCTGCCGCTGAGTGTTTTCGAGCCTCAGCGTCCAGCTGGGGACTCTTGTTTGCTTGTCCTTGTGGTGAGAACGGCTCTGCGATCCTGCTGGGCCCTGCTTGGGCCGGCTCTCCGGGGGAGGGGCTCGCCCATGGCCTGGCCTGAGCCTGCCGGCCAGAGGACAGCACGGCCGTCCAGCTCCAGCCCTTGTGCGCAGCAGGCGTCCCTCCGGGGCCCTCTCTGCTTGCTCTCCTGGGTGGTGTGCAGGAGCTCCTTTCCAAAAAAGCTGGCTCTAGCCCAGCACCTCAAAGCTGGGCATCTTACTGGAAAGTTGATAACAGTGCTAAGTTCAGGTAGGACCAGAAAGACCATCACTTTTGAGCTGATGGGACCCAAGATGGCATCTGCTTGTGATGTCCAGTGTCTGTAGCTGTGCGTGGAGCTAGAAACAACTCAGCCAGCACAAACCGCTGCAGGAAAAACATAGCCAACATCTTCGGACTCGTGGCATCAGCCAACCCCTTTCCCTCCCTGACTCCACTTTATTTTCAGTGAAACATTTGATAATACGAAGTTTCTCATGAAGTAGAATCGATTTGTCCTATTAACGCAATTCCCAATAGCACAGGTCTCCCCAGGCAGACAAGGATCCGGGCTCGTTTGTGAAGTGGTCCAGCAATTTAAATCCCAGCGTTTCCTCTAAACCAGTGCGATTCTTTAAGGGGTCTGGGCAGGGGTGGGGTGGAGGGCAGGTGTGAATGAGGATCAGGGATGGAATGGGGTAGGATGGAAAAGCTCACTCAGCATTACAGTTTCTCGTGGTAAAAAGACTGCGGTGTGTGTGGTAGTCTTTGAAAGTGGGACTACGATTTTGGAGATTATTGAGAGGGTTACCAAGGCTGGCTGTACGGCTTTGCCTTCAATTCAGTGCCCTCACTCCCAGGGTGCTGCTGCAGCCCTTTCCCATCCACGGCTGCGCCATCCTCACAGCCGGGCCAGCAGAGCTGTCAGGAGCAGTGTGGTGCCCGGGGCAAAGCTCCTCAGATCAGCTTTGTATTAAAGAAGCAGCCTGCCTCTGGGGCTTGTTGCAGACACAGCCATCCTATTTCAACCAGCTATTCTTGCTAAGTAGGTGCTAAGCTCAGTGAAGCCTGGGTTGTTAAAAGAATGCACTTGCTGTCAACATATCAACTTACCGAGTTTTTTTCCCCAAGATTCCAGCTCTTTTAAAATTATTTTAAATAACTGTGCTCCCTAGCTTCCCTTCCCCGGGGACAAAGCTCCGTTGCTTGCCCAATCCTTTTTAAGAAGAAGCCAGCACAGGACTCTTTGATGAAGGAAGGCGGGCTGGGCCAAGGACAGGACGAGGGTAGATGCTCAGGCCTGGTGTTTGCAGGGCCAGGAGCCCTGTCTGTGTAGGGGGGTCGTTTCTGAGCCTCTGCCAGGAGGTTCTGCCACCCCTCCCGCAGGGTGTGTGCTGGGTCTGCACCCTGCTCAGGCCTGGGCTGCAGGGAGCTGAGGCTGCTCCTTTCCTTGGCCTCGGTGTTCCTGACCTCAGCCTGGCGCCCAGACCCTGACCTCTGCTTGCTCCCTGAGCTGCTGACCGGATGGTGGACTCAGCCCCCTTTTCTGGAGAAGTCCTCCCAGTGGTCGCTTTCCCTAGCAGATCACTCATGCGCTGCCTGACGCTGGAGGCAGAGGGGGACCCGGGGCGGGCTGAGACAGAGCCTAGAGTTCAGGTCCACTTAGAACGAAGGAAGCCCAACACCAAGAAAAGAAAGAAGAGAAGCAACAGGGCGAACAGCACCTGTGGACGCACTGCCCAACCACGGGGGTGGGGGCGTGAGCCCCTGAAGGCAGATCAGGGAGCCGACCTCCCCCAGGAGTCCTGTGCTCCTGTCTCCGTGTCCACGTGCCTGCCTCCTTTTCCCCGTCAGAGGAAGGAGCAAGCAGACCATGGCTCCTTCTGCTGAGCCCCCGTGACTTAGGGACGGATCCTCTGTGTCTAACCTCCATTTTTACAGGGCCATTTCTATAGTAATTCTTACATCTTGGTATTTTTACATGCTTTGCTAAAATTCTGTGACTAAGGCCACCACTGTTCTAGAAAAGTGACAGCAATGATAACACTCCTCTGACCACAGCCAACACACTTGGTACAAAGGAGACCCTGATGGAAGTCACGTTCGTCAAAAGCAGGGCCCCCCACGGCAGGGCTCCCCCCACCACAGCATGTTTACCTGTGTCACCCCCTCCCCCAGTGCTGCCAGGTGCTCTTCCTCCTCTTCCTCTGGAGAGTGTGGGGTATAGTTGGAGAGACACAGGGACGGAGAGGAGAGAGAGGAGGTGGGGTGGTGGGAGGGGGGAAATGGAAGCGGCCAGAGCCTCCTCCCACTCCCTAGTCCCCGCTCTGACCTGGTTATTCTGGTGGAGGGATGTGTCCCAGATTCCCAGGATAACCACCCATCCCACCCAAGCATTTCGGAGCCAAGCAGAATGGACCCCTCCCGGGGTTTGGCTCCTCTTGGCCACATGCCTGGCCCAGCACTGTGGGTCCTTCAGTTGAATGTCCTTCCCACTCCCCCGGCAGCCCTCCCCAGTGAGCATCTTAGCAAGCTGCGTGCTCTGCTAGCAGTTGGGACACAAGGTGAAGGTTCAGAAGTTTCAGATTCTTTGAAAAGTGATTCCACATGTGTGGGAGCAATGAGCTGAAGCAAGTCACCTGAATTGCATTTTTGTAGCGATCTCTCTGACCCCATTGAGGGGGTGGAGAGTGGTGGGGGGCATCTGCTGGGCACACTCGGTGCTTTCAAAGTGACAGGTAAAGTGGCTGTGGGTAGACAGGCTGTGCCCGCCTTGTTGGGGAGTGGGGGTGAAGGTCGCGGGTACTGGGTATACCAGCCCCTTCCCTGCTGTCTTAGGGTCAACTGCTGGGCTCCTAAAATATCATCACTGAGGAAACGATTTCCAAATTTTGTGCAACCAGTTGACCGGCGTCTCCCTGCAGTGTAGCCCCACGGCTGCTGGAATGTGGTTAAATAGAAGGCAGATTACATCGGCACCTGTTCCCCTTGGTTTGTGTTGCTGTAGCGCCAGCCGCATGGTCCCGGCTCTGGAGGAAGGACATTCGGGGGCACCCGTATCACTTCACTCCTTGTCAGCGGAAGCTCCAAGCTGGCCCAGGGGCCCTCCTTTGCTGCCGCTCTGGAACCAGCCTTATTGGCATGACCTCTCATCTTTTCTCATAAGAGCATAAGTGAATTCTCTTTGATGACTCATGCTTGATGCTGAATTATTATTATTGTCATGACACAAGCCTTCCTAGGCAGATTCACATGACTCACTCCCAGCCAGCTGCAAGCTCAGGAGCGCCTCTCACGGCTTTCTGCTGAGGTGAGAATTCATGCTCATTGACAGGAAAGCGAGGTAAAACGCATTTTCCATCCACCTTTTGAGGACTCTCACATCATCCACTTGTTGTACGGAATTCTGTAAAGTGGATACAACAGGACTTAAAAGTCATAATTTGATCTCTCTCCTTTATTATCCAGATGCTTCGATACAATAGAGACACATAAAAGACATAAAACAAAGGATGATTTGCTCAGAGTTTTTATAGCAGAAGAAATAAACATAGCTATTGTAATCATACTTAAAGTGGCGCATTTGAAGTGGTGACAGAGACTTGGGCAGGTACTCCCCCAGAAGGTCCTTCCGTCCTCAGAAGTCGCGTTTTTTCTGTGTGGCTGTTGAGCAGTGAGATTGCTTTGGGGTCAAGTGAGTTACCCTGAGGGTTTGAACAGTCATTCACGTCCTGATTTCTCCTGAGTTCACCCCCACATCAAGCTTTTCAGAATTACATGTGATCACACGCTTGCACAGGTGGGAAGGCACAGTTTTGTGGTCCCGAATTTTTCGTAGACAAATCCAGCTTCCTTAGTTCTCAGCGGACTTCAGAAAACTCTGGCTCCAGGGCCTGGCCGTCCCTCCCTTGTACCCTTTGACTGAGCTGACTTGCTCCAGGCTGGGACCATTAACCTTATACCTCAGTTCCCCATCTGTCTGCTGCCCAAGGATTCGGGTGAAGAACTGAGCTGTCCTTAAGAAAACTCGGGTGACCAACTTTCCTTGTTGTCCCAGGACTTTCCCAGTTTCAGCGCTGAAGTCTTGTGCCCCACTAATCCCCTCAGTCTGGGAAAATTAGGACGATGGGTCACCTAAATACCCCAAAATCGTGCTGGCTGAGAAGGGAGGGCTGACTAATATATTACATCTTGCAGGAGCCGGATTATCACACTCACATCAGCTCGAGCTAAAAGGCATTTTGCAGATAACTGTACATCTCACACCCACTTGAGGTTTTGCTCAATGCTTGCATAAATCCGTTGGAATTTTGAAAATGCGATTTCTTAACACTGAGCTGTTTTTGACAGCCCAGAGGTGTTAAGTAACTTTCATGTCTACAGCAAAGCTGCTCTTACCCGTGACGAACACTGGGTGGCAGTGTGGTTCTGTTCCTCTGCAAAGGCCTAGTGGCTCTGGTCGCAGGATTTTTGGTGGTTATCTCCCAGATGTAATTTTCAGGAAGGGCGAGGTGATGGCTTAGTAACAAAGCAGAATATTGATGACTTTACTTCATTTAAAAAGTCATGCATTTGGCCCCCATTTTCCCACAACATAGACAACTCTGTGGCTGTCGTCTGGCACTCGGTTTTCCAGTCTGCATTGTAGAGGGTGCAGACCCGTCTCTCCCTGTGGTGTGCAGATGGCCTTTTAACTCCGCTTTTCCTTCCTTATCACTTTTCTTTCCCGCCTCCCCCTCTCCTTGTGCGGAGGTATTTTTGTTATCATTACTGCCATGTCTCCCAATTGTCTAACTCCTTTTGAAGTTCTTTTATTCCTAGCAGCTAGTGTAAAACCCTCGTGTCTGCAAATCCGGGATTCCAAATTGGCAGTGGGTCCCGTCAGGCCATCCCGAACAGCCTGATGGCCAGATTAGAACTCTGGCCACATTGCATATAAAACAACAGAAAAATAGACAAATGATACCCTTATAAAGAGGAAAGTGCTCCTTTGCCCTATGTGATCCCAGTCCCTAGGTCCCCCAAGTTACCCAAAAGCCTAGAAAATATGATTTATCTCACTGGGGCCTCTCACATGTGCTGAGCAGGGGTGGCTCTTCCTATGCAACCTGGCCGTTTCCCGATGGCCTCAGTGCCCAGTGCCCCACGTCACCCACTACCCCCTTGAGCCCCACCGTTAGAACTAGGGGGTGGGGGTCACGTTGCCGGGGGGGCCAGCATCTGTGGAATCTGTCACTTTGGTCTCTTAGCTCACATGCCATTCTTGTGCTGAGCTGTTTAGAGAAGGAACTTCTCTATCCTGGCTCCCAGGCACGCTGGCCTCCCTTCTGCTTGGGGTCCACGGGAACTGTGCCCCACGTAAGTCCATCAGTCCCACTAAGAACAAGACAAGCAGGGAATGCCGTGGTTCTGAGACATTCTTCCCCAAGGAACCCCACTACCCCTGAATGTCCAGGAGAACCAAGACAGCGGAACTACTTCTCACTCTGTTCCCGAGGACTCTGGGGACACTGTCTTCTCATGAAGTACACAGTCTTCCCTCACGTCTTTGGGGCAAAATTAATTGACATTATAAGGGGACAGTTTTGTTTTGTTTTGTTTTGTTTTTTTGAGAAGGAGAGTCTGGCATATCAGTTAAACAAATAACTACCAAGACTCTGTTTTATGTTTATTTTGAGAGGCCCAGTAAAGTGGGAATCTGAGTATTTATTTGGTGAGTTTCAACAAGCAGACAGCCACTTTGAGGAGCTTAGGCTCAAATGACTGTTTCTCCTCCCATCATCCATTTACTTGAAACTGGAGTTTATAGGAGAATGGCCTTAAGTGCCCTTCTCACTTTGACTCATCAAGACCAGTCAAGTCGGGGGGAGGTTATAGCTCAGGATGCACGAGGTCCTGGGTTCAATCCCCAGTACCTCCATTAAAAAAAACCAAACAAACTAATAATGAATAAATAAATAGAGCTAATGACCCCCCCAAAAGACCAGTAAGTCCTCCCATGACATAACCAGGATGTCTTCTTTTCCTCACAATCCTGTCATCACCCTTAAAACTTGTTTTCGAACCTCCCTTGAGCTCTTTTAGTCTGTTAATATTCCAGAAAGTAAATTAAAGAAGGAAATCTCAGTGTGGAATCAATGATGTGGAGGGGAGCAGGTATCCCCCAAAATGGTGGGAGATGAAGAATGTTGGCTTCTCAGCACAGCCTAAGCAACCCCTGGCGCCTGCATAGGGCTCTAGAGCGGACGAGCCGTCCTTCAGCCCTTTTACAAGAGTCCCCAACCCTGTAACTAATGGCCTTCGTACTGAAGACCTTTCATGTTGCCTTTTCTTGTCCCAAACCTTTTTGATGAGTGTGTGGAGATACTGTGTTTTGCACGGCCAAGGGTTGGAATTGTTGGACAGTGGTCCAACCGAATATAGCCCTCTCTGGGCCAGCAGCTCATGTTACCAGTTCAGTGTTCTACCTGTAACAAATGCTCACTCGTGATCTCGACTTTTCAGAATGGACTTCGATGATGAAGATGGCGAAGGTCCCAGCAAATTTTCAAGGTGAGTTCGCTTTATGTTCCTTAGATGTAAAGAAGCCAATGGCCAGTTATCATCACCTTAGGGGGATATACAGGGATTTAAATGTCTTTCGTCATTGAAAAAAGCCATTGCCTACAGTCTGACTCCCTCACATGTCCCTCATTCTGTGCCAGTATTTGGTCCCGGGGACAAATAACTGTTAGCAAACCTGCCACATCCCAGCTGAGATCATCAAAAGTTAAGTAACAAGTTATTAGGTCTGTTGGCTGTTTAAATTAAATGCTGACTGCCAACTTTAATGGATTCCTTTTTAGAAGACAGACCTAGAGTTCAAGTTTAGAAAAACAATCAAGATAAAGCCTCTTTTCCTACCATGGAAAATAAGGAGAAATAGAAACCTGGGTGGCCCTGTTCCAGATGCAGGATATGAAACTGGATTTTGAGTTCCTAAGAGCTGTATCACTCACTGGCCGCATGACAGCATCTCTGACGAGGCTCTGTGGGGCTGTACTGAGTATGGACCACTTCACAGAAGAATCTTGAACCAAGGATGCTGCTGGTGGTGTATGTGTTACATACGTGAAGGATAAAGCAGGCCCAGTCCCATGGCTCTTTTTGTTTTGTTTTGTTTTGTTTTGTTTAATTTATGGTAGGAAGTTTAGCAACGTCAAGAGAAAGGCAAAGATCGTTCCATCAATCTTAGCAAAATTCCCATCTGTGCTCAGTTTACTTACAGAAGGGGCTACCTCGACATTCCTCTCCGCCATCCAAGCATTCCTCATTCTTGGTTGTTGATGACTTTCAAAGCCCACCCCAGGTGACAGGTACCTTTGTTTGGTATCCAGTCCGCAGTTTGGACTGACAGCCTTGGTTATTTTGTAAAAGTTTTTAGAACGGCATCCGTATTGAGCCCTGGACCCATGGCCTTCCCCGGTTTGTTCATCCCCACGGCAGTTATTTTTGGTTGGATTCCTTTTACCTGTGTTGTGGTTGTGAATTAAACACACTTTCCCCAAATCCAAGAGGAACATGCATCTTATTACTAGTCCAGGGCCTCCCAGAGCTTCTGAGTCCATAGAAAGCCTTGTCATTTCATGTGTTTTCTCCCTGAGAAATTTACCTTCCAGCCTCCCATGCCGGCCTGGGTGAGACGGCAGAGCGGAGGTGGAGCATACTTTGATCTTTGATGACCCAGAGTTTCTAATCAAAATGAGGCTCGGGTTTCAACAACAGGAGCGTGTATGATTTTCCCCTCAGTGCAGACAGAACCCCAGCTTGGATGTCCACGCATTTCTTAGGATAAGTTTTAGTAGCAGGGAGTGCTTTGTTCCTGGGAGGGAGCTGGCCCCGGAGTGAAGGGCGGTTTGCTCTTGCCTTACACAGCCTCCCTTTATGAGGAAACAATGACTTTTGAACTCTCTGGATCAAAATTCCCCTTGAGATAACATTCCATACCATGTTGACCTCAGGAAATGATGGCTCCTGGGTCTCAGAACAGAAGGAGAAAGAGAGAGACGAGGAGTGACATTAGTTTGACATGGAAGATCAGTGTCAGTGGTGAAATAACAGTGCAGGGATACAGAGAGCTCATTGTATGAGGTCCCATCGGTGAGATACAGAAACCCTAGACTCTGGGTAACTAAGTCCGTCAGTGAGTCAGGTTTTACATAGTCAGGATTCAAACCTAGGCTTCTGTGAACCTTCTCCTTTCCCCTGCGTGTTAAAAATAAAAGGGAGAAATGGGATGTGCTTCCAACGCAGGCTGGTGCTTGTGGGGTTGAGTTTATGGGAGCTGGGGGCCACTTTAGTCTACGACAGCAGGAGAGGTGATGGACCCATCAGCCAGGTGGGCGATCCTGAGAGGCGAGTCCCCCCCTCCCTCCACTTTGCCAGCTGCCCTGGCCGCCGTCCGGGGAGGGTTGGAGAGGCTGTTCCAGGCTGCCTCCTGCCAGTGGTGGGCATGGCATGTCTCGGGGCCACTTCCCTTTCCTGCTCCTCTGCATAGTCAGCCAAGCGAGCCCCTCGAGTGCGGCCCTGGAAGAGAGAGTGGCTGAGATGTGGGCATCTCACCAGCAGAGTTTGCTGCCTCAGAATCTGGCCAGGATGCTATGCCGTGATTTCTGTCCCCCTGATGTTCGTGCACCAGCTTTCCTAGCTTTTCTAGGGTGTGGTCTCCAGTTCAACTGTCCGACCTGTCATCAGGCGTCATGTCTCAATTTTTGACTTGGGAAGTGCGGTCACAGTCACACAGGAGGTAAATCAGAGCCAGTTTGGTTTGGTTCCTGCCATATCACAGCGGCCTCGGATGGAACAAAGTAGCAGCATGAAGCTGCCCCCTGCCGCCTGAACGTGCACGTGCACACACGCAGACATATACGTGCAGGAGCCCACACGCCATACACGTGCACACACGCAGACACACACGTGCAGGAGCCCACACGCCACACACGTGCACACACCTGTGCGGACACATATGCACGCACAGATGCTCACACACACGCGTCCTGGGGTCCCCGCTTGCAGGGCTCCAAATACCCCGAGGCCCGCCTGCTTCACCACATCCCAGGGCCTCAGCCCTCCCTCCACACCCAGTTCAAGCCACCTTCCATTAGCCTCCTTGGAATTCAACCCGGAGCATCCTTACTTCCCTCTCAGGCGCACCAGTGAGCCTCTGGCCACTACAGACGAATGAAGACTGTTCTGATTCTGTGAGAATCTGGAGAGCAGGAGAGGTGGAGGTTGTGTGCAGGTGGTGGGGAGTCGCAGCTCTGGGAGAGGTTGGCTGAGGCTCGGCGGGGGAGGGAGGCGGCGGGGGCAGAGGTGATGGGGCAGGAAGGTGGGCTGTGCGCCCCCTGGCACGGCTGTGCAGCGTCCCCACCGTCTGTGTGGGCGGCCAATGATGACAGTCACCAGGAGCCTAGGGGGTGGTAGGGACGGATGTCTGAGTGTCAGAGGGGGAGGCGTTTTGGCCACAGATGAGAGAGGAACGGGGGTTTGGAGGTGCCTTTCTTCCCAGGCTGGGCCTGGAAGAGACCGCTGGGCTCAACCTCACGCCTCTGGGAATTCCAGTTATCAAGTCACCATCCCATCAGCAGATGGTGAGCTCTCCACCTCCGGGAAAACTGATTACACACCGGAAAGTGTTGCTCTGAAGATGAACCTCCCTGGCCGGTGGAGGCCGGCGTGAGCCCCCACACGCCCCAGCCCCAACCTCTCCCTGCGCGGGCGGCCCTGGACTTCCGGAGGTGGATGCCTGTCCTGCCCATGCAGATCCTGTGTCCCCACACGCCAGGAGGGGCCAGAACCCGTTCATCACACTGAGCAGTTCAGGGCTCTTCCTGCTTGAGTGGCCCCCGGTCGATAATCTAGTGAGTCCCAGCATCTCCCCTGTGCCTGCAGCTGGGGTCAGAGGTCGTCCTGAATACTGTTTCGTAAGTAGGACAGCTAACATCCCAGAGCCATCAGCAGCAGCGTCAAAGTCACACATCATGTAACTGCTCATGTGATGGACACATCTGTACATACACGTGTATGTGTATGTGTGTAATGTTCATTACAATAGAAGAGTGGAACTGTGAAAAATAGAAATATCTTTAAGCATTAGATTTATAACTTAGGAACAACCAAGTATTCACTCCCAAACCTTTAATTTTGTCATGCTGTCATCCTGATTTTGCCGTGTTCCCACTCATTCCGCACCCTTTCTCAGAAGCCCCAGGAGACCTTACAGACAGGTTCACACCTGTGACTGTGAATCCAGCTACAGTGCGTGGGGCTGTCTACAAACCTGGAATCAAAAGCCCTTGTTGGTGGGTTTTATTAGCCTCTCTGTCACCCTTCACCCTGTGAGGACTGGTTCTCACTGACCTTCCCCAGGTTCCGCCCATCATCTGTGTGACTGTTGCCTGTTCCCTGGGGACACGGTGGCACCTGATGGTATCAGTCCAGAAGGATCTGTATCTTTTGTAGGGCTTCACCAGTGAGCCTCCAACATCATCTAGAAGTAAAGATGTCCACGGTAGGGAAGTTTCCTCAGAATTGACAGTTTCCTTTTCTATCACACGCATTTTGATATTTCCTTTTGGTTTGGAACAGTATTTACACTTGTGGCCATCTTTTTTTTCTGGCTCTCTAGGTTGTGATGATGTTTTAGTTTTAATTTTTCCCTCTGAATGTACTACCCTATTTTATTTATAGCTATGATCATCAAAACCCAGTTGATAAGGTAAAAATATGCCAAGTGAGCATGTCCTGCAGAGATCTTTCCCAGCAGAAAAAGTAAAGGATTGCCATGTCCCAGGATTCTCAGTCTGTGTGTCTTAGCTTAGAGAGCTGGGCATTTTGTTTCCAGGTGGGAAGATGCTCAAAGTACTTCTGATGCAGAGAGGATGGCCAGGAGGGAGTAAAGATTACCCTTTTCTGTGGGTCCTCATCTTATCAGTCACGTTGTGGGGGACAGCCCAGACTGGCCATGTGGGCTCTGTTTAGAGCAGGGAGCGCTTCAGCTGAGCTTCTGGCACTGCAGAGCAAACACCCAGGATGAGCACTGCCGACCTTTCCAAACACTCCTCCTGCCTCGACATCCTGAGTTCTTGCGAACCAGGAACGGCTGGCGGGGAAGTTGGGTAGGACCGGGCACAGTGCAGCCTGTGAGCAACCACATTACTAGGGAGTTTAGTTTGAAACGTTTTTGCCATTTCAGGGGGCTGGGGTTGGGATTAGGCTGAGGACACTTGGGAGTGAACCCCACTTCAGGTGGAGCCAGCCCTCTGCCGTCTGGACCAGTCACCCCTTTGTAGACGCTGGGCTCTCGTGTCTGACTTGCTATTCTGATGCCCTTCTTCCCTCGTTCAAGGTCCCCGGTGCCTTCGGTTTTTCTCACACAGAGATTAACATTGGTTTGAATTGCTGGTGCCCAGGAAGCACCAGGACTGGGTGGAGAAGGGGAGGAAAGACCTGTGTCTCTCTCGAAGCCGCCAGGCCTGTCCCCCCAGAGAGCCCTGGGTATCTTTGCCCGTCAGTGTCACCCGGCGTTCCAGCTCTGACTCTGAGACCAGGTGCCGCTCGGCTAAGGAGCCTAGTTCACGTCCTGGTGAGTCAGTCCTCTCCGAGCCTCAGGGTCCTCCTCCCCAAAGGGCGGTCGTGCGGAGCAGGGCGGTAATGGCTGAGAGAGGCCTTTGTGCGCCGGAGGTAAGCTGTAGCAACACGGAGGAAGCGTGTCCCCTGGGAACAGGGGTGACCAGAGGCTGGGCCTCGGCCCCCTCTTAGGAGGACCTGGGCTTTCTCAGACTTCATCTCTCTGTGTTTTGCCTGAACCTCATCTTCAGCCTAACTATGTGGGTGCCTTACAGCTGCTTTGCAGAAAACCGTGCCTTGAGTGGCTCCTGGGGGCAGGGTGCCTGCCTCCTTCCCAAGGAGGGAGCATCCTCTGCTGCTTCTGCAGAAGCTTTGGGCGCCAGGGAAGCTGCCCAGCTGGATTGCGTCTCTGTGGGTCTTCTCTTCGGGGGCTGCATGCCATGCCTGCCTCGGGCCATCTCGGCTCTCACAGTGCCCCACCCTGCTGCCTAGGAAGGGCTGGCCAGGACAGGAAGGGTGTTCCCTGAAAAGCTGCAAGATCCAGTCTCCCTCTTGGTGTCAGGGAGGGGAGGAGAGGCCATGGCCAGGCTGAGCCTGGTACTGCCGGAGGCTGCTGCCAGCTGGGAAGGACTTGAGTGGACACCCTACTCCGAGATCCCCCTGTTCCCCAGCCGAACCCTGAAGGTCAGTTGGCCTGCTCCTCTGCAGAGGGTCTCCTCCTACAGTCTGACACCCTGGCTGGAGGGAATGGATGCTTCTCTTGCACGAAAAGTGCTGAAGACCTTTCCTGAATCAGACCTTTCCCACTGCTGGTTTACAAAGCAAGATGGTGTGTGGCTCTTTTGGAAGCAGTATCATAAGCAGGCGTGCCCGGGTCCTGTCTTGGAGCTGTAGCTGTGGTAGCACGTCAGGGGCTTGAGCTTGGCTCTGTAGGTTCTGGCACCACTGCAGGGATGGAGGGGAAGTGCTGGATTTGGGATTTTAGAAATAGCCGTCTGACCACAGCATGCAGACTGAGGGTGATGAGACTGGAGAAAGACGACTGGCCTGCGGGAGGCAGGTCGCAAGGAGATGAGAAGGAGGGGATACAGATGTGGTACCAGCCGCTGGGCGTGGGCCAGGAGCAGCTGGCCGTGGGCCGGGAGCACTCGGGTGGGCTGGGAGCACTGGGCGTGGGCCGGGAGCATTGGGCGTGGGCTGGGAGAGGGTAAAAGAGACCTGGGAGGTATTTAGAAGAGGTCTGACGCAGACCAAGTATGAGGGAAGGAAGCACTTCAGCGTGTGCTTGCCGCCCTTGGCTCCTCTCTCCTGCCCCCAGCAGGACTCACCCACCTCCGAGCCTCACCTCAAGGCCAGCATAGGGGCGTGGAATATTCCTGTTGGCAGCCCACCCCTGCAGCAGCGTCCTCTGTGGTCTGGCAGCCCTTCCAGGTTGTCCTGCTCCTGGTTCCTCGGCCCTCTCCCCCGAGCCCAGGTCTTCCCCTCCGTCCGGGCCTGTCTGTTCCTGCCCACAAATGCTCCGTCCCGGTTGCAGCCCTTTCTTTGATCTCACTGATCCTCCTCCCAGGACATGTCCCCTTTACTTGCTGCCAGATCAGGGCCAGCTCCCTCCCAGCTCCTCCCCGCTCCTTCCGGTCACCCCAGGACCCCCTCCTCCTCTCCTCTCTTATTCTCTCCTACTTCCTTGTGCCTTTAGGAGCATTTAATCACATTCTTTCTTCATTTCCACTGCACGAGGTGATGTTTGACCAGCCTAACTAAACTCTTGAGGACAGGAGTGGGACTTTCCTTGCTTCCTTCGTCCCTTCCCCTTGGGTGCTTGGCTCAGGGCTTTTCCTACAGCAGGTGCTCACCGGGTGCCCAGGTCAGCTCCCCGCAGCCTTGCTCCCCCTTGGTTTGCATGGTCACATGCGACCTGCTTGTAATCAGGCCTGCCTGTCGCCTGCTCCCAGCCTGGGAGGTGGGGGCGAGGCATCGTGCACACACACGGTGTGTGAGGCAGCCTTGCCGGGGGGCTGTTCCTTTCTTGCTCTCAGTGTCGCCCTCATACTTTGAGCAGCTGTGAAACCCTAAATCCTACCACAGACGTGTGATGTATTTCTAGACAGTTCTTCTATCCTAAGGAACAACTTTGTCTCAGTGTCATCGAACTGGGTGGGCTGTTACTCTTTCAGGCCTAGAGGTGACAATCCCGAGACAGAAACAGTCTGCCATCCCTTTTTACTAGTTTTTCACTTAACACGTCACCCAGGCTGATTTCGGTCGTGCCTGGCCATGCTCGGCTGTTAATTGGCTCTCTGTTGTTTAATAAGCCGGATGCACCTGTCCTGTCACTATGCTGTAGAAAATGTGTGAAGGCTTGTTCACAACTTTATGTGAATTAAGTTTGTAGCATGGCTGTCTGCTCAGTGACACAAAGGATGTCCAGGCGAGACGTGCTTCTGACTGTAAATCAAAGTAAGTCACGTATACAAGCAGATGGTCACTGCAGCCCGTGTGTGTGCGCATCCAGCGTGTACGGATTCATGGATTCATGTGGAAAGGGTGTTGGGCTCACTTTGGATGCCTGGAGAATAAAGTCTTCATCCTTTATGCTTATTAAAGGGTACTTAGGTACATGGGAACAGTGAGAAGATTTCAGTACATGTTTAGAGGTGAGATTGGGGCTTCTGTGGAAGCCTGTGCCCTGCCCTCTCCTGCTACACACACACAGACCGTGGCAGACCCTGCTAAGGTGTCAGGGAGCTGCTCTGTCCAAGATGTGTTGAATTAGCCATTGAATTGGCCATTACGGGTTAGTCTGTCTCTTGGGCACTAGGTGTTAATGACGTGCCGTTTATCAGATAGTGACCCCTGGTCTGACCCTTCTCTTTCCCCCCCCTTCCTGATCTTGTGCTTTCGGGAAGAGAGAACCACAGTGAGATCGAGCGGCGCCGTCGGAACAAGATGACCCAGTACATCACGGAGCTGTCCGACATGGTGCCCACGTGCAGCGCGCTGGCCCGGAAGCCAGACAAGCTCACCATCCTCCGCATGGCCGTCTCCCACATGAAGTCCATGCGGGGCACGGGGAACAAGTCCACGGACGGCGCCTACAAGCCTTCGTTCCTGACAGAGCAGGTACCCCGTTCGTCCCCAGCCTGTGCTCCCTTCTCCCCTGGTGCTGGCGTCACTGGAAGGAGAGGGGATGACCGTGTCACCAAGATGAGATAAGCTACATGGGGAAATGGGATGAAAGGCTGAGCTGGGCGTGAAACCAAGACACGTCGCTCACTAGGAAACTCTTCAGGGGAATGTCTGACTTTGCGTCTTCTGCTCTTTTATCTCCAGTGTCTCTCAGAAAAAGACATTGAGCGTCTGAACAATGTGCTCAGCGTGCTGACACAGGGAAAAGTTAGCAACACCACAGTGCTCGTGTGCTAGAATGGCGGTGGTGGTGATCGTCCTAGCAAAGGTTTTGGTGGCCGTCACCACAATCTTAGTGACAAGGATCCTACCAGCCAGCACTTAGCCAGCCTTTGCCCTGAGGCGGGTCGAAGTCATATCTCTCTGTGCATGACTTCATTTACTCCTTATTCTAAATCCAGAAAAAAACCACTGTTACTCATCCCTGCTTTAGAGACGAGGAAGTGAAGGCTTAGACAGCAGCAGCCCACTGCTCGGTGGTGGCCAGGGGTTGCCACAGGCTGGCCAGACCCCAAAGCTGTATTTTTAACAGCTATTATTGGTCTTTGCATAGTTGGGTGGAGCAAACACACAAAATGGTTAGTGGGAAGTAATTTTTTTATTGAAGTATAGTTGGTTTACAAGGTTGTTTTAGTTTCAGGTGTACAGCAAAGTAATTCCATTGTCTATGAATCTATTCTTTTTCAGATTCTTTTCCATTATACGTTATTACAAGATACTGAATATGGTTCCCTGTGTTGTACAGTAGTTTATGTACGTTATCCCATGCTCCTAGCTTATCCCTCCCCGCCTCTTCCCTTTTGGTAACCATAAGTTTGTTTTCTATGTCTGTGAGTCTGTTTCTTTTTTTTTCTTCCTTTGTGAGTCTTTTTCTGTTTTGTAAATAAGTTCATTTGTATCATTTTTTCAGATTCCACATATAAGCGATATCATGATCTTTGCCTTTATCTGGCTTACTTCACTTAGTGATAATCTCAAGGTCCATTTATGTTGCTGCAAATGACATTATTTTATTCTTTTTATGGCTGAGTAGTGTTCCACTGTATATCTGTACATATAGTGGGAAATAGTGTACAACTTGACCGTCCTGTGAGCTAGAAGGCCTGTGTTAAGGATCTTTGTTCTTCTGCGTGCTGGTTGGTTGTTGTGCACGCACATCGGCAGACACTCTCAGCTTCTGGTTGCTCATCTGTGGATGAACAAGAGCTTTCTGAATCCAAGGGCGTCTGTTGGATAAATGAGACGATAAAAGCACTTTGTATATGGTGCAGGCAGGGGAAAGGGAAAGTGATGTGTTGTCAGGGATGCAGTTAAGAAATGTTAGGTGTTGTCAAGGTCGAGAGAGAGAGAGAGAGACAGCACTGGCAGGCTGTGGAGGAGCCCCAGCATGTGCATAGAAAGAGAGGGGCAGGAAGGGATTGGATATGAGAATGGTGAGCCTCAGAGGAATGGGTGAGGAGGGCGTGTCAAGACGCAGAATCGTTCATTCTGCTGGAATGAGGAATCTCTTCGTGTCAGGGGAGTTGGATTTGGAAAAAGAGCAAGAGAAGAGGAGCTAACATTTATTACTGTGTGGCAGACATTTCAGCAAGGACTTTAGTCATCCCAGTGCCCGCGTGTTCCTGCCTCCAGGTGTGAGGAGGTCTGGCAGTGGACGGACCATCGCTGGGAGGCCACGGAGGACCGTGGTCTGGGGCACGGCGCCCAGCCAACCTTGTTTCCACCTCTGTGAAAGGAACACAGGGATGGCTTCTGCCTCACTGGATGGTGGTCACGGGTAGGGAAGGAAGCAGAGTAAAATGTTTAGCCCCGAGGCTGGAGTACAGTAAAGGATGAATCGCTGGTAGGTAAGCAGACAGAAATGAATTATGTACCTTCTAACCACAGGGTCAGTAAAAACCTTTTTCTCTGCATTTCTTTAATCTTTGCAGAAATCCTGCTGGGTCAATACTTAAAATTAATGTGTTTATCTTTAAGTGACTAAGGATTAAGAAATTGGAGTGAAGAGAGAAGGCAGTTCTGCAAGTTAGATGCATCCCTCCTTGGATTTCTCTCTCGGTCCCTTGGTAGGTTGTTGATGGTAACAGCTACACGTATTAAGCACGTGCTGTGTGCCCAGCCTTTACTAAGTCCTTCACACACAAGGTCTCATTTAACCTTACAAAATCTCATTGAAAAAAAGTGTGGAAAAAACAGAAGCTGAAGACGTTAAATAAGGAGCCAGAGCTGAGCAGCAAAGTGGAAGAGCATGGCTGACGGTCTCCTTGCTTTTAAGCCTCCCTGCTGGTTTAACTGGGGAATAGAGGCAAAGCTCCTTCTGGATTCAGGGCACAGGACCTTGGTCATGAGTGATGTGCTCCCAGAAGACAAAAATCAAGGGGGAGTGTGTCGAAAGAGGGGCCCGTGATAAGGGTGAGGTGCTGTACCATGAGCCCTTCCCACAGTCCTCGCAAACAGGATGAACCTATGAAAACATAAATGAAGTCGTCAGTGTCCACTTCCTCTCCTCCAGAACCAGGGAATTCTCTATTTTCCCAGACAATTCTCTATTTTCCCAGACAACCTGTGTCATTTTTTACAGTCCTTCCTGTTGGGAAGATCTTCTCAGTACTGAAAATAAAGCTGCTGACCCAGTCCTCCGAACAAAGCAAGCACCGAGGCGCCGCGGACCAGCAGAAGTGCCAAGCAAGGGAAATGGACAAAATAAACTTTTCCTTAAAAAATGCTTGTGTGGTCCAGTTTCCCAGGCAGAGGATGTTAGAATTCTGACTCAACCAACGGCTCAGAGACACTTGCAAATCTCCCCAGCTTCTGCTCACCAGCAGACCCACGTTTGCTAATCTTTGGGTTCTCCGAGCCCCCGCTAGGGACTGGCACTGAGGGCGGGGCCAGATGCTCCCAGGTCCCGTCTTTTGCCTCCACACAGGTGGCCCTTAGTCTGTGTTAGTCTTAGTTATAGTGGGGCTTCCACGTAAGATTACACGTAAACAAAGGACTCCCAGCAAAAAGTGTTTGACCGGAAGGATCCCTTTGTATTTTGGGGCCTAAACAGTGTCTGGGGTGGTTGGAGAGGTGGCCGTGGACTCCAGCACACATGGAAGAGATAGTTCCCCAAATCCTGCAGGAACGGAGCCCATTTCATTCAGCAGGAAAGGGCTCCTTAGCTTGAAGTGAGAGTGACAGGGCAGGCGGCCTCACTTGAGCTGCCTTTGGGCACTGCAAAGAAAAGACATCTCATTTTAACACAGATGATTTGGCTGCATCTCTGTCCCTCTCCGGATGATGGCACGGCTTCAAGCCGCCCATTCATTGATCCCAGGCAGCTTCCTTCCTGCCTTTACTGACAGTCATGAGCTCTGTGAGTCAGTGTGACTCCAGGGCTGATGCAACTAACCTCTCTTCTCACCGTAAAGTGACATGAACCATGCAAGGCATCCTGCCACCTCCAGGGATTACTCTCAGAGTTTCTTGAGGTGTTGGCTGTCAGAGAGTCCTGGGAGTTGACAGACATGCAGATGGAAGGTGATACTCTGATATCCCTGCCAGCATTCAGCTCAGAAAGTAAGGAGGAGAAGAGGAATAAGAGTGCACTGGCAGTGTGGCAGGTGGTGGCTGGGGAGACACGTGGTCCCTTTCCTCCTCTCATTTCCCATCATCCATCCCTCCCTTCCACGAGCACCGTGTGTACTGGGCCCTTCTGCTCCAATGACATGACTGCAGTTTGAATAGGTAGGTGAGGCCATTCATGCCTCTGGCAACCCAGTACCTTCTAGTGATTACTCTTTGCTCTCTCATTCCCCTGGGCTGGAAATTTCCTCTGTCCCTAAGAGAGGGCTAGTTAAAACAGGGCTAACAGTGTCTTGAGTCGTTGTATCTTAGGGCTAGAATAAGCTTTGTGCATTTTTAAAGCTCATTTCCAATGAAAACCAAGTTTCCAAACCTGTCTGTGTATCGCAGTGAATATCTGAATGGAAGTCGAAGGTTGCTAAGACCTTGCTAATTGGCTTGAGTTTGTCCGTGCTTGCTTGGTCCTAATCATGATCTTTTCTTCCCAGGAACTGAAGCATCTCATCCTGGAAGCAGCTGATGGATTTCTGTTTGTAGTGGCGGCTGAGACAGGGAGAGTGATTTATGTGTCTGACTCTGTCACCCCGGTTCTGAACCAGCCGCAGTCAGAGTGGTTCGGGAGCACCCTCTACGAGCAGGTGCATCCTGACGATGTGGAGAAGCTGAGAGAGCAGCTGTGCACCTCAGAGAACTCGATGACAGGTCAGTGCGGCTCTCTCTGTGACGCTGTTTGATCCTAGAGAAAAGTTTTTCTGTTAATCAAATCAGGAAGCTGGAGGCCAGAAGAAGTTGCCTAAAATTGGGGGACTTATTTGACTTAGCTTGTGTGATGGCTTCATTCATTCTGTAACATTTTACAACTTTGTTTTTAATATATCATTTTTTCTTATTTGTAAAAAATTACCTGCAATTAGGGAATATTGCCCCTAGGAGGCATCATTGACACATTAGTCACAGTCGCATGCTCTGCAGTGAGGGTCTGCCTCCAGCGTGTAATTATTTGTGAACCTGATCATACGTTTATTTCCCAGGCCTTGCTTACCTGAAATGAAGTTTCTTATTGAAACATTTAAATACAGTCAACGCTGCTGTAACACAAAATACGTTGTAAAAAATCACTGCAGCATACAAAATCATGAAATGAAAAACCACAGGGGCTTATGGGGGAAAGTAGGCCTAGCTTAGAAAAACAACGCTCAAAAATTTGCAACCTAATTAAAAAATGTGAGCACAGCTTTGCACGTTAAATGGTTAAGAAATTTGTAAATATTACCATAAATATGACACTTGACCTTGAAACTGACTTGAAAGTTACCTGTGGAAATGAGCCTTGGAAGAGCTGCCACTTGGCTGTTGTTGTGAAATGGTGCGAGGACAATCATGTGAAATCAGGCGGAAATCAAAATCCTAACACGGGGTACAGATGGGTGTGGCTCATAACACACACGGTAAACTGAGGGAGCTGGTGTGTGCCCGAGTGTGTGCATCTTATGTGTTCCTGTGTGGCTCTGTTCAGCTGGGTACAGTTTTCTGTGTTCATCCAGTATTTCTTGCAGATGAAATCGTGTGTAAGCAAACACAAAATTTGCCTTCTGCTCAGATTGTCCCGCAGTATATTAACGGCATTGGAACAAATTTGCATTTTCCAAACAAGCGTTGCAGTGGAGCTGACTATACCACAACACTTGCACCCCACTTCATAGCAGATCTGTTTGTGCAGCGCATTCTCCCTGCCACCCTGAGAGCTGCTGGGCTCTCATTTACATCTGGGTCTGCCCACAGTGCCTCACTCAGTGCTTTGCACTCAGCAGGCATTCAGCAGAAGTCTGGTGAATAAATGAGGCAGTGCTTTGCTCATGGAATTAGCCGGATAGGGCCACCAGAACAAAAGACCACAGACTGGGTGGCTCAAACAACTGACATTTATTTTCTCACAGTTTTGGAGACTCAAGTCCAAGATCAAGGTGTTGGCAGCTTTGGTTTCTTATGAGGTCTCTCTCCTTGGCCTGCAGATGGCCACCTTCTCACTCTGTGCTCACATGGAGTTTCCTCTGTTCACATGTCCCCGGTGTCCCTCTGTCTCTCTCGTCTTATAAAGACACTAGTCCTATTGGGTCAAGGCCCCACTCTTTTGACTTTGACTTTATTCACCTCCTTAAAGGCCCTCTGTGCAGATATAGTCACATTCTGAGGTCCTGGGGGCTAGGATTTCAACATCTCAATTTTAGGATGACACAGTCCAGCCCATAACATCTGTGATAAGACTGAATCAAGGTTGTCAAAAGTGACAGGATTACAGCCGTTTCTGATCCATAATGATGATTTTCTCAGTGTTGGTCTTCAATGACATATAAAAGGGAGGAAGAAGATAAAGGATCAAGGTGTGAGGACAGAGTCTACGCCACGCTCATCGCTGTGCCCCCTGAAACACGTGACCTGGCAGTGAGCTTTATGTGCTTGTAAAGCAGAGGTGCTGAAACAGACTCAGAGAAAGATACACTCTGCCATCCCAC
Source organism: Camelus ferus (assembly GCF_009834535.1). Taxonomy (NCBI): domain Eukaryota; kingdom Metazoa; phylum Chordata; class Mammalia; order Artiodactyla; family Camelidae; genus Camelus; species Camelus ferus. Next base: position 8,075,765 of record NC_045722.1, read on the forward strand.
AGCCTGGGCTGATCTGGAGAACTCCCTGTAGAAATCCTAAGGAACACACTTGTGAAGTTAAATATCCGTGAGGGATGTGAACATAAATCAGCCAGGGGGTGTTGGTGTGAGAGCTGAAATCACCTTCACTGGAAAGAGCTGTCTTTTTCCAGACTTCAGGATTTGAACACAGGATGTGGCTTTCTGAAACCAGTCAGGAGACCCAGCTGGGGCAGTTGGGGGAAGTGATGGTCAAGGGCAGGTCAGGCTCCGGACAAGGGTTTAGCTAACCGGCTCACCGGACTTGGGTGGACACTTCTGTCTGTGGGAAATCTTAATGTGTCTGGTAGCGTTTAAACGGATAGTGTGAACCACATTTGGACAGAAATGTCTTTGGAGTGGACATTGGATGGTGGCCTGGGCAGCTAGAGCTAGTGTAGTGGAGGGGGTCCTCCAAGATGCCAGAGAAGACCCAGTGAATCACCAGGCCTCTGAGCTCTTGTGCCAGGCCCCTCTTAGGAGGAACAAGGTGGGGTGGAGAGGTGGGTCCTGTCCCTAGGGTAGTAGAGAGGACCGGTCTCTTTTAGAGCCAGAGAGTGTCATGGGAATCTCCCAGGAGGTACAACAGAGAAGTTTATTGATCCAGCAAGGGAGAGCTTGGAGCAGCTCACTGCAGCCGGGCTGCCACTATGGCGGGCCTTAGGGGTTTGCTGGCCCCCAGGACTGGGCCTCCAGGACTGGCCCCCAGGACTGGGCCCTTGGGCAGGAGCTGGGTTTCGTAACCACCCAAAGTGCAGATGTAATAAAAACTTGTAATAGAAAACCTCAGGGATGGTTTGATGCCTTCAGTACTGGACTAGGGTTTCTCAACCCTCCTGTCCTTAGGCATGTTTGGTTTCAGGCCCAGAAAGAGGTGACAGGACCCACTTGGTGGGGAGTCAGGGTGGGAGGGAGGGTGTGGGGCCAGAGAGCCAGGCAGGGCCTGCTAGGGTGGGGGCGGTTTAATGAGGGCAGCCTGGCCCACTTGGTCCGACAGAGTTCCCCTTCCCCGAGCCTCTCAGTCAGGACTGAGTCCACATCCCTCCCACAGGATTTGCAGGGTGGCCTGTACTGAGCACGTGGGGTGTGGCGTGGGCACAGTGGGAGGGGGCCAGACACCTAACAACAGTGGGGCCCGCAGACCCCCATGCCAGCTTGGGGACCCCAGGAAGGTGATGCTTGCACAGAGTTGCAGTAACTGGGGTAGGCGTGATGATGGATTCTTCTTGTGGGATTAAATTTCTCCCCTGGCTGGAGAGGTTTAATGAAGAGTGGGTCAGATGTTTGAAATCTTTTTAGAACAGACACCGAGCATCGTGGGATGGTTGGGCCAGCAGCAGGCATTGATTTGTCTGTGAGTAAAAACTGGGATTTAACGATGAGAAAGGAAATGGGTGGAGTCCTGACCCAGCAGCAGCAGCACTGCTGATAAAGAAAGTGCTGGAAAGGGCATTAGGAGCCCTGTTCTGGTTTTCACTTTGCGATCTTGGCAAGTTCCTTTTTCTCTGACCCTCAGTGTACTTCTCTCAGCCTAGAAGAAATTTCCTAGGACCCTTCCGGCTCTGATTCCGCTTCTTGCCCAAGGGCCCAATATAGCATTTAGTCCACCGATCTAAGAACTGGTGTGGTGCGAGGTCGGAGGAGAGGAGCTAAAAGCTAACACCAGGTTCCTGGCTCCGGACCACGTGTCCGGGCCACTTGCCCAGGCCCCTGCTGGGTCCCGTTCCTGTGAACCCCTCCTTGTGGTTGGCACGGCCTGGGGGCAGGGAGGCAGCAATGGCCCTTGGAAATTCAAGAGCTGTGCAGAAAGCATGTTCATTCTCCAGGACTCGAATTGGCCGTAGCTTGAGGGGGACCCTGCTGAGGTGTTCCTACTCACAAGAAGAGCCTCACTCCTTCTGAGGACTTACTTTGGCAGGAAGGTAAAAGGGATCTGTCATCTCAAGCTGAGTGACTCTGAAAGTAAACCTGGAAAATCTCTCCAAAAACAATGCCTGGGGAGGACGGAACTTTCCCTCTGCAAGGGTGGCGGGGATGTTGAGGACTCTGCGGATTCTAGAGGGTTCTTAGGGCTGGTTGGAGGGTACCAGTGCCTTCCTCCCAGTGACCTTAGAGGAAAGAGCAGCCGTGGAACCACCTTGTTCCAGAAAAGCAGCCCCAGCGGGCTTGAGTGAAGGAGATTCATCAGCTCATGTAACAGAAAGGAGTTTGCCGTCTCCAGGCACAGCACGGTCCAGGTGATCAGCCGCTGCTAACCAGAGTACAGCCAGTCCTCATCATTCGCAGATTCAGTTTTTGTGAATTTGCCTAATAGCCAAATTTATTTATAACCCCCCGATCAGTACCCATGGAGTGTTTGAGGTCATTTGCGGACATGCCCAGAGTGGTGACAACCGTGAGTGGCCTGATGCACACAGTCCAGCAGAGCTCACACAGATGACATTCTGCCTTCCTGTTCCAGCCCTCATAACTCAACATGCGTGTTCTTCTTTTAGTATATTTTGTGCCATTTTTTTTTTGGTCCTTTCATGCTTTTTTGTTGGTGATTTTGTTATTTAAAATGACCCCCTAGAGCAGTGCGGAGTGCTGTCTGGTGCTCTTAAGTGTGGGGCAGTGATGCATCCTACAGAGGAAAGACGTGTGTTGGACAAGTTTCATTCAGGCATGAGTCATAGTCCTGTTGACTCTGAGTGAGTTCAGTGTTAATGAATCAGTATGTCTTAATAAGGTGTCTTTTTAAACAGAAACACTCAGAAAACAAGTGAGTCCAGTGGTTAATAAAAATGTTGTGACCAGAGGTTGGCGGGAACCTAACCCTGTACTTCCCATAGGAGCAGTGGTTCAGTATTTGCCAGTTCAGTGTTTGCAATGACTTTGTAGATCTTAACTACTGTGAATAATGAGAAAAAAAATGTGTATCTTTTTCTCCACCTCCTAGCTTTGTTTAGAAGCTTTATTGAGGTACAGCTGATATCCCAAAAAGTACACGTATTTAACATAGAAAATTTAATGAGTTTGGACATATGCACACACCATGGTACCATCACCACCATCAAGTTATTAAACCTTCACCTCTAGAAATTTCCTTGTGTTCTTTTGTGCCTTTTTTCTTTTTCCTTCCTTCCCTTTTTTCCTTCTTTCCTTCCTTTCTTCCTTTCTTCCTGTCCCTCTCTCTCTCCCTTTCTTTTTTGTAAGAACACTGAACATGAGATCTATTCTTAATATATTTTAAAGTGCACATTACTGTATAATTAACTACAGGTGCAATGTTGTAGGCAGATCTCTAGAACTTACTCATCTTGCATAACTGAAACTTTGTACCCATTAAGCACCAATTCCCCATTTCCCCCCAACCCCTGGCAACCCCCAGTCTACTCTCTGCGTCTATGAGTTTGACTACTTTCGATGCCTCATATAAGTGGAATCAGGCAGTATTTGTCCTTCTATGACTGGCTAATTTCACTTACCATACTGGCTTCTAGTTTCATCCATATTGTCTCAAATGGTAAGACTTTTTTTAGGGCTGGATAATATTCCGTTGTATGTATAAACCACAGTTCCTTTATCCATTCATCTGTCAACAGACATCTGGGTTGTTTCCGTACCTCGGCTATTGTGAATAATGCTGCAGTGAACATAGGAGTGCAGGTGTCTCTCTGAGACCCCACGTGGCCGTTCTTTTGATTACACACTACGGAAGCGGGGCTGCTCCTGGGCAGGGCTGCTTCTCACCCAGCCCTCCTCGTATGACAGCAGAGGTGTTTACCAGCAGCTCTGGGTTTGCATTCTACCAGCTGTGCCACACCAGCAGAAACACAGTGCCTTCTCCACACTTCCAGCGAGTAACCCAGGACCAGCTCTCTTGGATCAGTGGGCCACCTGCCCCGCCCGACTCCAGTGGCTTGGGAGTCCGAGCCAGGGTGTGAGACCAGGTTCTCCAGCCAAGACATTTGGACCCAAGAGTTGAGGAGATGTGATTTCCCAGAGGAGATTAGCTCACTGTCACTAAAAGGAGGAAAGGGATGCTGGGCAGGCAGGTGGCAAGTTTGCACTGGCTGGAGAGCCAGGCTCAATGGCATTAGAGGTGACCCCATGTGGAAGGATGCGTGCTCTCCGGAGGATGGGGAGCACAGTCTCCTCTTACTGGGAATGGTAGGGATATTTGGGTTACAGGATTCTGAGCTGAAGTTGGAGCCAATGTCAGGTATAAAGGAGGGCAGCGATCTGGTAAAAGTTTGGTGGAGGGAGAGGCTGCAAAAATAATTATTGTGGATCACTGACTGACCTGAGCCCCAGCTCACTGTGTGGAAGGAGGGGAACCGAGGAGAGGCCCAGGGCTTTCCAGCTGGTGCCAGCGCCTCTGACTGTAACTGGATGTGCTCAAGGGATGGGGTTCCGAGGGCAAGCAGCACAGCAAGCCCCCCAGGGGAGCACGGCGGGGGTGGGTCCTCCTCTGTGCCTTCCACCGCCTATCCCAAGATCCCCCTGTGGCTGCCGAACCCTGGAAAACCTCGATCCTGGGGAGCAGAAACTGGAGACACCGTGTCAGTGACCTCCAGCCCCACACTGCGTAGGCGGTGCCCAGCTTCCTTGGCTGGGAAGTGGACGTGGAGAGAATATCCGTGGACTTGTCAAGACAACATTTTTTTGGCCTATTTCCCCACTTTGCTTTTCTGCAGCTCTGTTTCTGCTTGACTCTCCCTTCATTCGAGGAATTGGGTCAGCCTCTTGGTTCAATATAGGGAGGAACTTTGCAATAGTTAGAACTGTCCAGGGTCATAAAAGTGTAAGCCAAGGGTGAACTACCCTTCCTCCCTTCCTTCCTTCCTCCCTTCCTTCCTTCCTCCCTCCCTCCCTTCCTTCCTTCCTCCCTTCCTCTCTCCTTTCTTTCCTTTCTTCTTTCCTCCCTCCCTCTTTCTTTATCCAGTCATTACTCTGTTTAATCGTTTATTCATCCATTCAAGAAATACCTGTTTTCCACAGTCACAGAAAGCTCATCTGGGCTGTGTCTCTTCCCCAGTCACTAACAGGAGTTTCCAGCTGTTGTCAAATGAATGGACCCCCATTTCCTAACCGTTCCAAACCAGATTCTTTGTGATAATTTAGGGAGAGCCCCAGCCAGGTTGGTCCCTGAGGGCTTTGGCCGGAAAGCCCCTGTGCATGATTCACATGTCCCAATCAGCTGTGATTAAGCTTCCCTATCTCCCCAAGAGCTTTGCTGAAGTCCAGAGATACTTTCAGCCTTGGGTCACAGGATTTGGCCTGGGCCATGGTCTGGGCACAGATAGCAGCTCACCAGGGAACCGTGCTCCGCCCGCTCTGCTCATTGACCTGTCATCGCCCTGCGTTTCTGGGAGAGGTTAAAGATGGTGCATTCACTCCGCAGTCTCCCTCTTGTCTGCGAGAGGAGACATCTGTGGGTCACTGGGCACATTTTGCTTTTATTTTCTCATTCAACCCACAGTGAAATACTAACTGTAACCAACTCTCTTACATTTTTATAGCACGTTTTTACTGCTTTAGTGGAAATGAACCCAGGCTGCACTTTAGAATCGGTCACGTGGGGAGATGTGACAAGTACACCTGCCCAGGATCTGGGGAGGGTGTTGGGCACTGGTACTTTGTAAAAACTTCCCGGGTGACCTTCCACAGGTGGGGTTGAGAACCCTCACTCCTCTGGACCTCATTATAGTTCTATGCGTGAAGGGGGATTTGACCCCACTTCACAGGTGAGGATCTAGAGGCTTAAAGTCACTGAGGGTTCCCAGGGCCACTCAGCTAAGGTCCAAAAGCGGCTACAAATGGGGCTCTCATCAATGAAGACAAAGCTTTTGTCTCCTGGGGAGCATCTGGATACAAAGAAGCCTTGAAAGCCTTGGCATGGCCTGATGCAACAAGTGCAGTCAGAGTAGCCCAACCCTGGGCTTTGGGGACCCCAACTCACAGACGGCAAACAGAGCAGCACTCAGTGCGCACGCGACTGGGTAAATGGTGTCAAAGCTTTAAGACTGAAGTCAGATGCCCCAGGGGTCTCCAAGGTCCTGCATGGTCTAGTGCAGTGGTTCTCAAGGTGTGGTCCCTGGTCCAGCAGTATGAGCATCACTTGTGAACTTGTTAGGGATGCAGATTCTTGGCTGAACCCCAAACCAACTGAATCAGAAGCTGTGCGGGCCTGCTAATCTGTATTTTCACCCACCCTCTGTATCATTCGGATGCACGCTGAAGTTTGAGACCCACTGATTGAGGGAAACAATCCTTGTTTTTCTCTTTGTGGTTTGATAATTTTCTTTTGTATTAGCCTGGTTTCTTTTTGGGTTTTATGACTCTATTGTATGCTTTTAATTTGTGGTTACCTTGTCTTTCAAGTATGTTAACCCACTACTACATCTGTTTGCTTTAGCCTGGTAGTCATAGGCTCAAACACATCCTAAGATGAACGAAAAGAAAACCTACGTTTTCTTGCTCCCTTCTCCCACCTTTTCTGACTTTGATGTCCTCTTTTACATCTTCATTTATTTTCTTGCAGCTCATTGTAGTTATTGCATTTCCAATTATGGTTTTCTCTTTTCTATAGCTTCCTGCTTCATTTCTATTTAGAGTAGACCTTCCAATAGTTCTTGTAGGATTGGTTTAGTATTGCTGAATTCTTCTAGCTTTTGCTTGTCTGTGAAATTCTTTATATCTCCTTCTGTTCTTTTAAGGATAGTCTTGCTGGGTAGGGCCTCCTAGGTTGCACATTTTTCACTTCAGGACTTGGGAGTATATCTCCTGCCACTCATTCTGGCCAGCAGTATTTCTGTAGAGAAATCAGTTGAAAGCCTTATGGGGGCTCCCCTGTAACTAACTGTTTTTCTCTTGCTGCTTTTAAAACCTTTTCTTTATCTTTGACTTTAGCCATCTTACTTATGATACGTCTTGGTGGAGGTCTCTTCTGGTAAGATCTAGAAAGAGTGCCGTGTGAACTAGTGGCACCTGAATCTCCTGGGAGCTCCTTAAAATGCAGAATCACAGGCCCCATCCTAGGCCTACTGACTCGGGATCTACAATTTAATGAGATTTATATGCACACTCTAGACTGAGAAGCCCTGAATTAAGAACTTTAGCAAGTTGTGGTTGGGGGTTTGCAGAAGCTGGGGCTGGAGACATCCTTCAACTGCTGGGACTGGCAGGAAGTGGTGGGATTGACCCGGCTTGTATTGCTCAGCTCTCAGGTCCAAGGTTGGGCCTTTGGGGAGAGCAGGTGGAGTAGCAGCCTTTGGAGGTTTGCTACGCTCTCCTTGCTGCCTGGAGCACAGGCCAGCCAGGCTGGAGAATGTGCATGGCACTGAACGGTCTGCAGCCCTGGGACCTCACTCTGCAGTCCCCACGTCGCAGGCTCTCTACCAGGGTCAGGAGGAGGTGTGCAGGGTCAACAGCTGGTATGTTCCACTGTGGAATAGGAGGAGAGCAAGGAACTGAGGGTGGGCCCACACTGTCAACCTGTGAGGACCCAGGCTAATGCAGAGCGAGCCCGGGCGTGCATGACGCCACAGAAGCAGCATGCACTCCATGGATCATGTATGCCTGGGAACAGAGCTGACAGCTGTCAACATTCAGCCTCGGCCCACCCAAGGCAGCTGGGCCTCCTTCCTGACACTTTGCAGAGGAGGGCAAGGACAAAATTGTGTCGAACTCAGCCACACAGTGGGGTTCCTCAGGGAAGAACGACAGGCAGATAATTGGTCCCCCAGGGGTCCTATGAACTATGAAGTCCACCCCTGTGGTATCAGTTGTGGAAAAAGATGATCTCTTTCCAAATATCAGTCATGAAGGTAACTTCATGAAAACCATACTTGCAAACATATAGCTTATTTTCTTTGGAATACCCAAACTTAGTCTTTGGACAAATGCCAGACTCTGAAATCGTAAACACATTCAGCCCTCTGTTTCTTGCCATATTAGGTAACATAGATAAATGTGGCCCCCCCCCAAGAAAAACCCCAGTTTTATCCGAGTTGACTATTAACGCTGTTATGGGGTTTCTATTGTTTAAAATAGAAATAAAGTGTTTTAATGGCAAGAAA